>NC_139992.1:62557727-63305890 GCF_964263955.1 Coregonus lavaretus | reverse complement strand
TGTTGTTTGGAAAATTGTGAAATCCTCAGACATGGTTTTGAATGCGGTCTGGTTGGTGACATTCGCGCCCTTTAGCTCCTCCAACTTGGGCTGTGTAAACTCCAAAATGTGTTTAAATTCCATTTAATCCTTAAACAGATCATCAACACTTTTATTGGTAGAATTCATAAAGTGTTGCAGGAAGAAATTACAATAATTTTCCTGCAGATCTATTAGATCATAATATAACTATTTTTGTTGATCGAGTAGTTCATGGAGTGTAGTGCTTGATACGTATTCCTCTTCCGTATTGAGCTTTGCAGCGTTTTTCTGTTTAGTATTAGCCATGCTACAAGCTTGTTGTGAGCTACAATGAGTTCACTAACACAATTCACACCCCGCCTCTCGAAAACAAACTCCGCCAGTGAAATGGCAAACACACACAAGCAACACAGACTTGATCACACATGCACCAGTACGATAAACAGAGAGAAGGCAGAGGACTTAGTCACTGTGTGGATCCTGGCAGCACTTCACTAAACGAGCGGGAGATCACCAACCAATGTACCCTTTGGGCCAGGTTATAACATGAAAAGAAACTACTGAAAACAACCTGTAGTTAATGGCAAGGTGTGCCTTACAAGTGTTCTTACCAGGTCGTAGTCTTTTAAGATCCACATATCAAAACCATACCAACCCTGGGAGTACCTAGGTTTTTTATTATACTGGCCCTGTGTAGTTACATGTAACAACAACACAATTTGTTATTAGCATGGGAGTACCTAGGTTTTTTATTATACTGGCCCTGTGTAGTTACATGTAACAACAACACAATTTGTTATTAACATGGTAATTACAGACAACTTTCAATGTGTAATTACAAAACATATTAGTTACATAGTGGAACAAGAAAAAAATCAGTAGTAATTGCACAAGTGGAATAACCTCTAGCAAGTGGATGTGTAATTGCACAGTCCTTGTTCCAATTGTGTAATAACTGATACCGCTAGACATTTACATTGACATTTTAGTAATTTAGCAGACGCTCTTATCCAGAGCGACTTACAGTTAGTGAGTGCATACATTTTTTTTCATAATATACCCTATTACCATGTAGTTACATAGCAATAGGTATGTAACTACTGTCATTAGTACAGTTATTACTGCGTAGTTACATGGTAATAGGAGAAACCTAATGTACAGTGTTACCAAATCATTTGGTTGCAAAAGTGAATGGCTCTGCCTTACACCATAGAACTATAATTACTATTGTGATGTATATGGTAATTTGGACTGTTCAGTTGAAATACAATTACTGTTGTGATGCATAAATCCCATGGTGTATATTTAAATATTTGAGAAAACAACAAAATGTATGACAATCTGTATATGTATGTAGAGACAGAGAGACAGAGAGTTAAAACAATATGTGAGAAGATGCTTGGTAAAGCAATGAGAGAGATCACCAAGGCAGCTTTTCTCCTGGCTCTTCTAATCAATGATGCCAATGGCTGGACTTTTGAGAACGGCAAAAACGTGTTTTACTTATTGCCAGAAGGAGAAGATATTGTTTTCACAATCTCAGCAGGACATGATTTATGTACTTTTGGCATGCCTACTTTGATTAAATTTAGCATTTGTGGAACTCATGGGGCCCCTTCTAACAACCCATTAGCGGAAAAGCTGGTGCAGGAGAAACGACTAGTAGTGGATAAGGACATGGCCAAGATCACTTGGAAGAACTTCAAGAACAGCGGTGCAGAACAAACAACAAGGTCTCACATTGGATGTCATACCATATTAGATCTTGCGGGGATACACTATCGGACATATCAGAGAGGATGGAAATTGCAACTAAATCGAGAGCGCTCAACATTCAGTGTGAGAGTGAAACCTTCAGTGAAGAAACATCAATCCAATGGCACTATGCACTTCCACAGTTTGGTTATAGCACGTTCATTCACCCAGCCTTATCCAAGGAACTATTCCAAAATGACCAGAGGAGCAATCTCTTCGTGATGAACGATGGACAGTCTTTCCTCATAACCAACCTCACCACTCAAGACAGCGTCACTTTCATCTGTGAGGTGTACAACTAAAGAAAATGCTCCAAAACTGATATTATCAGTTATTCCTCCATGTTTGTGATGCGTTCAGAAGGGGGAAGACACTGTGCTGCCCTGCATTCAACCAAACATGAATGGGACCAAGGTAGGCTGGGATGTCCCTGAGAAGGCTGGCCAACCAGTGTCACCACTTCTTGACCATCTGGGCCAGATGTACATGGTGGAGGGAGGATCTTCAGGGAACTCTCTGGTCATTCTGTTTCTGACTTTTTCCACATTTTGTTGTGTTACAAAGTGTACTTTTTTTTTGGTCATTTTTTTGTCAACTACTTAAACAAAATAATCTGTAATGTCAAAGTGTAAGAAAAAATTTATGAAAAATAAAACACTAATATATCTTGATTAGATAAGTATTCAACCCCCTGAGTCAATACATGTTAGAATCACCTTTGGCAGCGATTACAGCTGTGAGTGTTTCTGGGTAAGTCTCTAAGAGCTTTCCACACATGGATTGTGCAACATTTCCCCATTATTATTTTAAAAATTCTTCAAGCTCTGTCAAATTGGTTGTTGATCATCGCTAGACAACCATTTTCAGGTCTTGCCATAGATTTTCATGCAGATTTAAGTCAAAACTGTAACTCGGCCACTCTAGTGTAGATTTGGCCTTGTGTTTTAGGTTATTGGCCTGCTGAAATGTGAATTCATCTCCCAGTGTCTGGTGGAAAGCAGACTGAACCAGGTTTTCCTCTAGGATTTTGCCTGTGCTTAGCTCCATTCCATTTCTTTTTTATCCTGAAAAATTCCCCAGTCTTTAACAATTACAAGCATACCCATAACATGATGCAGCCACCACTATGCTTGAAAATATGGAGAGTGCTGCTCAGTAATGTGTTGTATTTGATTTGCCCCAAACATAACACAGCCTCCAGAATGGCGCAGTGGTCTAAGGCCACTAGAGATCCTGGTTCGAATCCAGGCTCTGTCGTAGCCGGCCGCGACTGGGAGACCCATGGGGCGGCGCATAATTGGCCCTGCGTCGTCCAGGGTAGGGGATGGAATGGCCGGCAGGGATGTAGCTCAGTTGGTAGAGCATGGTGTTTGAAACGTCAGGGTTGTGGGTTCAATTCCCATGGGGGGGCCAGTATGAAATTTTTAAAATAATGTATGCATAAGATAAGATAAGAGCGTCTGCTAAATGACTGAAATGTAAATTTATTCAGGACAAAAAGTGAATTGCTTAGCCACATTTTTTGCAGTATTACTTTAGTGCCTTGTTGCAAACAGGATGCTTGTTTTGGAATATTTGTATTCTGTACAGGCTTCCTTCTTTTCACTCAATTAGGTTAGTATTGTGGAATAACTACAATGTTGTTGATCCATCCTAAGTTTTTGTCACGACTTCCTCCGAAGCTGCCTCCCCTCCTTGTTCGGGCAGGCTTCGGCGTTCGTCGTCACCGGCTTTCTAGCCACTGCCGCTCCATATCTCATCATTTCATTTGTCTTGTCTTGTCAATGACACACACCTGGTTCATATTCCCCTCATTAGTACATGGAGTGGGCCAACGCGGCTCTTCTTTAGTTCCAGACCGCGTTGGCCCACTCCAGGGCTTTCCCCGAGAGGCAGGAGACGAGGGCGGACACCTTCTCCTGCTCCGATGGGGCCGGCCTGATGCTGGAGAAGTAGAGTTCCAGTTGGAGGAGGAATCCTTGGCAGAGAGCAGCTGTCCCGTCGAACTCCCGTGGTCGGGATATATATGGATCCCTCTGGGTGCTGGTGTGTGGGACAACTATGGGGAGTTCGCTCGCCTCTTTCGGGCTGTCTTCAATCACCCACCCGAAGGTCGAGAGGCGGGCGAGCGGCTGGTCCACCTGAGGCAGAACTGCACAGGACTTCGCCTTGGAGTTTCGGACTCTAGCAGCTGGGTCCGGGTGGAACGAGCGGGCTCTTATCGACCCCTTCCGGTGCCATCTGCGGGAGGATGTCCGAAGGGAGCTAGCCTGCCGGGACAGCATGTTGTCCTTCACGCAACTGGTGGACATGGCCATCCGTTTGAACAGCCTGCTGGCAGTCAGAGGACGTCCTGGAGGGTAACTGCCACCCTGGCCATCTCGAATCCCGAGCTGATGGAACTGGGTGGAACCGCGATCCGAGAGAGCGAAGGACGACAGCGCCAGTGTCACTCTGGTGGCACGAAGGGACATTACACCGCACGTTGTCGTCAGCGTTCTTTTGGGTTTGGAGGCGGAAGGCAGGGCACTCTCGCATCACCCTAGGTACCGAACACCCACACTCGTTCAGAGCCCTCTGCTGCGCACTGTACCCTACCCATCTACTTTCCTGATCACATGGTAGTTCCCCAGTGTTAGGCGTTAGTCGATTCAGGCGCAGCTGGGAACTTTATGGACAGGGCATTCTCACACAGTCTAGGCATTTCATTGGTTCCCCTATCCATTTCACTCCCCATCAGAGCACTTGATAGTCGACCATTATGGTCCGGGTTTGTTAAGGAAGTTACAGCACCAGTCACCATGATTACCCACGAGACTCATTGCGAGCAAGTCACTTTATTTTATTATTGAGTCTCCTGCTTTCCCTGTGGTATTAGTCACCGAGTCCCTGCGCCAGGGGTATATAGGAGTATATACGTCCCTCCACTTCACCTGCCTCCTCTAGTTTATTTTTTGTGAAGAAGAAAGACGGCGGTCTGCGCCCTTGCATTGATTATCGACCACTGAACAAGGAGACGATAATATTTAGTTATCCTCTCTGTTATGATGAGTTTCTCAGGTATCAAAGAATCAAGGATGCAAGGATATACTTAGACACTTTGTAGACAGGTAATGCAAATATTTAATGATCGGTACCGGGTTCGTTACAACAATGACCAGAGCTTTGCCCTTGATGTTACGAACTAACTTGAACAAAGAAGACACTCTACCTTATATACCCTTTATTACCCTCTTACTGGAATACATCTGGCAAGTCTCCATGGGCACTGCCTATCTTTGATGTTCATCACTCTTTACCCCAAGTCACTATCCTAAACATCACTCATGCTATCCTAAACATCACTAATCTCCTTTGACATAATGGAATGTAGACTTCATGGCCCCAAACCCCTTATATAGTAACGCTACCTCTGTCCTAACAATACTATGACATGACATCATTATACCATAAAAACATCATATCACTCTCCCCCTCATTCCTTCAGTGATCGAGTCAATGCATGGGGCGCGCTTCTTCACCAAATTAGATTACAGGAGTGCGTACAACCCGGTGCGTGTCCGAGAGGGGGATGAGTGGAAGACAGCATTCAGCACAACCACGGGGCATTATGAATATCTGGTGATGCCCTACGGTTTGATGAATGCTCCATCCGTCTTCCAGTCCTTTGTGAACGAGGTGTTTCGGGACATGCTTGGTCACGGTGTAGTGGTCTACATCTATGACATTCTGGTGTATTTTGCTACGCGCGCTGAGTATGTGTCCCTGGTTCGCAAAGTGCTGGCCCGACTGTTGGAAAATTACCTTTATGCCAAGGCAGAGAAGTGCATGTTTTTCCAGCAGTCCGTCTCCTTCCTCGGATACCGCATTGTCACCTCAGGTGTGGAGATGGAGGGAGATCGCATTTCAGCCATGCGTAATTGGCCGACTCCCACCACGGTTAAGGAGGTGCAGCACCTTCTTGGCTTCGCCAACTACTATCGGAGGTTTATCCGGGGCTTTGGCAAGGTCGCAGCTCCCATTACATCTCTGTTGAAGGGTGGGCCGTCCCAGCTCCGCTGGTCTGCTGAGGCTGACAGGGCCTTCAGTAACCTGAGGGGTCTGTTCACCTCAGCCCCGGTACTTGCCCACCCCGATCCATCACTACCGTTCGTAGTGGAGGTGGATGTTTCCGAGGTTGGGATAGGAGCTGTCCTGTCTCAACGCTCGGGCACACCACCCAAGCTCCGCCCCTGTGCCTTCTTCTCTAAGAAGCTCAGCCCGGCGGAGCAGAACTACGACATTGGTGATCGGGAGCTGTTGGCTGTTCTCCGAGCCCTGACCTTGTGGAGGCATTGGCTCGAAGGGGCGAAACACCCTTTCCTCATCTGGACGGACCACCGTAACCTGGAGTACATCCGGGCAGCGAGGAGGCGGAATCCTCGCCAGGCCAGGTGGGCCCTATTCTTCACCCGGTTTGATTTCACACTATCATACATCCCGGGTACGAAGAACGTGAAGGCAGACGCATTGTCACAGCTGTATGACACAGAGGAGAGGCCCAGAGACAACACCCCCATATTCCCGGCCTCCTGCATTGTGGCGCCGGTAGTATGGGCGATGGATGTGCCTGCTCTTATCCGTGATCGTCTGATCTACTTGGCACACACGTCACCCTCCTCTGGTCACCCAGGTATCAGTCATACAGTGCGCTGCCTGACCGGAAAGTACTGGTGGCCTACTTTGGCTAAGGACGTGAGGTTGTATGTCTCCTCCTGCTTGGTGTGCACCCAGAGTAAGGCACCTAGGCACCTCCCTGCGGGTAAGTTACAGCCTTTACCAGTTCCACAACGACCATGATCTCACCTGAGTGTTGATTTCCTGACTGATCTTCCCCTCTCCCAAGATAACACCACCATCCTGGTTGTTGTGGACCGCTTTTCCAAGGCCTGCCGCCTCCCTCCTCTGCCCGGTCTCCCCACGGCCCTACAAACTGCGGAGGCCCTGTTTACGCACGTCTTCCGGGCACTACGGGGTACCAGAGGATATAGTGTCTGAACGAGGTCCCCAGTTCACATCCAAGGTCTGGAAGGCGTTCATGGAACGCATGGGGGTCTCGGTCAGCCTGACCTCTGGTTTCCACCCCAAGTCTAATGGGCAGGTGGAACGGGTAAATCAGGATGTGGGTAGGTTCCTGCGGTCCTACTGCCAGGACCGGCCAGGGGAGTGGTCTGTGTTCTTGCCATGGACCGAAAATGCCCAGAACTCTCTCCGTCACTCCTCCACTAACCTAATGCCATTCAAATGTGTTTTAGGTTGCCAACCAGTTCTGGCACCGTGGCACCAGAGCCAGACCGAGGCTCCTGCGGTGGATGACTGGTTTCGGCGCGCGGAGGAGACGTGGGATGCTGCCCACGTCCACCTCCAATGCGCCATGCGTCGTCAGAAGGCCAACTCTGACTGCCACCGCAGTGAGGCCCCGGTCTTCGTACTGGGTGATCGGGTCTGGCTCTCGACCCGGAATCTGCCCCTCCGCCTGCCCTGTCGGAAGATGAGCCCGCGGTTTGTGGGGCTGTTCAAAGTCCTGAGGAGAATCAACGAGGTTACCTATAGGTTATTACTCCCCCTGATTACCGTATTAACCCCTCGTTTCATGTGTCTCTCCTCAGGCCGGTGGTGGCTGGTCTGCTCCAGGATTCTGAGGTGCAGGAGGTCCCTCCGCCTTCTCTGGACATCGAGGGGGCCCCGGCGTATTCCATCCGTTCCATCCTGGATTCGAGGCGTCGGGTGGGGGGCCTTCAGTACCTCATGGAGTGGTAGGGGTACGGAACGGTGCTTGGTCCCGGTGAGGGATATCCTCGATCCCTCCCTGTTGCGGTATTTCCACCGTCGCCATCCAGCTCGCCCTGCTCCGCCTCCTCCTGGCCGTCCCCGAGGCCGAGGTCGGCACACTGCTGGAGCTGCGCTTCAAGGGGGGGGGGGGGGGGGGGGTGCTGTCACGACTTCCTCCGAAGCTGCCTCCCCTCCTTGTTCGGGCAGGCTTCAGCGTTCGTCGTCACTGGCTTTCTAGCCACTGCTCCATATCTCATCATTCCATTTGTCTTGTCTTGGCAATTACACAAACCTGGTTCATATTCCCCTCATTAGTACATGTATAAGTGTTCCCTCTGCCCCCTTGTCCTTGTGGGTGATTGTTTCATGTGAGATGAGTGTAGCTCGGTGGAGTTACCTGTACGTTGTATTGCGGGGGGATATTTTCCCTGTGTGCCTGTATTTGTTCCAATAACAGGTTTTTGCTAATTTACTGTATATGGAAAATAAATCTTAAATATGACTTTTACATAAGTATTCAGACCCTTTACTCAGTACTTTGTTGAAGCACCATTGGCAGCGATTACAGCCTCGAGTCTTCTTGGGTATGATGCTACATGCTTGGAACACCTGTATTTGGGGAGTTTCTCTACCCTCTAAAATTGACTGAACATCAAATTTCCCTAATTTCTATCCCATGTGTGATCAAAGGTGTGATCATTGAAGACATCTTTCACAATGTAATCAAATAAAATAAATGAAAGAAACATAATGTTTAGCAGGCACTAGTTTGCATCAAGCAAGTCTTAAGCATTTGGCTATAGATCGCAGTAAATATCCAAATTGTTCATGTACCTGGGGGAAAACCTTTTGGCATGGCGAATCCAAGCCTGACATACTGTAGGTCTGGATTGAAATCAGTTCATGCCTCATCCATGGCCTGGAGGAGGGTGGTACGCTCATGGGGACGGCATTCATACATCTTCCATCTGTGTTGTAATTGTTTATTGTATTTGACAGTATTGTATTATGTGTGGACTGTTGTCACTTTGGATAAAAGTGTCTGCTATGTAAATGTCATATATTACGGTATTACAGTACTGTATTGGCCACTGCAATTTTAGTAAAGCAGACGATTTGTTACATACAGTACATCTCTGATCTTGTCAATATCAGATTTATTTTTTATTTACTGTGAAGTAAAATCATAATAGTCATCATCATCGTAATACATTTGAGTATGTATATAAACTTAGCAAAAAAAGAAACATCCTTTTTTCAGGACCCTGTCTTTCAAAGATAATTAGTAAAAATCCAAATAACTTCACAGATCTTAATTGTAAAGGGTTAAACACTGTTTCCCATGCTTGTTCAAAGAACCATAAACAATTAATGAACATGCACCTGTGGAACGGTTGTTAAGACACTAACAGCTTACAGAAGGTAGGCAATTAAGGTCACAGTTATGAAAACTTAGGACATCTCACAGCAAGAACTGGCAAATCGATGCTGTCCATAAGGAGATGCATTGCAGTACTTAATGCAGCTGGTGGCCACACCAGATAGTGACTGTTACTTTTGATTTTGCCCCCCCTTTGTTCAGGGACACATTATTCCATTTCTGTTAGTCACATGTGTCACGACTTCCTCCGAAGCTGCCTCCTCTCCTTGTTCGGGCAGGCTTCGGCGTTCGTCGTCACCGGCCTTCTAGCCACTGCCGCTCCTCATCTCATCATTCCATTTGTTTTGTCTTGTTTATTACACACACCTGGTTCATGTCCCCTCATCAGTACCTGTATAAGTGTTCCCTCTGCCCCTTGTCTTTGTGTGTGATTGTTTATTGTGGAGGTTAGTTTAGCTCAGTGGGATATTTCACCCGTGTGCCTTGTTGTTTCCCAGTGCGCCTGATTTACGCACTGGAGTGTTTGACGCATTGCTGCGGACCTCTGTTTTCGGAATAAACCCTTTTATTCTGTGATTTACCCTCCTGCGCCTGAATCACTCACCACAACATGTCTGTGGAACTTGTTCAGTTTATGTCTGTTGTTGAATCTTGTTATGTTCATACAAATATTTTCACATGTTAAGTTTGCTGAAAATAAACGCAGTTGACAGTGAGAGGACGTTTCTTTTTTTGCTGAGTTTATACATAATACTTTTTGTTTCTGCTTTACAGACATACATTTCATTATGTAGTTCTCAAAATCTGCAGTAGACAAATCAGTTTACATGTCAAATCTATAGGTTTACCAAACGGTTAAGTGATTATCAATTAAGAGCAGTCGGATTAAGTAATAGTAAGATGTATTTTAACAAATTAGAAAACAATCATATCAAAAGTAATTTGAGCATTGCATTGTGAAAAGCAATGACTTTATATGAACATGTATTGCAATGTGAAAGATGTATTTCTAGATTAAACTAATTAAGTTTGGTGAAAAAGTTACTGTATGATTTTGTGTGTTGTACTTAGTCAATTGAACATGTGCTTTGAGTTTTGAAACAACTGCCTTTTTGATTATCTGTTTTGAGTGAAAATGTACCACATACTTGTGAAAATTGCACCAAGGCTATAAAAAAACTGTAATCAAACTGAAATACTTGAATTCATCAATCCCAGTGTTGCTTCATTTAAGAAAAGTATGCTCTTCTTCAATACCATTCCTATCTCCTATGACATATATTCAGTGCAAATAGTAAGTAGGGAGGCCTACTATTGGTTATGAGAAGAAAAAAAAGAAATGTAACCCGTGTGTTTATTTTGTACAGTTAAAATGTTGTTGAGAAATAAGATGAGTCCCTCACTCTAAACATCAAATAAAACCCATGTATACAGTACATTATGAATGAGCCACAGATGGCGTGTCGAGGGAGGGAGGTGACAAAACCCATAGAACAGCCCTATAACATGACGAACAACATAAAAACGAGTCTGTTCGAAACGTACAGGAAACTCGAGAGAGCAGCAACTGACAAGCGTTCACATGACTTGTGTAGCCTAACGTGGATATTTCTGTGATAGCGCACCAGTCCAAAGACACAGGTAGGCTTTCACAAACGATAACGTTTTATAAACTTTTTCATAGTCACTAACCAGAACGATTTGATCTAGCTCCGCTACAGAAATTAAGGTAGGCGAAATTTATGCTGCTGTAAAATGAGATTGACAAGAAATGTCATGTGGTAGGCTTAACGTTACTTGACAGACGGTCACTAGTCGACGAGCATCAGTAATATATGTTCCTTATTGGGCGCAGAATAAGATCGATCTATATTATTAATTACTCCGAATATATTGTATTATTGGATAACGACAGACATAAACAGCTTAATAATACTTAATATATATATATATATATATATATATATGTATGTATATGCAGTGTGATACGTCATTGAAACGCGATATGCGTCACATTTTTAAAATAGGTAGGCCTAGAGTATGCTCTTTTTGAATAGTCTACTTTATCATAAACTATTATATTACTGTACCTGGACAAAAACTCTACAAGCACTGATCCTTCAGTCACTCTCACAGATGTGTAATTGATTTGGCTATTGTTATTTGCTTTGGGCTGTTGGAATTGTTCCACAGCATGAGTCAATGGAAACAAATTCAACAGCTCGAGATCAAATACCTGGAGCAGGTGGACTACCTTTATGATGACAACTTCCCTATGGACATACGGCAGGTGCTCTCCAACTGGATTGAGAGCCAGGACTGGTGAGTGTGTGTGTGTGTGTGTGTGTGTGTGTGTGTGTGAAAGAGAGTGTGTCTTTGTCTGTGTGTGTCTGTGTGTGTCTATCTGTATGTGTGCATGTCTGTGTGTATGTGTGTGTCTGTATGTGTGTGTCTGTGTGTGTCTGTCTGTATGCATGTCTGTGTGTGTGTGTATCTGTATGTGTGTTGGTGCGTGTGTGTTACTGTACAGTAATAATAATAGATATCAAGTTGGGTTTCCAGTGAGCATGTTCAAGAACTAAAACACAGCATGTAGGGGCCCCGTGTAGCTCAGTTGGTAGAGCATGGTGCTTGCGACGCCAGGGTTGTGGGTTCAATTCCCACGGGGGGCCAGTATGAAAATGTATGCACTCACTAACTGTAACTCGCTCTGGATAAGAGCGTCTGCAAAATGACTAAAATGTAAATGTGGCTACCATAACTGGTAGCACTTTACTTGAAGGGGCTATACATAAGGCATTCATAACACCTTTATGAGACCAGCCATGACACCTTAATGAATGTTGAAGTATTGTGCTGTATTAATTCATTATGGTAATCCAGCTCTGACTGACATGTAGCCTATTCATGTATTGGTTCGTTCCATTAAATGAGTCCCTTTGATATTTTAAATATAAATTGTGCACCAATATTAGATTTTAAATGCCTGTTATATTAAATTAATTGCCCTTTAATATAGACCACATGGACAATTCAATTTATCTGATTTTTAATTTGAATAAAAATGTATTATACATTTTGACATGTCCCTCTCTGTACTCTCTGTGACTTCTCTGAAGATTTTAACCCAGTTAACCATTAAATGTTTTCACCATCATTGTAAAGCCCTTTTTATTTTGTTGCTTTGATGGAAGATTATTATTTATTACATGTGATTAGGGATTAATTTTAAGGTAAAAAAATAAAAAAAATAAAAAATAAAAGAGTTTTGGTGAAACGATTCCTTAAAAAAATAATGTTTTTCAAAATAAACATTGAACATCTAATAGTCAAATCATAGTGTTAAGGCAGGTGAGCTGGTTCTACTCTCTTTGGGCATTTTCTGGTGTTTTGTGGTGGAAAACTGAGTGGGTCGAGCATAACACGACATAGATAGATAGCTTTTTTGTGAAGCTTGCATGTAGCTACCCTTTTCCTGCAGTCGAATTACCAAAGCACCCTCTAGTGGCCTCATGGGTGGAATGTTATTAATATTTTTCATAATTTCATAATTAATAAACATTTATTATTTCTACTGCCGAAAAAGTGTAATATTGGGATGCAAACTCAAAATGTAATACATTTAATCTCTATGTCTGACATGGTACAGGTGTCTTCTTTTTTATAAGCTATAACCATGTGTGTTAGGTGTATACTTTTGTTTCAAAGTAGATTTGTTTAAGACTACCAAGAAACACTATGTGTGTCCCTGATTTAGCCAACTGCAGAAATTAATTTCCCCTCCCTGTTACACACAACAAGCTTCCATTCCCCCTGTCACAAGAGGATTTATGGCGGATTTAAGATGAAATCGTCAACCCTGTTACGGTCAACCCTATTACTTTATTTGGCACTTAATAGGCACTTAGTATAGTCTTTTTCGCCACCAACTTACACTAGCCAAAAGGGACTCATTTCGTGGAACCACCCTATTGCACTTGTACAAAACAGCAAAATAAGCATTTGATGATATGACATGCTGAAAAATATGAATGGGTGATTCACCTTTTCCCTTGTACATTATAACATGATATGTACAGTATGTTCTACATGTTCTTATTAATAACTTTTTGATTGAGCACTGAAAACTGTTAAATTAGATACAAAGCTAAGACAAAGTGTGTGTGTTTTTTCCAGGGATACTGCCGCAAACCATGAGTCCATGGCGACAGTTCTCCTCAGCAATCTCCTGTCTCAGCTGGACAGGCAGTGTTCTCAGGAACAAAACTTCCTACAAAGACACAACCTGAAGATCATCAACCAGCAGTTACAGGTGCCACAATAACCTCCCTTACAATATCATACACCTAACCTGGTTAAAACCAGAATGAACTCTGCGCTAAATCAGTTTGCCAGGCAACCATATACACTGCGTATCCAACATTGATAACATTAAACAGTCTCTCCTTGTCATTGATGCATTTAAGCATTGAGGTGATTTAGTACAACCAACCCACAACTTCCCGTAAATGGGGAGTGGCACTGTGTAGTATGTTGTGACAGTGTGTATGTGTGTGTGTGCGTATGTGTCACGCCCTGGCTCTGGGGACTATGTTATGTTGAGCCAGGGTGTGTAATTCTATGTTTGATTTTCTATGTTGGGCTGAGTGACTCCCAATCAGAGGCAACGAGTGTCCGCTGGGTGTCTCTGATTGGGAGCCATATTTAACTGTCTGTCTTTCACTTTGTGTTTGTGGTTTCTTGTTCATTTCGGTTTGTGTTAAACTGTAGACGTCACGTTATCGTTTATTGTTTTGATCGTGTGATCAGTAATAAAAGGATATGTTCACCTTCAACGCTGCGCCTTGGTCCTCATCTCTAACCAACGAGCGTGACAGAAGAAACCACCATAACAGGACCAAGCAGTATGAAGAAGAGAGAGGATGGACTTGGGAGCAGTTGAGTAGGAGTCTCGACTGGGCCAAGCCAAGAGAAGAGGAGAGAGGTTGGAGTTTGGAGCAGTGGGGTGAGAGTCTGGCGAGAATGATGGAGGCCTGGCCCACGGGGAGGAGAGACCCCCAGAAATTTTTTAGGGGGGGGCTCACGACGTCGGGGCAGCAGGAGGCCGCTATGGAGCGGTCCAGCGGGGTTGCAGAGGAGGCCGCCAGGTTACGGGGGCCACTGGTAGAAGAGGGGATGGAGGGTGTAGAGGCACGGCGAGAGGTACTGGCGTGTGTTGCCAGTCCGGTCCGGCCCGTTCCAGATCCCGGTGTAGAGCCAGTGGTGTGTGTCCCCAGTACGGTCCGGTCTATTCCTGCTCCCCGCACCAAACCTACGGTGTGCGTCGACAGCCCAGCCCGGCCCGTTCCTGCGCTCCGCACCAAGTCTGTGGTGCGCGTCGCCAGCCCAGTCCGGCCCATCCAAGCTTCCCGCACCAAGCCAGTGGTGTGCGTCGTCAGTCCGGCACGGCCCGTGCCTGCTCTCCGCACCAAGTCTATGGTGCGTTTCGTCAGCCCTGTCCGGCCCGTTCCTGCTCTCCGCACCAAGTCTGTGGTGCGCGTCGCCAGCCCAGTCCGGCCCATCCAAGCTTCCCGCACCAAGCCAGTGGTGTGCGTCGTCAGTCCGGCACGGCCCGTGCCTGCTCTCCGCACCAAGTCAATGGTGCGTTTCGTCAGCCCTGTCCGGCCCGTTCCTGCTCTCCGCACCAAGTCTGTGGTGCGCGTCGCCAGCCCGGTCCGGCCCGTCCAAGCTCCCCGCACCGGGTCAGTGGTGCGCGTCGTCAGCCCGGTCCGGCTCATTCCTGCTCCCCGCACCAAGTCAGGGGTGCGCTTCGTCAGCCCGGTCCGGCCTGTTCCTCCTCCACGCATCAAGCCAGGGGTGTGCGTCGTCAGTCCAGCACAACCCGTGCCTGGGTCATGTCCGGAGCCGGATCCGCCGCCGAGGCGGAGTGCCCACCCGGTCCCTCCCCTGTTGTGGTTGTTTGGCGTGGCCGGAGTCCGCGCCTTTGGGGGGGGGTACTGTCACGCCCTGGCTCTGGGGACTATGTTATGTTGAGCCAGGGTGTGTAATTCTATGTTTGATTTTCTATGTTGGGCTGAGTGACTCCCAATCAGAGGCAACGAGTGTCCGCTGGGTGTCTCTGATTGGGAGCCATATTTAACTGTCTGTCTTTCACTTTGTGTTTGTGGTTTCTTGTTCATTTCGGTTTGTGTTAAACTGTAGACGTCACGTTATCGTTTATTGTTTTGATCGTGTGATCAGTAATAAAAGGATATGTTCACCTTCAACGCTGCGCCTTGGTCCTCATCTCTAACCAACGAGCGTGACAGTATGTGTTCTGTGTGGAAAAGGAAACGAAAGACAAGATCTGTTCATTTGTTTTTTTTTGTCACCTTTAGGGATTGGCTTATGGGTTTGTCGGCGTTCCTCAAACTGAGCATCCTTTCACTTGTAATAAGTGTTGTATGTCATTTTTTTCACAGACAATTTCACCTCTTACCCTATTCAGGGGAATCAAAATTATATGATGCTCTCTGAGGTCTCAGGACATTGACTGGCAGTATATTTATTAGACTCTCTGAGAATTGTACCTTAAAACACATTAACAGGAACAGGAAATAGCTGTTTGAGGCTGATGACTGGGGCCGGCTAGGCCATATTTCTGTATAACACAACTGATGTAGGAAAGACACATATCTAATCGGAACCTTGTGGTTTCCAGAATCTCCCTTTTGAGTGTATGTGACTGTGTGTGTGTGTGTGTGTGTGTGTGTGTGTGTGTGTGTGTGTGTTTGTGTGTGCAGATGGTGTGATGTTTCTCAGAGGAAGTAGTAGCTCAAAACAAGAGGGGAACATCAAGAGGTTTGTTTGGGGTGGCGCTTGGAGATGTGCGTTTTGTTGTTGTTTAGGTGTGCTGTCTATTATGCACAGAGGACAGATGGAAAGTGTCTCTTTCCATGCAATCATTTGTGCTGAGTCTACCTTGAAGGTATACAAGCATTGTTTAAGGTCCATTTTTTTGAACTCAGTCAATTTAGGGAATTCAATGGAAATGCATTTCATGAATTGAATAAACCCTCCTCCAGTGGTTCATACCTGAATTGCATTTTGTTGTGAGGGATCTGACCCTAAACTGACCCTAAAAATATGGCACTAAATGAAGAAAATGTTCAACCCACTATGCGAATACATTAGTACTTAGTACTGGAAATAAAGATTGCAGTGCTTATGTCTCATCTAATGCTAGGAAAGGCTGAGTGGTTGGGGATTTCTCAGTCCGAGGGAGGATCTGAATACAGTGGACCAAATGACGCTGCTGAATGCTGCTGAACTGACGCTGTTTGTTTGTGATGTAGTCGTCATTGTGATGGTGTTAAAGGGTATCGCGTAGGTTTTCAAGATTGAATCACCCTTCTTCTGTCTTTGGTCGCACACTCAAATCAGTAGTCACAGACAAACACTGAAAGAGAAATCAGGTTTCACATGTTCACATCAGAACTTTCCCTTGTGTCACAGAGGCTTAGACAGAATCTGTGGCATTTCGTCAAAAACAGACAAATATGTCAAGATGCACGTGGTGTTTGAGACACATGTTTTGCACAGAACTGGGTTCAGATCCCAGAGACAGACAAAACGCTAACTAAAGGGACAAATTATGGGTTCAGAGGGCAAGTCCATCCATGGTTGTATTCCTTAGGGATCATCGTAGCAAACAAGGACTTCTTATTGGGGTTCGTGTAGTACCACACCGTTTCACTCAGTTTTCTTCATTTTTTTTGCCTAATAAACATGTTCCATGTCTGTAGGCCTTTTTACACTGAATGTCTCCTTGTTTGGACTGTCATAGTAAATTACTTTTGGTTTTGTTTTCATACTGAGTCTGTACCTGGTTCAGCCGCATTCTTTACTATGGAATGATTTTTTATTTTATTTATTTATTTATTTCACCTTTATTTAACCAGGTAAGCCAGTTGAGAACAGGTTCTCATTTACAACTGCGACCTGGCCAAGATAAAGCAAAGTAGTGCAATAAAAACAACACAGAGTTACATATGGGGTAAAAAAAAAACATAAAGTCAGAAATACAACAGAAAATATATATACAGTGTGTGCAAATGTAGCAAGTTATGGAGGTAAGGCAATAAATAGGCTATAGTGCAGAATAATTACAATAGTATTAACACTGGAATGCTAGATGTGCAAGAGATTATGTGCAAATAGAGATACTGGGGTGCAAAATAGCAAAATAAATAACAATATAGGGATGAGGTAGTTGGGTGGGCTAATTTCAGATGGGCTGTGTACAGGTGCAGTGATCGGTAAGGTGCTCTGACAACTGATGCTTAAAGTTATTGAGGGAGATAAGAGTCTCCAGCTTCAGAGATTTTTGCAATTCGTTCCAGTCATTGGCAGCAGAGAACTGGAAGGAATGGCGGCCAAAGGAGGTGTTGGCTTTGGGAATGACCAGAGAGATATACCTGCTGGAGCGCAGACTACGGGTGGGTGCTGCTATGGTGACCAATGAGCTAAGATAAGGCGGGGATTTGCCTAGCAGTGATTTATAGATGGCCTGGAGCCAGTGGGTTTGACGACGAACATGTAGTGAGGACCAGCCAACAAGAGCGTACAGGTCACAGTGGTGGGTAGTGTATGGGGCTTTGGAGACAAAACGGATGGCACTGTGATAGACTACATCCAATTTGCTGAGTAGAGTGTTGGAGGCTATTTTGTAAATGACATCGCCGAAGTCAAGGATCGGTAGGATAGTCAGTTTTACGAGGGCATGTTTGGCAGCATGAGTGAAGGAGGCTTTGTTGCGAAAAAGGAAGCCGATTCATGTTGTTTCTTCACACACCTGATGGCATACTTTCTCTGTGTGGTGTGTCGGTGGAGAGGTTGGAGAGAAATGACAGTGTGTTCAGGTTACTCAAGAAGGTACAGTGTCTGAAAAACACCTTTCAATGCTTCCTTATTGGCAAATTTACACCATACATTATAAGGAGAAAGTAGAGCAAACCTAAGCCTCCCTGTTCTCCCCAAACTCTTTTGCATTTCCGAGAAACCATCTAACTTGAGAGAACAAGCTTTCAAAGAGCTCTTAGAAACTCACACAATTCGCACAATTCAGTAGACAGACACTCATACAGGCAGGTCAGTTAAAATGTTGTTGTTTTTTAAAATATATTTTAAAAGTATTTTCTGCTTTTATTGACAGGGATAGACATTAAATGAAGAGGGAGACAGATGGTGGGCATAATGTTTAGAAGTGCGCTGGGACCAGGATTCGATCGCACGCAGGCAGGGGACTGCATATGTCAAAAGGTGCAGACAGCAGCAGCATAATATTGCAGCGATTTCGGGGGGGTAGCCAGGACCAGGACTCGAACTCAGGTCCTGCGACTGTCAACCCAACACATTAACCGTTTCACAGAGAGATTCAAGTCTCTTGATAAGGTCTCTAGGTGTTTGACATCTCCATGCCTGCCTGTACGCATGTGTCTGTGTGTTCATATGCAGTGGCGTAAAGTACTTAAATATAAATACTTTAAAGTACTACTTAAGGAATTTTTTTGGGTATCTGTACTTTACTTTACTATTTATATTTTTGACAACTTTTACTTTTACTTCACTACAATCCTAAAGAAAATAATGTACTTTTTACTCCCTACATTTTCCTTGACACCCAAAAGTACTCAAAATCAAATCAAATCAAATCAAACTTTATTTACAGTGAAATGCTTACTTACAAGCCCTTAACCAACAATGCAGTTCAAGAAAAAATATTTACCAAATAAACTAAAGTAAAAAATTATAAAAAGTAACACAATAAAATAACAATAACGAGGCTATATACAGGGGGTACCGGTACCGAGTCAATGTGCGGGGGTACAGGTTAGTTGAGGTAATTTGTACATGTAGGTAGGGGTAAAGTGACTATGTATAGATAATAGACGGTGGGTAGCAGCAGTGTAAAAACAAATGGGGGGGGGGGGGGGGGGTCAATGTAAATAGTCATGGTGGCCATTTGATTAATTGTTCAGCAGTCTTATGGCTTGGTGGTAGAATCTGTTAAGGAGCATTTTTGTCCTAGACTTGGCGCTCCTGTACCGCTTGCCGTGCGGTAGCAGAGAGAACAGTCTATGACTTAGGTGACTGGAGTATTTAACAATTTTTTTGGCTTTCCTCTGACACCACCTATTATATCGGTCCTGGATGGCAGGAAGCTTGGCCCCAGTGATGTACTGGGCCGTATGTACTACCCTCTGTAGTGCCTTATGGTCAGATGCCAAGCAGTTGCCATACCAGGCGGTGATGCAACCGGTCAGGATGCTCTCGATGGTGCAGCTGTAGAACTACTCGTTACATTTTGAATGCAAAGCAGGACAGGAAAATGGTCCAATTCACACACTTGTCAAGAGAATACGTGGTCATCCCTACTTCCGCTGACCTGGCGGACTCACTAAAAACAAAACATTGTGTGTTGGAGTGTGCCCCTGGCTAAATTTTTTTAACAAGAAAATGGTGCCGTCTGCTTTGCTTAATATAAGGAATTTCAAATGATTTATACTTTTACTTTTACATTTGATACTTAAGTATATTTTATCAATTATATTTACTTTTGATACTTAAGTATATTTAGAACCAAACACTTTTACTTTTACTCAAGTATTATTTTACTGGGTAACTTTCACTTTTACTTGAGTAACTTTCTATTAAGGTATCTTTACTTTTACTCAAGTATGACAATTGGGTATTTTTTCCACCACTGTTCATAAATCCATGTTCTTTTTCAGATTAAATACAAAGCCAACCCTCTGCTGATGGCCGGGGTCATTTCCACTTGCCTCAGAGAGGAGCGTCGTATCATCTCCACAGCCAGCATTCAGGAACAGGTGAGTCTCTCTGACT
The DNA here is from genome assembly GCF_964263955.1 of Coregonus lavaretus. NCBI lineage: Eukaryota > Metazoa > Chordata > Actinopteri > Salmoniformes > Salmonidae > Coregonus > Coregonus lavaretus. Next base: position 63,286,035 of record NC_139992.1, on the reverse strand, counting down.
CTGTTATGTCATCAGGAAAGTCCCTTCAGAAAGGTCTCTGTGTGTGTGTGTGTGTGTATGCATATGTGTGTGTGGTTTACTTCACCTTATCATCATCTTGACAGGGCCCATTGGAGAAGTCAATGCAGAATTCGGTGGCCTTCGAGAGACAGAAGAACATGGACAACAGGGTGGCGGTGATCAGGAGTAGTGTGCAGATGATGGACCAGGCAGTGAAATATCTAGAAGACATGCAAGATGACTTTGACTTCCGCTATAAAACTCTCCAGTCTCGAGGTGAGCCATACACCCAATCTGAAATCCAATTGCAGCCCCTACCCTTATGGACTCCCCTAAGATCTGAGATGATTTGACAGCTGTCATATAATATTGGATAGCTGTAAGTAATATGGCAATAGCTGCACCTTGCCATCTGATGGCCTTATTATTGAATAACTATCTTAGTTTGTAGTATCTTTGCTTAAACCCTGCAGGTATAATGCAATATGATGTGCTTATAATGCATTGTAAGACTTGTCATAAGCATGTATGACCCCTTTTTAATGTCTTCTTATCATCTCATTATGATCCTGACTGAATAACAACCATAGGCTTTAAAGGGGCAATAACATTTAAAAAAAACTATGTTTTATTTCACCAAATTGTAACATTCTGTCATGATGAGCACATGTTCAACTTAAAGGTCCAATGCAGCCATTTTTATCTTAATATCAAATTATTTCTGGGTAATAATTAAGTACCTTACTGTGATTGTTTTCAATTAAAATTGTCAAAAACAAACAACAATTGCTTCTTAGCAAGAGCAATTTCTCAAGCAAGAATTCTGCTAGGACCATCTGGGAGTGGTCTGAGTGGGGAGGGGAAAACGGAACACTAGCTGTTATTGACAGAGAGGTTTGGAACGCTCTTTATTGTTAGCATAGTAACCAATTTACCGTCTGGTGATGTCGCCAGGCAGGCCAAAACTCCATCCCACCAAAACAGGCCGAAATTTCAGGCGGTCTTTTCAAACATCTTTTCAAACAATCATAATTTTCACAATGTCACAGTATTATTCCAACCTCATAGTGTGGAAATATATATAAAACACAGGAAAATCTAGTTTTTGACTGCACTGGGCCTTTAATAAAAAACATGTTTTCCCATTTCAAGAGGTTGAATACAAAAATTACTATAGTAAGTGGTAATGGAGTTGACCATACCAGGGTTGACGATTTCATCTTAAATCAGCCAAAAATCGTCAGAAATTACTTTGTCGAAGCAACAAAATAACTAAGGCTTTACAATAATGGTGAAAACTTTTGGGATTAAAGGGGTTAAAATCTTCTGAGAGGTCACAGGCAGTGGATTTATTTAGCAAATCTATATTCAAATAAAAAATCTGATTTATTGAATTGTCCATGTGGTCTATTAAAGGGCACCACATTTAATATAACAGGCTTTTAAAATCCGATATTGGTGCACAATTTCTACTTACAATTTCAAAGGGATGCAAAAGGGACTCATTTCATGGAACGACCCATGTACCAATCCCAGATTGCACCTTTTATAGTGTTACCACTATGTTTTATCCTCTGTCATGCTGGATGTATTTTTGTCCCTCAGATCCAGCGGACAGGAACACAGCGGTGATGAAACAGGAAGTGACCCGACTGCAGGAGATGCTCAACAACCTGGACTTTAAGAGGAAGGTGTGGGAACACTACATACATTAGATAAACCAGCTATCAGCTATGGTTGTTACTACAGGCCTAAGCTTTGTGTGAAGCGTGTAAACAGTTGAAGCCCTTATCTGTGATGCCTTATCTTTGAGTTTATATGCATTTATTTGAATTGGGGCCACCGTTTCTGTCATGCAGTTGCTGTCTTACACAATTTTAGTCTATACAATTCTATATGAATATTTACTATATAGATACAATGGTTAAAACGTTTCCTTTTTTGGGGCCTGCGACGTGTGGAGAGCACCGTGGCATCCAACACGATATTGCAAATTAGATTTTCGTCTGACACTGCAAGACAGTCGAGTGAGTTTAGATATCAAAGTCGTGAGGATATTTATTGAATTCGCTTCAGGGACTACACAACAAAACACACTTTGATGTATAATATTAAAATATTTGGCATTTAACAGACACTTTTATCCAATGTAACTTATATCAATAGTACAGGGGTTCCCAACCAATGTTTTGTGGGGGGGTGTGGGACCTTCCTTGATTTGAGGGTAAAAAAAAAACTATAATTGTATATATTTTTTTTTTTTTTACAATTCGTGATTGTTTATACCAATCTAAAATGACACATACATCCGCGTTGCTTCAGGCTAGAAACAAGCAGTAAAATGCCAGAGGAAGACGCAACTCTGATGCAAAGGGGAATTTCTTTGGTTTTTCTCTATGACATTCAGAAGCTGAGCTACAACCTTCTAAAGTCGAGGAGTCGAAGACATTGGACTGGCTTGGAAAGTAAACTCATACAATGTGTGGCTCTGTCGCTATGAATTGATCTAATCACTTTCTGTAAAAGAGAATATGTACAGTATAATTAAATTGAGGGTTCATATAAATTATCCTAATAAAACATATTTGGTAGCGGAATAGCATTTGGGGAAATCGGGTCTAGACTATTTTCCCTATCCATTATTGATGGGATTATCATTAAATAACCTACCTAAAAGATGTCATGAGTCTTGTTAAACCACATATAATTGCATGAAATGAGCATTAAAAAAAAAACAAGGTCAATCATATTAAAGCAAAATCAATCTGGTGGTGTATTTAATATAGCCTATCTCAATAAACAATAATACATTTAAAAAGGATTGGGAGCCCCTGTTCTAAGCCAACCCTGCCTTTTTTGCTCCACGGTTGTGCATGCATCAGTTTTGTTCAGGGCCGTGCAGACCTTTTGGGGGGCATGTGCTCAAACTAAAAAAGGGCATCCCAACAAAAAAATATTCCCACAACCCTGGTCACAGACTCCTTGAGCAATTATTGCAAGAACAGTGGAAAGCAGCACTATCCGATTAGTAAAGTATTTTGCTAAATTGTTTTGAACTGGAATAAATGCTGCACTTACAGTAATAACAATGACCAACACAATTCCAGTCAAATTAGAAGATTGTAAGAAATACTGTAGCCTACCATTACTATATCCAACCCAACTCCATTTGTTGCCATTATCATGTATCCAAGTTGTTTTCAACGTTTTTGACCTGCGACCCCCAAAAAGAAGTGGCACAAAACTTGCAACCACTCGCACATGCACATATTATTATTATTATTATTATTATTATTATTATTATTATTATTATTATTATTATTATTATTATTATTAAATAGCCTACCTAAAAGATTACATGAGTCTTGTTAAACTATGTAGAATTGCAGGAAATGAGCTTCAAAACAACAACATTTTCAAATGTGAAAAAGCGGGCCCTGGGGAAAAAAGATTGTCAAACCCTGAATTAATGCATAACTATTCGTATGAGTGGCCCCAGTGGGAATTGAGCCCACAACCCTGGTGTTGCTAGCATCATGCTCTTACCAACTGAGCCACACAGGACCAGCAGTGAGTTGTTGTTATTGTTCCCCCACAGGAGAACCTATCTAAGATGAGTGACGTGATAAAAGAGATTGATGGTCTGATAGTCTCCCAGCTGAACCCAGAGCTGATGGAGTGGAAACGCAGGCAGCAGATCAACTGTATAGGTGGCCCACTGCTCACTGGACTAGACCAGCTCCAGAACTGGTAATGCAACCAATCATGCTTACACACACACACACACACACACACACACACACACACACACACACATTCCTCATAACTCTATCTTATAAGTTATAACTATATCCCAAAATATAGGTAAACCTCAATTAATGCGCTCACCCTCTCTCTCTCCCAGGTTTACTCTGATAGCCCAAAGTCTGTTCCAGATGAAGCGTCAACTGGACAAACTGGGGGAGCTTATATTAAAGGTGACGTATGAGAGAGATCCCATCCCCCTGCAGAGACCGCAGATGGAGGAGCAGGTCAAATATCTCATCTACCACCTCATCAAAAGGTACTGACCTCAACAAAACTGAACACCTACTCTAACCAAATGCATGAAATATCCATATCACAAAGTGATTTCCCAAAGAACTGCAAGCATAGGGAAGCATGAATGGGAAGTCATGGGAAGTCTTGATGACAGTGAAATGGACTTGACTGTTATGTTGCCTCCATCCAAAACTAGGTGGTATACACAACTGCTATTATGCTATTGTAATTCTCTTGTGTGCCATCGTTGTGTCATCCTTTGTACAATGTCCACAGCTCCTTTGTGGTGGAGAAGCAGCCATGTATGCCAACCCATCCCCAGAAACCTCTTATCATCAAGACTGGGGTGCAGTTCACCACCAAAGTCAGGTATGTGTATTAAGATGCAACACAACTCAATACATGGTGCTTATCAATCCGTTGTGTGTGTGTGTGTGTGTGTGTACATCATAAATATACACTCACCAGACAATTTATTAGGTACACCCATCTAGTACCGGGTCGGACCCCCCTTTGCCTCCAGAACAGCCTGAATTCTTCGGGGAATTCTACAAGGTGTCGGAAACGTTCCACAGGGATGTTGGTCCATGCTGACGTGATGGCACCATGCAGTTGCTGCAGATTGGACGGCGGTGCATTCATGCTGCGAACAGCCGGTTGCAACTAATTCCAAAGATGTTCTATTGGGTTGAGGTCTGGGGACTGCGCAGGCTACCCAAGTAAACTAAACTCACTGTCATGTTCCAGGCAATGTTTTTCCACTCCTGAATTGTCCAGTGTTGGTGATCGCGTGCCCACTGGAGCCACTACTTCTTGTTTTTAGCTGATAAGCGTGAACCCGGTGTGGTCATCTGCTGCAATAGCCCATCCGTGACAAGGATCGACAAGTTGTGCGTTCCGAGATGCCGTTCTGCACACCACTGTTGTACTGCACCGTTATCTGTCTGTTTGTGGCCCGCCTGTTAGCTTGCACGGTTCTTGCGATTCTCCTTCACCTATCTCACCACCAAGCTGTTTTCGCCTACAGGACTGCCGCGGACTGGATATTTTTTGTTTGTCACACCATTCTCTGTAAACCTTAGACACTGTCGTGTGTGAAAAGCCCAGGAGGGTGGCCGTTTCTGAGATACTGGATCCAGCGCGCCTGGCACCGACGATCATACCACGCTCAAAGTTGCTTAGGTCACTCGTTTTGCCCATTCTAACCTTAAATCGAACAGTAATTGAATGCCTCGATGCCTGTGTGCCTGATTTATATAGCAAGCCAAGGCCAAGTGACTCACTATCTGTACCTAATAAACTGTCAGGGGAGTGTATGTTTTTGCTAAATATTTATGTTTGGTCACTTTTCTGTCTAGATTGCTGGTCAAACTTCCAGAGGTGGATTACCAACTAAAAGTGAAGACAATATTTGACAAGTGAGTATTAGTGTAATGGAACACAGCAATATGTGGCACATTTACCTCAAAGTGGTCGCTCTTTGCAAGCTCTGTTACACAAACTGACAACATTGTGTGAACATGAATATATTTCAGAAACGTAATGTTTCATAGACATCAAGATATGCTTCATTGACATTTATAATCAAGCTAGCACTACATTACTGAGTAATGTAACGTATTCTCTTCCCTGTGTGTAGGGACCTCCCCCCTGGCAGAGTGTGAGTATACCCATGCAACCTCAATGTGGGATGTTTGTGGGGATTTCCTGTTGTTGTTATTTAAGCCAATATCGAAGCTTCTCATGTGGCATGTGTGTACATGAGGGTTCCTCAATGGTTCTTTGGGAAGGGTGATGGTTCTATGTGGAACCATACTGACCCAAAGAACCCTTTGAGCCCTTCAAAAGTTCTTTGCAGTTCAAAAAAGGGTTCATTCCTCTTTTATTGATAATTAAAATGTAGGGTCGGTGGCTCATTAGAATATTTTGGGGCATGGTTTTTGCACAGCTCTTTTTGTGCAACCATGAGTGAGAGTGTCATTCTAGTTTATCTCATCTGTTGTGTTATGCTCTTTCATGTTATACAGTGCTGTAAAAAAGTATTTCTGATTTTCTAAATGTTTGTATATTTTTTATACTGAATGTTATCAGATCTTCAACCAAAACCTAATATTAGATAAAGGTAACCTGAGTTTACAAATAACAAAAAAAAATGGGTGCTTATTTTATTTATTTTATTAACAAAGTTATGCAACACCCAATTCCCCTGTGTGAAAAAGTAATTGCCCCCTTACACTCAATAACTGGTTGTGCCACCTTTCGCTACAATGACTGCAACCAAACGCTTCCTGTAGTTGTTGATCAGATCTCTCACGTCGCTGTGGAGGAATTTTGGCCCACTCTTGCATGGAGAACTGCTTTAACTCAGCGACATTTGTGGGTTTTCTAGCATGAACTGCTCGTTTCAAGTCCTGCCACAACATCTCAATTGGGATTAGGTCTGGACTTTGACTGGGCCATTCCAAAACTTCAAATGTGTTGCTTTTTAGTCTTTTTCATGTAGACTTGATTGTGTGTTTTGGATCATTTTCTTGCTGCATAACCCAGCTGCGCTTCAGCTTCAGCTCACAGATGGATGGCCTGACATTCTCCAGTAAAATTCTCAGATACAGAGCAGAATTCATGGTTCTATTAAGGCAAGTCGTCCAGGTCCTGAGGCAGCAAAGCATCCCCAAAGCATCACATTACCATCGCTACGCTTGACCGTTGGTATAAGGTTCTTACTGTGGAATGTTTGGTTTTCTCCAGACACAATGGGACCCATCTCATCCAAAACGTTGACTCAAGTTTGCCAGAAAGCACCTGGAAGCACCTGGATGATCATCAAGGATCTTGGAAGAATGTTCTATAGACAGATGAGTCAAAAGCATAACTTTTGAAAATGGCTAAAAATCAACTAATTTGACGTTTTGGAATGGCCTAGTCAAAGTCCAGACCTAATTCCAATTGAGATGTTGTGGCAGGACTTGAAACGAGCAGTTCATGCTTGAAAACCCACAAATGTGGCTGAGTTAAAGCAGTTCTGCTTGGAAGAGTGGGCCAAGATTCCTCCACAGCGACGTGAGAGACTGGTAAAAAACTACAGGAAGCGTTTGGTTGTAGTCATTGCAGCTAAAGGTGGCACAACCAGTTATTGAGTGTAAGGGGGCAATTACTTTTTCAAAGCACTGTATATGACTATGGCCAGTGACGGTGTCTTGTGAAAGACTCACGTATGGCCTTGTGTCAGTTGAGAATGGTTGACTAAGTCAGTAGTTCTCAATTCTCTCCTCAGGGACCCCCAGCTGTTCCAGAGCTAGCACACCTGATTAAACTTGTTAATAAACACAATAATAAAACTATGGAATTTCGACAGTATAATATGGCTCTTAAACCAGAATAATCTTTATAGAACCATTCTCCTTAAAGGTTCTATAAAGAACCATAAAAAAGGGTTATTTCTATATAGCCCCAAAAAGGGTTGGAACCATAGCGGAACTCTTTTTTGGTGCTATATCGAATATTTTTTAATGGTTATTTATAGAATCTTAGGAAAGCCCCATACATGTTCCATTTAGAACCTTATGAGCATGGTTATTTTTATAGAGCCTTCAAAAAAAGGTTCCATATAGCACCAAAAAGGGTTCCGCTATGCTTACAAGCCAAATAACCTGTATTTGGCACTATGTAGAACCATTTGTTTTTAGTGTGTAGGGAGAACAGTGACAAAGAGAGAAATATGAGAAGTCATGTTTGATTACAAATCAGATGACACAGTTTAAGTGAGCAGACTAATTCCCTTTTTAGCTGCCTGGAATCCAACTTGAATTTGAGTTGTTTCTACCACCACATGTGTTTGCCATGTACAGTATCTTAGTTCATTTTGTTGTTGTTGCTGTGCTATGTTTGTGCGTGTGTGTGCTTAGTTCAGACTACTAACTATGGCTTTGCCCCGTCCATCTCCATTCAGAAATCGTCAGTTCTTCATCCTAACTACCAACACCAAAGTAATGGACGTGGAGGAATCATCCAATGGCTGTCTGTCTGTGGAGTTCAGACACTTGGTAAACTCTCACTTTCACTGTCCCCACTAACACACCAACATTTTAATAATAATTCAACCTCAATCTGTTAATCCACAGGTTTAGTGAAACATTTTAGTGGAATCAAACTAATTTGGTTCAATGGGGCTGGCTGGCAACAGCCATATTGGAAATAACACACAACTGTTTGCAATGACCCTATTAAATAGCAAAACTGTTTTATTGAGATCACCCTGCCCTAGCTGTACATTACGTTGTGTGAATAGTTCATTTGATATTAATGTAAGTATATTTATTATGCATTGATTTAATATTTCTATCTTCTTCAGCAGCTGAAAGAGAAGAAATATGTTAATGGGACCAAGGTGAACGAGGTGAGAGAAGTAATATGAAAGTTGAACAAAACTTTTAGTTTTTCCATGGTTAAGGGTCAGTGATGCATGCCTATCTAAGATTACACTTTAGCAAAGTGACCTTTAGTAAACCTTCACCTTTGAAACATGAACTTCAGATTTATTTGCCATGGTAGAACTGCTTTGTCGAGCCAAAGATGGTGGATAAATGAAGATGTCCCGCTCAGGCCGTTTACCATTGAAAAAAATTGTCAGTTCCAGTCTGCTTAACGGGTTGGCTCTCCCATAGGCTCCAATGCATTAGCAGCTGGGTCTGCTCTGCTTAGTTTATTGACTGTAATGTAACCAGAAAGAATTAGGGAGTGGGATGTCTTACTTCTTCTTCTGTCTCTTTGTAACAACTTCAAAAGAGATTAATTCTGGTCAACCAGAGATCATTTGATTAGAAGTCATTGGACACAGAGGTGAATTAAGAGTTTAATAATTATGATTTATTTAGAGGTAAATCCTTTGTTTTACTTTGCTTGAGGTTATATATTTTTAAAAGATGAACTCAAAAACACTTCCATTAAGAAAGAGGTAGCTGCTTTCTTAAAACAGTAGAGGGCAACATTGCCAAGGATTTACAACGTTTTCCCCTTAATTTGAAGTTTGAACTCCTTTTCAGGACAATGGCTTTTGTTTGCTTACGTTTTCAATCACAGATGGAAAACCTTGTTAACTCCCTAGTAAACTCCTAATTGAAATAACATGTGCTCTTTCTGAGAAAGTTTGATCATAGATTAACTTTTGAATATAAGAAAGGAGTTTATTTTGCCTTTTTATTCACGTAGCTCAACAAAAGTCATGGCAAGTCTTCATTGACATGCTTTAGACACTTGGATACAGGATCCTTATCTTATCACAGAAAATGACTGAATGAATACTGCTATCAAACTTCCCCATATTGCTCATATACTGTAGAGGGAATATAATTACTTCAGTGCCGATTTTAGCATGTAAATCTTGGAGGGGCAAAAAAAACAAAATGTGGGATGCACGCCAGCAAAGCCACTACACAAAACTAAACAACACATTAATTGCATTATAATGGTGACAAACGGTGCCCACAAACTGTTAGGGCCTATATAAAGCTGTCCCAACAGCAGAGTCCCAACAGCAGTCCCAACACCTTACCACTGCTACACCTGGCTATCAGCGGAGCCTTGTCTGGCAGTGAAACAGTTCATTCAGCCACATTTACTGCCTTAAAAAAAAAACATAGCTGATATGGCTGACTTGCTTAAACAAATGTGGTTTCTACTGACAATTGAGATGTACAAACTATGGCATAAGGGGACGACAAGCGAAAAAAAGGCAATCCGTAATTTCGATTAAGACATTAATGAGCGAGCTAGGACGGACGTAGTTAATATAACTATTTGTTCAGCACTTTTGAAATGTACAGCGACAGAATTCAGAACATGAGCCGTTCTTACAGTGTTCTCCCTGTACACCAAGTCAGAACCGTAGGATAAAGGGGGCTTATAAGCAGACAATGAAAGCTCTTACAATATTCGCTGATTATATTTCTCTAAAACAGGCTATAGGCTACATGTGCACCACCAAGTCAGAACAGTAGGCGAAAGTATACCAAATTATTAGGGTGAGGCACATGGGCTACTAACAGTTTACTACATACACTTAGTATTACTTTCTTAGCTACAGTATACATATCTCCCTGGCATATTACATAATTTATGCAGCAGCATACAATACATTTTTGGACTCACCTTGTGATGTGCTCACTTGAACAGGAAGGTGGTGCGGCGGTCCTTCGTGGGCAAATTTTGTCATCAAAGTCTGGCATTCTCTGGATTTATGGTGCTTTCAAGACATTTACATGACATTTACGTCATTTAGCAGACACTCTTATCCAGAGCGACTTACATTTACATTATTCTTTTTAATTTTCATACCCCATGGGAATCGAACCCACAACCCTGGCGTTGCAAACGCCATGCTCTACCAACTGAGCTACCTCCCTAAGACAACTGGGAACTCGGAAAAAAGCAAGGTTGAATCATGATGATGTCAGTGATCTTCAGGTCGTAGCTCTAGAAAGAGGCCCGAGTTCAATTCCGAGTTGGATGACCGTTCAAAACGTATTTTTCCCAGTCTAAGCTCGTTTTTTCAGAGTTTCCAGTTGTCTTGAACTCACTGAAGTCAGATTTCACAGTTCCGAGTTAACAGTTGTTTTGAGCGCGGCACAAATCATCCTTCATTGACAGCATGGCCAATGTTGAATGTTTATAATTTTAAGCTTGGAAAAGAGACCCTTAATCCCAGATATGGGACAACATAGCCACTCCACTGAATAGCAGGCTAGTGATTGATTTGAAATGCTTGCAGTTAGCCACTGATTCCTTCCAAACCACTCATTGTTGAATTTGCGAGTTCCAACTTGTTGTGTAATGTTTATGTCCAATGGCCGATGAGCACCGATACATTTTATCTATAATTTCTCTTCATAATTTCTCTTCATATGACAAGGATTAAAAAAGGATTTGCCAGTAGATTGTCGACTTGATTCATGATGATGACTGCTTGCTAAGATTTTGAAAGTATGATTCTGACATGATCAGTCCAATCAAAGCTACTGTAGATATAATGTGATTTGATGTCATTTTATCTGTGGCCTATGACCTTGAGCCTTCTTGGATGGGCTCTTCTAATGTAACTCTATGGCAGCACCCAAGGTGCTTGAATTCTCGAGCTCTACCCTTAGACTTGGTGGTGACGTAGTGTACCCATGAGTGACAGAACACTGAGCCAATCACGGCGCAACTAGAGAACATTACCAACACCTAAGCTCCGTATTTTCTGCTGGCTGCCCCACCACCACAGAAAGCACTGAGCTAGGCTGAAACACCTGCATTTTGGAGCTGCCTTACTCAAGAAAGCAAAAAAGCGGCTTTATTAACTCAATTACTTTATTTTTAATGTTTTATTTATTGCTTGCAAACTGATATGTGACACGTATTAATGCCATTTCTTAGCTAAAAATGTGGGGCTCAAAACAGGTGGGGCTCTTGCCCTGAATGACTAGTCGCCACTGAATTACTTCCTTGAAGATCGGGTCCTTATATTTTTCCCAGCCTTGTTATGGAATGCTGTTCTTTGGTAAATAGGGCAAATTCCTTGGTGGGTCACTCACTGCACAAAAAAGTTTTTGTAGCCCTCTGCTACTGTATTTAATGTGTTCTGAGAAAAAGGTTTAGTGAAGTGTGGTGTAGTAGAGTGTTTGTAAGAGGAAGGCATTTAGTAAAGTGTGTGTGTGTCTTGTGTGTCATGTGTCTGTGTGTGTGTGTGTGTGTGTATTCTGCTGGTTCCAGGGTCCTCTCTCTGTGACGGAGGAGCTCCACTCCCTCAGCTTTGAGGCCCAGTTCAACATACAGGGCATTAACATCGACCTGGAGGTCAGTCAATTTCTACACTCTCCTTCACATTTTCTTTACATTTACATTTTAGTCATTTAGCAGACGCTCTTATCCAGAGCGACTTACAGGAGCAATTAGGGTTAAGTGCCTTGCAGATTTTTCACCTAGTCTCCTATATAAGACACACACTCTCCCACACACACCACACATATTCTTACAATACTCCACACCGTCCCACACCACATATAACCCCCACACAGTCTTCCTGGCATACATTGTCAGTCATTATTAGTCATTGTGTAAGCATATACTGTATGCGTGTGTGTGTGTGACTGTGTGTATGTGTGCATGCATATGTGTCTCTCTCTCTGCAGACCTGCTCCTTTCCTCTGGTGGTCATCTCCAACGTTAGCCAGCTGCCTGGAGGCTGGGCATCTGTCATGTGGTACAACCTGCTGACTGACGAACCCAGGGTGAGCTGAACACACACACACACACACACACACTACCACCATTCTTTTAGGTGTTTTATCTTTTATCTCTCTCTCTTTCCTCTGTGCCGCTCCCTTTTTTAGAACCTGGGCTTCTTTGCCAGTCCTCAGCGGGCCAGTTGGGGCCAGCTCTCTGAGGTACTGAGTTGGCAGTTCTCCACCTTCACTGGGCGGGGCCTCAACAGGGAACAGCTGTGCATGCTAGGAGAGAAACTCTTGGGTATGGTGGCCTAGTGGAACTCTTTTCATGAGGGCATAACAGTGTTGGAACAGCATACCTACATCATTTATTTGCACAGGTCATGAGGAAAAGCGCTCCCGTCCTTCACAAGTATTTTCAATTATGAGAGAACAGGAATGTGAATTGTCATGCGATTGTTCACAATCTGTCTTTGGCTTCCAACCACCACAATAGTATGGACTCTCTCTATATTATCTAAGGTGGTGCTATTTCTGTCCAAGAATACTTTAATATTCATTCTTAGTGTATGAATTTGTAATGTTTTTTTTTAAATAATCATAAATCTATTAATCATCTTCACTGTAGGTCAGCAAGCCTCCCAAAATGAATGTCAGGTATCCTGGTCCAAATTCTGCAAGGTAGGTCCTACTGCTTCCTATAGTCCTACTACTACAAGTCTTAAACACAAGATGAAGGATGTCATGTCTTACTAACAAATTGCACCACTTCCCCTCAGCCTACTTCCAGTGGTCAAATTAAATTGATAATTTGAGGCTGTCTTTTTACTGAAAGATGCCATGAAAACTTTTAAGGGTAATTCTCATCTCTCTTTCCCATTCCGTCTGCTTTTTCCAGGAGAATATTCCTGGGAAGAATTTCAGTTTCTGGATGTGGCTGGATTACATCCTGGAGCTCATCAAGAAGCACCTACTTCCCATCTGGAACGACAAGTGAGACTTAAGGCCTGGTCAGAAACAACCCCCACCCTAGGGGATACCCTTTCCCCTAGGCACTATGCCATATGTGGACAATTATTAGGGGGACAGATGGAGTTATTACCATGTTGCTTCTACAATATTCTCAGATCTACATAAATGCTTAGGGGATAGATGCTAGGGGCTACAGGTTGCTTTGTGTACCCCCTGCTGATCCTCAAGCTACCCTTTGCTAAACTACAATGTTGGGTTCAGTTCCATTTCATCTCAGTTGTAAATCAAGAAGTGAATCATTAGGTTCAGTTCCATTTGAATTGATCTAATGGACTGGATTGATCTATTCACTGATGAGGGCTATAGACCACAGTGTACTGTTAAATCAGTGGGTGTAAATAAGTAATGTAACGGTGGTGTAACTGATGATGTGGTTTGGGTGTGCTTCCTTCAGCTGCATCATGGGCTTTGTCAGTAAGGAGACGGAGAGGGCCCGTCTGAAGGACAAGGAGCCTGGGACTTTCCTTCTGCGCTTCAGCGAGAGCCACCTGGGCGGGATCACCTTCACCTGGGTGGAGCAGTCCGACAGTGGTGAGGCCTGCTCGCCTGTCAATTACTGTGGTGTCGTGAAAAAATTATCTTCACTATATGGAATTTTTGCATCTCCTCTTGAGCCAAAGGGGGTCCCCTACATGGAGAGAAATATTGTCCAGAAATTACCTGATTAGACATAAAGGGTCACACCTCTCCACACCCATTAGTAAAGTGATATTGTTTGCCTAAAACGAATTATTTGTTTGGTTTCATAAGATAATAAATTGATTCATATTTGATCTGAACCATGCAGTCAACATTGAAATCCACAAAACAATTAGCACCTAAACTTCCACAGTGTCTTTAACATTGATTCTGTAAACATTCAACTCTGATTGGCGCTATGGTTGTGTCTGTGTCAGCAGGAGAGGCCAAGTTCATCTCGGTGGAGCCGTACACCAAATCTCGCCTCAGCGCTCTCCCATTTGCCGACATTATCCGTGACTACAAGGTCATCGCAGACGGAGAGGTCCCTGAGAACCCTCTAAAGTTCCTCTACCCAGACAAACCCAAAGACGAGGCCTTCGGACGACATTACAACAGCCAGCAGAGCAAAGGCAAGATGTCTGCCAAGACATGTTTATGATAGAAAGGGTTTTGGCTTGTACTGTATATAAAATAATTCTGACCACCTAGGTCTACCTGTGTGTTACCTAGTTACTGGGGGTTGGTGCACAACATGCAATTATCGCTCATAACCAATCCAGCAAACCGGGAACATTCCCAGAACATTAGCTAAGATTCACATTAGGATAATAACATCCCAAAAACATTCAAATATAGTTTTTGATAAGAAAATTTATTTTTTATAAAAATAAAAATAAAGAACTATCCTTGGAACGTTCTCCTAACAACCACCTCAGAACATTCCCCAAAAGTTCTCATTATGTTTCCAGGTAATGTAATAACACAATGTACCAGTAATGTTTTTAGAACATACTGTTGCAACAAAATGTGAGAGCAATAGAAATGGTTCTGAGAAAACATGGGAACGTTTTGCTAATGTTGATGGAGATGTTATTAAAAACACCCATAACAACACGCAGGGAATATTCCCACAATGCTAAAGTTATAGTTTGATGTTAAGGTATGATTGTTCCAATAACGTTCCCTAAACATTCTTCAGCAATTATGTCTGGATTCAATTAAATTGGTTCTGAGAAAACATTACTGGAACGTTTCGCTAACATTAATGGAGATGACATCCGAGACACCTAGTATAGGATCTTAAATTCACCAATTTCTCACAGCAGGAAAATAATCCTGCAGCAAAAGGAAATTTGAATTACTATGTGGATTATAATGAATACATTTTTAGTATGGATTGATAAATATTTCGTTAGGGCAAATTAAGTCTGACATTTAAAAGTTGAAATTACAAACTTTAGAAGCATTTTTAAACCTCAAATACGCTACAAGTTTACATTTCCTATGGCACAGGAACATTTATCCTGCAATAGGTGGTCAAATTAAGATCCTGTATAGGCCTAACAACCAATGATGTGTATTGATAACAACCAGCAGCCCAGCAAACCGGGAACATTCCCACAACATCAGCTAACATTCCCATGAAGTTCTAGTTAGGGTTTGAGCTAACATTAGGATGATAACGTCCCACAAACATTCAAAGAATGTTTTTGATCAGCAAATATTTTTTTATATAAAAAGGTTTGAAATGAATTATCCTTGGAATGTTCTCCTAACATTCACTAAAATGTTCTTCACGATATCTGTAAAAACTACATTTACATTTTACATTTTAGTCATTTAGCAGACGCTCTTATCCAGAGCAACTTACAGTTAGTGAATACATTTTTTTTTTTTTTTATACTGTCCCCCGTGGGAATCGAACCCACAACCCTGGCGTTGCAAACGCCATGCTCTATCAACTGAGCTACATCCCTGCCGGCCATTCCCTCCCCTACCCTGGACGACGCTGGGCCAATTGTGCGCCGCCCATGAGTCTCCCGGTCGCGGCCGGCTGCGACAGAGCCTGGATTCGAACCAGGATCTAGTGGCACAGTTAGCACTGCGATGCAGTGCCTTAGACCACTGCGCCACTCAGGCCACAGAACATTCCCCTAAGTTTCCCATTAGGATGCCAGGGAATGTAATAACACAATGTTCCGGTAATATTCATAGAATATACTACCGCAACAAAATGTGGGAGCAATAGAAGTGGTTCTGAGGAAACATTACAGGAATGTTCTGCTAATGTTGATGGATATGTTATTCAAAACACCCATAACAACAAGCAGGGAATATTCCTACAATGGTCTCATAAAGTTATAGTGTGACATTATGACATGTTGGTTCTACTAATGTTCCCTGAACATACTTCAGCAATAAAATGTTGGAGCAATAGAAGTTGTTCAAAAAAACATTCCTGGAATATTCAGTTAATGTTGATGGATTGTCATGTGATTCTGAATAATTGTCATATGTGTTTCCACATGGGTTGTTGTACAACTAATTTCCTCAACAGTAAGATAACACAAACACATGAAAGAAACCTCCATGGACTGTTCAAAACGTAATTTTATAATTCTGGGAAAATACTAATACAATTCAAAGAACATTGAGGGGATGTTTTGTGCACCCTGATACAAACATTCTAAGAATGTCATCACAATTGGACATTCTAAGAATGTCATCACAATTTTGTGTTTTGGGAACCTATCTCTTGTCATATCCCCACAATGTTCCCACAACCTAAAGAAATGTTTTAGAAACTTTTAAAGAAGTACAAAAAATGTGTTCTGGGAATGTTCTTGCAACATCAGGATAATGTATTTTCAACCTAATAGAAACATTGTAATCATTAGCACAACTGGACGATTTTTTTGTTTTGGGAAATATCTCTTGTCATGTCCCCGCAATGTTACAAACAACCTACAGAAATATGTTAGGAACTTTTAAAGAACATAAAAAATGTGTTTCTTGTAACAACAGGTGAATGTTTTTTGCACCCTAAAAGAAACATTGTATAATCACCCGCACAACTGGAAAAGGTTTTTGTGTTTTGGGAACAAATATTTTGTGATGTCCCAACAATGTTCCCACCAGACTGTTCCCAGAACCTAATGAAACATTCTGGGAACCTTTAAAGAAAAGACTAAATGTGTTCTGGGAATGTTCTTCCAACATCAGGTGAATGTTTTATACAAACATTGTATAATCATCAGCACAACTGGACAGTCAAATGTTCGGGGAACTGGGAAGCAGGATTGATATTGTCAACAATTTGAATGGTTGTTTACTAACATGCCCATAATCTCCAATTTTTTTAATCTTCTTGCAGTCTTTCCATACATATCATCTATGCTGATCCCCATCTCCACTTTGTAGTGAGTACTTAACAGTTTAAGTTTGTTAAGATCTTATAATATGTGCATACCAGGAGTTGCATGCAGACCTGCGCTGAAGATGTGTATCTGAAATATTAGGCTATATTAGGCTAATTAGATATCCTTTGTTTCTATAGTCTAAACCATTCCCTTGACTTATATCTCTCTCTCTCTCTCTCTCTCTCCACTCCTGCCGCCCCCGCCCTTAGTACCACGCCTCCCCCCTGCTCCTCCCCAGAACCTCCCATGTCCCCTGGGATGTTTGACATGCTCAACCAGCACCTCAGCCCCTTGGAGATTGAGACTGCCGTGAGTACAGTAACCGCCCAACCTAAACAGACACACTGCATCTAGCCTAGTCCCAAACTGTAGACCTATCTAATGGAGCCAACTCTTCCATTGCAGAGACGCAGTTGCCTCTCTAAGCCAGTAGGTGCTGGTATACAATAACTGTTGTCTCAATTTTGGTGATAATACAAGAAATGCATTTTCAACTCTGTTACACTTGTATCAGTGGAGGCTCCTCAGAGGAGGAAGCCGAACGAAATGGGGCTAAACCTACCTGAATTTGTCCAATAAAAACTATTGTCTGCAACTGTTTTGACTAGTGTTTACACCCTAGATCAGCTAGATGCAGGCAAGAGTGTGCAATGCGGTATTGAATGTGTCACTGTCTGCCACCTTGATTACTCCAATTTGTCTTTCGACCTGTGCACCTACGTTATAAACTTTAATTCGTAGGCTAGGTTGTAGCAACCTCATGATGGGTATAGGGAACATTTGAGTATCATGTAGTAGCCTAAACCTATCGATGTTCATTGAGCTGGGTGAATGGAATATGAAGGACATTCATCCAATATGCTGTAATAGAAATAAGGCGATGCGCATAAAAAAGTCTTAAACAGCACTGACCGCCACTGACTTGCATGGTGTATAGTAATGATAGAAGAGTTGGCTATAGAACACATAATATACAGTATGGGAGTAGGCTACACCACAGCAAGGTATTAAAACACTCTGGAGATGAACTAGGTTCAGAAGCCTAGGTTGACTTTATCTCTGCTCTGGCCTTGACCTTAAATAAGTATTGTAAGATGAAGTGCCTTTGTAAAATAAATGAGTTGTCGTGAAGACTCCTTGTAATTCTCTGTGGTGATTGGACTGAACCTGCAGAAACAATCTTTAACTTTTACAGATGAGTTCTCCGTACTCCGAGTAACACAAGATGACCTGCAGAGTATGCCAAGTAACTCACTCTTCTCTGACTAGTGGCCTACAATGTGTAATTTTCTCTTACATCTGATCACAATACATTGCTCTTCTACCCAACTGTTAGTATTGTCTTTGAGCCATTTGTCATGAATACAAATGTATAATATGATGTTATGAGCGTAAAGTACAGTGGGGAAAAAAAGTATTTAGTCAGCCACCAATTGTGCAAGTTCTCCCACTTAAAAAGATGAGAGAGGCCTGTAATTTTCATCATATGTACCCGTCAACTATGACAGACAAATTGAGATTTTTTTTCGCCAGAAAATCACATTGTAGGATTTTTTATGAATTTATTTGCAAATTATGGTGGAAAATAAGTATTTGGTCACCTACAAACAAGCAAGATTTCTGGCTCTCACAGACCTGTAACTTCTTCTTTAAGAGGCTCCTCTGTCCTCCACTCGTTACCTGTATTAATGGCACCTGTTTGAACTTGTTATAAGTATAAAAGACACCTGTCCACAACTCAAACAGTCACACTCCAAACTCCACTATGGCCAAGACCAAAGAGCTGTCAAAGGACACCAGAAACAAAATGGTAGACCTGCACCAGGCTGGGAAGACTGAATCGGCAATAGGTAAGCAGCTTGGTTTGAAGAAATCAACTGTGGGAGCAATTATTAGGAAATGGAAGACATACAAGACCACTGATAATCTCCCTCGATCTGGGGCTCCACGCAAGATTTCATCCCGTGGGGTCAAAATGATCACAAGAACGGTGAGCAAAAATCCCAGAACCACACGGGGGGACCTAGTGAATGACCTGCAGAGAGCTGGGACCAAAGTAACAAAGCCTACCATCAGTAACACACTACGCCGCCAGGGACTCAAATCCTGCAGTGCCAGACGTGTCCCCCTGCTTAAGCCAGTACATGTCCAGGCCAGTCTGAAGTTTGCTAGTGTGCATTTGGATGATCCAGAAGAGGATTGGGAGAATGTCATATGGTCAGATGAAACCAAAATATAACTTTTTGGTAAAAACTCAACTCGTCGTGTTTGGAGGACAAAGAATGCTGAGTTGCATCCAAAGAACACCATACCTACTGTGAAGCATGGGGGTGGAAACATCATGCTTTGGGGCTGTTTATCTGCAAAGGGACCAGGACGACTGATCCGTGTAAAGGAAAGAATGAATGGGGCCATGTATCGTGAGATTTTGAGTGAAAACCTCCTTCCATCAGCAAGGGCATTGAAGATGAAACGTGGCTGGGTCTTTCAGCATGACAATGATCCCAAACACACCGCCCGGGCAACGAAGGAGTGGCTTCGTAAGAAGCATTTCAAGGTCCTGGAGTGGCCTAGCCAGTCTCCAGATCTCAACCCCATAGAAAATCTTTGGAGGGAGTTGAAAGTCCTTGTTGCCCAGCGACAGCCCCAAAACATCACTGCTCTAGAGGAGATCTGCATGGAGGAATGGGCCAAAATACCAGTAACAGTGTGTGAAAACCTTGTGAAGACTTACAGAAAACGTTTGACCTGTGTCATTGCCAACAAAGGGTATATAACAAAGTATTGAGAAACTTTTGTTATTGACCAAATACTTATTTTCCACCATAATTTGCAAATAAATTCATTAAAAATCCTACAATGTGATTTTCTGGAGAGAAAAAAATATCATTTTGTCTGTCATAGTTGACGTGTACCTATGATGAAAATTACAGGCCTCTCTCATCTTTTTAAGTGGGAGAACTTGCACAATTGGTGGCTGACTAAATACTTTTTTTCCCCACTGTAGATATTAAATGCAGTGGTACATCCAGCTTGTTATTTTTTGGAATATAGCGTCCTATCAAGAACCAAGTTTTGTACAAATAATAAATGTTTATTATCGCTTTAATCGTTTATTGTCTTTTCATTAGTTTACCAATTTGATATTTTTGCACTTAGAGTCCAAGGCATAATGGTCATATTTTCATTGACGCACCTCTCCACTAGAGAAAGGGTTAAACAAAATATGATTTCCCCCTTTCAACTGTCTTTACTACTGAAGAATGGTATACCTGTAGGTAATATTAATAAATAATAATTTATTAAACTTTAATAGCGCTATTCATTACATGATAGTAGGGTTGAATAGCAGGAACCCGGTTACCGAGATTTACCGGGATTTACCGCCCAAATCCACTCCCTTTTCGCCTGGATAAATAACTGCAAGAAACCGGTCGTGAAATGGAACTGTTAAATTATATGCGATGACAGACAGCCCATCTCAGTATGGAGCTCAGTTCACAATGCATGTAGCTCTATCATCTCATCATGGTCACTTATTTTATTGTGAAAGGTAGGCCTGCATTTGCTGCAGCATAGCCTATGCAACAGTACTATAAAGACCGAATGCGCGTCTAATTTACCCATCTCCATCTGGCTTTCGGGGGTCACCTTGTTTTTTAATTGTAAAGAGTATAATTTTTTTAATTGTATAGGGGATTTTTCAGTAGACTGATAAACATAGTAAATTTTTTCAGACTATAAGTTAAACACATTTTTCAGTAGACTATAAATTAAACTATATGTTAAACATAGTTAAATATGTTTTGACTATAAAGTTAAAACATAGTTAATCACAAAGACAAGCAGTAAGACTAAGTGATACAGATTGTGGTACAGAATGAGGAGGCCTGGAACAGAGCCAGGAGACGGACCTGGGAAAGGGCCTGCTCATTCGTACTGTGTGGGAAATATACTCTATGCATGAGAACTGTTGTGGCGTGTGATTTGGACGGAGTCAGGTGCAGGAGGGTAAATCACAGATAAAGGTTTATTCCGTACATAAGACGATACAAAGTACAATGAGCTCCACCGAGCTCATATAACCTCCACAATAAACAATCACACACAAAGACAAGGGGGCAGAGGGAACACTTATACAGGTACTGATGAGGGGAATTGAAACCAGGTGTGTGTAATAATCAAGACAAAACAAATGGAATGATGAGATGAAGAGCGGCAGTGGCTAGAAGGCCGGTGACGACGAACGCCGAAGCCAACCCAAACAAGGAGAGGAGGCAGCTTCGGAGGAAGTCGTGATAGTTTCGCCCACTCGAGCCAGTGCCTCCACACTATCAGCGCTATGACTACAGCCAACAGCTCCCGATCACCAACGTCGTAGTTCTGCTCCGCCGGGTTGAGCTTCTTGGAGAAGGCACAGGGGCGGAGCTTGGGTGGCGTGCCCGAGCGTTGAGACAGGACTGCGCCTATCCCTACCTCGGACGCATCCACTACGAACGGTAGTGATGGATCGGATGGGCCAGTACCGGGGCTGAGGTGAACAGAACCCTCATGTTACTGAAGGCCCTGTCAGCCTCAGCAGACCAGCGGAGCCGGGACGGCCCACCCTTCAACAGAGATGTGATGTGCTCTCTATGGGTCCTTTGGGTAACCATTATGACTGGTGCTGTAACTTTCCTAACGAACCCCGACCCTAATGGTCGACTGTCAACTGCTTTGATGGGCAGTGGAGTGGATAGGGGAACCAATGGAATACCTAGACTTAGAGCTAATGACCAGTCCATAAAGTTCCCAGCTGCGCCTGAATCGACCAGCGCCTTACACTGGGAAACTACGGGATAGTCAGGGAAGGTGACGTGTATAGTGCAGTGTGCAGCAAAGGGCTCTGACCGAGTGTGGGTTTGTGCTACCTGGGGTGATGTGAGAGTGCCATGCCTGCCGCCTCCAGTCCCGGAGGAACCCTGACGACAGCGCACAGTATAATGTCCTCTTCTGCCACAAGAGTGACACTGAAGCTGTGCTCCTCCATTCTCCCGGATCGCTGCCCCACCCAACTCCATCGGAACGGACTCCGAGTTGGGGGGGAGGTGAAACGGGCAGTCCACTCCCAGGACGTCCTCTAGCAGCCAACAGGTTGTCCAACCGGATGGCCATGTCCACCAGCTGGTCGAAGGTTAATGTGGCATCCCGGCAGGCTAGCTCCCTTCGGACGTCCTCTCGCAGGCTGCATCGGAATCTGTCGATCAGGGCCCGCTCGTTCCACCCGGACCCAGCCGCTAGGGTCCGAAACTCCAGTGCGAAGTCCAGCGCGGTCCTCTTCCCTTGCCTCAGTTGGACCAGACGCTCGCCCGCCTCTCTTCCTTTGTGCGGGTGGTCGAAGACTGCACGGAAGAGGCGAGCGAACTCCGCGTAGGTGTCCAACACGGATCCTCATTCTCTCCAGACCGCGTTGGCCCACTCCAGGGCTTTCCCTTAGAGGCAGGGGACGAGGGCGGACACCTTCTCCCGCTCCGATGGAGCCGGGCTGATATTCACGAAGTAGAGGTCCAGCTGCAGGAAGAATCCCTGGCAGCGGGCAGCCGTCACGTCAAACTCCCTCGGTCGGGATAGATTAATCCCTTGGGGTGCTGGAGTGTGGGTGGCCGGATCCGGTCGCTCAGCTGATCCCGTCGGGTCGGGTCCTCTCCTCTCCAGGCGTTGGACGACCTGGAGAACCCGATCGATCGCTTCTCCCAAGCTGGCTAGCATCCTAGAATGCTTGTGGACCCGTGCCACGACTCCAGGCATGGTCTCTTCTCCTGCTGACTCCATGGCGGGTGTGTGATTCTGTGGCGCGTGATTTGGACGTAAATCACAAAATAAAGGTTTATTCCGTAAATAAGTTGATACAAAGTACAAGGAGCTCCACCAAGCTCATATAACCTCCACAATAAACAATCACACACAAAGACAAGGGGGCAGAGGGAACACTTATTAAGGTATTGATGAGGGGAATTGAAACCAGGTGTGTGTAATAATCAAGACAAAACAAATGGAATGATGAGATGAGGAGCGGCAGTGGCTAGAAGGCCGGTGACGACAAACGCCGAAGCCTGCCTGAACAAGGAGAGGAGGCAGCTTCGGAGGAAGTCGTGACAACTGTATATGGTTGAGAATTGATTATGCTCAGAAAATGGACCTGCCATGTTTAAACCATGTTTAAGTATTGATTGATATGTTTTAGAATAAACAGAGCAGAGCCAGATGATGGCTCTGTTATTTTTTACATGACAGGGCTTGGTCCCACCACTATTGTTTCCAAACTGAATACATAGAAGGAGGAGAAGTCAGATTTCGCCACTATCATAAACTAAGAACGTGGGCGGAGCGGTCAAAAGGTGAAGACGTGGAAACAATGGTGGAGGAACTAAACAGGGAGGGATTAAGCTAAAAAGTATGTAAAATGTGTAGGAATAGAACTGTATATAAACTGAGGGCTGAGTGTTGGGAAGTTAGTTGCTCTGCAGACCAGCTTGGCTCTATTGCTTGTGTAATAAAGTCTATCTTAATTCTCCAAAAACTCTGGAAGTACTTAGATTTTTTAAGAAGTATAAGGACAATTTTCTACAACAACTGCAGCTGCAGTTTTAAAACAGCCTATCACTTGAATATTGTTGCTTTAAATCAGTGCACGTGCGAGCACTCTCTTGCAGTCTTTCTCTCTCTCCAATCAACTCCATTCAAATTGCATCCAAAATAGATAATCCTGTTCAAGATTGATATATAGCCCTATATATAGATGTCCTAGCCTACCTCTTTCAGGTAATGAATTCAATGCAGTATTAGCCTTATATTTAGCTAATTAATGATGGGTTATGCATAATAAGCTTCTAACTTATAGCCTCTCTCTTGCGCAATACGCAAGCACCGGTGCTCAGCTGGCCTCTCCTTAAAAAATGCTCCTTAGCTCTTGGAGTCCCATGCAGGAAAAGCTAGACTAGAACAGCTTGCTGGACTGTGTTTTTTTTGTTGCATTTCTTATTTTTTGCTGAATGTTAAATAAAGCAGCCAATAGAACTCACGACGGCGGTAGGCTATAGCAGTTATTTATTCAGACCCATAACCATTCAATCAATCTTCGGGAAGATTCTAGACCTATATTATTCAAGGATGACATTTGAATGATGAAGATAAGGACAACGAAACTTATTTCATTTAACTGTTGAAAGCGAAGAAGGAATGAAGCAACATTAGAGAGAGAAAGAGGAGGTAGGTTAATAACATAAGGGAAAATATTATGAAAGGTATATAAACTCAGCAAAAAAAGAAACGTCCTCTCACTGTCAACTGTGTTTATTTTCAGCAAACTTAACATGTGTAAATATTTGTATGAACATAACAAGATTCAACAACTGAGACATAAACGGAACAAGTTCCACAGACATGTGACTAACAGAAATTGAATAATGTGTCCCGGAACAAAGGGGGGGGGGGGTCAAAATCAAAAGTAACAGTCAGTATCTGGTGTGGCCACTAGCTGCATTAAGTACTGCAGTGCATCTCCTCCTCATGGACTGCACCAGATTTGCCAGTTCTTGCTGTGAGATGTTACCCCACTCTTCCACCATGGCACCTGCAAGTTCCCGGAGATTTCTGGGGGGAATGGCCCTAGCCCTCACCCTCCGATCCAACAGGTCCCAGACGTGCTCAATGGGATTGAGATCCGGGCTCTTCGCTGGCCATGGCAGAACACTGACATTCCTGTCTTGCAGGAAATCACGCACAGAACTAGCAGTATGGCTGGTGGCATTGTCATGCTGGAGGGTCATGTCAGGATTAGCCTGCAGGAAGGGTACCACATGAGGGAGGAGGATGTCTTCCCTGTAACGCACAGCGTTGAGATTGCCTGCAATGACAACAAGCTCAGTCCGATGATGTTGTGACACACCACCCCAGACCATGACGGACCGTCCACCTCCAAATCGATCCCGCTCCAGAGTACAGGCCTCGGTGTAACGCACATTCCTTCGACGATAAACGCGAATCCGACCATCACCCCTGGTGAGACAAAACCGCGACTCGTCAGTGAAGAGCACTTTTTGCCAGTCCTGTCTGGTCCAGCGACGGTGGGTTTGTGCCCATAGGCGACGTTGTTGCTGGTGATGTCTGGTGAGGACCTGCCTTACAACAGGCCTACAAGCCCTCAGTCCAGCCTCTCTAAGCCTATTGCGGACAGTCTGAGCACTGATGGAGGGATTGTTCGTTCCTGGTGTAACTCGGGCAGTTGTTGTTGCCATCCTGTACCTGTCCCGCAGGTGTGATGTTCAGATGTACCGATCCTGTGCAGGTGTTGTTACACGTGGTCTGCCACTGCGAGGACGATCAGCTGTCCGTCCTGTCTCCCTGTAGCACTGTCTTAGGCGTCTCATAGTACGGACATTGCAATTTATTGCCCTGGCCACATCTGCAGTCCTCATGCCTCCTTGCAGCATGCCTAAGGCACATTCACGCAGATGAGCAGGGACCCTGGGCATCTTTCTTTTGGTGTTTTTCAGCGTCAGTAGAAAGGCCTCTTTAGTGTCCTAAGTTTTCATAACTGTGACCTTAATTGCCTACCGTCTGTAAGCTGTTAGTGTCTTAATGACCGTGCCACAGGTGCATGTTCATTAATTGTTTATGGTTCACACTCAAAAAGATTAGCCTACTGGAGCTAGTTTAATTTATTTACCCAAGAGAGCATATACAGTTGAAGTCGGAAGTTTACATACACCTTAGCCAAATACATTTAAACTCAGTTTTTCACAATTCCTGACATTTAATCCTAGTAAAAATTCCCTGTCTTAGGTCAGTTAGGATCACCACTTTATTTTAAGAATGTGAAATGTCAGAATAACAGTAGAGAGAATGATTTATTTCAGCTTTTATTTCTGTTATGATGAGTTTCTCGGGTATCAAATAATCAAGGATGCAAGGATATACTCAGACACTTTGTAGACAGTTAATGCAAATGTTTAATGATAGATACCAGGTTCGTTACAACAATGACCAGAGCTTTCCCCTTGGTGTTACGAACTATCTAACAAAAAAGACACTCTACCTTATATACCTTCTGTTACCCTCTTCTTGGCATACATCTGGTAAGTCTCCATGGGCACTCCCTGTCTTTGATGTTCATCACCCTTACCCCAAGTCAGTATCCTGTCCATCAATCATGCTATCCTAAACATCAGTAATCTCCTTTGACATAATGGAATGTAGACTTTCTGTCTCCTAACCTCTTATCTAGTAACTCTAACCTGTTACCCACGATACTATGACATGACATCATTACACCATAAAAAACATAATATCAATTTCTTTCATCACATTCCCAGTGGGTCAGAAGTTTACATACACTCAATTAGTATTTGGTAGCATTGCCTTTATATTATTTAACTTGGGTCAAACGTTTCGGGTAGCCTTCCACATGCTTCCCACAATAAGTTGGATGAATTTTGGCCCATTCCTCCTGACAGAGCTAGTGTAACTGAGTCAGGTTTGTAGGCCTCCTTGCTCGCACACGCTTTTTCAGTTCTGCCCACACATTTTCTATAGGATTGAGGTCAGGGCTTTGTGATGGCCACTCCAATACCTTGACTTTGTTGTCCTTAAGCCATTTTGCCACAACTTTGGAAGGATGCTTGGGGTCATTGTCCATTTGGAAGACCCATTTGCGACCAAGCTTTAACTTCCTGACTGATGTCTTGAGATGTTGCTTCAATATATCTACATAATTTTCCTTCCTCATGATGCCATCTATTTTCTGAAGTGCACCAGTCCCTCCTGTAGCAAAGCACCCCCACAGCATGATGCTGCCACCCCCGGGCTTCACGGTTGGGATGGTGGCTTGCAAGAACCCCCTTTTTCCTCCAAACATAACGATGGTCATAATGGCCAAACAGTTCTATTTTTGTTTCATCAGACCAGAGGACATTTCTCCAAAAAGTACGATTTTTGTCCCCATGTGCAGTTGCAAACCGTAGTCTGGCTTTTTTATGGCGGTTTTGGAGCAGTGGCTTCTTCCTTGCTGTTATGATGAGTTTCTCATGTATCAAAGAATCAAGGAAGCAAGGATATACTTAGACATTCTGTGGAGATTTCATACCAAGTATTTATTGAATCACGAGCTCGTGGGTTTATCTAACAAACGGACATGGCTTTGTCCTTCGTCAGTTGAACTACCTAACAAAGAAGACACTCTACCTTATATAGCCTTTATTACCCTTCTACTGGCATACATCTGGCAAGTCTCCATGGGCACTCCCTGTCTTTGATGTTCATCACTTTTTACCCCAAGTCAGTATCCTAAACATCACTCATGCTATCCTAAACATCACTAATCTACCTTGACATAATGGAATGTAGACTTCATGGCCCCAAACCACTCATCTCTTAACTCTTCCTCTGTCCTCACAACACTATGGCATGACATCATTATACCATAAAAACATCATATCAATCCACTCTTTTTTTTCTTTCTTTTGTGGTAAGTGACATGACTTAACCCCAACAATTCACATATAACTTTATATAAAAATACAATATTCTCCCATCAGTAGTACACACATCTGTGACTAGATCCTAAACTATGCTAGATAATTGAGAATTGATTCCTTCCACCTTTCATACCTGAATCCAACTCGATTCTCCATATATTTAATCAACAAAGGTATAAATTCTCAGTCATCTATCTTAAGCGATATCAAACTCTCAAACTTCTATAAGCTCAGTCTGAGTAAAAGATAAACACATAATTAACTACTATATATTCATGCTAATAATCTATGTAGTCAAAACCTTATTAAACACCAACATTGTTTATTAAATCATAATAAAAATGAAATTAAAAAGACAACCTTTGATAATACCTCAATTTACTTCTATCCCGTAAAGTAATCCATGATTTAGTATAATTAACTATCAACAGGTATCCCTCATTCAGGATAGCTCCCTCTCTCTAGTTATTTTATTATATAGCCCAAATAATATATATTAAAATCAAATTATAAACCACTTCACAATAGTCCGTTTTAATAAATTACCCTCAACTCAGTAAAATGACCTATCTTAAATTTCTCAGCCCTTGTTTCTAGGATTACTAGTGTGGATGATCAGATCACACCAGCAAGTCAGAACAGAGTTCAGAGGTCATTGAAATCATTCAACGAATTGTTCCATCAAATAGTATACTAATCACTACCAACATTCAAAACATCTAATACATGTTATGAACCCCAAGTGTACATAAAATCCTCATGACATTTACTCTCATAAGAAATCATGTATACCCAAAACTCAGTCAAAAATAAAAAAAACTTCATAAAATTCACTGTGTGTGCTCCTTTAAGACTTATCACCATTGACCTGTTGAAAACCCCCTTACATAAAAATAACAACATTTTATAACATCATCCTAGGTGTGTTGTGTGTTTATTTGAAAGACCCATTTGGAAAACAAATAAAACAAACAAGGCCTTATTTAATTTGGTAGCTCCCTATTACAACCTAAAAATAAGACTACTTAATTTTACTAACTAGTTCCACCCTAGCCCTGGGCAATATTCCAATGAGATAAAGAAATCCCCTTTCTCCTGGAATAGAAAGTATACAGTGGGGGAAAAAAAGTATTTAGTCAGCCACCAATTGTGCAAGTTCTCCCACTTAAAAAGATGAGAGAGGGCTGTAATTTTCATCATAGGTACACGTCAACTATGACAGACAAATTGAGAAAAGAAAATCCAGAAAATCACATTGTAGGATTTTTAATGAATTTATTTGCAAATTATGGTGGAAAATAAGTATTTGGTCACCTACAAACAAGCAAGATTTCTGGCTCTCACAGACCTGTAACTTCTTCTTTAAGAGGCTCCTCTGTCCTCCACTCGTTACCTGTATTAATGGCACCTGTTTGAACTTGTTATCAGTATACAGTGGGGGAAAAAAGTATTTAGTCAGCCACCAATTGTGCAAGTTCTCCCACTTAAAAAGATGAGAGAGGCCTGTTATTTTCATCATAGGTACACGTCAACTATGACAGACAAATTGAGGGAAAAAAATCCAGAAAATCACATTGTAGGATTTTTTATGAATTTATTTGCAAATTAAGGTGGAAAATAAGTATTTGGTCACCTACAAACAAGCAAGATTTCTGGCTCTCACAGACCTGTAACTTCTTCTTTAAGGGGCTCCTCTGTCCTCCACTCGTTACCTGTATTAATTGCACCTGTTTGAACTTGTTATCAGTATAAAAGACACCTGTCCACAACCTCAAACAGTCACACTCCAAACTCCACAATGGCCAAGACCAAAGAGCTGTCAAAGGACACCAGAAACAAAATTGTAGACCTTCACCAGGCTGGGAAGACTGAATCTGCAATAGGTAAGCAGCTTGGTTTGAAGAAATCAACTGTGGGAGCAATTATTAGGAAATGGAAGACATACAAGACCACTGATAATCTCCCTCGATCTGGGGCTCCACGCAAGATCTCACCCCGTGGGGTCAAAATGATCACAAGAACAGTGAGCAAAAATCCCAGAACCACACGGGGGGACCTAGCGAATGACCTGCAGAGAGCTGGGACCAAAGTAACAAAGCCTACCATCAGTAACACACTACGCCGCCAGGGACTCAAATCCTGCAGTGCCAGACGTGTCCCCCTGCTTAAGCCAGTACATGTCCAGGCCCGTCTGAAGTTTGCTAGTGTGCATTTGGATGATCCAGAAGAGGATTGGGAGAATGTCATATGGTCAGATGAAACCAAAATATAACTTTTTGGTAAAAACTCAACTCGTCGTGTCCATAAAAAGACTATATAAAACCTTTCACAAAATTAAAACCACTCAAAATTCCTCTGAGTTTACAATGATTATGTTGAATTGATTACCCTTCAGATCATATCCTCTTTAAATCTCACCATCATTATTGAACCCCTACATCTGCTCCTTGTGATCCCATATCAAATAAAGCATTATCGTTTACAGTATCAACAACCTAGGAAATATCAGTTACCCCCTTTTTATTACATTTACATTTACATTTACGTCATTTAGCAGACGCTCTTATCCAGAGCGACTTACAAATTGGTGCATTCACCTTATAGCCAGTGGGATAACCACTTTACAATGTTTTTTTTTTTTTTTTTTGGGGGGGTGGGGTGGGGTGGGGTAAGGGGGGGGTAGATGGATTACTTTATCCTATCCCAGGTATTCCTTAAAGAGGTGGTGAGTGACTCCGCTGTCCTGGCGTCGTGAGGGAGATTGTTCCACCATTGGGGTGCCAGAGCAGCGAACAGTTTTGACTGGGCTGAGCGGGAACTGTGCTTCCGCAGAGGTAGGTGGGGTAATGGGGGATAGGAGGATTACTTTATCCTATCCCAGGTATTCCATAAAGAGGTGGGGTTTCAAGTGTCTCCGGAAGGTGGTGAGTGACTCCTTTGTCCTGGCGTCGTGAGGGAGCTTGTTACACCATTGGGGTGCCAGAGCAGCGAACAGTTTTGACTGGGCTGAGCGGGAACTGTGCTTCCGCAGAGGTAGGGGGGCCAGCAGGCCAGAGGTGGATGAACGCAATGCCCTCATTTGGGTGTAGGGACTGATGAGAGCCTGAAGGTACGGAGGTGCCATTCCCCTCACAGCTCCGTAGGCAAGCACCGTGGTCTTGTAGCAGATGCGAGCTTCAACTGGAAGCCAGTGGAGTGTGCAGAGGAGCGGGGTGACGTGAGAGAACTTGGGAAGGTTGAACACCAGACGGGCTGCGGCATTCTGGATGAGTTATAGGGGTTTAATGGCACAGGCAGGGAGCCCAGCCAACAGCGAGTTGCAGTAATCCAGACGGGAGATGACAAGTGCCTGGATTAGGACCTGTGCCGCTTCCTGTGTAAGGCAGGGTCGTACTCTCCGAATTTTGTAGAGCATGAACCTACAGGATCGAGTCAGCGCCTGGATGTTAGCGGAGAACGACAGGGTGTTGTCCAGGGTCACGCCAAGGCTCTTTGCACTCTGGGAGGAGGACACAACGGAGTTGTCAACCGTGATGGCGAGATCATGGAACGGGCAGTACTTCCCCGGGAGGAAGAGCAGCTCCGTCTTGCCGAGGCTCAGCTTGAGGTGGTGATCCGTCATCCACACTGATATGTCTGCCAGACATGCAGAGATGTGATTCGTCACCTGGTTATCAGAAGGGGGAAAGGAGAAGATTAGTTGTGTGTCGTCTGCGTAGCAATGATAGGAGAGGCCATGTGAGGATATGACAGAGCCAAGTGACTTGGTGTATAGCGAGAATAGGAGAGGGCCTAGAACTGAGCCCTGGGGGACACCAGTGGTGAGAGCACGTGGTGCGGAGACAGATTCTCGCCACGACACTTGGTAGGAGCGACCGGTCAGGTAGGACGCAATCCAAGAGTGAGCCGCGCCGGAGATGCCCAACTCGGAGAGGGTGGAGAGGAGGATCTGATGGTTCACAGTATCAAAGGCAGCAGACAGGTCTAGAAGGACAAGAGCAGAGGAGAGAGAGTTAGCTTTAGCAGTGCGGAGAGCCTCCGTGACACAGAGAAGAGCAGTCTCAGTTGAATGACCAGTCTTGAAACCTGACTGGTTTGGATCAAGAAGGTCATTCTGAGAGAGATACCAAGAGAGTTGGCTAAAGACGGCACGCTCAAGAGTTTTGGAGAGAAAAGAAAGAAGAGATACTGGTCTGTAGTTGTTGACATCGGAGGGATCGAGTGTAGGTTTTTTTAGAAGGGGTGCAACTCTCGCTCTCTTGAAGACGGAAGGGACATAGCCAGCGGTCAAGGATGAGTTGATGAGCGAGGTGAGGTAAGGGAGAAGGTCAACGGAGATGGTCTGGAGAAGAGAGGAGGGGATAGGGTCAAGCAGGCAGGTTGTTGGGTGGCCGGCCGTCACAAGTCGCAAGATTTCATCTGGAGAGAGAGGGGAGAAATAAGTCAAAGCATAGGGTAGGGAAGTGTGAGCAGGACCAGCAGTGTCATTTGACTTAACAAACGAGGATCGGATGTCGTCAACCTTCTTTTCAAAATGGTTGACGAAGTCATCCACAGAGAGGGAGGAGGGGGGAGGGGGGGGAGGGGGAGGAGGATTCAGCAGGGAGGAGAAGGTGGCAAAGAGCTTCCTAGGGTTAGAGGCAGATGCTTGGAATTTAGAGTGGTAGAAAGTGGCTTTAGCAGCAGAAACAGAGGAAGAAAATGTAGAGAGGAGGGAGTGAAAAGATGCCAGGTCCGCAGGGAGTCTAGTTTTCCTCAATTTCCACTCGGCTGCCCGAAGCCCTGTTCTGTGAGCTCGCAATGAGTTGTCAAGCCACGGAGCAGGAGGGGAGGACCGAACCGGCCGGGAGGATAGGGGACATAGAGAGTCAAAGGATGCAGAAAGGGAGGAGAGGAGGGTTGAGGAGGCAGAATCAGGAGATTGGAGGGAGAAGGTTTGAGCAGAGGGAAGAGAATAGGATGGAAGAGGAGAGAGTAGCAGGAGAGAGAGAGAGCCAAGGTTGCGACGGTTGCATTACCATCTGAGTAGGGGCAGAGTGAGTAGTGTTGGAGGAGAGCGAGAGAGAAAAGGATACAAAGTAGTGGTCGGAGACATGGAGGGGAGTTGCAGTGAGATTAGTAGAAGAACAGCATCTAGTAAAGATGAGGTCAAGCGTATGAGTAGGGGGGGACGGTGAGAGGGTGAAGTCAAAAGAGGAGAGGAGTGGAAAGAAGGAGGCAGAGAGAAATGAGTCAAAGGTAGACGTAGGGAGGTTAAAGTCACCCAGAACTGTGAGGGGTGAGCCATCCTCAGGAAAGGAACTTATCAAGGCGTCAAGCTCATTGATGAACTCTCCAAGGGAACCTGGAGGGCGATAAATGACAAGGATGTTATGCTTGAATGGGCTAGTGACTGTGACAGCATGGAATTCAAATGAGGAGATAGACAGATAGGTCAGGGGAAAAAGAGAGAATGTCCACTTGGGAGAGATGAGGATTCCTGTGCCACCACCCCGCTGACTAGATGCTCTCGGGGTATGCGAGAACACATGGTCAGACGAGGAGAGAGCAGTAGGAGTAGCAGTGTTTTCAGTGGTAATCCATGTTTCCGTCAGCGCCAAGATGTCGAGGGACTGGAGGGTAGCATAGGCTGAGATGAACTCTGCCTGTTTGGCCGCAGACCGGCAGTTCCAGAAGCTGCAGGAGACCTGGAACTCCACGTGGGTCGTGCGTGCAGGGACCACCAGGTTAGAGAGGCAGCAGCCACGCTTTGTGAGGTGTTTGTATAGCCTGTGCGGAGAGGAGAGAACAGGGATAGACAGAGGCATAGTTGACAGGCTACAGAAAATGGCTACAATAATGCAAAGGAGATCGGAATGAAATGAACTAAACATCTGGGAAAGCGAGAGAGCGGGGCCTCCCTCTCTTTCGTTTCACTTAAACACCCAAATATAACTCTCCCAACTTCCACCTCAGAAACTATAATTGATGTAAACTACAGTGGTTCAATGTTTTCTAGGAATAGACTAACTTAGTTTATTCAGCTAGCTAACTTGGTACAGTATTCTTCCGTGAAAAACCGTCCAGGGCACCGAATCCTATGACGCCACAGCCAACTAGCATGCCAGCCTCCAACAACAGGGTTAAGCACCAATACTCGGCCACAACAAACCACCAGTGTGTCAACACGCCAAGCAGATCATACGTGTCCGTGTCTAACATTGTGGGTTAGTCCCGACAGCTTGAGCGAGTCCGTCGTCAACTTATTCAGCCAGTTAGTTAGCTAGAATAGTTAGCATACTAGCTAGCCATTGCTTTCTGGCAACGAAAAAAAAAACTCCACCCACGGCACGAACACACAGAGAGAGCCAAGCTAACGTTAACAAGTCACCCATGTCCCGAATTCCCTTGAACGACTCTGGCTACCAGTATGTAAAAAACAAAACACAAATGTAGGTTTTAACTTACCCTTAGCAGCTACTGTTAGCTAGCCAAGTGCAAAGCTAGCCACTGGATTGACTCAGCCAGTTCGCGTCTGTTCGCTAGGTCGTTCCAGCTATTGTTTAGTTAGCTATCCAGGTAGCAACAAGCTAGCTACATTTTGAGCACAGTAGCTACTTACTACCTAACGTTAATGCTTCAGACAATGAGGTTAGAAAAACAGCTGAATGGTAGGCATTATTGTATGTAATTATTGTAGGCAGCTAGCTGGAGTAATTACAGGCACTCTCAAGCGTGAAACAACTATCTACAGTTGCTAATAGTTACCAGTAGCTACCCGCTAGCTAGTCCAGGTAGTGGGTTAGCTAGCCTCGTTCTTCACCGGGCTCAGACGAATACAATACCTACAATAATTACATACAATAACCCACGATAACTACCTACAATGCCTAACTACAATCTAACTACATAGTTTAAGCTTTACTCGACACCATATAAGCCATATAAGCCAAGCTTACCTCCCGCCAGAGAGAGACACAACCTCACCTCCACGCCATAAAAGGACGTTGAGAACTTATTGTTCCTAACTTCCCTCTAAATGTCAAATTCCATACATTATCCAATACAATCACGTACTCCTCTTAAGTAAGACTAGATATCTTATCCCCAGCATCGATTAAAAATTGTTTGATACGTTGTGTCCTACTTTACCCCTAACATAATATTATAGGAGACTTCCATCAATCCTGGAAAAATAACTCCCACTTAGAAGACACTAGATAATAACATGTTTTATTAAGTTAACTACACCTTCTACTATAAACCTATAACCCCTTTCTAGTAATTTAATCATCGCAAACTGTTGCATTGATGTTATTCAAATATAAACCTACTGTTTCATAATCCAAAACCCACAAAAAGATGTCTACTTAATCCATCAGGCCAACAGCAACAACTATCGTTCAACGTACTATAAACAGATTATCGTTATCTGAAGTAATGAACCGTCTGCATAACTCACTGTTGTTTAAAAAAATGAGATAATGTAATAATAATAATTACCAATGATCAAATAATGCTCCATATTCAACTATCTAGACATGTGCTCCACATTACCCTCTGCGTCCTGTACATCTCAATATAACCCAACTAGCACCACTTTCTTTTTCATCCTGTCTTACAAAATCATGTCATTAGTAAATTCCATCCACAAATCACTACTACTTATAAACATATTTTCATTCACCTAACTAGAAAGCATTATTTTAATACCACTCTACTCAAACCATCCAATTCAACATTTCTCATCTCCCAATGAACTTCCTTACTTTGTAAACCCTCTACAATATCTATCATACTCTATCGTTAACTTTCCACATAACGGTACCTCAACAGATGAGAAATTATTTTAAATTTATAGTCAAAACCAATAAAACATCCAATTCAAACCTATGCAACTTTAATTACTATGTTATCCTATCCGACATTGATTGGTAGGACAACATCTTTCCTATAATGTTATCAATGAAACCAGTAATTCACGTCAATAGCATCAATGTAAAATATTTGCTTTCTGTCCCTTACTGGGCTCGAACCAGGGACCCTCTACACATATCGACAACATTCACCATCGACCCACCATACAAAATCTGCGATTCTTGCAAAGCAACTACTTCCAGTTCATAGAGCAAGTGACGTCGTCTAATGAAAACCTAGCCCTAGCTCTCACCGCTAACTAGCTAGCCATTTCCTGCCGATAATATTCAACCCCCAATGACTTCTTACAAAATACGCGATCCTTGTACACCTAACGTAACCCATAATGTCCCTTACAGCGCTCTCACGTTTCAGCAAGCCCCAATGGTTAACACCCGCAGACAAAAATGGAAATTCCTCCATTTTTACTTGCAGACCTAATAAAACACCCTTCCAAACAGCGTTCTGCATTTATCTCTATCATAGGGTTTAAACGAACTTAACAACATTAACCATCCTAAATTGCCGTAGTAACGTCATTTTTGGTTCAGTTTATCTATTACCATATAAGACATTCACTTCTCCATGCGTCGTAAACTATATCCTGTTTCTCTTGTAATCAACTAAAATCATAGCCACGCAATGTAACCATCACTCCGCCATTATCAGAATGAATGAGATCTAGTCAACTATCCTTCCTAAGTAGGCTACAAGTAACACCAAACACTTGCTGTAGTTTACCATCATATATTGAAATCATCCATTTATCACGATCCAATTTATTTATAGACATATTCCACCATTCTCACTCGTTTAATCTAGCAAAACCTTATTCAAAGCCCAAAAAAATTACTATCACGCACTCTTCTCTCCATCCCCGTTAAAATGTTTACATTTTAGTAAGTTAGCTGACGCTCCTATCCCTAGCGACCCACAATTAGTGAACTCATACATTTTTTATAGTTATACTAGCCCCCCTTGGCAATCGAACACACAACCCTGGCGTTGCAAGCACCATTATTATTCAAATTATTATTTTATGAAATCTCTAATAATCATCTACCCATACGTAAAATGTATCATATTTCCACATTTGTCACAAACTCCATATAGACCGTTAGAAACTTCTAGATAATAATAATAATAATATGCCATTTAGTAGACGCTTTTATCCAAAGCGACTTACAGTCGTGCGTGCATACATTTTTGTGTATGGGTGGTCCCGGGGATCGAACCCACTACCTTGGCGTTACAAGCGCCGTGCTCTACCAGCTGAGCTACAGAGGACCACGTATCATACCCAAGAAGACTCGAGGCTGTAATCGCTGCCAATGGTGCTTCAACAAAGTACTGAGTAAAGGGTCTGAATACTTATGTAAATGTCATATTTAAGATTTATTTTCCATATACAGTAAATTAGCAAAAACCTGTTTTTGGAACAAATACAGGCACACAGGGAAAATATCCCCCCGCAATACAACGTACAGGTAACTCCACCGAGCTACACTCATCTCACATGAAACAATCACCCACAAGGACAAGGGGGCAGAGGGAACACTTATACATGTACTAATGAGGGGAATATGAACCAGGTTTGTGTAATTGCCAAGACAAGACAAATGGAATGATGAGATATGGAGCGGCAGTGGCTAGAAAGCCGGTGACGACGAACGCCGAAGCCTTCCCGAACAAGGAGGGGAGGCAGCTTCGGAGGAAGTCGTGACAGCACCCCCCCCCTTGAAGCGCAGCTCCAGCAGTGTGCCGACCTCGGCCTCGGGGACGGCCAGGAGGAGGCGGAGCAGGGCGAGCTGGATGGCGACGGTGGAAATACCGCAACAGGGAGGGATCGAGGATATCCCTCACCGGGACCAAGCACCGTTCCGTACCCCTCCCACTCCATGAGGTACTGAAGGCCCCCCACCCGACGCCTCGAATCCAGGATGGAACGGATGGAGTACGCCGGGGCCACCTCGATGTCCAGAGAAGGCGGAGGGACCTCCTGCACCTCAGAATCCTGGAGCAGACCAGCCACCACCGGCCTGAGGAGAGACACATGAAACGAGGGGTTAATACGGTAATCAGGGGGAGTAATAACCTATAGGTAACCTCGTTGATTCTCCTCAGGACTTTGAACAGCCCCACAAACCGCGGGCTCATCTTCCGACCGGGCAGGCGGAGGGGCAGATTCCGGGTCGAGAGCCAGACCCGATCACCCGGTACGAAGACCGGGGCCTCACTGCGGTGGCAGTCAGAGTTGGCCTTCTGACGACGCATGGCGCATTGGAGGTGGACGTGGGCAGCATCCCACGTCTCCTCCGCGCGCCGAAACCAGTCATCCACCGTGGCTCTGGTGCCACGGTGCCAGAACTGGTTGGCAACCTAAAACACATTGGAATGGCATTAGGTTAGTGGAGGAGTGACGGAGAGAGTTCTGGGCATTTTCGGTCCATGGCAAGAACACAGACCACTCCCCTGGCCGGTCCTGGCAGTAGGACCGCAGGAACCTACCCACATCCTGATTTACCCGTTCCACCTGCCCATTAGACTTGGGGTGGAAACCAGAGGTCAGGCTGACCGAGACCCCCAGGCGTTCCATGAACGCCTTCCAGACCTTGGATGTGAACTGGGGACCTCGTTCAGACACTATATCCTCTGGTACCCCGTAGTGCCCGGAAGACGTGCGTAAACAGGGCCTCCGCAGTTTGTAGGGCCGTGGGGAGACCGGGCAGAGGAGGGAGGCGGCAGGCCTTGGAAAAGCAGTCCACAACAACCAGGATGGTGGTGTTATCTTGGGAGAGGGGAAGATCAGTCAGGAAATCAACACTCAGGTGAGATCATGGTCGTTGTGGAACTGGTAAAGGCTGTAACTTACCCGCAGGGAGGTGCCTAGGTGCCTTACTCTGGGTGCACACCAAGCAGGAGGAGACATACAACCTCACGTCCTTAGCCAAAGTAGGCCACCAGTACTTTCCGGTCAGGCAGCGCACTGTACGACTGATACCTGGGTGACCAGAGGAGGGTGACGTGTGTGCCAAGTAGATCAGACGATCATGGATAAGAGCAGGCACGTCCATCGCCCATACTACCGGCGCCACAATGCAGGAGGCCGGGAATATGGGGGTGTTGTCTCTGGGCCTCTCCTCTGTGTCATACAGCTGTGACAATGCGTCTGCCTTCACGTTCTTCGTACCCGGGATGTTTGATAGTGTGAAATCAAACCGGGTGAAGAATAGGGCCCACCTGGCCTGGCGAGGATTCCGCCTCCTCGCTGCCCGGATGTACTCCAGGTTACGGTGGTCCGTCCAGATGAGGAAAGGGTGTTTCGCCCCTTCGAGCCAATGCCTCCACAAGGTCAGGGCTCGGACAACAGCCAACAGCTCCCGATCACCAATGTCGTAGTTCTGCTCCGCCGGGCTGAGCTTCTTAGAGAAGAAGGCACAGGGGCGGAGCTTGGGTGGCGTGCCCGAGCGTTGAGACAGGACAGCTCCTATCCCAACCTCGGAAACATCCACCTCCACTACGAACGGTAGTGATGGATCGGGGTGGGCAAGTACCGGGGCTGAGGTGAACAGACCCCTCAGGTTACTGAAGGCCCTGTCAGCCTCAGCAGACCAGCGGAGCTGGGACGGCCCACCCTTCAACAGAGATGTAATGGGAGCTGCGACCTTGCCAAAGCCCCGGATAAACCTCCGATAGTAGTTGGCGAAGCCAAGAAGGCGCTGCACCTCCTTAACCGTGGTGGGAGTCGGCCAATTACGCATGGCTGAAATGCGATCTCCCTCCATCTCCACACCTGAGGTGATAATGCGGTATCCGAGGAAGGAGACGGACTGCTGGAAAAACATACACTTCTCTGCCTTGGCATAAAGGTAATTTTCCAACAGTCGGGCCAGCACTTTGCGAACCAGGGACACATACTCAGCGCGCGTAGCAGAATACACCAGAATGTCATCGATGTAGACCACTACACCGTGACCAAGCATGTCCCGAAACACCTCGTTCACAAAGGACTGGAAGACGGATGGAGCATTCATCAAACCGTAGGGCATCACCAGATATTCATAATGCCCCGTGGTTGTGCTGAATGCTGTCTTCCACTCATCCCCCTCTCGGACACGCACTGGGTTGTACGCACTCCTGTAATCTAATTTGGTGAAGAAGCGCGCCCCATGCATTGACTCGATCACTGAAGGAATGAGGGGGAGAGTGATATGATGTTTTTATGGTATAATGATGTCATGTCATAGTATTGTTAGGACAGAGGTAGCGTTACTATATAAGAATACTTCAGTTAGTTTAACAATCCTCATTCAACCCAAATCAGCCTCTCCTTCATTCTCTCAGCGGAACCAAAATACATACTGTAATTTCCAAGGACACTGCCATGCCTGTCCCAGAAAACACAGACTCTTCCAATACTATCTAAAATAACATCAAGCTCTATTTACCCCTTTTAACTACTCTCCTGAGGATATTCATTATCATCCTTGCAATGTTAGTAACATTCAATGTTAGTAATTTAAATACTTGCATCAAATCCACTTCTGATAATGTATTAACATTTATTTCGCCTTTTAATGTCATTTTGGTGCTATGAATGTCATTTTGATGTTACATGTCATTGGCTCCATCTCCTGGTCGTTTTGAGTATTACAAAGGCATTTATTCTCCCTTCTGTTTATGACGATTTACCACATCAAAGGTCCGTAACCTATTCCTCTCTTTACCTATTTACTCCTATGATGATACAACACATCAGAGCTTCATCTATTTTACTCCTATGATGATACAACACATCAGAGCTTCATCTATTTTACTCCTATGATGATACAACACATCAGAGCTTCATCTATTTTACTCCTATGATGATACTACACATCAGAGTCTCATAACCTAATTTACTCCCATGATGATACTACACATCAGAGTCTCTCTTTACCAATTTATGCTAATTACTGTTAACACACCTTGTTTTGAATCATAGCATCATGTCATTGTGCAATTTAATATTTCTCCTTACATCCCTTTACATAATTCAATACCACTCATCGTCCCCCTTCAAAAAATATTGAATTTTAAAGTTCGTTACAGTTCAGCTTTACCACAGATAAGCAGATTTTGACATAATTCAAAAAATGAAAGTCTGCTTACCTGTTAGTTGAGCTGTGAACTGCATCCTGTTCGTTTAGACGCCAATCTGTTATGATGAGTTTCTCAGGTATCAAAGAATCAAGGAAGCAAGGATATACTTAGACATTATGTGGAGATTTCATACCAAGTATTTATTGAATCACGAGCTCGTGGGTTCATCTAACAAACGGACATGGCTTTGCCCTTCGTCAGTTGAACTACCTAACAAAGAAGACACTCTACCTTATATAGCCTTAAGTCTC
This sequence comes from Coregonus lavaretus, assembly GCF_964263955.1. Taxonomy (NCBI): domain Eukaryota; kingdom Metazoa; phylum Chordata; class Actinopteri; order Salmoniformes; family Salmonidae; genus Coregonus; species Coregonus lavaretus. Next base: position 63,245,074 of record NC_139992.1, on the reverse strand, counting down.
CATGGGCACTCCCTGTCTTTGATGTTCATCACTTTTTACCCCAAGTCACATCACTAATCTACCTTGACATAATGGAATGTAGACTTCATGGCCCCAAACCACTCATCTCTTGACTCTTCCTCTGTCCTCACAACACTATGGCATGACATCATTATACCATAAAAACATCATATCACTTGCTGAGCGGCCTTTCAGGTTATGTCGATATAGGACTCGTTTTACTGTGGATATAGATACTTTCCTCCAGCATCTTCACAAGGTCCTTTGCTGTTGTTCTGGGATTGATTTGCACTTTTCGCACCAAAGTACGTTCATCTCTAGGAGACAGAACGCGTCTCCTTCCTGAGCGGTATGATGGCTGCGTGGTCCCATGGTGTTTATACTTGCGTACTATTGTTTGTACAGATGATCGTGGTACCTTCAGGCGTTTGGAAATTGCTCCCAAGGATGAACAAGACTTGTGGAGGTCTACAATTTCTTTTCTGAGGTCTTGACTGATTTCTTTAGATTTTCCCATTATGTCAAGCAAAGAGGCACTGAATTTGAAGGTAGGCTTTGAAATACATCCACAGGTACACCTCCAATTGACTCAAATGATGTAAATTAGCCTATTAGAAGCTTCTAAAGCCATGACATCATTTTCTGGAATTTTCCAAGCTGTTTAAAGGCACTGTCAACTTAGTGTATGTAAACTTCTGACCCACTGGAATTGTGATACAGTGAATTATAAGTGAAATAATCTGTCTGTAAACAATTGTTGGAAAAATTACTTGTTCCATGCACAAAGTAGATGTCCTAACCGACTTGCCAAAACTATAGTTTGTTAACAAGAAATTTGTGGAGTGGTTGAAAAAAAAGTTTTAATGACTCCAACCTAAGTGTATGTAAACTTCCGACTTCAACTGTAGCTAGCTACATCTATGGGCTTTTATGTTTTTCTGTCGTGCATAATGTGCAGTAGCCTATATCATATATGTATTGGATAACAGCCCAATCATTTGGGCTTTTTTGGGCATGGGCTCATTAAATGTCGTTAATGTAGGGCTCATAAAATGTAGGCTATTTAATATATGGCTCATCAGGCTCAGGTAGCATCAGGTTTGGATTTTCATGCTGATAAAAGCTCTAATCAAATCCAGACATATTTATATGCTTTATAATGGTTTTGAATGACACTTCCTGTTTTGGTGGGAAATACTGGTTACCCGGGAGAAAATGTATTCATTCTCAGGATGGAACATTTGTAAAATACCGGGAAAATATTCAACCCTACATGATAGCAATGGTCCATGGTCAACACTCACAGTGGATGTATAAAATATTGCACTGGACAAAGCAATAATTGTCATCAGATTTTCTCTCCTTGAATAAAGGTCATGACCTCTTTGGAATATTAATTTCCTTTGATTTTATTAATTGATTGCAAGATTATAGTACAATACAGACAGACAATCAAGTATAAAGTCTGGAATGTCCCAATTGGAAGGGCTTGATCTTTTTCTGGTGCAAAGGTACGGTGTTGTTGTCATCAACAAGTGGCTACTATTGCAAGCTCTCTGATAAAACACTAGAAATGAGTTTGGTATTTTCCCCCCCATGAGTGTTATACTGCCTCTACCAACATCATTTGTGGCACAGGTGGTTATGCACGGACCTATGAACTGCAAAAGAAACAAGTCCTCCAAATTGGGACTTTCCAGCACTTTATACTTGATTGACTGTCTGTATTATACCATAATCTTGCCATTTATGTTTTCTAATCATGACCTCTTGTAGGCCTACTTGATCGATGGTTTTGCCTTTGAGCTTCTTTGTATGTGTGCAGGGGCCAGCAATAGGCCAAGTGTTTTCCCAGCTAGGGTCTTAATAAAGTTGTATTGTACAGTGCCTTCGGGAAGTATTCAGACCCCTTGACTTTTTCCACATTTTGGTAGGTTACAGCCTTATTCTAAAATGTATTAAATTGTTTTTTCTCCTCATCAATCTACACACAATACCCCATAATGACAAAGCAAAAACAGGATTGTTGAAATTTTTGCTAATTTATTCAAAATAAAAAAATTGTGTTCAGACCCTTTACTCAGTACTTTGTTGAAGCACCTTTGGCAGCGATTACAGCCTTGAGTCTTCTTGGGTATGACGCTACAAGCTTGGCACACCTGTATTTGGGGAGGTTCTACCAATCTTCTCTGTAGTCTGTTTGGTAACATCACTAATAGACCAGACACTAACTAGAGGTAAGAGACAGAACTAGTCTGTTTGGTAACATCGCTAATAGACCAGACACTAACTAGAGGTAAGAGACAGAACTAGTCTGTTTGGTAACATTGCTAACAGACCAGACACTAACTAGAGGCAAGAGACAGAACTAGTCTGTTTGGTTACTTCGCTAATAGACCAGACACTAAATAGAGGTAAGAGACAGAACTAGTCTGTTTGGTAACATCGCTAACAGACCAGACCCTAACTAGAGGCAAGAGACAGAACTAGTCTGTTTGGTAACATCGCTAACAGACCAGATGCTAACTAGAGGCAAGAGACAGAACTTGTCTGTTTGGTAACATCGCTAGGCACTAACTGGAGGTAGGAGACAGAACTGGTCTGTTTGGTGACATCGCTAATAGACCAGACACTAGCTAGAGGTAAGAGACAGAACTAGTCTGTTTGGTAACATTGCTAACAGACCAGACGCTAACTAGAGGCAAGAGACAGAACTAGTCTGTTTGGTAACTTCGCTAATAGACCAGACACTAACTAGAGGTAAGAGACAGAACTAGTCTGTTTGGTAACATCGCTAATAGACCAGACACTAACTAGAGGTAAGAGACAGAACTAGTCTGTTTGGTAACATTGCTAACAGACCAGACGCTAACTAGAGGCAAGAGACAGAACTAGTCTGTTTGGTAACTTCGCTAATAGACCAGACACTAACTAGAGGTAAGAGACAGAACTAGTCTGTTTGGTAACATTGCTAACAGACCAGACGCTAACTAGAGGCAAGAGACAGAACTAGTCTGTTTGGTAACTTCACTAATAGACCAGACACTAACTAGAGGTAAGAGACAGAACTAGTCTGTTTGGTGGCATCGCTGGTGGACCAGACACTGACTGGAGGTAAGAGACAGAGCTAGTCTGTTTGGTAACATCGCTAACAGACCAGACACTAGCTGGAGGTAGGAGACAGAACTAGTCTGTTTGGTAACATCGGTAACAGACCAGACACTAACTAAAGTCTATTAATCTAAAGTGGAAGTTGAGAGAGTTATATTTGAGTGTTTCAGTGAAACGTGAGGGAGGCCCCGCTCTCTCGCTTTCCCAGATGCTTAGTTAATTTCATTCCGATCTCCTTTGCATTATTGTAGCATTTTCTGTAGCCTGTCAACTATGTGTCTGTCTATCCCTGTTCTCTCCTCTCCGCACAGGCCATACAAACGCTTCACACGGCGTGGCTGCTGCCACTCTAATCTGGTGGTCCCTGCGCACACGACCCACATGGAGTTCCAGGTCTCCGGTAGCCTCTGGAACTGCCGTTCTGCGGCCAACAAGGCAGAGTTCAACTCAGCCTATACCACCCTCCAGTCCCTCGACTTCTTGCCGCTGATGGAAACATTACCACAGAAAACACTGCTACTCCTACTGCTCTTTCCTCGTCTGATCATGTTTTCTCGCATACCCCGAGAGCATCTGGTCAGCGCGGCGGTGGCACAGGAATCCTCATCTCTCCCAAGTGGACATTCTCTCTTTTCCCCCTGACCCAACTGTCTATCTCCTCATTTGAATTCCATGCTGCCACAGTCACTAGCCCATTCAAGCTTAACATCCTTGTCATTTATCGCCCTCCAGGTTCCCTTGGAGAGTTCATCAATGAGCTTGACGCCTTGATAAGTTCCTTTCCTGAGGATGGCTCACCCCTCACAGTTCTGGGTGACTTTAACCTCCCTACGTCTGCCTTTGACTCATTTCTCTCTGCCTCCTTCTTTCCACTCCTCTCCTCTTTTGACCTCACCCTCTCACCGTCCCCCCCTACTCACAAGGCAGGCAATATGCTTGACCTCATCTTTACTAGATGCTGTTCTTCTACTAATCTCACTGCAACTCCCCTCCAAGTCTCCAACCACTACTTCGTATTCCTTTTCTCTCTCGCTCTCCTCCAACACTACTCACTCTGCCCCTACTCAGATGGTAATGTGCCGTCACAACCTTCGCTCTCTCTCTCCCGCTACTCTCTCCTCTTCCATCCTATCATCTCTTCCCTCTGCTAAATCCTTCTCCCTCCAATGTCCTGATTCTGCCTCCTCAACCCTCCTCTCCTCCCTCTCTGAATATTTTGACTCTCTATGTCCCCTATCCTCCCGGCCGGCTCGGTCCTCCCCTCCTGCTCCGTGGCTTGACGATTCATTGCGAGCTTACAGAACAGGGCTCCGGGCAGCCGAGTGGAAATGGAGGAAAACTAGACTCCCTGCGGACCTGTCATCTTTCCACTCCCTCCTCTCTACATTCTCTTCCTCCGTTTCTGCTGCTAAAGCCACTTTCTACCACTCTAAATTTCAAGCCTCTGCCTCTAGCCCTAGGAAGTTCTTTGCCACCTTCTCCTCCCTGCTGAATCCTCCTCCTCCTCCCCCTCCCTCCTCCCTCTCTGTGGATGACTTCGTCAACCATTTTGAAAAGAAGGTTGATGACATCCGATCCTGTTTTATTAAGTCAAATGACACCGCTGGTCCTGCTCACACTGCCCTACCCTATGCTTTGACTTCTTTCTCCCCTCTCTCTCCAGATGAAATCTTGCGACTTGTGACGGCCGGCCGCCCAACAACCTGCCCGCTTGACCCTATCCCCTCCTCTCTTCTCCAGACCATTTCCGAAGACCTTCTCCCTTACCTCACCTCGCTCATTAACTCATCCTTGTCCGCTGGCAATGTCCCTTCCATCTTCAAGAAAGCGAGAGTTGCACCCGTCCTCAAAAAACCTACACTCGATCCCTCCGATGTCAACAACTACAGACCAGTATCCCTTCTTTCTTTTCTCTCCAAAACTCTTGAGCGTGCCGTCTATAGCCAACTCTCTTGCTATCTCTCTCAGAATGACCTTCTTGATCCAAACCAGTCAGGTTTCAAGACTGGTCATTCAACTGAGACTGCTCTTCTCTGTGTCACGGAGGCTCTCCGCACTGCTAAAGCTAACTCTCTCTCCTCTGCTTTCATCCTTCTAGACCTATCTGCTGCCTTTGATACTGTGAACCATCAGATCCTCCTCTCCACCCTCTCCAAGTTGGGCATCTCCGGCGCGGCTCACTCTTGGATTGCGTTCTACCTGACAGGTCGCTCCTACCAGGTGGCGAGAATCTGTCTCCGCACCACGTGCTCTCACCACTAGTGTCCCCCAGGGCTCAGTTCTAGGCCCTCTCCTATTCTCTCTATACACCAAGTCACTTGGCTCTGTCATATCCTCACATGGTCTCTCCTATCATTGCTACGCAGACGACACACAATTAATCTTCTCCTTCCCCCCTTTTGATAACCAGGTGGCGAATCGCATCTCTGCATGTCTGGAAGACATATCAGTGTGGATGTTGGATCACCACCTCAAGCTGAACCTCTGCAAGACGGAGCTGCTCTTCCTCCCGGGGAAGGACTGCCCGCTCCATGATCTCACCATCACGGTTGACAACTCCGTTGTGTCCTCCTCCAAGAGTGCAAAGAACCTTGGCGTGACCCTGGACAACACCCTGTCGTTCTCCGCTAACATCAAAGCAGTGACCCGATCCTGTAGGTTCATGCTCTACAACATTCGCAGAGTACGACCCTACCTTACACAGGAAGCGGCACAGGTCCTAATCCGGTCTGGATTACTGCAACTCGCTGTTGGCTGGGCTCCCTGCCTGTGCCATTAAACCCCTACAACTCATCCAGAACGCTGCAGCCCGTCTGGTGTTCAACCTTCCCAAGTTCTCTCATGTCACCCCGTTCCTCCACACACTCCACTGGCTTCCAGTTGAAGCTCGCATCTGCTACAAGACCATGGTGCTTGCCTATGGAGCTGTGAGGGGAACGCTTGAAACCCTACCTTTTTAAGGAATAACTGGGATATACTATATATATATATATATATATATATATATATATATATATATATATATATATATATATATATAACAAATTAAACTTAAAAATATACTCAAAAAATTAACAAATTAGAAGAAAAATATATATATATATTGTAAAGTGGTTGTCCCCCTGGCTATCATAAGGTGAATGCACAAATGTGTAAGTCACTCTGGATAAGAGCGTCTGCTAAATGACGTAAATGTAAATGTAAATGTAAATGTAGATCCTCTCAAGCTCTGTCAGGTTGGATGGGGAGCATTGCTGTACAGCTATTTTCAGGTCTCTTCAGAGATGTTCGATCGGTTCAAGTCCGGGCTATGGCTGGGCCACTCAAGGACATTCAGAGACTTGTCCTGAAGCCACTCCTGCGTTGTCTTGGCTGTATGCTTAGGGTCGTTGTTCTGTTGGAAGGTGAACCTTCGCCCCAGTCTGAGGTCCTGAGCACTCTGGAGCAGGTTTTCATCAAGGATCTCTCTCTACTTTGCTCTGTTCATCTTTCCCTCGATCCTGACTAGTCTCCCAGTCCCTGCCGCTGAAAAACATCCCCACAGCATGATGCTGCCACCACCATGCTTCACTGTAGAGATGTTGGAAGGTTTCCTCCAGACGTGACACTTGGCATTCAGGCCAAAGAGTTCAATCTTGGTTTCATCAGACCAGATCATTTTCTTTCTCATGGTCTGAGAGTCTTTAGGTGTCTTTTGGAAAACTCCAAATGGGCTGTCATGTGCCTTTTACTGAGGAGTGGCTTTTGACTGGCCACTCTACCATAAAGGCCTGATTGGTGGAGTGCTGCAGAGATGGTTGTCCTTCTGGAAGGTTCTGCCATCTCCACAGAGGAACTATGGAGCTCTGTCAGAGTGACCATCGGGTTCTTGGTCACCTCCCTGGCCAAGGCCCTTTCTTCCCCGATTGCTCAGTTTGGCCGGGCGGCCAGCTCTAGGAAGAGTCTTGGTGGTTTCAAACTACTTCCATTTAAGAATGATGCAGACCACTGTGTTCTTGGGGACCTTCAATGCTGCAGAAATGTTTTTGTACCCTTCCCCAGATCTGTGCCTCGACACAATCCTGTCTTGGAGCTCTACGGAAATTTCCTTCGACCTCATGGCTTGGTTTTTGCTCTGACATGCACTGTCAACTGTGGGACCTTATATATACAGGTGTGCCATTCCAAATCATGTCCAATCAATTTAATTTACCACTGGTGGACTCCAATCAAGTTGTAGAAACATCTTAAGGATGATCAATGGAAACATTTCTACAAACCTTTTTTCGCTCTGTCATTATGGGGTATTGTGTGTAGATTGCTGAGAAAAAAATATATATTTTATCAATTTTAGAATAAGGCTGTAACGTAACAAAATGTGGAAAAAGTCAAGGGATCTGAATACTTTCCGAAGGCACTGTATATACTGTATATACACTGTATATATATATAAACTGAGTATAAAAAAATATTAACACCTGCTCTTTCCATGACCTAGACTGACCAGGTGAAATCAGGTGAAAGCTATGATCCCTTATTGATGTCAGTTGTTAAATCGACTTCAATCCGTTTAGATTAAGGGGAGGAGAAAGGTTAAAGAAGGATTTTTAAGCCTTGAGACAATTGAGACATGGATTGTGTATGTGTGCGATTCAGATGGTGAATGGGCAAGACAAAATATTTAAGTGCCTTTGAACGGGGTATGGTAGTAGGTGCCAGGCGCACCGGTTTGTGTCAAGAACTGCAACGCTGCAGGGTTTTTCACACTCAACAGTTTCCCGTGTGTATCAAGAATGGTCCACCACCCAAAGGACATCCAGCCAACTTGACAAAACTGTGGGAAGCATTGCAGTCAACATGGGCCAGCATCCCTGTGGAACACTTTTGACACCTTGTAGAGTCCATGCCCAAACGAATAGAGGCTGTTCTGAGGGCAAAAGGGAAGGGTGCAACTCAATATTAGGAAGGTGTTCCTAATGTTTGGTGTACTCAGTGAATATACAGTACCAGTCAAAAGTTTGGACACACCTACTCATTCCAGGGTTTTTCTTTATTTTTACTATTTTCTCCATTGTAGAATAAAAGTGAAGACATCAAAACTATGAAATAACACATATGGAATCATGTAGTAACCAAAAAAGTGTTAAACAAATCAAAATATATTTTACATTTAAATACATTTTCCCACGGGGGGCCAGTATGAAAAATGTATGCACTCACTAACTGTAAGTTGCTCTGGATAAGAGTGTCTGCTAAATGACTAAAATGTAAATGTAAAATATATTTTATATTTGAGATTCTTCAAAGTAGCCACCCTTTGCCTTGATGACAGCTTTGCACACTCTTGGCATTTTAATTAATTGTATGATTTTTGCATCTCTTCCTCCTTGGTTATTTATTTTCATGGTTTTGAGTGTGAGTACTTTTTGAACTCTACAGATAGATTTTCAAGCAGATTTAAGTCAAAACTCTAACAGCGTCCACTCAGGAACATTCACTGTCTTCTTGGTAAGCAACTGCAGTGTAGATTTGGCCTTGTGTTTTAGGTTATTGTCCTGCTGAAAGGTGAATTCATCTCCCAGTGTCTCAACCCTCCAGAGAAGGCTGACTGACGAAGCCTGGCTGGTTAGTCGATGCTGCAACACATGATTATTGGATGTGTACATGTCCATCCATCCTGTATGTCAATAACATGGAGACTAGGGCTAGGGTTTCTCAAGATCAGAAATGGCACGTCATTCAATAGTAAAGAGTAAATCACACTGAAGTGGAAAGCAGACTGAACCAGGATTTCTTCTAGGATTTTGCCTGTACTTAGCTCCATTCCGTTTAATTTTTATCCTGAAAAACTACCCAGTCCTTAACGATTACAAGCATACCCATAACATGATCAAAGCACCACTATGCTTGAAAATATGGAGAGTGGTACTCAGTAATGTGTTGTATTGGATTTGCCCCAGACATATCACTTTGTATTCAGGACAAAAAGTTAATTGCTTTGCCACATTTATTTGCAGTATTACTTGAGTGTCTTGTTGCAAACATGATGCATGTTTTCGAATATTTGTATTCTGTACAGGCTTCTTTCTTTTGACTCTGTCAATTAGGTTAGTATTGTGGAGTAACTACAATGTTGGTGATCCATCCTCAGTTTTCTCCTATCACAGTCATTAAACTCTGTAACTGTTTTAAAGTCACCATTGGTCTCATGGTGAAATCCCTGAGCGGTTTTCTTTCTCTGCGGCAACTGAGATAGGAAGGACGCCTGTATCTTTGTAGTGACTGGGTGTACTGATAAACCATTCAAAGTGTAGTTAATAACTTAACCATGCTCAAAGGGATATTCATTGTCTGTTATTTTGCCAATCTACCAACAGGTGACCTTCTTTGCGAGGCATTGGAAAACCTCCCTGGTCTTTGTGGTTGAATCTGTGTTTGGAATTCACTGCTCGACTGAGGGACCTTACAGATAATTGCAGGTACAGAGATGAGGTAATCATTTAAAAATCATATTAAACACTATTATTGCACACAGAGGGAGTCCATGCAACTTATTATGTGACTTGGTAAGCGTAAAACTCCTGAACTTATTTAGGCTTGCCATAACAAAGGGGTTGAATACTTATTGACTCAAGACATTTCAGCCTTTTATTTTTAATTAATTTGAAAAAAGTTCCAAATACATAATTCCACTTTGACATTATGGGGAATTGTGTGTAGGCCAGTGACAAAACATCTCAATGTAATCAATTTTAAATTCAGGCTGTTACACAATTAAATGTGAATACTTTATCCCATTACTCAACAATATGAAACCAGACCTAATTAAATGGAACAATTTTCACATAAATCTAACAGGTAGAATAAACCTCTTCAGAATGGCATGGCTTCCAAAGTTTTTATTGTCACGATCGTCGTAGAGAGTAGAGTTGGTTGCGAACATACTTAACTTTATTATCTTAAGTGATAATATAACAACAAAACAATAAACGAAACGTGCAGTCCTACGGTTAACACAGAAACAAACCAAACGGAAACAAGATCCCACAAACACTAAGGGAAACAGACTGTTTAAATATGGCTCCCAATCAGAGACAACCAGCAACAGCTGACACTCGTTGCCTCTGATTGGGAGCCACTCTGGCCAACATAGAAAAACAACAACTAGAACTCCCACACAGAACAAAAACACATAGAATCTACACACCCTGGCTCAACATATAGAGTCCCCAGAGCCAGGGTGTGACAGTACCCCCCCCTCAACATAGACAAACCAGGGGAGGGCTGGGTGGGCATTCCTCCTCGGAGGCGGTTCCGGCTCCGGGCTTGACCACCACCCTCCAATAATCCCCCCGTAGCGCCCCTGGTCCGGTCTGGCCCCGCTGGCTGGAGCTGGACTGGACATCGTAGGAGCGGATTGCTTCAGCTCCGGTGTGGAGCAGCTGACCGGTACCTGACCAGGCACCGGTGACCCAGGCACAGGTTGTGCCGGACTGACGACGCACACCCCTGGCTTGGTGCGTGGAGCAGGAACGGGCCGGACCGGACTGACGATGCGCACCCCTGGCTTGGTGCGTGGAGCAGGAACGGGCTGGACCGGGCTGACGACTCGCACCCCTGGCTTGGTGCGAGTGGCAGGAACAGGCCGGGCCGGGCTGGCAACGCGCACCGTAGCTTTGGTGCGAGTGGCAGGAACAGGCCGGGCCGGGCTGGCGACGCGCACCGTAGTTTTGGTGCGAGTGGCAGGAACAGGCCGGGCCGGGCTGGCGACGCGCACCGTAGCTTTGGTGCGAGTGGCAGGAACAGGCCGGGCCGAGCTGGCGACGCGCACCGTAGCTTTGGTGCGAGTGGCAGGAACAGGCCGGGCTGGCGACGCGCACCGTAGACTTGGTGCGAGTGGTAGGAACAGGCCGGGCCGGGCTGGCGACGCGCACCGTAGGCTTGGTGCGAGGAGCAGGAACAGGCCGGGCCGGGCTGGCGACGCGCACCGTAGGCTTGGTGCGAGGAGCAGGAACAGGCCGGGCCGGGCTGGCGACGCACACCGTAGGCTTGGTGCGAGGGGCAGGAACAGGCCGGGCCGGGCTGGCGACGCACACCGTAGGCTTGGTGCGGGGAGCAGGAACAGGCCGGGCTGGGCTGGCGACGCGCACCGTAGGCTTGGTGCGGGGGGCAGGAACAGGCCGGGCCGGGCTGGCGACGCGCACCGTAGGCTTGGTGCGAGTGGCAGGAACAGGCCGGGCCGGGCTGGCGACGCGCACTGTAGGCTTGGTGCGAGGGGCAGGAACAGGCCGGGCCGGGCTGGCGACGCGCACCGTAGGCTTGGTGCGAGGGGCAGGAACAGGCCGGGCCGGTCTGGCGACGCGCACCGTAGGCTTGGTGCGAGGAGCAGGAACAGGCCGGGCCGGGCTGGCGACGCGCACCGTAGGCTTGGTGCGAGGAGCAGGAACAGGCCGGGCCGGGCTGGCGACGCACACCGTAGGCTTGGTGCGAGGGGCAGGAACAGGCCGGGCCGGGCTGGCGACGCACACCGTAGGCTTGGTGCGGGGAGCAGGAACAGGCCGGGCTGGGCTGGCGACGCGCACCGTAGGCTTGGTGCGGGGGGCAGGAACAGGCCGGGCCGGGCTGGCGACGCACACCGTAGGCTTGGTGCGAGGGGCAGGAACAGGCCGGGCCGGGCTGGCGACGCGCACCATCCACTTAGTGCGGGGAGCAGGAACGGGCCGGACCGGGCTGGTGACGCACACCACTTGCTTGGTGTGAGGAGCGGGACTGGGTTTCGTCATAACCCTCCGCTCCCTCAGCTGCCTACCGAGTTCCTCTCGCCGTGCCTCAATTCTCACCTTCTCCCTTATCGCCTCCAATAGCTCCACCCTCTGCACCACTAACTCCTGCTCCCTCTGCGCCAATAGCCCCCTTAACCTGGTGGCCTCCTCACCTAACCTCCTACTACGCCCTGTAGCTGCCTCCTGCTGCCCCGTCGCCCATGCCGTATGCCCCCCCCTAAAAATGTTTTGGGGTTGCCTCTCGTCCGTCCGACGACGACACTGTTGACGCCGTTGCTCCTCTCTCCGTCGCGCCTCTACCATTTCACTCCATGGACGGCGGTCCATCCCGGCCTGGATTTCCTCCCAGGTCCAGGACCCCTGCCCGTCCAATATTTGCTCCCACGTCCAGGCTGCCTGCTCCTGGACACGCTGCTTGGTCCTGGTATGGTGGGATCTTCTGTCACGATCGTCGTAGAGAGTAGACCAATGCGCAGCGTTGGTTGCGAACATACTTAACTTTATTATCTTAAGTGATAATATAACAACAAAACAATAAACGAAATGTGCAGTCCTACGGTTAACACAGAAACAAACCAAACGGAAACAAGATCCCACAAACACTAAGGGAAACAGACTGTTTAAATATGGCTCCCAATCAGAGACAACCAGCAACAGCTGACACTCGTTGCCTCTGATTGGGAGCCACTCTGGCCAACATAGAAAAACAACAACTAGAACTCCCACACAGAACAAAAACACATACAGTGGGGAAAAAAAGTATTTAGTCAGCCACCAATTGTGCAAGTTCTCCCACTTAAAAAGATGAGAGAGGCCTGTAATTTTCATCATAGGTACACGTCAACTATGACAGACAAAATGAGAAAAAAAATTCCAGAAAATCACATTGTAGGATTTTTTATGATTTTATTTGCAAATTATGGTGGAAAATAAGTATTTGGTCAATAACAAAAGTTTCTCAATACTTTGTTATATACCCTTTGTTGGCAATGACACAGGTCAAACGTTTTCTGTAAGTCTTCACAAGGTTTTCACACACTGTTGCTGGTATTTTGGCCCATTCCTCCATGCAGATCTCCTCTAGAGCAGTGATGTTTTGGGGCTGTTGCTGGGCAACACGGACTTTCAACTCCCTCCAAAGATTTTCTATGGGGTTGAGATCTGGAGACTGGCTAGGTCACTCCAGGACCTTGAAATACTTCTTACGAAGCCACTCCTTCGTTGCCCGGGTGGTGTGTTTGGGATCATTGTCATGCTGAAAGACCCAGCCACGTTTCATCTTCAATGCCCTTGCTGATGGAAGGAGGTTTTCACTCAAAATCTCACGATACATGGCCCCATTCATTCTTTCCTTTACACGGATCAGTCGTCCTGGTCCCTTTGCAGAAAAACAGCCCCAAAGCATGATGTTTCCACTCCCATGCTTCACAGTAGGTATGGTGTTCTTTGGATGCAACTCAGCATTCTTTGTCCTCCAAACACGACGAGTTGAGTTTTTACCAAGAAGTTCTATTTTGGTTTCATCTGACCATATGACATTCTCCCAATCCTCTTCTGGATCATCCAAATGCACTCTAGCAAACTTCAGACGGGCCTGGACATGTATTGGCTTAAGCAGGGGGACACGACTGCACTGCAGGATTTGAGTCCCTGGCGGCATAGTGTGTTACTGATGGTAGGCTTTGTTACTTTGGTCCCAGCTCTCTGCAGGTCATTCACTAGGTCCCCCCATGTGGTTCTGGGATTTTTGCTCACCGTTCTTGTGATCATTTTGACCCCACAGGGTGAGATCTTGCCCCAGATCGAGGGAGATTATCAGTGGTCTTGTATGTCTTCCATTTCCTAATAATTGCTCCCACAGTTGATTTCTTCAAACCAAGCTGCTTACCTATTGCAGATTCAGTCTTCCCAGCCTGGTGCAGGTCTACAATTTTGTTTCTGGTGTCCTTTGACAGCTATTTGGTCTTGGCCATAGTGAAGTTTGGAGTGTGACTGTTTGAGGTTGTGGACAGGTGTCTTTTATACTGATAACAAGTTCAAACAGGTGCCATTAATACAGGTAACGAGTGTAGGACAGAGGAGCCTCTTAAAGAAGAAGTTACAGGTCTGTGAGAGCCAGAAATCTTGCTTGTTTGTAGGTGACCAAATACTTATTTTCCACCACAATTTGCAAATTAATTAATTAAAAATCCTACAATGTGATTTTCTGGATTTTTTTTCTCAATTTGTCTGTCATAGTTGACGTGTACCTATGATGAAAATTACAGGCCTCTCTCATCTTTTTAAGTGGGAGAACTTGCACAATTGGTGGCTGACTAAATACTTTTTTTCCCCACTGTAGAATCTACACACCCTGGCTCAACATATAGAGTCCCCAGAGCCAGGGTGTGACATTTATATTTATTCTCGGTAATACCAATTACCCCACCGAAGACATTCTTTTAAAAAGTATACTTGGCCACAAAAATTATTTATATGGGCAAAAAAAACTCATAGAATAAAAAGGAAAGTTGTACATCTTCCTAAGTCTGAGGGTGGTTTTAACCTTCCAGACTTATAATTGTATCAACCCGCCACACAAGGCTTTTACTTGTAACATAGTGTTGGAACATAACTAACGAATTTACAGTTAATGAAAATGTACGCTTAATCCAGTATAAACTAATGTATAGAATTTATTATACAAGAGACAAAATTCACAAATTCTACAGCACAACGACAGAGTCATGTCTTAAGTGTAAAACTAACAAGGACTGAATAATTCATGCCTTCTGGGAGTACTATAAAGTCCAAAAGTTATGGGCGGAGTTAGAAAGTTGGCTGTAAGAAGTTTTACAATGCAAGTTAACTTTTAATCCGTCTATCTGCATATTTCAAGACATGGCATATGAGGGTGTGGTGAGATACCCAATGGGGTGGACCATACTTTTCTGATAAATGATTTAGAAAAAAACGTATACTCAAAAACTGGAAATCAAATGATCCTCCATCACTACGACAGTGTATGAATCAAATGTATTATTATTTAAATATTGAAAAGGTGTGAGCTACGGAGAAAAATATATCAGTGCGATTTGAGGCCATATGGCATAGAGTGCTGCAAGCACTGGAAAGTTCCAGGGGATGAAGGATGAGGGGGAGTGTGGTTGATACATACGTGATGTGTATTATGCGGTGGGAACATGTGGGTCTGAGCAGGTATTATGTCATTGATGTTTGTTGAAATTTGTGTGCATCTGTTTATTGTCTTTTGTTTATGTATGGTTGCTTTTGTTTAAAAATAAAATAGTTTTTTTTAAAAATGTTTGTGAGTAGTACACACCAAGGAACCTTACTGTCTGCACTGATGTCCCTTTACCTCTCTGACTTGTCGTGTGTGTGTGTGTCCAGACGACATCCCCGCCCATTTTGATCCTCGCCACCATTAGCCAGTGGCCCAGCAGCTGGTCCTCTGTCATGTGGTACAATATGCTGACTGATGAACCCAGGGTGAGCTGAACACACACACACACAGTCGCTATCATTCTGAACACACACACACACACAGGGCGTGCACTAATAGGGCGTGCACTAGAATCACAACAATACAGGTCAAAGCACAACATTCCTTTCTGTTCAAAACTTTAGCTCTCTTGTTCTTGGCAACTCTTTCAAAAGTCATTCTTCTTAATTAATCCCTGTTTGTTTTAGGTCTCCACTCTCACACACTCCCCCTTTTTTTATATATTTTTTGTACCTTTATTTAACTAGGCAAGTCAGTTAAGAACAAATTCTTATTTACAATATTGGCCTACACCGGCCAAACCGGACGACGCTGGGCCAATTGTGCGCCGCCCTATGGGACTCCCAATCACGGCCGGTTGTGATACAGCCTGGAATCAAACCAGGGGGTCTGTAGTGACACCTCAAACACTGAGATGCAGTGCCTTAGACCGCTGCGCCACTCCTGCTACTTCCTAGTCTACCTGCCTGCCTGTCTGTCTGTCTGTCTGTCTGTCTGTCTGTGTCTGTATGTCTCTGTCTGTCTCTCCCCCTCTCTCTCTCTTGCAGTGTTGTATTTTTGACATTGAATTCGCTATGTAAATAAATTGGATTGCACCAATAACGGTTGATTTTTTAATAAAACAAATTCTCTCTTTATCTCGCTCTCATCCCGTCTTCCTGCAACCCGCCTCACCCAATGTGGAACGGATTCTATTATTTCTTAATTTTTATCAAGAACCTATGGCTGAAACTAGCCAGCTAGCCAGCTAACTAGCTACTTGCTATTAGCCACCGTTAGCGGTCTTCACCACTGTCCGTGGCCTGCACTACCTACCAGCCAGCTCTGGCCTGGACAATTATCGGCCAATCTGCACAGCGTGCTATCGATCCAGAGCATATCGAATTTTCTGCCGAAATCACTGAATCACTGGACCTTAACACCGGACCATCGCAACTAGCTAGCTGCAACCGAATGGCTGTTGTTGGCTAATCACCACTGTCCCGATGTACCAGTTAGCCTTGAGCTAGCCTCGAGCCAGGCCCATCTCCTGGCTATCTACCTCTCTGTCAACCGGACGGGACATCCTAGTGTCGACACGGAGCCCCGCCGATCCATCACGACTGGTCTGCCGACGTAATCGTCTGATGTGGTTTCAACAGGCTTCCCGTTGCGACGACCACAAAGATCCATCTGCTAGCCCCGGCCCGCTAGCACGCTCAATCAACAGCCGTGCCTCCTGCTCGCCTGTGCTGTAGCAGCCTACGAACTGCTCCCGGACTTACTTATTGCTGTTCACTGGAACTTATGATCACTCAGCTACACAGCTAATGCCTGCTGGACTGTTCCTTTACATGGTACTCCATCCTGTTTATGTGTTTAGCCTCAGCCCAAACTTTCATCGCCATTACCAGTTGTTGTCTTAGCCCTCTCGAAAAACACCTGTGATTGCGTTATGCCTCTCTCCCATGTCAATATGCCAAGCCTATTGCTGTTTGGGTTAGTTCTTATTATACAATTTCACTGTAGAGCCCCCAGTCCCACTCAATCAGCCTCAGAGAGCTCCTTTGTCCCACCCCCCATACACGCGGAGACCGGCTCAATCGGTACCTCCAGTGATGCTATCTCTTTCATAGTTACCCAATGCTTAGGTGTACCTTCACTGTACTCATATCCTTCCATATCCTTGTCTGTACATAATGCCCTGAATCTATTCTTCAACGCTCGGAAATCTGCCCCTTTTATTCTCTGTACCCAACGCACTAGAAGACCAGTTCTTAAAGCCTTTAGCCTTATTCTATTCATCCTCTGTTCCTCTGGTGATGTAGAGGTTAACCCAGGCCCTGTAGCCCCCAGTATCACTCCTACCCCCCAGGCGCTATCATTCGTTGACTTCTGTAACCGTAAAAGCCTTGGTTTCTTGCATGTTAATATCAGAAGCCTCCTCCCCAAGTTTGAGTTATTCACTGCGTTAGCACACTCTGTCAACCCTGATGTTCTAGCAGTGTCTGAATCTTGGCTTAGGATGGCCACCAAAAATGCAGAAATTTCCATCCCAAACTACAACATTTTCCGTCTAGATAGAACTGCCAAAGGGGGCGGAGTTGCAATCTACTGTAGAGATAGCCTGCAGAGCTCTATCATACTATCCAGGTCTGTGCCCAAACAGTTTGAGCTTCTACTTCTAAAAATCCACCTTTCCAGAAATAAGTCTCTTACTGTTTCCGCTTGCTACAGCCCCAGTTGTGCCCTGGACACCATATGTTAATTGCTTGCCCCCAATCTATCCTCAGAGTTCGTACTGCTTGGTGACCTAAATTGGGATATGCTTAACACCCCGGCCGTCCTACAATCTAAACTAGTTGCCCTCAATCTCACACAAATCATCAAGGAACCTACCAGGTACAACCCTAAATCCGTAAACATGGATACCCTCATAGATATCATCCTGACTAATTTACCCTCTAAATACACCTCCGCTGTCTTCAACCAGGATCTCAGCGATCACTGCCTCATTGCCTGCGTCCGTAATGGGTCCACGGTCAAACGACCACCCCTCATCACTGTCAAACGCTTCCTAAAACACTTCAGCGAGCAGGCCTTTCTAATTGACCTGGCCCGGGTATCCTGGATGGATATTGACCTCATTCCGTCAGTAGAGGATGCCTGGATGTTCTTCAAAAGTGCTTTCCTCTCCATCTTAAATAAGCATGCCCCATTCAAAAAAATCAGGACTAAGAACAGATATAGCCCCTGGTTCACCCCAGACTTGACTGCCCTTGACCAGCACAGAAACATCCTGTGGCGTACTGCATTAGCATCGAACAGCCCCCGCGATATGCAACTTTTCAGGGAAGTCAGGAACCAATATACACAATCAGTTAGGAAAGCAAAGGCTAGCTTTTTCAAACAGAAATTTGCATCCTGTAGCACTAACTCCAAAAAGTTTTGGGACACTGTACAGTCCATGGAGAATAAGAGCACCTCCTCTCAGCTACCCACTGCACTGAGGCTAGGAAACACTGTCACCACCGATAAATCTACGATAATCAAGAATTTCAATAAGCATTTTGCTACGGCTGGCCATGCTTTCCACCTGGCTACCCCTACCCCGGCCACCAGCTCTCCACCCTCCGCTGCAACTTGCCCATGCCCCCCCCCCCCCCCCCCCCCCCCGCTTCTCCTTAGCTGATGTCCTGAAAGAGCTGCTAAATCTGGACCCCTACAAATCAGCTGGGCTAGACAATCTGGACCCTTTCTTTCTAAAATTAGCCGCCGAAATGGTCGCAACCCCTATTACTAGCCTGTTCAACCTCTCTTTCAAATCGTCTGAGATCCCCAGAGATTGGAAAGCTGCCGCGGTCATCCCCCTCTTCAAAGGGGGTGACACTCTAGATCCAAACTGTTACAGACCTATATCCATCCTGCCCTGCCTTTCGAAAGTATTTGAAAGCCAAGTTAACAAACAGATCACCGACCATTTCGAATCCCACCGTACCTTCTCCGCTATGCAATCTGGTTTCCAAGCTGGTCATGGGTGCACCTCAGCCACGCTCAAGGTCCTAAACGATATAATAACCGCGATCGATAAAAGACAGTACTGTGCAGTTGTCTTCATCGACCTGGCCAAGGCTTTTGACTCTGTCAATCACCGCATTCTTATTGGCAGACTAAATAGCCTTGGTTTCTCAAATGACTGCCTCGCCTGGTTCACCAACTACTTATCAGATAGAGTTCAATGTGTCAAATCGGAGGGCCTGTTGTCTGGACCTCTGGCAGTCTCTATGGGGGTGCCACAGGGTTCAATTCTCGGGCCGACTCTATTCTCTGTGTATATCAATGATGTCGCTCTTGCTGCTGGTGACTCTCAGATCCACCTCTACGCAGACGACACCATTTTGTATACATCTGGCCCTTCACTGGACACTGTGTTAACAAACCTCCAAACGAGCTTCAATGCCATACAACACTCCTTCCGTGGCCTCCAACTGCTCTTAATCGCTAGTAAAACTAAATGCATGCTCTTCAATCGAACGCTGCTTGCACCCGCCCGCCCGACTAGAATCACTACTCTCGGCGGGTCTGACTTAGAATATGTGGACAACTACAAATACCTAGGTGTCTGGTTAGACCGTAAACTCTCCTTCCAGACTCACATGAAGCATCTCCAATCCAAAGTTAAATCTAGAATCGGCTTCCTATTTCGCAACAAAGCCTCTTTCACTCATGCTGCTAAACATGCCCTCGTAAAACTGACTATCCTACCAATCCTTGACTTCGGCGATGTCATTTACAAAATAGCTTCCAACACTCTACTCAGCAAATTGGATGTAGTCTATCACAGTGCCATCCGTTTTGTCACCAAAGCCCCATATACTACCCACCATTGTAACCTGTACGCGCTCGTTGGCTGGCCCTCACTACATATTCGTCGCCAAACCCACTGGCTCCAGGTCATCTATAAATCACTTCTAGGCAAATCCCCGCCTTATCTTAGATCATTGGTCACCATAGCAAAACCCACCCGTAGTATGCGTTCCAGCAGGTATATCTCACTGGTCATCCCCAAAGCCAACACCTCCTTTGGCCGCCATTCCTTCCAGTTCTCTGCTGCAAATGACTGGAACGAACTGCAAAAATCTCTGAAGCTGGAGACACTTATCTCCCTCACTAACTTTAAGCATCAGTTGTCAGAGCAGCTTACCGATCACTGCACCTGTACACAGCCCATCTGTAATTAGTCCACCCAACTACCTCATCCCCATATTGTTATTTACATTGTTATTTATTTTGCTCATTTGCACCCCAGTATCTCTATTTGCACATCATCTTCTGCACATCTATCACTCCAGTGTTAATACTAAATTGTAATTATTTAGCACTATGGCCTATTTATTGCCTTACCTCCATAACTTACTACATTTGCACACACTGTATATAGATTTTCTATTGTGTTTTTGACTGTACATTTTGTTTATTCCATATGTATCTGTGTTGTTGTTGTTTTTATCGTACTGCTTTGCATTATCTTGACCAGGTCGCAGTTGTAAATGAGAACTTGTTCTCAATTGGCTTACCTGATTAAATAAAGGTGAAATAAATAAATAAAATAAAAATCAGTCTATGACCCATGTAGGTCAGCAAGCCTCCCACAATGAATGGCAGGTGTCCTGGTCCACGTTCTGCAAGGTAGGTCAAGCAGTTATATACACACACAAGCTGGATCATGTCATGTCCTACTAACAAATATCCTCCCTTCCCCTCCTTATACAATAGAAGCTTTCTTAACATACATGTTCTTAATTTCTCTGTATTCCTGTAGCCATACTACACCACCTTTTTAATAAGCGAGGCGAGGTCCTCGGGACTAAGATAAACATAACACAGGTTATTTCAATCAAGGAGTGGAGCATGGGAATCAGACAACATTATCAGGATGCAACAACAATTTATTTCATTTTCAGTGTCACAAGTAAGGCACAATCTCCATAGGCCTACATCATCTTCGGCTCCAGGAGCTCCGTACAACTGTCCTACAAGGCAGACTTCAACAGATAGCAATATCAGATTTCTCACAAACAAATATCACTAGGTTTATATGTTTCATTCACATTCTCAAACAGACAATAATAATGTGTTGCAACACTCAAGGAGGGCGTGCCCAGGAAGAAGGAGAGCAGGTCTAGGTGGAATATGGGCGCCAATGCCTAAAAACAATACATTTACAATAATTCCTATTTCTCATACTTACTTTGTAAAAAAAAAAACACCATCGCAGCTCCCATCCTCCCAAGGCACGTTGACCAGCACATAGTAAGGAGATCCCCTGAATGACCCAGGAAGGCTTTTATACAAAATGCTTTGGCCTTAGCCTTAAATAAGGCTATTAACAATTATAACTTGGTACTTAGATACTTGTTTTTCTTTAAATACATTAGTTGCTGTGAAGACTCCTTGTAATTCTCTGTGGTGATTGGACTGAACCTGCAGACACTCAAAACAATTTTTATCTTGTAGTTGCATTGTCATCAGTTATGCATTTGTCTGACTTTTACTTTCATTTTGAAACAGATGAGTTCTCCATAAACAGTGTAACACAAGATTACCTGCAGAGTCGGCCATGTAACTCACTCCTCTCCGACTTGTGGCCTAGAATCTCTACTGAAGCCCTATACAAGTGTGGTTTTCTCTTACATCTGATCACAATACATTGCTTTTCTACTCAACTTTTAGTATTGTCTTTGAGCCCTTTGTCATGAATACAAATATATAATATGATGTTATGAGTGTAAAGTAGATATTAAATGCAGTGGTACATCCAGCGTGTTATATCACGTCTCATAAATGGGCATCTTTATTACTCTGTGTGCTAGCACACTGTTGCTTTCTGTTTGTCTCTGTGCATAGGTAATGTTAGTCGGTTATTTTTGGAAAAAAGAATGTACAAAGAATAAATGTTTATTATCGCATTGATGTCTTTTCATTCAGTTTACCAATTTGCTTACCAATAGCTTTTTTGGTGATTCATTTCCTTGCAGGTTCTTCAGAACTGCAACATTTCCTCTTTTTATGTTTAAATATTTCCTGAATGGTTCAATCCCAAATGCAGAAGTGATTTTCATTTTCTGTTGGCATTTGACCTGCTACAGTTGTTGGAAACAACAAGTGGCTACTGTACTGTATTGTACTGTATTGTGGTAAAGTGGGAAAGTACCCTGGGCTTAAGTTACTGCATGGGGGAAAAATCCATAATGTTTTTCTAATGTTTTGCCTAGAAGGTAGGAGAGCTTGCTTCCTCAGCGGGTCTACTGTAGTTTATTTTATGTATGACATGAAAGTCTGAATACTGACTTACTGGGTTTACTTTGCAATAAGACACTGTAGCATGATATGGGAGTGTTGTAGGCCTACTTTGGGCCTACTGCCTCTACCAACGGTTTGTGGCACAGGTGGTTATGCACTCACCCATGCACTGCAAAAATATCACGCTCCCCTTCAACTGTCATTTAAGGAATAAGGCATGCCCGGGGATTATCGTAAATGGCACACTGGGGCTGTTCTTATGCACGACGTGAAGCGGAGTAGGCTAATAGGCTGGCTACACTGTAAAGGGATTATAGTGAATTTGACAGTAGTTTACAGGCAGCTCAATTGCAAGTACAATTCTGTATTTCATATTATAGTACACCTACTGTAATATAAATACGGTATTGTTGTGCCACAGAAGCTACAGGACTGTTTTGCTAGCACAGACTGGAACATGTTCCGGGATTCTTCAGACAGCATTGAGGAGTACACCACATCAGTCACTGGCTTCATCAATAAGTGCATCGATGATGTCGTCCCCACAGTGACCGTACGTACATACCCCAACCAGAAGCCATGGATTACAGGAAACATCCGCACTGAGCTAAAGGGTAGAGCTGCCGCTTTCAAGGAACGGGACTCTAACCCGGACGCTTATAAGAAATCCCGCTATGACCTCCGACGAACCATCAAACAGGCAAAGAGTCAATACAGGTCTAAGATTGAATCATACTACACTGGCTCTGACGCTCGTCGGATGTGGCAGGGCTTGAAAACTATTACAGACTACAAAGGGAAGCACAGCCGCGAGCTGCCCAGTGACACAAGCCTACCAGACGAGCTAAACCACTTCTATGCTCGCTTCGAGGCAAGCAACACTGAAGCATGCATGAGAGCACCAGCTGTTCCGGACGACTATGTGATCACGCTCTCCGTAGCCGATGTGAGTAAGACTTTTAAGCAGGTCAACATTCACAAGGCCGCAGGGCCAGACGGATTACCAGGACGTGTACTCCGAGCATGTGCTGACCAACTGGCAAGTGTCTTCACTGACATTTTCAACATGTCCCTGACTGAGTCTGTAATACCAACATGTTTCAAGCAGACCACCATAGTCCCCGTGCCCAAGAACTCTAAGATAACCTGCCTAAATGACTACCGACCCGTAGCACTGACGTCTGTAGCCATGAAGTGCTTTGAAAGACTGGTCATGGCTCACATCAACAGCATAATCCCAGAAACCCTAGACCCACTCCAATTTGCATACCGCCCCAACAGATCCACAGATGATGCAATCTCTATCGCACTCCACACTGCCCTTTCCCACCTGGACAAGAGGAACACCTACGTGAGAATGCTATTCATTGACTACAGCTCAGCATTCAACACCATAGTGCCCTCTAAGCTCATCACTAAGCTAAGGATCCTGGGACTAAACACCTCCCTCTGCAACTGGATCCTGGACTTCCTGACGGGCCGCCCCCAGGTGGTAAGGGTAGGTAACAACACATCTGCCACACTGATCCTCAACACGGGGGCCCCTCAGGGGTGCGTGCTCAGTCCCCTCCTGTACTCTCTGTTCACCCATGACTGCATGGCCAGGCACGACTCCAACACCATCATTAAGTTTGCCGACGACACAACAGTGGTAGGCCTGATCACCGACAACGATGAGACAGCCTATAGGGAGGAGGTCAGAGATCTGGCCGTGTGGTGCCAGGACAACAACCTCTCCCTCAACGTGACCAAGAGAAAGGAGATGATTGTGGACTACAGGAAAAAAAAGAGGACTGAGCACGCCCCCATTCTCATCGACGGGGCTGTAGTGGAACAGGTTGAGAGCTTCAAGTTCCTTGGTGTCCACATCACCAACGAACTATCATGGTCCAAACACACCAAGACAGTCGTGAAGAGGGCACGACAAAGCCTATTCCCCCTCAGGAGACTAAAAAGATTTGGCATGGGTCCTCAGATCCTCAAAAAATTCTACAGCTGCACCATCGAGAGCATCCTGACTGGTTGCATCACCGCCTGGTATGGCAACTGCTTGGCCTCTGACCGCAAGGCACTACAGAGGGTAGTGCGTACGGCCCAGTACATCACTGGGGCAAAGCTCCCTGCCATCCAGGACCTCTATACCAGGCGGTGTCAGAGGAAGGCCCTCAAAATTGTCAAAGACTCCAGCCACCCTAGTCATAGACTGTTCTCTCTGCTACCGCACGGCAAGCGGTACCGGAGTGCCAAGTCTAGGTCCAAAAGACTTCTCAACAGCTTCTACCCCCAAGCCATAAGACTCCTGAACAGCTACTCATGGCTACCCGGACTATTTGCACTGCCCCCCCACCCCATCCTTTTTACGCTGCTGCTACTCTGTTAAGTATTTATGCATAGTCACTTTAACTCTACCCACATGTACATATTACCTCAACTACCTCAACTAGCCGGTGCCCCCGCACATTGACTCTGCAACGGTACCCCCCTGTATATATAGCCTCCCTACTGTCACTTCATTTTACTGTATATATAGCCTCCCTACTGTCACTTTATTTTACTTCTGCTCTTTTTTTCTCAACACTTTTTTGTTGTTGTTGTTTTATTCTTACTTTTTTTGTTTAAAATAAATGCACTGTTGGTTAAGGGCTGTAAGTAAGCATTTCACTGCAATGTCTGCACCTGTTGTATTCGGCGCATGTGACCAATAAAATTTTATTTGATTTGATTTGATTTGAGAAGCAGTATGTCCCGCCTACTTTGATCCCTACTTGACAGCTGTATGTTCCAATTGTCATGACATTGTAAGTTATGTTCAGTGTTTTTCCGTTGGTTCGTCAGTTCTGTTGTATGGCCCCGGTAAGGACACCTACGTGTGATCTGTATTGGAGCTAAACAGTAGCTAAAGTGTAATACCTAACTTGTCTACAATAAACATCCTGCAGAGAGAAGGTAGTTGTGGACCTTCTTCCCACACCATCCACATATTAGAAGGTCAGTGGAGCTACAACAGAACATTACAGTTTATAGCCAGCTAACGTTACAGTCCAGGTATGTCATGTAATGTAATGTAATGGGGTGGAGGGGGGGCCTTCCTCTATTGTTCCTCAAGCAAGGGGGAGGCCGATGACATCACGGATTCCCATCAGACCAACTCCTTGAATGCCCTGTGTCTAAAAAACACTATTTTGCTTAAAACGTGCAAACATTTACCCTTTAGTGTGTGTACTTTAATATATTTATATTTGGGATATCGCTTTTCAACAGTAAAAGTTCAAACATTGCTGGAGGACATCAGCTTCCAAACTGGCAGCGACTATAGGGCAAAACAGATCAAAAGGACATGGCAAAATGCTCAACCATTTCATCTTTAAGACTTGCTGCCACTCCAATCTATCCCCTATACATTTTAATGATGGGGCACTATAACCACATAGGAGTTAAATTAGTACAGCATTCTCACTCACGGGTGCAACAAATATAGCCTCTTATATAGCCTCTTACAAGGCATGTTGATGAGCCAGAAACAACAATATCATGCATCCACTAGTGGTCAAAAGGTTTTTGGCGCTTTAAGGATACGGTACGATACTGTATTATGTAGGGTTGAATGACAGTACCATTCGAAATATAGCAATTATTTCCCCGCCCACAAAATTTTTCAACAATACACCATCATTTTTCAGTATGCTGCAGTAAAACATTTCCGAATCTTTTACTGTCGATAACCCACTATGTCAAATATGACAAACCTGTGCTCTATAAAGGGTGGCATAAGCACCGCTTAATAAAGACCTTATAAATCATATTAAATTTAGGCTTCACAAAGCATTTATAACCCTGTCATGCATCTTGGTATAGCATTGCAACGCCAGGATATTGGCTTCGACCACCCATACGTAAAAAATGTATTCACGCATGACTGCAAGTCGCTTTGGATAAAAGTGTCTGCTAAATGTTATATATTATATTATATTATATTTCCCTAAAACATTTCTAGGATGGCCCAACCTCTTTACCTCTTGGGTGCATAGCTGATATTAGACCTGATATAGTGGGTGACCTGATATAGAGTCAGGCGCAGGAGGGATAAATCACAGAGTACAGCGGTACGCAGCAATGCGTAAAACAACTACAGTGCGGTATGACGGCGCACTGGAGAAAACAAAACACACGGGTGAATATCCCGGCGATAAGTACATAAAGCTCCACTGAGCTATCAACACCTCCACATGAAAAAATCACACACAAAGACATGGGGGGCAGAGGGAATACTTATACAGGGACTGATGAGGGGAAATGAACCGGGTGTGTATAAAAACAAGACAAAACAAATGGAATGATGAGATGAGGAGCGACAGTGGCTAGAAGGCCGGTGACGACGAACGCCGAAGCCTGCACGAACAATGAGAGGAGGCAGCTTCGGAGGAAGTCGTGACAGTACCCCCCCCCCCTTGACGCGCAGCTCCAGCAGCGTGCCGACGCCGGCCTCGGAGACGGCCAGGAGGACGCGGAGCCAGATGGCGATGGTGGAAATCCCGCAACAGGGAGGGATCTAGGACATCCCTTACCGGGACCCAGCACAGCTCCTCTGGACCGTACCCTCCCACTCCACGAGGTACTGAAGGCCCCCCACCCGACGCCTCGAATCCATGATGGAACGGACGGAGTACGCCAGGGCCCCCTCGATGTCCAGAGGGGGCGGAGGGACCTCCCGCATCTCAGACTCCTGGAGCGGACCAGCCACCACCGGCCTGAGGAGAGATACAGTGGGGAGAACAAGTATTTGATACGCTGCCGATTTTGCAGGTTTTCCTACTTACAAAGCATGTAGAGGTCTGTAATTTTTATCATAGGTACACTTTTTAAAAAAATAATCCAGAAAATCACATTGTATGATTTTTAAGTAATTAATTTACATTTTATTGCATGACATCAGTATTTGATCACCTACCAACCAGTAAGAATTCTGTCTCTCACAGACCTGTTAGTTTTTCTTTAAGAAGCCCTCCTGTTCTCCACTCATTACCTGTATTAACTGCACCTGTTTGAATAAAAGACAGGTTCCGGGTCGAGAGCCAGACCCGATCACCCGGTACAAAGACCGGGTCTCACTGTGGTGGCGGTCAGCGTTGGCTGGAGGTGGACGTGGGCGCCGTTCCACGTCTCTTCCGCACGCCGAAACCAGCCATCCACCGCAAGATCTTCGGTCTGGCTCTGATGCCACGGTGCCAGGACCGGCTGATAGGTTAGTGGAGGAGTGGCGGAGAGAGTTATGGGAATATTCGGCCCATGGCAAGAACACCGGCCACTCCCCCGGCCGGTCCTGGCAGTAGGACTGCATGAACCTACCCACATCCTGATTCACCCGTTCCACCTGCCCATTAGATTCGGGGTGAAACCCAGAGGTCAGGCTGACCGAGACCCCCAGACGTTACATGAATGCCTTCCAGACCCTAGACGTAAACTGGGGACCCCGGTCAGACACTATGTCCTCTGGTACCCTGTAGTGCCGGAAGACGTAAGTAAACAGGGCTTCCGCAGTTTGCAGGGCCGTGGGGAGACCGGGCAGGGGAAGGAGGCGGCAGGCTTTAGAAAAGCGGTCCACAATGACCAGGATGGTGGTGTTACCCTGAGAGAGGGGAAGATCAGTGAGAAAGTTAATCGGTTAATGGGACCATGTCCGTTGTGGAACTGGTATGGATGTAACTTACCCGCTGGAAGGTGCCTAGGTGCCTTACTCTGGGCTCACACCGAGCAGGAGGAGACATACACCCTCACGTCCTTAGCCAACGTAGGCCACCAGTACTTCCCGGTCAGACAACACACTGTACGGCCGATGCCTGGGTGATCAGAGGAGGGGGACGTATGTGCCCAATAGATCAGATGATCATGGACACTAGAGGCACGAACCGCAGCCCAGCTGGGCACTGAGGTGGAGATGGCTCTGTGCGTAACGCACGCTCCATGTCCGCGTCCACCGCCCATACTACCGGCGCCAAAATGCAGGAGGTCATGAGTATGGGGGTGTTGTCTATGGGCTCTCCTCTGTGTCGTACAGCCGTGACAGTGCGTCTGCCTTCACGTTCTTTGTGCCTGGTACATAGGACAGCGTGAAATCAAACCGGGTGAAGAACAAGGCCCACCTGACCTGGCGAGGGTTCAGCCTCCCCGCTGCCCGGATGTGCTCCAGGTTACAGTGGTCAGTCCAGACGAGGAAAGGGTGTTTGCGCTCCTCGAGCCAGTGCCTCCACGCGGTCAGGGCTCTGACAACAGCCAACAGCTCCTGATCACCAACGTCATAGTTCTGCTCCGCCGGGCTGAGCTTCTTAGAGAAGAAGGCACAGGGGCGGAGCTTGGGTGGCGTTCCCGAGTGTTGGGATAGGAGAGCGCCTACCCCTACCTCGGACGCATCCACCTCCACTACGAACGGCAAGGACGGATCGGGATGGGCCAGTACCGGGGCTGAGGTGAACAGAGCCCTCAGGTTACTGAAAGCCCTGTCAGCCTCAGCAGACCAGCAGAGCCGGGACGGCCCACCCTTCAACAGAGAGGTGATGGGAGCCACGACCTTGCCAAAGCCCCGGATAAACCTCCGATAATAATTGGCAAAGCCAATGAAGCGCTGCCCCTCCTTTACCGTGGTTGGAGTCGGCCAATTACGCACGGCTGAAATGCGGTCTCCCTCCATCTCAACACCTGAGGTGGTGATGTGGTATCCGAGGAAGGAGACAGATTGTTGGAAGAACAGACACTTTTCTGCCTTGGCATACAGGTCATGCTCCAACAGTCGGCCCAGCACTCTGCGAACCAGGAACACATGCTCGGCGTGCGTAGCGGAATACACCAGGATATCATCGATGTAGACCACCACACAGCAACCAAGCATGTCCCGAAACACCTCATTCACAAAGGACTGGAAGACTGATGGAACATTCATCAACCCGTAGGGCATCACCAGGTATTCATAATGCCCCGTGGTTGTGCTAAAGGCTGTCTTCCACTCGTCCCCTTCCCGGACACGCACCAGGTTGTACACACTCCTGAGATCTAATTTCGTGAAGAAGCACGCCCCATGCATTGATTCGATAACAGAGGAGATTAGGGGTAGAGGGTAACTATAGCGAATTGTAGTTTGATTTACTGCATGGTAATCAATGCAAGGGCGCAGACCCCCGTCTTTCTTCTTCACAAAAAATAAACTTGAGGAGGCGGGTGAAGTGGAGGGACGTATGAACCCCTGGCGCAGGGACTCGGAGACGTATGTCTCATAGCCTCCGTTTCAGCCTGTAACAGGGGATATACATGACTCCTGGGAGGCACAGAGTCTAATCATAGGTTTATTGCGCAATCACTCACCCGATGGGGTGGTAATTTGGTCGCCTGCATTTTCGAAAACGTGTGCGCCAAGTCGAGGTATTCGGAGGGACTGGATCTGTCGTCCTCCGTTCTCCTGGATCGCTGAACCACCCAGCTCCATCGGAACGTGATCCGGGTTGAAGGGGGGTGAAACGGGCAGGCCCCTTCCAGGACGTCTTCTCGAAGCCTGCAGGTTGTCCAACCGGATGGCCATGTCCACCAATTGGTTGAAGGTCAACGTGGTATCCCGGCAGGCTAGCTCCCTTCAGACTTCCTCACGCAGGCTGCACCGGAAGCGGTCGATGAGGGCCCGCTCGTTCCGCCCGGACCTAGCCACTAGAGTTCAAAACTCCAGGGCAAAGTCTTGCGCGGTCCTCGTCCCCTGCCTCAGATTGACCATCCGCTCACCCGCCTCTCCTCCCTCGGGGGGATGATCGAAGACTGCCTGGAAGAGGCGAGCGAACTCCCTGTAGTTGTCCAACGGGTCTCCTCCTTCACTCCAGACTGCGTTGGCCCACTCCAGGGCTTTCCCCGAGAGGCAAGAGACGAGGGCGGACACCTTCTCCCGACCCGATGGAGCCGGGCTGATGTTGGTAAAATAGAGGTCCAACTGCAGGAGGAAACCCTGGCAGCAGGCCTCTGGGGTGTGGGTGACTAGATCCGGTCGCTCAGCTGGTTCCGCAGGGTCGGGTCCTCTCCTCTCCAGGCGCTGGACGACCTGGAGAACCTGATCCATCGCTTCACCCAAGCTGGCTAACATGTTGGAATGCTCCCGGACCCGCTCAAAGACTCCAGGCATGTGCTCCTCTCCTGCTGACTCCATGTCTTGGTGTGTGATTCTGTGATGAGTAATTTCGAAGGAGTCAGGCACAGAAGGGTAAATCACAGAATAACAGGATTTATTCCGAAACACAGGTGAATGCGTCAAAACACTCCAGTGCGCAAAACAGGCGCACTGGAAAATACAAGGCACACAGGGAATTGTCCCGATGATACAAAATACAAGGAGCTCCACCGAGCTTCTCTATCCTCCACAATAAACAATCACACACAAAGACAAGGGGGCAGAGGAAACACTTATACAGGTACTGATGAGGGGATATGAACCAGGTGTGTGTAATAACCAAGACAAAACAAATGGAATGATGAGATGAGGAGCGGCAGTGGCTAGAAGGCCGGTGACGACGAACGCCGAAGCCTGCCCGAACAAGGAGAGGAGGCAGCTTTGGAGGAAGTTGTGACAAACGCAACCACTATGTGTGGTTACTGCTGGCTGTCTAACATACCACAGTATCTGTAATCTGTGTGCGGCTGGTGCTGTCTGGCTAAAATCTACCACAGTGTCTCCAATCTGTGTGTGTGGCAGGTGCTGTCTGGCTGTAACCTACCACATTGTCAATCTCAGCAGGGTTAATAATTCTGGTCAGCTCTCCATACACTTCAGGACTCATGGGCAGCATGGTGTCCTGTAGTCTGGAGGGGTGGCTGAGGAGAAACAGAATGCAACCAACAGCTACACAACCAGGAGAAAATATCAACTTTAGACATGAATAACTAAAATAAATAAAAATGTAATAAATAAAACTCAAATCTAGGCAAAAATTAGAGGTCATTTGGCATTGTTTTATCATTGTTAATTTACACCAGGGATGGGCAACTTTGATCAGGATCGGGGCCGCAAAAAATCTGAACTCTGACGACGAACACCGAAGCCTGCCCTAACAAGGAGAGGAGGTAGCTTCGGAGGAAGTCGTGACACCTGACCTCAACTTCCCCGAAAATGCTGTGCTGCACGATGACACACTCTAAAGTGCAGTCATGCACAGCCTACTTCTGTTCTTTTCCCAAATTCAGTTTTCTTGGTTTTGTTTTCCAGGTTTCGGGTTTCCCCCATTTTTTTTGGTTCACCCCAGTTTTTCACATTTTTTTAGTAGAAAAACAAATTAGATTTTCTGTGTTCACAGCTCCTTCAGGTTGGATGGGTTCCACTGGTATACAGCAATCTTTAAGTCATACCACAGATTCTCAATTGGATTGAGGTCTGGGCTTTGACTAGGCCATTCCAAGACATTTAAATGTTTCCCCTTAAACCACTCGAGTGTTGCTTTAGCAGTATGCTTAGGGTCATTGTCCTGCTGGAAGGTGAACCTCGGTCACAGTCTCAAATCTCTGGAAGACTGACACAGGTTTCCCTCAAGCATTTCCCTGTATTTAGCGCCATCCATCATTCCTTCAATTCTGACCAGTTTCCCAGTCCCTGCCGATGAAAAACATCCCCACAGCATGATGCTGCCACCACCATGCTTCACCATGGATGGTGTTCTCGGGGTGATGAGAGGTGTTGGGTTTGCGCCAGACATAGCGTTTTCCTTGATGGCCAAAAATCTCAATTTTAGTCTCATCTGACCAGAATACCTTCTTCTATATGTTTGGGGAGTCTCCCACATGCCTTTTGGCGAACACCAAATGTGTTTGCTTATTTATTTCTTTGAGCAATGGCTTTTTTCTGGCCACTCTTCTGTGGAGTAGTCCAACCGGAGACTACCGCACCAGGTATTCCCCTTCTGTTCCCATGCTGGAGACCAGGGCTTGATTACAACCTGTCACAGTGCCAACATTTTGTGGCTTATCTTTCAGTGGGGGAGTGGGTGAACATGTCAAAGACTGGGCCCAGTAACACGTGGTATGGCTCGTTTTTGTTTTGTGCATGTTTGTGTACTGATGAACATGTCACTTGGTTCCAGAAGAAAGACACTTTCAATTTCTTTAGGTTGGGGCTTTAATCAAGGTAAGTGTTTCTTGGTGTAACGTCGTCCCCAGGCTATTGCACACACAACACATACAGTATAAGCCTGGGATATCAACCATTCAAAGTTGTCCTTAATGGGACTGGCCATAGAATTCTATAGGATTGACCTTACTGAGTAAAGTATTTGTCATCATCACTAATTAACACAGTTAAAAAGTCATAATTATTGCTAAACCCTGCCCATTTCCACAATTTATCTTAAAATTAGATTTTAAACCTTACCCTAAGTAATGAAGGCCAAGTTTGATGGTTGGTCCACCAAACTTTCCACGCATTTGGGCAGAAGTGTCTGGGAAAGAGATTAGGTGTAATGTAACTAACATGACATCACTTTAGAGCGTATGCCATCCTTCAGCACAACATGTCACCCTTTATAAAGCACATGCTTATATCATATTCGACATAATGGGTTATGTCACATTAGACATTGGTGATTATGTCACACAGTTATGCCACATTTATGAACCCTTTATTAAGCATGACATATGGTTATAGATGCTTTTATAACATATGTATGTAGTGCTTATGAAGGCATTGTGAAGGCTTTATGAAGCCTTTATAAGGTGAATTACATTTAAAGCGGGACCAGTAATTCAAATTGAACTGTTAACAGGCATTACCCAGGAATTATCGTGAAGTGGGGCCCTAGTCAGACTCAGGCGGCGTGCATACCATCCACCGCTTCCGATTGTACTTGTATTAATCGTTAATATTCAGTCCCTGGACAATAAAATAGACGAGCTCAGGGCGAGGATCTCCTTCCAGAGAGACATCAGGGACTGTAACATACTCTGTTTTACGGAATCATGTTTCTCTCCGGATATATTGCCCGTCAATTCACCGAGCAGGGTTCTCCATCCATCGTGCGGACAGGAAGAAAGAACTCTCAGGGGAAAAGAAAGGCAGAGGGGTTTGTTTAATGTTTAACAACTAATGGTGTGATTGTGGCAATGTAAAGGAACTCATGTCCCGAGTGGCCCAGTGGTCTACGGCACTGAATCTCAGTGCTAGAGGTGTCACTACAGACCCTGGTTCGATTCAAGGCTGTATAACAACCTGGCAGTGATTGGGAGACCCATAGGGTGGCGCACAACAATTGGCCCAGTGTCGTCCGGGGTAGGCCATCATTCCAAATAAGAATCTGTTCTTAAGGATCTGACACTTTTTTTCATGACATACCCAAATCTACCCAAATACTGCCTGTAGCTCAGGACCTGAAGCAAGGATATGCATATTCTTGATACCATTTGAAAGGAAACACTGAAGTTTGTGGAAATGTGAAATGTTTTTTTGGGTTCCATCATCTTTGAAATGCAAGAGAAAGGCCACAATATAATACTGCAGTTTAAGCACAATTTAGATTTTGGCCACTAGATGGCGGCAGTGTGTGTGCAAAGTTTCAGATTGATCCAGTGAAGCATTGCAATACTGGACTATTTTTTATCAAGTCTGCCGAAATGTGCCGAATTGGTCAATTTACACATTTTCAAGTGCATAACTACAGAGAACATACAAACATGACATGGTAATACAAAATGTAAGTTTACACACTCCCAGGAATGTCATACATGATGGATTATTAGCTTATAAGCTAAATTTCACACGTCTAGATGGCCGGGCGGGGTGGATGTGCAGCCAGAGACAGCAAGGGTTCAAACTGTAGAACCCAGTTCCTACATTTGAATATAAAAATGGATTTGATCAAACAAAACTATGCTACATTTTATCTCTGGGACCCTCAGGATGACAAATCAGAGCAAGATTACTGAATGTAAGTACATTATTTACCTTCAGAGGTGAATGTATCAAACCAGTTGCCGTGATACATTTTTTGTTGTTGTGCACTCTCCTCAAACAATACCATGGCATTTTTTCACTGTAATAGCTACTGTAAATTGGACAATGCAGTTAGATTAACAAGAATTTAAGCTTTCTGCCCATATACAGTTGAAGTCGGAAGTTTACATACACCTTAGCCAAATACATTTAAACTCAGTTTTTCACAATTCCTGACATTTAATCCTAGTAAAAACTCCCTGTCTTAGGTCAGTTAGGATCACCACTTTATTTTAAGAATGTGAAATGTCAGAATAATAGTAGAGAGAATGATTTATTTCAGCTTGTATTTCTTTCATCACATTCCCAGTGGGTCAGAAATGTACATACACTCAATTAGTATTTGGTAGCATTGCCTTTAAATTGATTAACTTAGGTCAAACGTTTTGGGTAGCCTTCCACAAGCTTCCCACAATAAGTTGGGTGAATTTTGGCCCATTCCTCCTGACAGAGCTGGTGTAACTGAGTCAGGTTTGTAGGCCTCCTTACTCGCACACGCTTTTTTAGTTCTGCCCACACATTTTCTATAGGATTGAGGTCAGGGCTTTGTGATGGCCACTCCAATACCTTGACTTTGTTGTCCTTAAGCCATTTTGCCACAACTTTGGAAGTGTGCTTGGGGTCATTGTCCATTTGGAAGACCCATTTGCGACCAAGCTTTAACTTCCTGACTGATGTCTTGAGATGTTGCTTCAATATATCTACATAATTTTCCTTCCTCATGATGCCATCTATTTTGTGAAGTGCACCAGTCGCTCCTGCAGCAAAGCACCCCCACAGCATGATGCTGCCACCCCGTGCTTCACGGTTGGGATGGTGTTCTTTGGCTTGTAAGCAACCCCCCTTTTCCTCCAAACATAACGATGGTCATTATGGCCAAACAGTTCTATTTTTGTTTCATCAGACCAGAGGACATTTCTCAAAAAAGTACGATCTTTGTCCCCATGTGCAGTTGCAAACCGTAGTCTGGCTTTTTTATGGCAGTTTTGGAGCAGTTGCTTCTTCCTTGCTGAGCGGCCTTTCAGGTTATGTCGATATAGGACTCGTTTTACTGTGGATATAGATACTGAGTTTGAAGGTAGGCCTTGAAATACATCCACAGGTACACCTCCAATTGACTCAAATGATGTCAATTAGCCTATCAGAAGCTTCTAAAGCCATGATATCATTTTCTGGAATTTTCCAAGCTGTTTAAAGGCACAGTCAACTTAGTGTATGTAAACTTCTGACCCACTGGAATTGTGATACAGTGAATTATAAGTGAAATAATCTGTCTGTAAACAATTGTTGAAAAAATTACTTGTGTCATGCACAAAGTAGATGTCCTAACCGACTTGCCAAAACTATAGTTTGTTAACAAGAAATTTGTGGAGTGGTTGAAAAACGAGTTTTAATGACTCCAACCTAAGTGTTTGTAAACTTCCGACTTTAATTGTAAGATATCTCTATGTCCTGGAAAGTTTTCTGTTACTTACAACAGTCATGTTAATCATATTAGCGCACGTTAGCTCAACCATCCTGTATACGGGACACCGATCCCCTAGAGGTTAACTGACTTGCCAGGTTAAATTTTAAAATACATTTTAATAAAGTCATTTTCTTCTCCTGATCTGGAATACCTCACCATTACCTCCCGAGAAAAATGTATTCGTCATCGTTACTGCCGTATATATTCCCCACCAAGCCGACACTCAAGGAACTACATTGGACTATGTGCAAACTGGAAACCGCATATCCTGAGGCTGCTTTTGTTGTGCTGGGGACTTTAATAAAGGAAATCTGAGGAAAACACTACAGAAATTCTGTCAACACATCTCCTATGCTACACGCGCATTAAACAAACTCTTGATCATTGCTACTCTCCCTTCCGGGACCGCAACAAGGCCCTCCACCGCCCTCCCTTTGGCAAATCAGATCACGCCTTCATTCAGCTCCTCCCCGCCGCAATTTAATGGCTCAGACATGAGACATATGTGGCAGGGACTCCAGACAATCATGGATTATAAAGGGAAAGCCAGCCATGTCACGGACACCAACGCCTTGCTCATGGATAAGTCATTTAAGCGTGTTAACCCTGGCAAGGCTGCTGGCCCAGATGACATCCCAAGTCGCATCCTCCGAGTATGTACAGACCAGCTGGCTGGAGTGTTTACGGGCATATTCAATCTCTCCATATCCCAGTCTGTTGTCCCCACTTGTTTCAGAATGTCCACCATTGTTCCTCTACCCAAGAAAGAAGGTAACTGAACTAAATACTATCGTCCCGTAGCACTCACTTCTGTCATCATGAAGTGCTTTGAGAGGCTATTTAAGGACCATATCACCTCCACCTTACCCGACAACCTAGACCCACTACAATTCGCATACTGCCCCAACAGATCCACGGACGACGCAATAGCCATTGCTCTGCACACTGCCCTATCCCACATGGACAAAATAAATACCTATGTAAGAATGCTGTTCATCGACTACAGCTCAGCCTTCAACACCATAGTGGCCTCCAAGCTCATCACTATGTTCAGGACCCTGGGTCTGAACCCCTCCCTGTGGAACTGGGTCCTGGACTTTCTGATGGGCCGACCCCAAGTGGTGAAGGTAGGCAACAACACCATCGCTACGCTGATCCTCAAGACGGGGGCCCCACAGGAGTGCGTGCTCAGCCCCCTCCTGTACTCCCTGTTCAACCATGACTGTGTGGCCACGCACGTCTCCAACTCAATCATCAAGTTTGCTGACGACACAACAGTGATAGGCCAGATTACCAACAATGACGAGACAGCCTACAGGAACTCCCTCAACTTCAACAAAACAAAGGAGCTGATTGTGGACTACTAGAGACAGCAGAGAGAGCATGCCCCCATCCACATCGACGGGGCAGCAGCGGAGAGGGTCAAAAGCTTGAAGTTCACACAGGCAATGTGGTCTTCAACCGCAGGAGGCTAAAGAAATTTGGCTTGGCCCCTAAGACCCTGACGAACTGCTACAGATGCACCATTGAGAGCATCCTGTCGAGCTGTATCACAGCCTGGTATGGACATTTCACCGTCCGCAACTGCAGGGCTCTCCAGAGGGTGGTGTGGTCAGCCCAGCGCATCATCGTGGGCACACTCTCTGTCCTCCAGGACATCTACAGCCCCCGGTGTCAATGGAAGGCCAAGAAGATCATCAAGGACCTCAGCCACCTGAGCCACAGCCTGTTCACCCCGCTCCCATCTAGAAGGAGTAGACAGTACAGGTGCATTAAAGCTGGGACCGAGAGACTGATAAACAGCTTCTAACTTCTATCTCCGGCTAGTGATGACTGTTAAACAGTCATCACTAGCCGGCCTCCGCCAAGTACTCTGCCTTGAACCTTAGTCACTGTTACTAGCTGGCTACCACCCGGTACTCTACCCTGCACTTTAGAAACTGCTTTGCCCAATGTACACTGAACAAAAATATAAACGCAACATTTAAAGTGTTGGTCATGAGCTGAAATAAAAGATCCCAGAAATGCTCCACACACACAAAAATTATATTTCTCAAAAATGTTAGTTAGCGTTTCTCCTTTGCCAAGATAATCTATACACCTGACAGGTGTGGCATATCAAGAAGCTAATTAAACAGCATGATCATTACACAGGTGCACCTTGTGCTGGGGACAATAAAAGTCCACTCTTAAATGTGCAGTTTTGTCACACAACACAATATCACAAGTTTTAAGGGAGTGTGCAATTGGCTGCTGACTGCAGGAATGTCCACTAGAGCTGTTGCCAGAGAATTTAATGTTAATTTTTCTAACATAAGCCACCTTCAACGTCGTTTTAGAAAATTTGGCCAACCGGCCTCACAACCGCAGACCCGTGTATGGCGTTGTGTGGTTGATCGGTTTGCTGATGTCAATGTTGTGAACAGAATGGCCCATGGTGGCTGTGGGGGTTATGGTATTGGCAGGCATAAGCTACGGACAATGAACACAATTGCATTTTATGGTACAACATTCCACAGGCCACAATCAACAGCCTGATCAACTCTATGCGAAGGAGATGGGTCACGCTGCATGAGGCAAATGGTGGTCACACCATATACTGGCTGGTTTTCTGATCCACGCCCCTACTTTTTTTTTTAAGGTACTGTATCTGTGACCAACAGATGCATATCTGTATTCCCAGTCAAGGGAAATCCATAGATTAGGGCCTAATGAATTTATTTCAATTGACTGATTTCCTTATATGAAATGTAACTCAGTAAAATCGACCCAGGACAACGACCCTAAGCACACAGCCAAGACACGCAGGAGTGGCTTCGGGACAAGTCTCTGAATGTCCTTGAGTGGCCCAGCCAGAGCACGGACTTGAACCCGATCGAACATCTCTGGAGAGACCTGAAAATAGCTGTGCAGCGACGCTCCCCATCCAACCTGACAGAGCTTGAGAGGATCTGCATAGAAGAATGGGAGAAACTCCACAAATACAGGTGTGCCAAGCTTGTAGCGTCATACCCAAGAAGACTTGAGGCTGTAATCACTGCCAAAGGTGCTTCAACAAAGTACTGAGTAAAGGGTCTGAATACTTATGTAAATGTAATATTTCCGTTTATTTTTTATTTTTATATTTGCTAAAATATCTAAAAACCTGTTTTTTCTTTGTCATTATGGGGTATTGTGTGTAGATTGATGGGGGGGGGGGGGGACAATTTAATCAATTTTAGAACAAGGCTGTAATGTAACAAAATGTGGCAAAAGTCAAGGGGTCTGAATACTTTCCGAAATGCAGTGTATACAAAAGTATGTGGACACCCCTTCAAATTAGTGGACCCGTTGCTGACAGGTGTATAAAATCGAGCACACAGCCATGCAATGTCCATAGACAAACATTGGCAATAGGATGGCCTTACTGAAGAGCTCAGTGACTTTCAATGTGGCACCGTCATAGGATGCCACCTTTCCAACAAGTCAGTTTGAAACATTTCTGCCCCACATACTACTGAGTTCCAAACTGCCTTTAGAAGCAACGTCAGCATGAGAACTGTTCGTCGGGAGCTTCATGAAATGGGACTCCATGGCCGAGCAGCCGCACACAAGCCTAAGATCACCATGTGCAATGCCAAGCGTCGGCTGGAGCTCGCCGCCATTGGACTATGGAGCAGTGGAAACGCATTCTCTGGAGTGATGAATCACGCTTCACCATCTGGCAGTCCGACGGACAAATCTGGGTTTGGCCGTTGCCAGGAGAACACTACCTGCCCAAATGCATAGTGCCAACTGTAACGTTTGGTGGAGGAGGAATAATGGTCTGGGGCTGTTTTTCGTTGTTCGGGCTAGGCCCCTTAGTTCCAGTGAAGGGAAATCTTAACGCTACAGCATACAATGACATTCTAGACAATTCTGTGCTTCCAATTCAGTGGCAACAGTTTGGGGAAGGCCCATTATGACAATGCCCCCATGCACAAAGTGAGGTCCATACAGAAATTGTTTGTCGAGATCGGTGTGGAAGAACTTGACTGGCTTGCACTGAGCCTTGAACTCAACCCCATCGAACACCTTTGGGATGAATTGGAATGACGACTGCGAGCCAGGCCTAATGGAAGCAAGTCCCCGCAGCAATGTTCCAACATCTAGCGGAAAGCCTTCCCAGAAGATCGGAGGCTGTTATAGCAGCAAAGGGAGGACCAATTCCATATTAATGCCCATGATTTTGGAATGAGATGTTCGAAACACATGGGAAACTGTTGAGCGTGAAAAACCCAGCAGCGTTGCAGTTCTTGACACAAACCGGTGCGCCTGCCACCTACTACCATACCCTGTTCAAAGGCACTTAAATATTTTGTCTTGCCCATTCACCCTCTGAATGGCACACATACACAATCAATGTCTCACTTTTCTCAAGGTTTTAAAATCCTTCTGTAACCTGTCTCCTCCTTCATCTACACTGATTGAAGTGGATTTAACAAGTGACATCAATAAGGGATTATAGCTTTCACCTGGATGGGATTATAGCTTTCACCTGGATTCACCTGGTCAGTCTATTTCATGGAAGGAGCAGGTGTTCATGTTTTCGACATTTGGCGCAGTGGTCTAAGACACTGCATCGCAGTGCTAGCTGTGCCACTAGAGATCCTGGTTTGAAACCAGGCTCTGTCGTAGCCGGCCGCGACCGGGAGACCCATGGGGCGGCGCACAATTGGCCCAGCGTCGTCCAGGGTAGGGTAGGGAATGTCCGGCAGGGATGTAGCTCAGTTGGTAGAGCATGGCGTTTGCAACGCCAGGATTGTGGGTTCAATTCCCACGGGGGGCCAGTATGAAAAAAAAAAAAAAAAATGTATGCACTCATTAACTGTAAATCACTCTGGATAAGTGCGTCTGCTAAATGACTAAAATGTAAAATGTAGTGTATATATTCCGGTCTTGGATATTGCTGGTTCTGATATTTCTTAATTTCTTTCTTTTTACTTTTTGGATTATGTGTGTATTGTCTTTTTTTGTTGTTGCTAGGCAATGTTATTGCAAAGTGGGCGCTGGAAATAAAAACTAACTTGGAATTCTAGTAAATTTCGTTTTATAGGGTTTTGTCTAGAAGGGATACAGCAGGTTTAGGAGATCGTACACAGCATAATTAGGTTAAGGTTAGATAAAGGGTTAGGGATAGCGAAAAATAATAATAAAAAAAGAAAATTATTCACGTTGTATTTAACAACAGCTGTATCCAATCTAGACATTGCCATTTTATAGTCAATTTCCTATCAGTGGAGCTGTCTACTTTCGCTTTCTCGGAAAACACGTGGTTTGTACACAGCCATTCCGTAAGCTTCGGCTACTCCCGCCGACAGAAAACCGGCAGCGCGTTTGCAAAGATGAATATGTGACCATACCAACTCTTGAACTTTGCCAAGCAATTGTAATAAATGCACTATGGTTAATTTTGAACATGCCATTGAGGTACAGGATGAACTACCCAGCAAATAGCGATGGCATTACTTCCAAAGCTTATTTTTCAATAATATGTTAGGTTTCTATTTACGCTCTGAATAAGTTCCGTAGTTTCTGATTTCAGGCTGACGAGGGAGGTTGCCGGATAGAAAGAACAGTGCCAAAACGCATATGTACTTTGATTGGTCCTCTACTGCTATGGGCGTCAACCTTTGCAAAAGCTTATATATGACAGGCTGTATTGCTTATGGGCTGTGCCATTGAACAGCTGTTCATATGAAAGTTGGTATTTTCAGAATTATTTTATCGGCAATACAAATGTTCATATCATATGTTGTCTGAAGTGGAGAGACCTTTCCCATCTATCTTGACTTCACCTTTTCGTACCGTTTCCACCGTTATTCAAGGTAGGTGCGGGTTACCTGAATTTACCTGGCATGTACTGCAATCATTACCTAGGTGAAACACACCCCCCAAAAAGTATTGTGCATGCAGGGAATTTTGACCCCAAAATATTGTGTCATAGATAGTATCAAAGGAAACCAACTCAAGGAAAGTGTGAAACTGAAAGTATAAAAAACATTTTGTTTTACTTGGTAATAATAACAATTACATGTTCTTATATTATTGAAATGGTGAAAGTGTACATTTCATTTTTTGAAATTATTGTCACAAAAGAGATTGTCTGTTCACAGAATTTGGGTTTGTAAGCAAAACAGTAATTTCTGCAATTGAAGTTGCAAATTCCTTGGATTTGTTATTATGCTTTTTAAATGTATTTTCTTTGTAAATGTTATTGGACTTAATTATGCTACTGGCTAAAGTTCTATAAAAATGTTTTATATCATTTGGCAAAAGTGATTAGGCTATCTAATATTTAAATACTAAGTAAATGCATGTGTAATAACTGCAAGTGTGGTAGATTACCATATTATTATTATCATAATTAGATTTGTATTATTATTGTTTTGTTTTAGTCTTACAATACTGTTTTCAGAATGCATTTGGTTGAACCATCATCATAATCGTATAAAGAAGACACTTCAGCTGGTCAAAGTTGATCTTGCAATGCTTCAAAGGTTTAGAAAATGCTTATGCAAAGCTGAAGGCTACATGCCACTACAATTGTAATCATAGCTGTTGACTGAATATATTTACATTTTAGTAATTTAGCAGACAAGCTTATCCAGTTAGTGCATTCATCTTAAGACAGCTAAGTGGGACAATCACATATCACAGTCATAGTAAGAACATTATTCCTCAATAAAGTAGCTATCAGCAAAGTCAGGGCAGGGACTCTGCTGTCCTAGCTTCAGGGGGAAGCTGGTTCTGCCATTGGGGTGCCAGGACAGAGAAGAGTTTGGACTGGGCTGTAGGGGTGGGAGGACCAAGAGACCAGAACGGAGAACTCAGGTTTTATGTTCACATACACTAGATAGGTACAGTGGAACGTGTTGTTTTTACAGAGTCAGCCATAGTAGGACGGCGCCCCTTGAGCAAATTAGAGCACATCGCCAGATTTTTCATGTTGTTGGCTCGGGTATTCAAACCAGCAACTTTTTCATTACTGGCCCAATGATATAACCACTATGCTACCTGCCGCCATAGAGTTGGAGTGTAGGGTTTGAGCAGAGCCTGAAGGTTGCTCTGAGGCTGCTCTGTAGACAAGTACCATTGTTTTGTAGTGGATGCGAGCTTCGACTGGGAAGCCAGTGGAGTGTGCGGAGAAGCGGGAGGATTTGGTGACGGGAGAATTTGGGAAGGTTGAACACCAGGTAAGCTGCAGCGTTCTGGATAAGTTGCAGGGGTTTGATGGCACAAGCAGGGAGCCCAGCCAACAGTGAATTGCAGTAGTCCAATACTCTGTAGCTCAATTGGTAGAGCATGGCGCTTGTAACGCCAGGGTAGTGGGTTCGATCCCCGGGACCACCCATACGTAAAAATGTATGCACACATGACTGTAAGTCGATTTGGATAAAAGCGTCTGCTAAATGGCATATTATATTATAATGGTTGTATATTCTTGATTTGGAACAGGAAACTCTAATAATAGATTTTCTCTTGATCGGAGACACAGGACACTCAATGGTTCAATGCGTAATCTAATGTACTAACAAAAACAGTCCTGTTCATCAGTGCAGGAATGGCTGTAATATTTTCCTCTCAATGTTTTTTTTTTAAGACATATTTTTCTGTTTGGACAGGAGTTTCTGTCCATGACTGGCTGACTTTTACTAAGCCTGTTGATTCAGCTCCACTGTCTGTGATTAAAGTTTGACTAAATAATTGATTGGCAGCCTGTTCTGGTAGACTGGAATTCAAATGAAGTGCATAGCAATTTGCAGCAGCGTGACATGGAGGGAGTTCACCATGAAATCTAACCACGAGGTAAAATAGGTTGCATGTCAGACATTCAACAGATATTCAACAGACATTCGTGGTTAGCCTTTTTAAACGTTGACAACAATTTCCATTCCTCTCTGATTACTACTAAGGATCTTTCAGGAGGTAATGTTTTAGTTATGGACTGGGGTGAAAGTGCAATCCCTATAAGGGCCCTTGAGTGTCTAAGTGATGTGGTTAATTCCACCATTATTTTTACATAAAAAAATGTTAACCTTGTAACTGCAATAACTCTTTTATTGATTGTTACAAAAACCTCAAATAAAATTCAAATTATTTAAAGAAAAGCCTGGTCTACTTTTACAACCTTTGATTTGCATAAAAAGTAAAGTGTTGTTTTGATAGAAATAATTAAATCATATAAAATTGCAATTAAATCTCTTATCCTTAATGAATGTTTCATGGATTGTCATAGGAACATCAAAACAACTGCAAATTATTCTAAAAAGGTCTGGCCTACTTTTACAACCGTTCATTTGTATAAAAAATTTAGTTTTGATTTGATAGAGAAAAATCGAATCATATAAAATACATTTAAATATATTTTTCGCCCCCCAAAAATAATTGATTGTCATAGAAACATCAAAACAGGTGCAAATTATTCTAAAAAGGTCTGGCCTACTTTTACAACCGTCAATTGCATAAAAAGTCAAGTGTTGATTTGATAGAAATAATCAAATCATATAAAATTGCATTTAAATCTCTTATCCACTATAACGTTTTCATGGATTGTCATAGAAACATAAAACTAAATCAAGTGCAAGTTAAGTGTATAATTATATATACAGTGAGGGAAAAAAGTATTTGATCCCCTGCTGATTTTGTACGTTTGCCCACTGACAAAGAAATGATCAGTCTATAATTTTAATGGTAGGTTTATTTGAACAGTGAGAGACAGAATAAAATAAAAAATTCCAGAAAAACGCATGTCAAAAATGTTATAAATTGATTTGCATTTTAATGAAGGAAATAAGTATTTGACCCCTCTGCAAAACATGACTTGTACTTGGTGGCAAAACCCCTGTTGGCAATCACAGAGGTCAGATG
Source organism: Coregonus lavaretus (assembly GCF_964263955.1). Classification (NCBI taxonomy): domain Eukaryota; kingdom Metazoa; phylum Chordata; class Actinopteri; order Salmoniformes; family Salmonidae; genus Coregonus; species Coregonus lavaretus. Next base: position 63,200,561 of record NC_139992.1, on the reverse strand, counting down.
TTTATTGTAGTTGGCCACCAGGTTTGCACACATCTCAGGAGGGATTTTGTTCCACTCCTCTTTGCAGATCTTCTCAAAGTCATAAAGGTTTCGAGGCTGACGTTTGGCAACTCGAACCTTCAGCTCCCTCCACAGATTTTCTATGGGATTAAGGCCTGGAGACTGGCTAGGCCACTCCAGGACCTTAATATGCTTCTTCTTGAGCCACTCCTTTGTTGCCTTGGCCGTGTGTTTTGGGTCATTGTCATGCTGGAATACCCATCCACGACCCATTTTCAATGCCCTGGCTGAGGGAAGGAGGTTCTCACCCAAGATTTGACGGTACATGGCCCCGTCCATCGTCCCTTTGATGCGGTGAAGTTGTCCTGTCCCCTTAGCAGAAAAACACCCCCAAAGCATAATGTTTCCACCTCCATGTTTGACGGTGGGGATGGTGTTCTTGGGGTCATAGGCAGCATTCCTCCTCCTCCAAACACGGCGAGTTGATGCCAAAGAGCTCGATTTTGGACTCATCTGACCACAACACTTTCACCCAGTTCTCCTCTGAATCATTCAGATGTTCAATGGCAAACTTCAGACGGGCCTGTATATGTGCTTTCTTGAGCAGGGGGACCTTGCGGGCGCTGCAGGATTTCAGTCCTTCACGGCGTAGTGTGTTACCCATTGTTTTCTTGGTGACTATGGTCCCAGCTGCCTTGAGATCATTGACAAGATCCTCCCATGTAGTTCTGGGCTGATTCCTCACCGTTCTCACGATCATTGCAACTCCACAAGGTGAGATCTTGCATGGAGTCCCAGGCCGAGGGATATTGACAGGTCTTTTGTGTTTCTTCCATTTGCGAATAATCGCACCAACTGTTGTCACCTTCTCACCAAGCTGCTTGGCGATGGTCTTGTAGCCCATTCCAGCCTTGTGTAGGTCTACAATCGTGTCCCTGACATCCTTGGAGAGCTCTTTGATCTTGGCCATGGTGGAGAGTTTGGAATCTGATTGATTGATTGCTTCTGTGGACAGGTGTCTTTTATACAGGTAACAAGCTGAGATTAGGAGCACTCCCTTTAAGAGTGTGCTCCTAATCTCAGCTTGTTACCTGTATAAAAGACACCTGGGAGCCAGAAATCTTTCTGATTGAGAGGAGGTCAAATACTTATTTCCCTCATTAAAATGCAAATCTATTTATAACATTTTTGACATGTGTTTTTCTGGATTTATTTTTATGTTATTCTGTCTCTCACTGTTCAAATAAACCTACCATTAAAATTAGACTGATCATGTCTTTGTCAGTGGGCAAACGTACAAAATCAGCAGGGGATCAAATACTTTTTTCCCTCACTGTATGAAATAGCACATATGGAATCATGTAACCAAAGAAAGTGTTAAACAAATCCAAATATATTTTATATTTGAGATTCTTCAAAGTAGCCACCCTTTGCTTTGTTGACAGCTTTTGAGGTGAGGTGGAGGATTATTTAAGATACTGTTTGAAGAGGTAGATGTTTTCGGAAGATGGGCAAGGGACTCTGCTGTCCTAGATTCAGGGGGGAAGCTGGTTCCACCATTGGGGTGCCAGGACAGAGAAGAGGTTGGACTGGGCTGAGCAGGAGCTTCCCTCCTGTAGGCGTGGGAGGGCCAAGAGACCTGAGGTGGCAGAACGGAGTGCTCGGGTTAGGGTGTAGGGTTTGACCTTAGCCTGAAGGTAGGGAGGGGCAGTTCCTCTTGCTGTTCCGTAGGTAAGCACCATGGTATTGTAGTGGATGCGAGCTTCAACTGGAAGCCAGTGGAGTGTGCGGAGGAGCGTGGTGGCATGAGAGAATTTGGGAAGGTTGAAAACCAGGCGGGTTGCTGCGTTCTGGATAAGTTGCAGGGGTTTGATGGCACAAGCGGGGAGCCCAGCCAACAGCGAGTTGCAGTAGTCCAGACGGGAGAGGACAAATGCCTGGATTAGGACCTGCGCCGCTTCCTGTGTGAGTTAGGGTCGTACTCTATGGATGTTGTAGATCATGAACATGCAGGAGCGGGTCAATGCTTTGATGTTTCAAAGAACGACAGGGTGTTGTCCAGGGTCACACCAAGGTTCTTTGCACTCTGGGAGGGTGACACTGTGGAGTTGTCAACCGTGATGGAGAGGTCTTTGAGCGGGCAGGCCTTCCCCAGGAGGAAGAGCAGTTCCGTCTTGTCGAGGTTGAGCTTGAGGTGGTGGGCCGACATCCAAGTTGAGATATCTGCCAGGCACGCCGAGATGCTTGTCACCACCTGGGTGTCAGAAAGGGGGAAGGAGAAAAGTAGTTTAGTGTCATCCGCATAGCAATGATAGGATAGACCATGTGAGGATATGACAGAGCCGAGTGACTTGGTGTATAGAGAGAAGAGGAGAGGGCCTAGAACCGAGTTCTGGGGGACACCAGTAGTGAGAGTACGTGGGCCTCTCCACATCACCTGGTAGGAGCGGCCTGCCAGGTAGGATGCAATCCAAAAGTGTGCATAGCCTGAGCACCCAGCCCTGAGGGGGTGGAGAGGAGAATCCGATGGTTCACGGTGTCAAAGGCAGCAGCTAGATGTAGGAGGATGAGAACAGAGGAGAAAGAGTCAGCTTGGGCAGTGCGGAGAGCCTCCGTGACACAGAGAAGAGCAGTCTCGGTTGAGTGACCTGTTTTGAAGCCTGACTGGGTAGGGTCAAGAAGATCGTTCTGAGAGAGATAATGAGAAAGTTGATCAGAGACAGCACGCTCAATTGTTTTGGAAAGAAAAGAAAGAAGGGATACAGGTCTATAGTTGACGTCAGATGAATCATGTGTTGGTTTCTTGAAGAGGGCATCAACTCGGGCCATTTTGAAGCCAGAGGGGACGCAGCTAGTGGTCAGGGATGAGTTGATGAGGGAAGTGAGGAATGGGAGAAGGTCTCCAGATATGGTCTGGAGAAGGGAGGAGGGGATGGGGTCAAGCGGGCAGGTTGTCGGGCGGCCAGACCTCACTAGTCGCAGGATGTCATCTGGAGAGAGAGGGGAGAAAGAGGTCAAGGTGTAGGGTAGTTCTGTGTAAGTGAGACCAGTGGACTCAATAGGCTGAGTGAATGAGTAGAGGATGTCGTCAACCTTTTTTTCAAAGTGGTTGACAAAGTTGTCTGCAGAGAGGGAGGCGGGAGGGGGTGGAGGATTAAGGAGGGGGGAGAAGGTGTAAAAGAGTTTACTAAGGTTAGAGGCAGAATATTGAAATTTAGAGTGGTAGAAAGTGGCTTTAGCAGCAGATACAGAGGAAGAGAAGTTAGAGAGGAGGGAGTGAAAGGATGATAGGTCCTCCAGAAGTTTAGTTTTCCTCCATTTTCGCTCAGCTGCCCGCAGCCCTGTTTTGTAAGCTCGCAATGAGTCACTCAGCCACGAAGCAGGAGGGGAGGGCCGAGCCGGCCGGGAGGAAAGAGGACAGTGCGAGTCATAGGATGGGGAAAGGGAGGAGAGTAGGGTCGAAGAGGCAGAATCAGTAGACAGAAGGGATAATGATTTAGCAGAAGGAAGAGATGATAGGATAGAAGTGAGAGAGAGAGAGTGAAGATTGCGACGGCGCATGACCATCTGGGTAGGGGTTGAGTGGTTAGGGTTGGAGGAAAGGGAGACAGAAAAGAAAACAAAGTAGTGATCAGAGACCTGGAGGGGGGTTGCAGTGAGATTAGTAGGTGAGCAGCCTCTAGTAAAGGTCAAGCGTATTGCCTGCCTTGTGAGTTGGAGGGGATTGGGAAAGGGTGAGGTCAAAAGAGGCAATGAGGGGAAAGAGAGAGTTGGAAAAAATTAATCGAAGGCAGACATCGGGAGGTTGAAGTTGCCAAGTACGAAGAGCGGTGAGCCATTTTCAGGAAATTAGCTTATCAAGGTGTCAAGCTCATTGAGGAACTCTCCAAGGGCACGTGGTGGACGATAGATGACAACAATGTTAAGCTTGAGTGGACAAGTGACAGTGATAGCTGTCATGATTTAACTGGATTTGAACCCAAATGCAGACAACTACACCGAGCCAGAGAAGGTTTAACAGGTTTATTTACAAAGTTCAATTTGTCCAGGTTTCCAATAATAGGGGAAGAGCAAGTCCAGGTTTACAGGGAGGGTAACAGATCCAGGTTCAGAGCAGGAGTGGTACCGTAACGTCCTAGTGTCCGTGGTGAGTCCAAAAGGGAGGTCCGGTAGTGGAAAGCAGGATGGTGGTGGCAGGAGTGAAGCGGAGGCAGGAGTCAGGTTCCAATAATCTGTGGCACAGGAGAAAAGTCACTAGAACAGGCCAAAAACACAAAAGGGCGAAAACAAGCAGGTTGAGTCAACAGCGAAACTAACATGGTCGTCTTGACTATGATCTGACGATGAGTGGCAAGTTTGACCGGGTCTTTAAGGCTGAGGTGATTATGGTGAATGAGCTGCAGCTGGAACCCTGACTCCCGCACACCAGACTTCACTCCTGCAATCAAGGACAGACAGAGGGGAGGGGGAGAGCAGAGAGAGAGCTACCTAACAGTACCCCCCCCCCCCTCTACGGACGCCACCTGGCGGCCGACAGGGTTTATCGGGATGTAACCTATGAAATTCACGGACCAGAGCAGGATCCACAATGAAGCTCCTGGGCACCCAGGAACGTTCCTCAGGACCATAACCCTCCCAATCCACCAGGTACTGGAAACCACGACCCCGGCGGCGAACATCCAGAAGTCGCCGGACAGTGTAGACAGGACCCCCACCCACGATCCTGGGCGGAGGAGGGGGACGAGAGGGCGGGCACAGAGGGCTAACCAACACAGGCTTAATCTGGGAAACATGAAAAGTGGAATGAACCCGTAGGGAGGCAGGAAGCTGTAGTTTAACCGCGCAGGGGTTAACAATAGACAGTATCTTGAACGGTCCTATAAAACGCAGCGCCATCTTCTTAGACTCCACTTTCAATGGAAGATCACGTGACTTAAGCCATACCTCTTGACCAGGAGAGTAACCGGGAGCCTGTGTCCGGTGACAGTTGGCTTGCCTCTGCATGTACGACAAAGCTCGGGACAGAGCTACCCTGGCCTTCCTCCAGACCTTGAAGCAGCGGCGCATGTGGGACTGCACCGAGGGTACCGCCAGTTCCCTCTCTTGAGAAGGGAACAGGGGAGGTTGATAACCCAGAGCACACAGAAAGGGAGACAAACCAGAGGAAGCGTTAGTCAAGGTGTTATGAGCATATTCCACCCAGGGGAGCATGGAGCTCCATGACCCAGGGTTAGACCCTGTGACACAGCGGAGAGCGGTCTCCATCTCCTGGTTCGCTCTCTCGGCTTGCCCGTTGGTCTGGGGGTGATATCCCGAGGACAGGCTGGATGTGATGCCCAAAGCTTTACAGAAAGCTTTCCATACCTGGGAGACAAACTGGGGACCCCTGTCAGAGACAATATCAGTGGGTAGACCATGAGAGCGGAACACATGTTCAACCAAAATATCAGCCGTCTCTCTGGCAGTGGGCAGTTTAGGTAGGGCCAAAAAATGAGCGAACTTAGAAAAACGATCAATCACAGTAAGAATGACAGTCTTTCCAGACGAGGGGGAAAGTCCAGTGACAAAATCCATAGCAATGTGCGACCAGGGACGGCTGGGTATTGGCAGAGGTCGTAGATGACCAGCGCTGGCCTGGGTGGAGTTCTTACTTCGTGCACATACCGTACAAGCAGCAATGAAGGCTCGAGTGTCCGCCTCCATCCTGGGCCACCAGAACTTCCGTCGCACAAAGTCAAGGGTCCGCGTAACTCCAGGGTGACAGGTAAGGGGAGACGAGTGAGCCCACTGAAGTACCTGGGAGCGAACAGACTCAGGGACAAACAACCGGTTAGGAGGACCCCTCCCAGGGTCAGCTTGATGATGTTGAGCCTGTCTAACAATCCCTTCGATGTCACATGTGATGGCCGCAATACTGCAGGTAGGAGGCAAGATGGGTTCAGGGTTACTACCAGTATCAACAGCCGAATGAACACGAGACAGGGCGTCAGGCTTGACGTTGCGTGACCCAGGACGGTAAGACAGAGAAAAATTGAATCTCCCAAAAAATAGTACCCACCTGGCTTGACGGAGGTTGAGCTGCTTCGCTGACTGGATGTATGCCAGATTTTTATGATCCGTCCAAACGATGAAGGGTTGTTCCGCCCCCTCCAACCAATGCCGCCACTCCTCGAGAGCCAGCTTAACGGCGAGCAGTTCACGATTGCCAAAATCATAATTCCTCTCTGCCTGAGAAAGTTTCCGTGAAAGAAAAGCACAGGGAGGCAGTTTGTTATCTTCAGGAGAACGTTGTGACAACACCGCACCTACCCCAGTGTCGGATGCATCCACCTCCACGACAAACTGGCGGTCGGGGTCCGGCTGCATCAGAATGGGAGCCGAGGCGAAGCGATGTTTCAGTTCTTCGAACGCTGAGTCGGCCCCTTCATTCCAAGCGAACGGTAGTGAGATGGAGGTGAGAGCGGTGAGTGGCGCCGCAATGCGGCTGTAGTCCTTGATGAACCTCCTGTAGAAGTTCGCAAACCCCAGGAATCGTTGAAGTTGTTTGCGGGTGGAGGGGGCTGGCCAGTCCGTGACAGCAGAGATCTTAGCTGGGTCCATCCGCAACTCCCCCTGAGCTATTATGTAACCCAAAAAAGAGGTCTCAGACACATGAAATTCACATTTCTCCATCTTCACAAATAGTTTGTTCTCCAACAACCTTTGCAACACCTGGCGCACATGCAGTTCATGTTCCTGGGAGGACTCTGAGAAAATCAGGATATCATCCAGATAGACAAAAACAAACCGATTCAACATGTCCCGAAGGACATCATTCACTAGTGCCTGAAAAACAGCAGGGGCATTGGACAACCCAAAAGGCATAACCAGATACTCAAAATGTCCCAAGGGTGTGTTGAAGGCAGTCTTCCATTCATCACCTTTACGAATGCGCACCAGGTGATACGCATTTCGTAGATCCAGTTTGGTAAAGATAGTTGCACCATGAAGGAGGGGAAAAGCAGAATTAATTAAAGGCAGAGAATATTTGTTCTTAATGGTGATGTTGTTAAGTCCACGGAAATCAATACAGGGTCTGAGGGTCTTATCCTTCTTTCCAACAAAAAAGAATCCCGCTCCTACAGGTGACGAGGAAGGACGAATAATACCTGCCGCCAAGGAGTCCCGAATGTAGTTCTCCGTAGCTTCCGTCTCCGGGCGGGAGAGATTGTACAGGCGACTGTTGGGGAGAGGGGCTCCTGGCTGGAGGTCAATGGCGCAGTCGTAAGGCCGGTGAGGAGGAAGAGAAGTAGCTCTGTGTTTGCAGAAAACGGATGCCAGGTCATGATACACGTCAGGGACAGCAGAGAGATCCATGGACTCCAGTGGAGGTTGAGGCACAGTGCTGGCAGGGGTCTGAGCAGAACACAAACAATTCACATGACAAAATGTGCTCCATGAAACAATTCTACCTGTCACCCAATCAATGTGTGGATTGTGTCTTATGAGCCAGGGGATACCAAGGACCAGGGGGGTCTGTGGGCAGTCAATGATGTGAAACTGAATGTTCTCCTGATGATTACCCGACACTCTGAGACAAACAGGCACAGTCTGATGAGTAATACGGGTCAACAATTGTCCATTTAGACCCTTAGCCTGCAGCGGACGGTCCATAGGTACAGTCTCTAAATCCATTTGTTGAGCCAACTCTCGATCCAAAAAGCTTTCATCGGCACCAGAATCAACCAGTGCACTAACAGGGAAATTCTGGGACTGCCACTGGAGGGATGCCTGGAGCAGAATGCGGGGAGAAGAGGAAGAATCCCCTGCTCGGCTCACCAAAACTTCTCCCATTAATGATGAGCCGGCCCTTTTCCCGGACGAACTGGGCAGGAAGGAACTAAATGACCAGCTTCTCCACAATACAGGCAGACCCGAGCCTGAATACGACGTGCACGCTCCTCTGAGGACAACCGTGCACGACCCACCTTCATGGCTTCAGGTTCAGTGCTCCTAGTATCGACTCGGGAAGACTCTGCCTTCTCCGTAGGGAAGAGGCGGGGAGGAGTTGGTTGACGACAGACAGGTTGCTTGGAACTACCACTCTTCTCCCGGCGGCACTCCCAAATCCGATTATCCAACCTGATGGTGAGTGAAATAAGATTATCCAGCGTAGGCGATTCATCATATGACACCAATTCATCTTTCAAGGTCTCAGCCAAAGCATTAATGAACACTCCTTGTAATGCCTCGTCATTCCAACCACTCACTGCCGCTAAAGTCCGAAACTCCACTGCCATCTCCGCCACACTGCGAGACCCCTGCCGAAGAGAAAACAAACGTTTAGCAGCCTCCTTGCCCCGTACGGGGTGGTCGAAAACCTTCCTCATCTCAGTGGTGAAGGCAACATAAGCGTTGCAAATGTCCGACTGACTCTCCCAGACCGCGGATCCCCAGGAACGAGCGGAACCGCTAGTAGAGTTGATAAGGTAGGCAACACGGGCTCTTTCTGAGGCGTAGGTGAGGGGCTGTTGTTCAAACACCAACGAGCATTGAGTCAAAAAATCACCACAGGTTCCCATGTTCCCGTCATAGCGCTCTGGAGCAGGAACAAAAGGCTCTCTGATCTGGGCTGGAGGAGCCGGAAAAACAGGCGGAGCATGAGAAGGAGCAGTTTGTATGCCATGAACGAGGGGTGCATTATTAACTTGGGTAGTAAGGGCAGACACTTGATTGGTAAGTAATTGAACCTGATTAAGCAGCACCTGACTGTTCTCGGATATAGTCTTAAACAGGGTATCATATTGGCCAAGTAAAATGCCCTGATTGGCTATGGCAGTCCGAATTTGAGTGCACTCTGGGGTGGTATCCGAGCTACTGTCTGCTGGGTTCATGTTGGTCAGATCATACTGTCATGATTTAACTGGATTTGAACCCAAATGCAGACAACTACACCGAGCCAGAGAAGGTTTAACAGGTTTATTTACAAAGTTCAATTTGTCCAGGTTTCCAATAATAGGGGAAGAGCAAGTCCAGGTTTACAGGGAGGGTAACAGATCCAGGTTCAGAGCAGGAGTGGTACCGTAACGTCCTAGTGTCCGTGGTGAGTCCAAAAGGGAGGTCTGGTAGTGGAAAGCAGGATGGTGGTGGCAGGAGTGAAGCGGAGGCAGGAGTCAGGTTCCAATAATCTGTGGCACAGGAGAAAAGTCACTAGAACAGGCCAAAAACACAAAGGGCGAAAACAAGCAGGTTGAGTCAACAGCGAAACTAACATGGTCGTCTTGACTATGATCTGACGATGAGTGACAAGTTTGACCGGGTCTTTAAGGCTGAGGTGATTATGGCGAATGAGCTGCAGCTGGAACCCTGACTCCCGCACACCAGACTTCACTCCTGCAATCAAGGACAGACAGGGGGGAGGGGGAGAGCAGAGAGAGAGCTACCTAGCAGCAGTAGGCCTAACAACAGCATGGAATTCAAATGAGGAGATGGACAGGTGAGAGAGGAAGAAGAGAGTAAATCTCCACTTAGGAGAAATGAGAAGACCTATGCCACCACTGCGACGACCAGATGCTCTCGGACTATGAGATAAAACATAGTCAGATGAAGAAAGAGCAGCTGGAGTAGCAGTGTTCTCTGGAGTGATCAATGTCTCTGTCAGGGCCAAAAAGTCAAGCGACTGAAGAGTAGCATAGGCTGAGATTAACTCAGCGTTCTTGACCGCAGATCAGCAGTTTCAAACGCTGCTAGAGACCCGGAATTCCACATGGGTTGTGTGTGCAGGGTACACTAAATTAGAAGGGTTGCAGCCAAGGGGTGGGGAGCGTTTGTAAAGCCTACAGGGAGAGGTGAGAACAGGTATAGAAAACACACACATAGTTGACAAAGCTATAAAAGAGCAAAATGACATAATCTGTAAATAACTAGGTAAGATACTCAAGTGAGAGAGTGGTGTGGAGCCTTAATCTCGTTCCTTCCTCGAATAACTCTGCAGAACAACTAGGCAGAACCGTCTTTGTTTCGGCGACGGTCTTAGTTTTGTGACAAAACCGCCACTGACACGACCGCCACTGCCACTGAGAAACTAGGGGAGACTGAAGAACTAACAATAATTGCTAATTGCCTAGCAGAGTTGGAGAGCACACCTCTCTGTACTAATTGCTGATTGCCTAGGAGAGGTGAAACTAGGGCTGTGGCGGTCACAAAATTTTGTCAGCCGGTGATTGTCAAGCAAATAACTGTCAGTCTCACTGTAATTGACCGTTAATTAACATAAACACATTTAGCATCTCCTGGCTTCCACACATAGCCTAAAACCCACTGATGCAGACCTTTGGAACATCTACATTTTAGAAAGTCTAATAAATCCATGTAATATAGCCTACACTTTCACAATAAATCCATTATTTATTTTAGACAGGTCTAAAGAAACATAATATGAAGAAAATGTAGTCTATTTCAGAAGAACAGAATAGCTTACTCTGAGTTGTCCTTATGTTAGGTCCTGATCTGGCTATGCCATATGGCTGTGGGCTACACTAGCTCATTTAGCAGACAATATTTATATTATTTTATAAAATAGAAAGGATCATTTCTCCAAACGATTTGAGGGAGTGTGCACATGCGGCTATTCTGTGTTGAGCGGTTAACAAAGAAATAGGTTCTCCTGTATGCTTAATTTAGAGTTACAGTTGAAGTCAGGAGTTTACATACACCTTTGCCAAATACCTTTAAACTCAGTTTTTCACAATTCCTGACATTTAATCCTTGTAAAAATTCCCTGTCTTAGGTCAGTTAGGATCACCACTTTATTTTAAGAATGTGAAATGTCAGAATAATAGTAGAGAGAATGATTTATTTCAGATTTTATTTATTTCATCACATTCCCAGTGGGTTAGAAGTTTACATACACTCAATTAGTATTTGGTAGCATTGCCTTTAAATTGTTTAACTTGGGTCAAACGTTTCGGGTAGCCTTCCACAAGCTTCCAACAATAAGTTGGGTGAATTTTGGCCCATTCCTCCAGACAGAGCTGGTGTAACTGAGTCAGGTTTGTAGGCCTCCTTGCTTGCACACGCTTTTTCAGTTCTGCCCACACATTTTCTATAGGATTGAGGTCACGGCTTTGTGATGGCCACTCCAATACCTTGACTTTGTTGTCCTTAAGCCATTTTGCCACAACTTTGGAAGTATGCTTGGGGTCATTGTCCATTTGGAAGACCCATTTGAGACCAAGCTTTAACTTCCTGACTGATGTCTTGAGATGTTGCTTCAATATATCCACATAATTGTCCTTCCTCATGATGCCATCTATTTTGTGAAGTGCACCAGTCCCTCCTGCAGCAAAGCACACCCACAGCATGATGCTGCCACCCCTGTGCTTCACGGTTGGGATGGTGTTCTTCGGCTTGCAAGCAACCCCCTTTTTCCTCCAAACATAATGATGGTCATTATGGCCAAACAGTTCTATTTTTGTTTCATCAGACCAGAGGACATTTCTCCAAAAAGTACGATCTTTGTCCCCATGTGCAGTTGCAAACCGTAGTCTGGCTTTTTTATGGCGGTTTTGGAGCAGTTGCTTCTTTCTTGCTGAGCGGCCTTTCAGGTAATGTCGATATAGGACTCGTTTTACTGTGGATATAGATACTTTTGTAACTGTTTCCTCCAGCATCTTCACAAGGTCCTTTGCTGTTGTTCTGGGATTGATTTGCACTTTCCGCACCAAAGTACGTTCATCTCTAGGAGACAGAACGCGTCTCCTTCCTGAGCGGTATGACGGCTGCGTGGTCCCATGGTGTTTATACTTGCATACTATTGTTTGTACAGATGAACGTGGTACCTTCAGGCATTTGGAAATTGCTCCCAAGGATGACTTGTGGAGGTCTTCAATTATTTTTCTGAGGTCTTGGTTGATTTCTTTTGATTTTCCCATGATGTCAAGCAAAGAGGCACTGAGTTTGAAGGTAGGCCTTGAAATACATCCACAGGTGCACCTCCAATTGACTCAAATGACACAATCTTCTGGAATTTTCCAAGCTGTTTAAAGGCACAGTCAACTTAGTGTATGTAAACTTCTGACCCACTGGAATTGTGATACAGTGAATTATAAGTGAAATAATCTGTCTGTAAACAATTGTTGGACAAATTACTTGTGTCATGCACAAAGTAGATGTCCTAACAGTCTTGCCAAAACTATAGTTTGTTAACAAGAAATTTGTGGAGTTGTTGAAAAAAAAGTTTTAATGACTCCAAACTAAGACTTCAACTGTATTAATGTAACTTTAGTTCTACAAACGTTGGGCTATATGTTTAGATTTTTAATACATTGTAAGGCTGCATGATGCGACTCTAATGATGATTTGAAAAAAGTCGCTTGAAAGGCATGAGTTCTGCTTTGTTTTTTGCGCAAGGCTGTACACACTTCGTAAGTCTCTCATTCACAATTTGAGAAGCACTTAATTATGCTTTGAATTTCCCAGCGGCATCCCCTTTGTGTGGCCATAATGCACCCTAAAAAAAGCAATGCCTTTTGCAGCCCCTTCTCCCTGAGTGCTGCCTGCTCCGAACCACTTCTCACTCACACAGCTCTCCATCACGTGATCTGGTCTTTCTCACAGGCTACAAGTGAAGACATACACATCGGGGACGCAACTGCTCGCATCCTTATCCAATTCCGAGTTGCATATTGAAGATATTGGAAGAACTGTCCACATTTACTTTTCGTAAGCCAATAAGATGATTAGGCCTAACGATCAGCAAAAGCACTAGCCTATGTCAATCTACTATCCCTATAGTACAAAAGTTGACCTATTATATTCTGTGCGAGAAATATATATTCCCAACATAGTCTGGGACAGTTGTGAGATGTGATAAATCCCAAATTACATCACATTTCTACTCCATCAGTCTACACGGGACATGCAGCTGTACAAATCAATATGTGATATTTCAGGAAAGAAATGCACTTAAATTGGATTTCAGCCTACATACCCTCGTTTAATTAAACTATACCCATTCACTGAGTTACACAGAATATAATAAAAAGAGAATGTCACATAAAACCTATTCGGACAGGATCCTGTTAAGCAACTTTGGTGTTACCCAGCAGTAGCCTACTATAGAGCAGCTGCCTCTCTTCCTCAACCCTCCAAAGACTAAAGAAGCTGACCAGTAGTATGTCTGAGTTCTCAGTTCAGTTTTCAATTCAGGAAGTAAATTGAAATTCAATTCATGATAAAACAATTACCCATTGTTTTCTGTGAGGATTTTCAGACGTGAAAACCGAACTGAGCCCAACCCTGGTGTACATGTGGTCCTCTGTAGCTCAGCTGGTAGAGCACGGCGCTTGTAACGCAAAGGTAGTGGGTTCGATCCCCGGGACCACCCATACACAAAAATGTATGCACGCATGACTGTAAGTCGCTTTGGATAAAAGCGTCTGCTAAATGGCATATTATTATTATTATTACATGGCTGTAGTCATCCATGGACGTGGTGATGATTTGATCACAGCATCTGAAAGTAAGCACAGTTTTACCTGTGCAAAGGATTACAATGCAGCCTGTATATGCGCTTGGCGATAAATATGGGATGCGACAGTTAGTAGGCTACGTACTGTGCTGTGTTTCCCACTATACTGGTTATCCTCTGACCTCCATACTGAGGTGCCTATGGAATGATACAGGAAAACACTGATTGCCATTCCCTGTCCCTGGTTCCTAGATGGCCCAGTGGTTCCAGCTGCAGCAGCTAGACTCCAAGTACCTGGAGCAGGTGGACCAGCTGTATGATGATACTTTCCCTATGGAGATCCGCCAGTACCTCAGTGCCTGGATAGAGAGCCTTGACTGGTGAGTGAGCTGCAGTAAGCAACAGACTAACATGGGGTGTGTAGGTTACATAGTCAGTATGTGTAGATCCGTTCGAAGGCTGTGGTGTAACTGCTCTCATGATTTAATGTGCTTTGTTTGGGCTTGTTTATCTAGATCTAGATCTAGAAAGCCTGTGCCAACTACTGTAATAAGAAAACAGAAAGTTAAAGTAACATGCTTGTAAAGGTTGTGGTCTACTTTAAATATTTGTTGTCGTTGGTGTAAGGTTGTTGACCTTTTTCACCTCACACCTTCTTAAATTACTGGGGGAAAAAAAGGTAATTCCTTTCAGCCAGTCAGCGTGCCAGCATTTGGACTCTGGCCCTGCTCACTCTAGCTCTGAGTGGTTATAGCAAATGTGGCTGCTGACCAAGTTATCAGTGTGTTTTACTAGAAGTGTTTGGGCATGCATCCGCAATAACCACAAGTTCATTCCTATTGTAAAATAATATTATGTGTGGGTGATTACTATGTGTGGTGGTGATGAAGATACTAAAAGTCCTGGACTGAGATTCATCCGTACCATTCTTGCCTGACAGCCTGTAGCGAGTCAGAACCAAGTATATCACCATTCAGTCACTAGCAGGTGAGGGCTCAGAAGCCAACCGCTCAGATGGCTCCAGCTAGTCGTTTTTGCAATTACTGTGCTCTGTGGGCTGGTTGCTTTCATTTCAAAGGATGACAATCATTTTCAAAGTCCTCGCCCCTTTTGGTTGACCACCTGCAGGGACATGATGGCCAACAGCGTTTCCCTTGCGACGGTCCGTTTCCATGACCTCCTAGCCCAGTTGGACGATCAGCACAGCCGCTTCGCCCTGGAGAACAACTTCCTGTTGCAACACAATATACGCAAGATTAAACGCAACCTGCAGGTAAGGCCAGGGTCAAACTCTGCATTCATTTGTAAGGACTGACATAGACTTATAAGGGAAACACTCAGGCACTGAGTATTGTTCCATTAGACTGGTGTTTTGATTCATAAAAGAAAGAATGCTACTCTGAAGATTTGTTTTAATGTCAAATCAGGGCCAATAAGGATTAAGGGCTTCAACAATGTTTGAAGCTGATGTAATGAGTCAGCCGTCCTAATCAGAATAAGGTTTAACAACCTTAGGTTCTTTAAGCCATTAAGTAACCATTGTATTGTTTGAGTTTAAGAGCAGGAAAGAACAGTGGTCCTGGAACGCATCCTTGAGGAACACCAAAGTCAACTTTAAATTGTAAAAAGTAAAGTTGAGTAACTCTTCCCAGGACCACTTCCAGGAAGACCCTTTGCACATGGCCATGATCATCTGTAATTGTCTGAAAGAGGAGAAGAAGATCCTGGCCTCCATCATCAAAAAAGAGGTGAGACACTGATCTTGTCTTTTGCATACTGCTTTATGATGCATCCTCCTAGAAAAGTTGCTATTGCATGGAGAATTTAGCAATGAACTGTAATATTTCAGCACATTTCTTGCAGCATAGATATAAAAAAAGGGTTAAACTGCCTTTGATATTGTATTTGTATGTTCAGTTATTGCTGCAACGGAAGGAGCATTTCAGTGTGACCTGAGTGTAAAACCAGACCAAATGTATGTGAATGTTTTTGTGAGGATAATGTGGGGTCCACACCGAACAACATGGTGTTGGAGAAACAGAAGGAGCTGGACAACAACGTTAAAGACCTGAGGAACCGAGTTCAGGTGCGCTCAATTGAACATTACCATGTGTCATTGGTTATGTGGATTTATTATCATGCACCCTACCACGACACCGCCCATTGTCTTGTCATTCTACATGAACAATAACCAGTTGAACAGCCTACGAAAGGGGTAGAAAATGTTTTTCACAAACACCATCATGAGTCATGACCATTAAACTGTGTGATTTCTGTCCTCTTCAGGGTGCAGAGAATGAGATTAAGTCACTGGAGGAACTACAGGATGAACACGACTTTAAAAAGAAGACCCTGCAGAGCCAAGGTACTGTAGGAGTTAACCTGGTCCTAGTCTCTTTCAATAGCCTGGGTCTGGGACACAAGACTAGATTGGTCCCAGATCTGTATATGCTTTAGCCAATGTGAAGGCACTGTAAAACATACCGCACTCCTACTGTACTAAAATTAGTTTCCAGGCTGAAGCAACTGTGCTGTGAAGTTCCAGATGTTTATTTTACTATCGTATTGTGAATGCTTAACGCTATATAAATGGTGATTCTGTCATTGTCAGTGGAACAAGAGGTGAATGGGATGGCACAGTCACTTGCGGTACGGAAAGAGATCCGTGAAGAGGAGATGGTCATCAGAGCGATGTTCATCAAACTCAACATAACCAGAGAGGTAGGTATGAGTGTGTGTGTGTGTGTGTGTGTGTGTGTGTGTGCTTGCATGAGTGTGTACACTGTATGATTAGACTGTGATGTTTGTTTCTCCCAACCTCTAGGTGGTGGTGCATCAGATTGCTGACATCCTGTGCTTGGCCGAGCAGATCCAGTTCACCCTGGTGACAGTGGAGGTACCTGAGTGGAAGCACAGACAGCAGATAGCTTGCATCGGTGGTCCGCCTAACGCCTGTTTGGACCAGCTACAAATCTGGTCAGCCCTGCCTCTAAGTCCATCTTAGCTTTGGCCCCTAGCCCTAGGCCTAGTTCATATCCTAACCCTTACATTAAACCTTGTTCAAATACCTTCAGCAGCAATATTTTCAACCATCATTCACTGTGTGTATTTGTGTGTGTGTTTGTCTGCGTCTGTATGCAGGTTCACTGCGGTGGCAGAGGGCTTACAGCAGGTGCGTCAGCAGCTGAAGAAGCTCCAGGAGCTGGAACAGAAGTACACGTACGAGAATGACCCCATCACTCAGGGCAAAAGCGCTCTGGAGGAACGCGCTCTCGCCCTGTTCAAGTACCTCATTGTCAAGTGAGACCCGCTCTATGTCACCTACTGTATGTCTATGTTCCTGTAGGGATCACATACACATACTAAACATGTATGCACTCACTGTATGATAGGTAACTTAGCCTGAGACCTGAAGACTTGAGTTAGCTCCCAGCGTTAATGTCTAGACTCTAGGCTCTGTTCCCCGACTGGCGGCCCGCAGGTGGTTTTATTTGAAAAATACATAATTGTCATTGTTGGACATACAAAAGACTGTAAAAACACCATGAAATCAGCTCCAAGTTATTATAATTTTTGAAATCTGTTCACAAGTATTCCCACACATAATAGAGAGACACGTGATCATATACAAATGTAAGCAAGGTTTAAAATGATTATATTTTTGTCAAATATTATATCTGTTTGGGCTTCTTGCGGTCAGTTAGTAGTCTACAAATTATTTGTAATTATGTTCCGCCCCAATCCCCCCCCCCCCCCCCCCACCCGACTGTCCACTCAAGAAAAATGGAGCTGAAGTTGATGATCCCTGCTCTAGGCTTTAGTGGAGTGCCATAAGAGGATGTTTGACATAATGTTTTTGTGGTGTCTGTCTTTTAGTTCTATTGTGGTAGAGAGACAGCCCTGTATGCCCACTCACCCTCAAAGACCCATGGTGCTGAAGACTGGGGTGCAGTTCACTGTCAAAATCAGGTGAGGGCACCAGCGCTACACACTCCAAACTCAATGTGCAATACTGTATTGACTAGTAGCTAGTAGAAGCCTGCAAACCCAGATGAGAGTTGGTTAGCCATCCGTGCTGTAACTCCTCAATTAAGACCCACACCTAAATACTACACTCTTTCATCCACATTAGTTCCTGATAGTCATTTGGCTTGCATTGTGATTACTTTATTGGTATCATAATACTCTTGCACCCGATATTTTCCCCAGACTCCTGGTGAAGCTCCAGGAGTTCAACTACCAGCTCAAAGTCAATGCTGTGTTTGACAAGTAAGTGAATGAGAAGTACGTACCAGAGCCATATACATACACACACGTGTACACATATGGTTTTGGGAACTGCTTAATGTTATATTTCATAAATTGTATTACATTATTATATTTTATCAATGGCAAAATTCAAAATTTCAGTCACTGATGTATTGGATTTCTTTAGGGACGTCACTGAGAGGAACACAGTGAGAGGGTATGAAATGTTTTGGTCTCTGTTATCTAACTTAAACCTGAAGTAGCCTAGTTAGTAGTCATTACATTTCCTCTGATTTGATGTCATTTCCAGGGTCCGGAAATTCAACATCTTGGGAACCAACACTAAGGTTATGAACATGGAGGAGTCCAATGGAAGCTTGGCAGCGGAATTCAGACACCTGGTATGAACTGGCACATTCAGATGTTATACTGTACATTGTACATATGATATACTGTACATCAGGGTTCCCCAATAGGTGTCCCGCTCCCAGGTTTTCTGAGCATTAAAGACTGTAAAATCACCCGGAAATAGATCAAAGGGATTTTGTTTTAGGAAATCTGTTCCCAAGTATAAGTAGGGAGATGTGTCTGATAGTATCATAATGTAATCAAGGTTTTAAATTATTATGTTTTTGGGCTTCTTGTGGTCAATTTGCAGTGTTCAAATTATTTATAATTATGTTCCGGCCCTCCCGACCATCCTCTCCAGAAATAATCACCCCCCAGCTGAATGTAATTGAGGACCCCTGCTGTACATCAATGATGATAGCGTCATATACTGTTCATATTGTAATGACTAGGGTTGCAAAGCTACCGGTAATTTACCAAAGGTAATCTATGGCAAGCTATGGTAACTTTGGTAATTTATACTTTAGTAACTTTCCAATTGTTTATTCATATATAGTATTAAAAAAAGATGTCTGAGTTGTCCATGAGTTTCTAGTGGATAGACCATATGGTTCAAGAGAAAATAGCCTAATTAATGAAAAAAGCATCTAATCAAAAATTGCATTATTTTCAATTAACTCTGCAACTTTTCCAACTATTGGCTTTTTTCACAACTGCCACCAGTTTGGCGACAAAACATTTACAACAATGACATATTGACTTACAGGGGTGTCATGCACCCCAAAAATTGGAGTGGCCACAAACTATGCACCCAGTCTGTAAGTTAGAGAATTTTTCAAACACCTAAAGCAGCTTTTTCCTGCAATTCAGAGTCATAATCATTATGCTTAATTCTATGTTTAAAAAATATGTATAGTTTTCTGCGTATCTAAGCATACCTCTTGAGCTGTGTGTATCCTCCTGACTGGTGGTTCTTTATTAAAATATGCTTCTATGCATCTCTGCAAAAATCTGGGTAAAAGATTGAAAGGAATGTGAGTCTTATTCAGTACATTTAGTTATTGCTTGCTTTTCTAAAGTCTACCAACCTTGCCAGCAGGAATGCCAGCTAAGATAGTTAGACAAGCTAGCTACTCGTACTTGATTGATATCCTGAAATGGCTTCTTGGTAGCTACAGTGAGGGAAAAAAGTATTTGATCCCCTGCTGATTTTGTATGTTTGCCCACTGACAAAGACATGATCAGTCTATAATTTTAATGGTAGGTTTATTTGAACAGTGAGAGACAGAATAACAACAACAAAATCCAGAAGAACGCATGTCAAACATTTTATAAATTAATTTGCATTTTAATGAGGGAAATACGTATTTGACCCCTCTGCAAAACATGACTTAGTACTTGGTGGCAAAACCCTTGTTGGCAATCATAGAGGTCAGACGTTTCTTGTAGTTGGCCACCAGGTTTGCACACATCTCAGGAGGGATTTTGTTCCACTCCTCTTTGCAGATCTTCTCCAAGTCATTAAGGTTTCAAGGCTGACGTTTGGCAACTCGAATCTTCAGCTCCCTCCACAGATTTTCTATGGGATTAAGGTCTGGAGACTGGCTAGGCCACTCCAGGACCTTAATGTGCTTCTTCTTGAGCCACTCCTTTGTTGCCTTGGCCGTGTGTTTTGGGTCATTGTCATGCTAGAATACCCATCCACGAAGCATTTTCAATGCCCTGGCTGAGGGAAGGAGGTTCTCACCCAAGATATGACGGTACATGGCCCTGTCCATCGTCCCTTTGATGCGGTGAAGTTGTCCTGTCCCCTTAGCAGAAAAACACCCCCAAAGCATAATGTTTCCACCTCCATGTTTGACGGTGGGGATGGTGTTCTTGGGGTCATAGGCAGCATTCCTCCTCCTCCAAACACGGCGAGTTGAGTTGATGCCAAAGAGCTCCATTTTGGTCTCATCTGACCACAACACTTTCACCCAGGTCTCCTCTGAATCATTCAGATGTTCATTGGCAAACTTCAGACGGGCCTGTATATGTGCTTTCTTGAGCAGGGGGACCTTGCGGGCGCTGCAGGATTTCAGTCCTTCACGGCGTAGTGTGGTACCAATTGTTTTCTTGGTGACTATGGTCCCAGCTGCCTTGAGATCATTGACAAGATCCTCCCGTGTAGTTCTGGGCTGATTCCTCACCGTTCTCATGATCATTGCAACTCCACGAGATGAGATCTTGCATGGAGCCCCAGGCCGAGGGAGATTGACAGTTCTTTTGTGTTTCTTCCATTTGCGAATAATCGCACCAACTGTTGTCACCTTCTCACCAAGCTGCTTGGCGATGGTCTTGTATCCCATTCCAGCCTTGTGTAGGTCTACAATCTTGTCCCTGACATCCTTGGAGAGCTCTTTGATCTTGGCCATGGTGGAGAGTTTGGAATCTGATTGATTGATTGCTTCTGTGGACAGGTGTCTTTTATACAGGTAACAAACTGAGATTAGGAGCACTCCCTTTAAGAGTGTGCTCCTAATCTCAGCTCGTTACCTGTATAAAAAACACCTGGGAGCCAGAAATCTTTCTGATTGAGAGGGGGTCAAATACTTATTTCCCTCATTAAAATGCAAATCAATTTATAACATTTTTGACATGCGTTTTTCTGGATTTTTTTGTTGTTATTCTGTCTCTCACTGTTCAAATAAACCTACCATTAAAATTATAGACTGATCATTTCTTTGTCAGTGGGCAAACGTACAAAATCAGCAGGGGATCAAATACTTTTTTCCTTCACTGTAGTTATGAGGTTTGGAGATTGGGAACCTATCTGGGCTAGCGAAAGCCAACTACCTAAAATTGCTAAATGGCTAGTACTATTACAAATGTATAAATATTTTTTAAACATGACAAATCTGAGGGGACACGTGCCCCTGTGCCCCATATGGGCATGACGCCTCTGTTGACAAAATAAGATAAATACAAGTGTAAACAAATAAATAAAAGGATATTTCAAGCTGAAACCCTCATTAAACACCAATGGTATTCACTTAGTAGATGGTTTATATTAAGGATAATGTTTAATCTTATTTTATATATTTTACATGTGATAAGGCCACAGAGAGGGCCAAAGATAATTAAAGACATCTGTGATAATCTGAAGTACCTATAAATGGTCACTAGATGTCATCTTATAAAATAAAATAAAACCTTGAAAGTTACCAAAATTCGGGTAAATTTAGAAAGTTTCCAGCTGGGGTTGGAACCGGTTCAGGGAATAAAACCGAAAACCGAATAAGAACGGTTATTTTCAAATCTTGAGAATCGGTTAATAATGTTATTTTTAGTTCCAAAAATATTCCTAATGTCTAGTGTACTGTATAGTTCTGTAATTCGGGGAAGTTATAATGCTAGTAATAGCCTGAAAATACATTCCAATTCACGTTTATGTCAAGATGTGCAGCGCTTCAAGCCAAGCCCCCTCCATGTCCACCCCTCTCTTGCTCTCTCCCCACCTGTGAAATTTCAGTCGCATCTCATGCCTGCACTTATCTGACCAATTAAACATGTAAACAACTATTTTATCCGTTCCACAACAAGCTGCTCTATCGGCGTTAATTAAATTAATGAGCTAAATGTAAAAACAATGTTGATTTCATAGGAAGAAATAAAGGATGAAAAGGAACTATATGAACCTTTACTTTTTTTTGGTTCTAACAGGTTCAGAACTTTATTTTCTGGATGGAACACCAGAACGGAACATAAATAAATAGGGATTCTGCTCGGAACGGCCATTGGAAAATTATTTAGATTCCAACTAATATATTACTAATTTCTGTAATATACTGTCCCTTTGCAACCCTAGTAATGACGCTAGCCTTCATAAGAGCATAATGAAAGTGGGTTGATGTTAGCATTCTTGCTTGGGTCGCCGATTGCTGTAACAGTATATCATGTGTGTGCTGTTCAGAACCGTTTTTAAGTTTTGTTGTTGTTCTTCTTCTTCTTTTGGTTACTTTACATGATTTACAACTATTTTCTTCCCCAGCAACTAAAGGAACAGAAAGTTACAGGCAACAGATCAAATGAGGTAAGGAAAGCACATCAGGTGTGAGGATGATTGTGATGTATAAAACTCATGTAAAGTCATAGTAATACATATTCTATTTTCAAATTGATGTACGTCTGTGTGTCGACTCAGGGTCCTCTCATAGTGACGGAGGAGCTCCACTCTATTAGCTTTGAGACTCAACTCTGTCAGCCAGGACTCCAGGTCGAACTAGAGGTCAGAACAACAGTAACTAATCTGTAGAGCTTTAAAAAAGACATAGTATACACTATTGTCATGGAATAAATATTTGTTAGTAATACACACCAAGGAACCTGACTGTCTGTACTGATGTTTCTCTCTGACTTCCCCTGTGTGTGTGTGTGTGTGTGTGTGTGTGTGTGTGTGTGTGTGTGTGGATCCAGACAATGTCCCTGCCCATTGTGGTCATCTCCAACATTAGCCAGCTGCCCAGCGCCTGGGCCTCTGTCATGTGGTACAACATGCTGACGAGTGAGTCCAAGGTACAACCCCTCTTACCTACCCTTCTCATTCAAGACTAAATCCTCACTTGACATATGCATAGCTACAGTATCTATCTATCTAGTTACTCAGATTCTGCCCTCTGAGAACTACAGTAACTTTTGTTCTTTTAACTGCCTCCTTACTTCCGTCATGTGATCCAGACTGGACAGGTGTAATCCAGGGGGATCCAACTCCTGGTCCTGGAGAGCCAGCTGGTGTGCAGGCTTTTGTTCCACCCCAGCACTAACACACCTCTTCCAAACTATCAACTTATCATCTCCATCCCTCTCTCTCCTCCTCCTCAGAATCTGTCGTTCTTCCTGAGCCCTCCTCAGGCCACCTGGAGCCAGTTGTCAAAGGTGCTGAGCTGGCAGTTCTCCTCCGTAACCAAGCGAGGCCTCAATGACGAGCAGCTGAGCATGCTGGGAGACAAGCTCCTGGGTGAGTCTTATTGTGACTTGGCGTGGTTTTGTGCCACGACACAGCCACAGCAAACCCATCTGTGATATAAAGGTGCCCTAGTTGGTTATAAAAGTTGGCTATACATACAGTATGTGAGGAGGCCATTAGTTTTTCTCGACACACATATCTGGCAAGCGAGTCTAGGTGACCAACTAATTTGGCCAACTAATCCCAGATAAAGGCTAACAATGCAAATGTTGCTTAAGATCTATTCACCATATCAAAAGGTTCACCATATCAAAAGGTGCATAAACAGCTTATGCCCTATGTCATGTAATGCTCATAACGGTGTTAGCTAAGGTCGTTCCATTAAAGTGAACCAATAATAATACGAAATTCCTGTGACAGGTCGAGAGGCAGCGGGAAACCCTAATGGGCTCATCCCCTGGACCAAGTTCTGCAAGGTGTGCATCTCACTGGAAGTTTGGTGTTTTAGCCAACCCCTGTGTTTACTTTGGGCTGTGTATTGAGTGTGTCTTTACCTGAGCAGAATGTGAATGAGAAGAGCTTTCCATTCTGGCTGTGGATCGAGGGAATACTGGACCTGATCAAGAAACACCTGCTGTGTCTGTGGAATGATGGGTAAAAGCCTTTGAGTCAGCATTGCCCCAGCAAAGCCCATTCAGTCTAAAACATCTCTCCAACTCACAACTCACATTACTTCAGTATGCCTTTTTGAAGCCTAGGTATACATTACTTTTTTGAAAAGTTACTTTATTGTGCTATAATCCACTACATCTCTATGGGCTATAGGTGTATCATGGGCTTCGTTAGTAAGGAGAGAGAGAAGGCCCTGCTGAAGGACAAGGAGCCTGGGACTTTCCTGCTGCGCTTCAGCGAGAGCAGCCGGGAGGGAGCCATTACCTTCACCTGGGTCGAGGGCTCCAATAACGGTGTGTGTGTGTGTGTGTGAGTGCGTGTGTGCATGTGTGTGTTTGTAGCTTTGTAGTTTTGTAGCTGTAGATGAAGGGGAGGTGACAGGTTAAATAATGATTTTTAAGCCTTGAGACAATTGAGGACATGGATTGTGTATGTGCCATTCAGAGGGTGAATGGGCAAGACAATAGATTTAACTGGCTTTGAACGGGGTATTAGGTGTCAGGCGTTCCGGTTTGTGTCAAGAAATGCAACGCTGCTGGGATTTTCACGCACAACAGTTTCCCGTGTGTATCTAGAATGGTCCACCACCCAAAGGATATCCAGCCAACTTGACACAACTGTGGGAAGCATTGGAATCAACAAGGGCCAGCATCCCTGTGGAACACTTTCAACACCTTGTAGAGTCCATGCCCCGATGAATTGAGGCTTTTCTGGGGGGCAAAAGGGGGGGAGGGGTGCAACTAAATATTAGGAAGGTGTTCCTAATGTTTGGTATACTCAGTATGTACCCATGTACATACAAAAATATATATATTTTAATTGTTTTTACACATTATGAGTATGTGTCTATACATCTGTCTCCTTGTATATGTGTTTCTGTTTGTATTATTTTACCAGGTAAGCTGACTGAGAACACATTCTCATCACATTGTGTGTGTGTGCATTTATGTATATCTATGAACATATAGACGTCCATTTCCACTCGGTGGAGCCCTACACTAAGAAGGAGCTGGTCGCCGTCTCTTTCCCTGACATCCTCCGCAACTACAAGGTGATGGCTGCCGAGAACATCCCTGAGAACCCACTGCTCTACCTCTACCCCAACATCCCCAAAGACAGCGTCCTCACACGCTACTACAGCCGCCCCACAGAAGGTAACTAACAAGTTGATAGAAATGTATATATGTTGAGGAAAGATTGAGTAGTTGAAAAGGTACAAATGGTGTTGAAGACTTCAATTCCAGTCAAAGCTATTATACACAATATTCACTGCATAGCATACTTTTCATATTTTGTTGTGCCACACCATTTTCCCCATTGAAATACTGACCACTGGTAATGGCTTTCCACAGGAGGTT
This sequence comes from Coregonus lavaretus, assembly GCF_964263955.1. Lineage (NCBI taxonomy): Eukaryota > Metazoa > Chordata > Actinopteri > Salmoniformes > Salmonidae > Coregonus > Coregonus lavaretus. Next base: position 63,175,540 of record NC_139992.1, on the reverse strand, counting down.
GGGGAGGCGAGGAAGGCTCATAATAATGGGTGGAATGGAGTGTGTGATGTTTGATACCATTCCATTCACTCCGTTCCAGCCATTACTATGAACCAGTACTCCCCAATTAAGGTGCCACCTGTGTTTGGTTCTGATGATAACCTCTAGACGTTTATAACCTTTGACCTCCTCAGCTGTTGAGCCAATGGAGTTGGAGAGTGCCTCTGAGGCTGGCTACATTAAGACGGAGCTCATCTCTGTGTCTGAAGTGTAAGTGTGATTCTTGTTATGAAACACCTTTTACTGTTTTTATAGGCTTTCATTGATTTAAGATACACCCAACAGAGAACACACACAGCCCAAAGTACAAGTAAAGGTCAAATGAAAGGTGTAAGTCTCTTGTTATGTCAGTCACTGACAGTCACTCACCCATGTCAGCAAAAATATTTTTAGATTGGTAAATTAGTCTAGCCAACTATCTCACTTGTAGTAATCATGGTTGAAATACCGACCGTGGGGCCCCCATTGATTGATTGTCACTCTCACTCAGATATATTAAAAACTGCAAACATTTCTGTCGGCCCCATGGCAAAATTAGTAGAAATACATGAAATTAATCTTCTTTCCGCCTGATGGCAAAATATGTAGAATTACAGGCAATTAACTCTTTCTCTCCGCTGGGGGCCGGTTCTGACTGCATGTGTGGGTATGGATGTGGGTACACAGACCCACGAGCCACTGCGGCCCCTCATGAGGAGTTCAGATTTTTTGCGGCCCCGATCCTGATCAAAGTTGCCCATCCCTGGTGTAAATTAACAATAATAAAACAATGCCAAATGACCTCTAATTTTTGCCTAGATTTGAGTTTTTTATTTATTACATTTTTATTTATTTTAGTTATTAATGTCTAAAGTTGATATTTTCTCCTGATTGTGTAGCTGTTGGTTGCGTTCTGTTTCTCCTCAGCCACCCCTCCAGACTACAGGACACCATGCTGCCCATGAGTCCTGAAGTGTATGGAGAGCTGACCAGAATTATTAACCCTGCTGAGATTGACAATGTGGTAGGTTACAGCCAGACAGCACCTGCCACACACACAGATTGGAGACACTGTGGTAGGTTTTAGCCAGACAGCACCAGCCGCACACAAATTAGAGATACTGTGGTATGTTAGACAGCCAGCAGTAACCACACATAGTGGTTGCGTTTGTCATGACTTCCTCCAAAGCTGCCTCCTCTCCTTGTTCGGGCAGGCTTCGGCGTTCGTCGTCACCGGCCTTCTAGCCGCTGCCGCTCCTCATCTCATCATTCCATTTGTTTTGTCTTGGTTATTACACACACCTGGTTCATATCCCCTCATCAGTACCTGTATAAGTGTTCCCTCTGCCCCCTTGTCTTTGTGTGTGATTGTTTATTGTGGAGGATAGAGAAGCTTGGTGGAGCTCCTTGTATTTTGTATCATCTGGATAATTCCCCGTGTGCCTTGTATTTTCCAGTGCGCCTGTTTTGCGCAGTGGAGTGTTTTGACGCATTACTGCGTAACTCTGTGTTTCGGAATAAATCCTGTTATTCTGTGACTCCTTCGAAATCACTCATCACAGAATCACACACCAAGACATGGAGGAGTCAGCAGGAGAGGAGCACATGCCTGGAGTCGTGGTGCGGGTCCGGGAGCATTCTACGATGCTAGCCAGCTTGGGAGAAGCGATGGATCGGGTTCTCCAGGTCGTCCAACGCCTGGATAGGAGAGGACCCGATCTTTCGGGACCAGCTGAGCGACCGGATCCAGCCACCCACACCCCAGCAACCAGAGGGATTCATATATCCCGACCAAAGGATTTTGACGGGACAGCTGCCCGCTGCCAGGGATTCATCCTGCAACTGGATCTATACTTCTCGACCATCAGCTCCATCGGCGTGGGAGAAGGTGTTCGCCCTCGTCTCCTGCCTCTTGGGGAAAGCCCTGTGGGCCAACACCAGTCTGGAGTGAAGGAGGAGCCGTGTTGGACAACTACGGGGAGTTCGCTCTCCTCTTCCGGGCAGTCTTCGATCACCCGCCTGAAGGTAGAGAGGCGGGCGAGCGGCTGGTCCACCTGAGGCAGGGGACGAGGACCGCGCAGGACTTAGCCCTGGAGTTTTGTACTCTAGCGGCTGGGTCCGGGTGGAACGAGCAGGCCCTCATCGACCATTTCCGGTGCCACCTGCGAGAGGACGTCCGAAGGGAGCTAGCATGCCTGGACACCACGTTGTCCTTCAATCAACTGGTGGACATGGCCATCCGGTTGGACAACCTGCTGGCTTCTAGAGGACGTCCTGGAAGGGGCCTGTCCGTTTCACCCCCCGCCCAACCCCGGATCACGAGATGATGGAGCTGGGTGGTGCGGCGATCCAGGAGAGCGGAGGACAACAGCGCCAGTGTCACTCTTGTGGCACGAGAGGACATTCTCTTGTACGCTGTAGTCAGCGTTCTTTTGGGTCTGGAGGAAGCAGGCAGGGCACTCTCGTGTCACCCCAGATATTGAACACCCACACTCATTCAGAGCCCTGTGCTACGCACTGTACCCTACACATCCACTTCCCTGATTACACGGTAGTTCCCCAGTGTAAGGCGCTGGTCGATTCAGGCGCAGCTGGGAACTCTATGGACAGGTCATTAGCACATAGTCTAGGTATTACATAGAGAACAAGTCACCTTTTTTATTATTGAGTCTCCTGAATTCCCTGTTGCATTGGGTCTTCCCTGGTTAGCACTACACAACCCCACCTTTTCATGACCGCAGAGGGTTCTCACAGGGTGGTCGCGAGTGTCAGGGTAGGTGTCTAGCTGTTTCCGTTGGTGCAACGGCATTCCCCCCGAATACCTCGATTTGGCACACGCGTTTTCCAAAACGCAGGCGACCAAATTACCACCTCATCGGGCAGGAGAAATGATAAACCTCCGGGTAGACGCTGTGCCTCCCAGGAGTCATGTGTATCCCGTCGCAGGCTGAAACGGAGGCGATGGAGACATACGTCTCTGAGTCCTTGCGCCAGGGGTTCATACGTCCCTCCACTTCGCCCTCCTCGAGTTTCTTTTTTGTGAAGAAAGACGGAGGTCTGCGCCCTTGCATTGATTACCGAGCACTGAATAAGGGGATAATACCTTATAGTTATCCTCTGCCCCTCATTCCATCTGTAAATCGAGTCAATGCATGGGGCGCGCTTCTTCACAAAATTAGATCTCTGGAGTGCGTACAACCTGGTGCGTGTCCGAGAGGGGGACGACTGGAAGACAGCATTCAGCACAACCACGGGGCATTACGAATACCTGGTGATGCCGTACGTCTTCAAGTCCTTTGTGAACGAGGTGGTTCGGGACATGCTTGGTCGCGATGTAGTGGTCTACATCGATGACATTCTGGTGTATTCCGCTATGCGTGCCGAGCATGTGTCCCTGGTTCACAAAGTGCTGGGCCGACTTTTGGAACATGACCTTTATGCCAAGGCAGAAACGTGTTTGTTTTTCCAAAAGTCTGTCTCCTTCCTCAGATACCACATTACCACCTCAGGTGTGGAGATGGAGGGAGATCGCATTTCAGCTGTGCGTAACTGGCCGACTCCAACCACGGTAAAGGAGGTGCAGCACTTTATTGGCTTTGGCAAGGTCGCAGCTCCCATCACATCTCTGTTGAAGGGTGGGCCGTCCCGGCTCCGCTGGACTGCTGAGGCTGACAGGGCCTTCTGTAACCTGAGGGTTCTGTTCACCTCAGCCCCGGTACTGGCCCATCCCGATCCATCATTACCGTTCGTGGTGGAGGTGGATGCGTCCGGAGGTAGGGATAGGGGCTGTCCTATCTCAACACTCTGGCACGCCACCCAAGCTCCGCCCCTGTGCCTTCTTCTCCAAGAAGCTCAGCCAGGCGGAGCAGAACTACGACGTTGGTGATCGGGAGCTGTTGGCTGTTGTCAGAGCCCTGACCGTGTGGAGGCACTGGCTCGAGGGGGCGAAACACCCTTTCCTCGTCTGGACGGACCACCGTAACCTGAAGTACATCCGGACAGTGAAGAGGCTGAACCCTCGCCAGGCCAGGTGGGCCCTATTCTTCACCCGGTTTGATTTTACAATATCTTACATCCCGGGTACGAAGAACGTGAAGGCAGACGCACTGTCACGGCTGTACGACACAGCGTTCCCCTGCTCAGCCGTTCCATGCATAAACCAATGGTTGCGTGCAACATCATCGATTGTGCCGTCCGGCACCAGATTGCTATAATATATGTGGTTAGTTGATACGTAAAATAATTATCTGGGTGTAGTAAGATCTGGCATGCGTCAGCAACGCCTGGGCAGAGGAATGCGACCCTTAGTGTGGTAGGTTAGAGACAGACAGCGCCAGCCACACACAGAGATGAGAACACATATCTATCTAATCATCATAAAACACAAAATGTGGAAAATATGTGAACATTTGAGAAGACAAGACAGCCCTGGGCTAAAATTTGAATGTAAGGTCCTGGCAAATCAGCTGTACTGCTGTCATAACTGAAGCATTTATTTCCAAATCTTTCATGCGAGGGTCGGGATAATTCAAGCATTTTCTATTTACTATGTGACTGTGCCGCTGTGTAACACACACAATCACAAAAGGGCATTATTCCACTATTGAGATGCAGCCCATTTATTTTCCCTGATCCTGTGATGTCTCTCTCCCTTCAGATGTGCACTCACTTCCCAAACTAATCAGCCCTCTTCAGGTGGTGCCCAGGAAAACTTGTGTAAGCTACCGAGCCGAGTACTGAAGACACCCCACAAAAAGGATGAAGTTTGCAATAGATTTGAAAACACAACCAAAACTGTACATATACATGTAGTTCTACGTTATCATTTTATGTACACGCATGAGATTTTGGGGCTTCGAGTCCAGCTGTTTGTAATAAGGAATGTCATTCTATGCTACTTGTATGACAGGGTAATATTTTGTATATGCATATGTAATGTGGAGAAAAAGAAAATCAAAAAAGGATGCAGAAAGCTGTTCTTCACTTTGTAATAGATCCCATTTTGTAGTAACTTATAATAAGGTGAAATGGTTAAGCTGTTCTGGGTCGTTCCACGAAATGAGTGCCCTTTAATATTTTAGTCAAATGTTGCACCAATATTGAATTTAAAAAAACCTGTTATATTAAATGAAGTGGCCTTTAATATAGACCACATGGAGACTTCAATAAATCAGATGTTTAATATGAATAAAGGCTTGCTAAAGTTCCAACCCTGTGTCAAGATTTTAACCCACTGAATCCCAACATTTCTCCAAGTTTCTCCAAGCCCTAGTTATTTTGTTCCTTTGACAGTCATTTCTGAAGAATCGTTTTTTCATGTGAATAGTGATTCATTTGCGTCTGTCCCTCATTTTAATAAACATAAACTGAACTCTAGTTTCAATATGGTGAAACTATTCCTTTTGCAATATTGCTTTCAAAAGAAACATTAAACATCTAATAGTCAAATCACTGAGTAAACGCAGGTGCGCTGGGATCTACTCTATTTTTGTAAATTTTCTGGTGATTTGTGGTGGAAAACTTAGCAGGTCGAGCATAACATGTCAACCCTGTTAGCCATAGATAGGCTAGAAATTATTTAACAATTACATTTTTGGGGTGAAGCTTGCATACAATTGCCACACCCTGTAGCACACAAGCTGCAATTTCCCCTGTCACAAGGGGATTCATGGCTGATTTAAGAAGAAATCGTCAACCCTGGTACTTTATTTGCCACTTATAGTCTATTTTTTTATTTTTTTACCTCTTGAGATGGGAAAACATGTTTTATGAAGTTGAACATGTGCTCTTTATGACAGAATGTGAAAACTTTGTGCAATCAAATGTTTTCTTTGACCAAGTCACACAGAATTTGTGGAACAACCCTTATATGCAAAGTTGACTGCCTGGACTTCATTGTTTCAATTGAGGAAAAAGAAGAGCTCTCTCACATGCCTGAAAAGCTTTGCTTTATTTAACCTTGTTTATTAAAATATATTTATGTGTATATCCTGTGATGTGTGCAAACCTGGTGGCCAACTACAAGAGACGTCTGACCTCTGTGATTGCCAACAAGGATTTTGCCACCAAGTACTAAGTCATGTTTAGCAGAGGGGTCAAATACTTATTTCCCTCATTAAAATGCAAATCAATTTATAACATTTTTGACATGCGTTTTTCTGGATTTTTTTGTTGTTATTCTGTCTCTCACTGTTCAAATAAACCTACCATTAAAATTATAGACTGATCATTTCTTTGTCAGTGGGCAAACGTACAAAATCAGCAGGGGATCAAATACTTTTTTCCCCTCACTGTATGCCTTAAAATAACAGAAAATGACAAGCATGTATGGCAATACATTCAGAACTGTCTTTAGTTGGAAATTTAGATTGGTCTGTGACTATTGTTGACACCTGACATAAACCATCTGTCCATATGACCTGCAGGGGTTCGAACTCCTTTGAGAGAAAGCCTATGCAGGTAACACAAGTTATCAAGGCTCAGGCAAGGTTACCCTTCATCGAACACCTCCATTACAACAGACATTGTTATAACAATGACAAAACCAATGTCAGATTTTGAGACCTGTTCCTCTATGTCACGTTTATGACAGTGTTACGGCGGTGATTGGTTGGAGGGATCAAGTCCGGTGTTTCCCAGACTATTAGAGGAGTGGTGAATGAGGTTGACAGTCTGTGGCCACATGTTCCAATATCTTTCTCATTCTTTGGATATAATTTTAACATGTTCTACATCTTTATACACAATGTCACCATCTCAGACACACAGATCTGGGGGTGTTGCTGCGAAACGGTAACAGTGAGTTACACAAATGAAAATGTAGTGGTAGAGATGGAATGTACAGAGAGGACAGGGTTCTCCAATCCACCTGATATTCCATCTGTGCATTCCATTTCTATTTAGATTAGAACGTTGTGCAAGGTTATTTTCCATTGTGCCAATGAAGCTGTTCTTATGCGACATAGCGTTTTCCCCTGTAGTATCTGAGGAATTATGACTTTGCTAACGTTTTCAAATGGAACCTGAGAGGAGGTTTATTCAGCTTAGAGGGAGCATCTGGGAGTAGTTTTAGGGGGACACCCCATAGAACAGAGGAAGTCTGTTGTGTGGAGACAGGGGATTGGTTGGTAGGAAGAACCACCCATATCAGATTACATAGGATATATACCACAGTTAAGACAAAGGAAGACAGAATAATCATATTTGAGATGGGGCGATTATTCTCCAGATATCTGCAGGTATCTGTAAATCGACGCTGTAACCCTTTGTTATGAATAAACCTTTATGATGAAAGTACAGCGTCAGCGGATTTCCTTGGTCTCACAGCATAATTAGAAACGTTTTCTCGACACAACAAAATGGCGACGAGGAATTTGGGACGGTATTGCGTTTTTTCTCAGCGTTCCATTCATGGGCGCCGAGCTGACTTTCGCTCCGGAGTCCGGCAGATAAGGGTGAGTTTTGTCACCACTTTGGGCTCTGGTTAGTTTGTGTGTCTGTGTGTGCGCGTTGAATGAATGCACCGTTAAGAACTTGCGTGTGTGCGTTGTTGGTTATATGCTGTGGGATAGGAGTCCGTTCTAAATTTGTTTGCGCTGGTAAACAACGCAAACAGGGGGGAGTGTATATAACTATTGAAGAATAGAGGGAATAAGGCCAGGAACTAGGGTAAATGTGTACAAATTAGAACCGTTGCGAATCTATGGAAAGCCCTCTTAAGGAGGCGATCATTAGGATGGGCCAAAAATCCTAAAAACACGTTAGGTGTATTTAGGTGAGTCCAGGGGACTTGAGGCTGTGGTATATATATTCGGTTGCAAGTTACCGCTCAACATGTGGTTGACGAATTATATGATTGATGTGACCGCTCATTGAATTTCCACGGACCCCGTGGCAGCCTAAATTTAGAGACAAAGGAATTATACGGCGCAATGGAGGTAACATGCTACATGCTGCATGCTACCTTAGGGGTCCATAGGAATGGAATTAAGCCTCTTAAACTGTGTGTAGAATAGAGTAGGATTTGTGTCCTATGGTTTGTGAGCTCTGTTAAGTGTTATTGTTTGTCTATGAGGGGTAAAAGAGAGGAAGTACAGCGGGACTGTTAACTTTCTGTTTGGCTTGGAGAGAGAGCTGCTTGAGGGCTCCGTCCACGCTGAAATCGTAGTGGTGTATGAACTACGCATGCACGTGATTTTATGACTTTAGAGTTACGTAGGGCAAATGTGCTACTCCTCTGCCTACACTGAGTTGCGGGGAGACGCAGACGAACGAAGAGAGAGAAGATTTGGAGACTAATAGTGTATTCTGTTTGTTAAATAGGCTGTTGTTTAATGATGAAACTGTTTTCTTGAGACCTATCGAATTGATAAACTAGAGATATGTTGACGGATTAAAAATAAAATAAAATAATTAAATAAATAAAATAAAATGTTATTGAGCTATTTATACTATTCCTGAGTTAATTCTTAGCGCGAATGTGACTAGAGAAATATTGAATGGTTGAAATAACTCAGTGTGTGCATAAAATACTAAAGTCTTGTCTGTTTCTTTGTTATTCTGTCATATGAGAGACGATAAGAGGAAGGAGAAGAGAGAGAGAGAGAGAGATGAATTGCTGACGTGTACATCACGCGACAGGGTGTACATCATGCGACAGAGTCTGCTGCAACAGGATCCAGTCAAACTAAGGCCAGTACTGTTCTATTTACAAAACGTACCTTCCCATACAGGATATTTTGTGTGCCTAGCATAATTGATGTTATGACAATTTGACAAGGACTTGGCAAAAGACTGATCAATTGATGAAAATAAGAATTGCATATTGGAGTTTTTGTGCATGAGTTGGTTTGATTAGAGTTGTGTTGGGAATCGAGTACTGACATTATTCTGTAAAATTAAGGCAATTGGGTGCTTATTAAGCAATTGGTTTGTGAGTACTGTAGTGTTGCTGGATTAGAAGTCTTTATTTTTTGGATTGCTCTGAAGTTGACTACTTTCCTTTACTTTTCCTGATTGGATGTGGTAAGATAGTCACTAATCAATAATTTGGTAAAATAAAATAAAATAAAATGAATAAATAAATAAATTGATGAATAAATTAATTGATTAATTAATTAATGAGAAGAAAAAAATAGGGAGGAAACCATAGGCTATATAGTCTAAAATAAAAATAATTCACAATAAAGGAATATAAAAAATAGTTGTTACAATGGGGAAAAAGGACATCAGAACTATGAAAGTAATTACACCTGTTGATATAGTTGAAAATAGTAAACATTGCAATACCATTAACTAAAGGTTATATGGAAAAGGGAATAAACGTTGGCCTGACATTGAACAACCATAGCTAGTGGAAGGGAATCTTAACCCTGACATCATCAACATGATGAAAGTGATTGAATAATAGAGAGAGGAAAAGCAGAAACGACCATAAAGATGAATCCAAAACTCCAAAAGTAGGAAGAAAACCGAGATGTCTGGAAACTAAGGGTGGAGTGAGGTTAAGGAAGATGGAACTTGAAGATGAAGAAGATGATGATGATCAGAGTGATTGAGAAGAGATCATGGGTGGATATGACTATGTGATTAGAAGGAAGTTGGCAAGAGAGGAAAGAAGAACGATACTAGAGATTTGATCTCTGACGGAAGTTGAAGGATACTAGAGATTCGATCTCTGAGGAAAGTAAAGATGGAGACAGCGATGAAGATTTGGAGATTAAAGGTGCTTTATGTTCAAGAGGATTTTATCCTACAATGACTAGCAAAGAAGAAATAGAAAGAGATATAGACTGATGTGTATTATGCCTGGATAAGGGGAATAATTTAGAAGAGACAAAGAGAACTGGAAGAACAACTCAAGAAGCTGAAGATACAGAAGAGAAGAAAAAACTGCTGAGAAAAGGATCCCAAGAATTGGAGAAGTATACATTGAGGCCAAGGAAAGAGGGCACCAGTAAGAAGATGATGGAAGATGATATTTTGAGGACAGAACTTAGAATATAAGCCTTTGAAGAATACCGATATGTCAACAACAAGAAAGAACAGGACCAAGAAACTCTCAGAAAACTCAATCAAATACAACTGGGGGGAGAAGAAGAAGGAGAAGAAAAGCTTTGGTTATGAAGAATCAGTGTGCACCAAATCAACAATCACTGCCACAGCTTCAACTGAACAAGGTCAAATGCAATTGTACCAGCAACAACTAGTGGTACAAGTTGTTTCATATCCATAGATAGTTTCTGGAAAGAAAGAATGTCAGAGGAAGATACAGGAGCAAGTGAAGATCATCTGGAGGACAGGTGAACCCTTATAGGGGCAAGGAGCAAGGATTCTAGAGTGCCTAGAAGATCCGAAAGGGGGGTGTCGGCTGGTAGCATCAGGACCGGAAAAAGATCCAACAATTGAGGTGAAAACAACCGACCATGGGAATTGATGGTGGATAGCGAAACAGCTTCTATCTGTGTTCAGCCTGAAGAGGTTACACATCTCACTATGTAAAATTAACTAAATTAGGATAGGGATTTGAGGGAGTAAAACAGCTGATTCCTCTTAAGGAACCAATTGAGCTCTGCTATAAAAATCAGAGAAAATTACAATACCCATACTGGTATCAGAACATATACCTATTGCATTGTTGGGAAGAGATGCATTGTGTAAATTGAACTGTACAATAAGATGTACACCAGACGGCTGTCTGGTAGAAGTGCCAAAGGAAAAGTTTTACCAATGGTTGATGATGACAGAGATGGATTTGTCTACAGTATTCTGGATGGGAAATCTCAGTGAAGATTTTGAGGAGGAATACCTCCTTGGAAGAATGAGTATCATTTGAAAGATGAAGCAATTCAAGGGATTGAACCAGAAATTGAAGGACTTTCAAAAGCAGGTGTTTTGAAGACAATAGAAAAAATCGTTAGAGTAGGAATCAATTGTTGTTTTGGGAAGAAACCATGAGGGGTTGATAGTAGCGCCTCTGGACCTATTAGGTCTGATGATTTAGGAAGCTAGGGGTTAGCTAATGTTGAAAGAAGGCTAAGGTTAGGAGAAAGATTACAAAGGAGTATGGTTTTTGGGAATCATATTTGCTTGAAAAGGTTGATTATATCATAGGAAGGAGGACAATCTGTCTGAAAAATAATGTTTACAGGGGGTGACTTTTATTCTTGGTTACATTCCTACACCAAGAGGTGAATAAGATGTCAAACTAGGCTAAAAGATGCTCAATCGTTTGCCAAGTCTGTGTGTAAAGAAGTCATAAGCAGGTGGGGATTACCCGATCACATGTCCTAAAATTAGTGGGAAGGGATTTTGTGAATAAATCAGTGAAATGGTTTTTCTAAAATTAGTGGGAAAGGAATTTGTGGATAAATCAGTGAAATGGTTTTTGAAAAAGTTAGGAGAAAAGTCAGATTAAAAAAGTTAAGAAAACTAGGGTTGAAGGAACTCTAGGACAGTCAGCTAAGTTTCAATGTTAGTAGTAAGAGAGAGAGAACAGTGGTGAAGGGAAATTTAGAGTTCAGTGGGAAGATAGATATGGTAGGAGTTTAGATCTGTTAGGAGCAGTTGCATTGAGAAAGTATGCGTTGCTGAATGATAAGAGAAGATTGAGGGTGATTGTAGTATCTATATTTACAATTCCCAGCAGGAAGATCAAGGTGATTATAAGTGTATTTTATTATAATCAACAGTTTGAAAGTGACTGAGAGATAATGTAGTGACACTAGTGGTGATGGATGGAAATACAAGTAAAGAGTTCAAAGCCTTAGGGAGAATGGATGAATCAACAACAATGACATCAACACTTCAGTATATTATAACAACAGTGAGAAGCAATTTAACTCTTTCAACATTGACAGTTTTTAAAGCTATAAATATATCACATTTGATTACAAGGGAGCCAATCGCTCCAGCACCAATTTTAGAGGAAAAGACTGTCATTAGGGTTAGGATGGGTGATACAGCTCATCTTCCTTGTAGATGTGAGAGAAGGAATGTGTAGAGGTGAGATTCCTCTCATGTGGAGAGATAATTATGGAGAAGAAGTGTTGTTATGAAGACTAGAAGTAGAAGCTGTTTCACCTAGTCAAAGGAAGTATATTTTGAACAACGATATGAAGTGGAAGAGGGTTATGAGTGATTGCTCACTTATTTTGCGTAATGTTACATGGAAAGATCAGGGAGAATATATGTGTACTTATCTAGTGCAAGCATTAAAGTTTGTTCCGGCTAAGAATTATTGGTTAAAAGGCTATGTAACTTGTAAGGTGACGCTTATGATGGAAGATTTGAGGTCTGTTGAAGCTTCCACAGTCACCAAGGGAGTTCAAGAGAAGTATATTACAGTAGCCACTCCAACAGTAAATACTACACAGAGGATATCTGTAACTTTCCCACTGGAAATAGTTAAGGGTGTTAATAAATCAACTAAAGCAACTATTTTAATAGTAACTTTGAAAGAGATTAATGGTACGACGGCAATAACAAATGTAGGAAATATGACACAGACACCAACAACAACTTTTCTGAAACTAAAGGATGTAGCAAGAGTGACTCAGGAGTTTATGATACGGATGGAGAGTGCTGTCAATGGTAGTAAGGATAGTGTTGAGATAGGAGAGCAGATGGTAGTAGAGAATGATGCAGATTCATCTGAAATAGTGCAGAATACTATCATGGAGGTACAGGATGAGTTCTTTGATTTTAATGAAAGACAAGAAGATATATCTGATCAATACAGCTCGTTAGGGAAGAGAGAAACTAAATGGAAGGCATATGGATTTAATTATTCTGTTTGGAAATTAAAGATGGATGGGCAGGTAGGAATCTTTAGTTCAAGGAGTTACCTCATTCTGTAAGATAAGTGAGGAATCTTGAGGGTCCATGTCTGTTGAGAATTTCAGCATAAGGAAAATGGGGTCTATCTTAGAGACGATAGCGAAACCTCTATCAAGTACGTGTCAATCTAATGCTTTATCATGCCTGTTGTGTCAGCAACAATCATTAACAGATACAATAATGTAGTTGTCGAAACATTTGTTTAGGCCTAGGTTTAAGTGTTCTTGATTAAATGAATTACCCTATGTGAATTTGTTAGATGGGAAGGAAAATCAGTTAACAGCGCTTCATGAAGCATTGGAGGTGAAACCAGTGAGGGCTAAAAGCTGTTTTTGTTCTAATAAAACATATGATGGAAAGGGGATGTTTAGGGGAATATCAGATGGTGATGATTATATGATGATTTGGGGTAAGCAGGAACATAAGGTTAGTAATGAGAAATATAATGTAACTTTTTAGGTTTAATTTAGTAAGGAGAGAAGTTTTTGCATGGTAATGTGACTATTGGGAATTTTAGAGATATTTGGTGGGTTTGTGGTGAGAAAGAGGATATGTTCTTACCCTATGGATGGACAGGATGTTGTTACATGTCGAAGTTGAAGCTTCCATATGAGGTTTTAAAATTAAAAGAGGGGAAGCAAGGGGAAAGAGAGAAATCTGATTCTGAAAGAGAGAAGTTTCATAGTCTGGGAAGTCTATCATTGGAGGATAAGTCTAAGAGAGAAGTGGGGATTTTTCCATGGTATGGTGTAAAATTTGGGAAGATAACATAGATAATATTACCTATAATTTGAAGGGTTTTGCAAATGAAACGATAAGAGGGTTTAACCTTCTGTCAAGACTCAAAGGAGGATTGATAGATAGATATCAATTTTGAATATCCGATCATTTTTGAAATGTTTTTAAATGTTAGTGTGATTTTAGTATTTTGTTATGAATCAAAGGGGGGAAATAGAATGTGATTCATTTTATATATCATTTTTATATTTTTAGTTGATATTGATGTTTTAATTTGAATGTGTTGCTTTGCAAAAGATACTGTTTGGTCTTTTCTTTTCTTCCAGAAGCATATGGGGGAATATGTAGAGGAGATTCAAATACTCAAACAAGGACAATATGAAGGGACAATATGAAGGGACAATATGAATGGACTGGAGGAAGTGGAACAAGGAAGGTGTGGAAAGGTTCAGATTCCATCATCGACGATGCATTGGAAGTCGACACTGCTGAGGAGATGAAGTGTAGTGGACTACATTCCAGTGTCTGCAATGATATATAGACATATTTGCATGTGTAACACATAATTTGTGTCAGATTCTTTCTGTATTAATTTTTGTAGAATGATATTTGCTGTTATTGGGTACATGTGGGGATCTCAGATGTTTTTGTTTATTTCGTGGAAGCTTAGGGACATGGGGTCTAGGCAGGGATAGAGAGAATCCACAGGAGGGTCCGATGGGTCGACCAGCCTGAATGTGGACATTTTAGATTGTATTTTGTTTGCTGAGGCTTTCATGTGTATTCAAATTGCATCATAGTTTAAAATGCATTGATAAAGATGTATGAATTGATCTGGAGTACTTAAGTGGTTGCCTGGGGCAGAGGGGCCGTGAGATAATTTTACTGTCTTGATTGATGGAGGGATATTTGGAAAGAAAGCTGCCAGACAGGTTTTTCGCTCTCACACTCCATAAAGATTTGTTCATATTTCATAGAAATGTATTCACACTCCATAAAGATTTGTTCATATTTCATAGAAATTTATTTACACTCCATAGAAAAATGTGTTTTTGGTTTATTGTTAAAGATACTCAATAAGAGAAATTGTTATTTGTCATAATCCTATTCTTTTTGTTTTCGAGACTTAATTTGTCTCGAAGGGGGGAATATGTAGTATCTGAGGAATTATGACTTTGCTAACGTTTTCAAATGGAACCTGAGAGGAGGTTTATTCAGCTTAGAGGGAGCATCTGGGGAGTAGTTTTAGGGGGACACCCCATAGAACAGAGGAAGTCTGTTGTGTGGAGACAGGGGATTGGTTGGTAGGAAGAACCACCCATATCAGATTACATAGGATATATACCACAGTTAAGACAAAGGAAGACAGAATAATCATATTTGAGATGGGGCGATTATTCTCCAGATATCTGCAGGTATCTGTAAATTGACGCTGTAACCCTTTGTTATGAATAAACCTTTATGATGAAAATACAGCGTCAGCGGTTCTCCTTGGTCTCACAGCATAATTAGCAATGTTTTCTCGACACAACACCCCATAAAACCTACCACTGCTTAGATTTATCATTTGATCGCTTGTGCAGTATTGGTTTATGCTTTGTTAAAATGTGTGTTAAAACAATTAACAAATTCAAAAAGAAAAAAACAGGTTGTAAATTGACCACAGTGGCTATGTTTTTGGTATCGGTCATGTCATACGACGTGTCATTCCTCTACTGCCTAGATTTTACAATCATATTGGACCTCCACAAAACTGGCACACTAAATCAACCAACTGTTTTTGTACATATTCAAGTAGCGAATCATAACATACAAATAAAATAAGTCGTACATGGCTTTCCATTCATTTATTAAACTCACTGGAAATTAAATAGAATTCAACTATGCTATAATCCCACTGAATCATGATTAACCCTCATTCAGATGATTTTATATGCTCCTTTACGCACCAGCTCTGTGGGAAAATTGGATCCTGGACAAAGGCACAAGTTTTAAAAAAAAGTGTGAGACATCTAGGATGAGTTTTTGACAATATTAATGTAAACTGCCATATGTTTATGTACATGTCCAACTGGTTTCCTCCTCCTATTTTCAGACTAGTGATGCCAGACTAGTGTTTTATCATGGGGTCACAGATACGCCCGTGTTCTGCCAGTGGTTCCAGATCTACAACAGACAACTGTGTGCGCATAGCATAGAGTATTTAGCTATAGAGAAGTACAATTCCATTATGAGAAAATCATAAAACAGAAAGAAAACACTAGACAAAAAATATATACAAATAAAAAAACTATTGTGCAGTCCCAAACAAAGCAAAGTACAAAAAAATGAAATTTAAATGAAAGCTGAAGGACATACAGTTCCTATGCAGTGGGGTTGATAAAGGTAAAGATAAGTTTGACCCAGACTAATGGAAGCATAGGATGTTCGGTAACATTTGGCATCCTAAACTTATTTACATGTGACAAAGTAGGCTACAGGTGTCACGATCGTCGGGAACAGAGGAGGACCAAGGCGCAGCGTTGAAGGTGAACATACTTTATTTTAATGAATATACGAACAAAACAACAAACGATAACGTGACGTCTACGGTTTAACACAAACCACACTGGAACAAGATCCCACAACTACTGTGGGAAAACAGCCTGTATAAATATGGTTCCCAATCAGAGACAACCAGCAACAGCTGACACTCGTTGCCTCTGATTGGGAACCACTCTGGCCAACCTAGAAATACAACTAATAGAAACAAATGAAACTCACACCCTGGCTCAACATACAAGTGTCCCCAGAGCCAGGGCGTGACAACAGGACCATATAGCGCTTCTACCCGAGTGATGCCCATCAAGTCTTTAGGAGCTACAGAGTCTTTTACATTTTTACTAACCAGGCATTAACCAAGACATATAGCTAGAATGGTATGGAGTGACAGTGCCAACATACATTTAATTTCAGATTCAACATAATATCGCTCCATAGACTCTATAGCAGGGGTGTCAAACGTCCGGCCCACGGGCCGGATCAGGCCCGCAAACGGGTTTAATCCGGCCCGCGAGATGATTTTGAAGAAAAAAATAATAATAATAATAATAATTTTGTAAAGTATAAAAATGCGCTGCAATTTTTCAATAAAATAAACTGCTGTTCCAATTGCGTCCACTGGATGGCGCAATAGCAATTGTGTTAAGCAAGCAAACTGTTTATACCGGGGCAGAGCAAGTAGGTCAAGCACGTGCAGCCAATGAGCTACTTTGTTTTGCCCGCGATATTTATTACCGCTTCTACTTTTAACATTATGTGCTTTGGCACCCTCATTGCCCCAATATGTCTCTGTCAAAAAAGAGAAAAGTGGACGCAGAGTGTAGAGTGTTCCAAGAAAAATGGTCATCCTATTTATGCTGAAAGAATATAACCTTCGTCGCCACTATGTGAGTCTTCATGCCGACAAATATGACAACTTTCAAGGACAGCGGAGATGAGAGAAGGTGAATGAACTGTTGGCGGGTCTGAAGAAACAGCAGTCTGTGTTTACTCACAGCCGAGACATCAGTGACGCTGCAGTGAAAGCTAGCTACCTCATTGCTAATGAAATCGCAGTGGCTTCAAAACCATTTAGTGAGGGTGAATTTGTAAAAACATGCATGATGAAGGCAGCGGAGATTGTGTGCCCTGAAAAGCGGCAGGCTTTTGCAAATATCAGCCTGACAAGAAACACAGTTGCAAACAGGATTTCTGATCTTTCAGTGGATTTGGACAGCCAGTTGAAGCAAAAAGTAAAGTCATTTATTGCGTTTTCGGTTGCAATTGATGAAAGCACGGACATTACAGATGTTGCACAACTGGCCATTTTCATCCGCGGAGTTGATGACACATTGACCGTCACCGAGGAGTTCGTGGAGTTGGTGCCGATGACAGATACAACGACAGCAGCTGATATTTTTACCGCACTCGTCGGCGCGCTGGACAGGGTCGGAGTGGACTGGTCCCGCGCTGTCAGCCTGGCTACAGATGGTGCGCCCTCATTGATCGGGAAAAAAGCAGGCGTTGTGACAAAGTTCAGAGAGAAAGTGCAATCTGCAAATGGAGGACGTGATTTTTTGACTTTTCACTGTATTTTGCACCAGGAGGCTTTGTGTTGCAAGTCATTAAAGATGGATAACGTCATGAAGGTGGTCATCCAAACTGTTAATTTCATCCGATCCAGCAGCCTGAATCACCGTCAGTTTGACAGCCTTCTCAGAGAGAAAGACCACATCTATGGCCTGCCATACCACACTGAGGTAAGATGGTTAAGCCGAGGTGCTGTGCTGAGGCGTTTCTTTGATTTACGAGAAGAAATTGAACAGTTCATGGAAGAAAAGGGCAAACCAGTGTTAGAATTTCATTCCGCAGAATGGATGCAGGACCTTGCATTTATGGTGGATGTTACAGAGCACTTGAATAACTTGAACAAACAGCTGCAAGGGCGCAACAAAGTTGTCACGCAGTATTATGACAGCATACGTTCTTTCAAGTTGAAGCTGTCATTGTGGGAGACGCAACTTGCCGGTGGTGATGCAGCTCACTTCCCCTGTCTGAAAAATGTGTGCGCGACCCAACGTGGCAGACATGAAGCGGTTCAAAGATAAAATAACGGGACTGTTACGGGAGTTTGAGCAACGCTTTCAGATTTATGTTTATATGTTTTTATGTTGATGTGCTATTGTTTTTAATTGATTTTATTTTATTTGTATATTTAACCTATTCTTGACTCTGTGGTTCTTGCACTTGTTTGGGGAACAGGATTTCATTATTTGTATCTACATTTCTGCCTGAGAAATGACACCCTGATATAGTTCTGTGATCTGGGATATACTTCTGTGAATCACTGAGGCATTGTGTGTTTGTGTGTTCTTTGTCCTCAGAACTTTCAAATACCTTGAGGTGTTTTATGATTAAAAGTGATTGTTGTGCTTTTGGACACTGTCCTCAGGCTCCAGCTTTATGTTTATATGTTTTTATGTTGATGTGCTATTGTTTTTAATTGTTTTTATTTTATTTGTATATTTAACCTATTCTTGACTTTGTGGTTCTTGCACTTGTTTGGGGAACAGGATTTCATTATTTTTATCTACATTTCTGCCTGAGAAATGACACCCTGATATAGTTCTGTGATATACTTCTGTGAATCACTGAGGCATTGTGTGTTTGTGTGTTCTTTGTCCTCAGAACTTTCAAATAACTTGAGGTGTTTTATGATTAATAGTGATGTTGTGCTTTTGGACACTGTCCTCAGGCTCCAGCTTTATGTTTATATGTTTTTATGTTGATGTGCTATTGTTTTTAATTGATTTTATTTTATTTGTATATTTAACCTATTCTTGACTCTGTGGTTCTTGCACTTGTTTGGGGAACAGGATTTCATTATTTGTATCTACATTTCTGCCTGAGAAATGACACCCTGATATAGTTCTGTGATCTGTGATATACTTCTGTGAATCACTGAGGCATTGTGTGTTTGTGTGTTCTTTGTCCTCAGAACTTTCAAATACCTTGAGGTGTTTTATGATTAAAAGTGATTGTTGTGCTTTTGGACACTGTCCTCAGGCTCCAGCTTTATGTTTATATGTTTTTATGTTGATGTGCTATTGTTTTTAATTGTTTTTATTTTATTTGTATATTTAACCTATTCTTGACTCTGTGGTTCTTGCACTTGTTTGGGGAACAGGATTTCATTATTTGTATCTACATTTCTGCCTGAGAAATGACACCCTGATATAGTTCTGTGATATACTTCTGTGAATCACTGAGGCATTGTGTGTTTGTGTGTTCTTTGTCCTCAGAACTTTCAAATAACTTGAGGTGTTTTATGATTAATAGTGATGTTGTGCTTTTGGACACTGTCCTCAGGCTCCAGCTTTATGTTTATATGTTTTTATGTTGATGTGCTATTGTTTTTAATTGATTTTATTTTATTTGTATATTTAACCTATTCTTGACTCTGTGGTTCTTGCACTTGTTTGGGGAACAGGATTTCATTATTTTTATCTACATTTCTGCCTGAGAAATGACACCCTGATATAGTTCTGTGATCTGTGAAACAGTTCTGTTAATCACTGAGGCATTGTGTGTTTGTGTGTTCTTTTTCTTTAGAATTTTCAAATAAACTTGACGTGTTTTATGATTAATAGTGATGTTGTGCTTGTACTATTTTGGACACACTGTCCTCAGGCTCCAGCTTTATGTTGTATGTTGATCGTATTAAAACAAAGAAAACAATCTGAAGTTGTTGTTTTTAAGTTATATATACACCATGATTTTTCCGGTCCGGCCCACTTGGGAATAGATTTTCCTCCATGTGGCCCCTGAGCTAAAATGAGTTTGACACCCCTGCTCTAGAGTGCCTGGTTTGGCCAAAGATTACTACACATTGTGGCCCTCCATGAAAAAGACCAAACTGCTAGACTATTACATTGAATTACATTAAGTATTGGTCCTTGATATCAAATATATTTACTTTATACAGTACATAAATATAAAATGTACAGGTAGGAGCATATGTATAATAATATCACTTTATATTGTACACCAATGTCACAAGGATTCAATCAGATTGTGCACTTTGATTTGGGACTCACACACACTTGGTGAGGGAAAGGATAGAGTGCGGAAGAGGAAAGATCGAGGAAAGATACAGAAAAAAAAAAAATATATATATATATATAACAAAAGGTAAAGCAAAACACACAGTAAAACAAGGGAGTATAAACATTTTAAAAGAACACATTTAATCAAAACACACAGTTCAGAAATACACAGTCATCATACAAAGTCGACAAAAGTCACTCCAAAAACTGTCCCACCAAAGAAACAGCTGTCTAGTAGAGAGGATACAAAAGCAGCGTGGCGCAATCTACTGGCTTGGATGTCTACACTACAGCAGGCCGCCCAGATCGTTCTCTGCTGTATCCTTGTCCTTCTTGGGAGCCTCTTGTGGGTTATACTTGTTTTGATAGTCCTGGAGGAGGGTGACCACGTCGTGATGGCCAAAATGCAAGGCCTCTTCCATTGGGGTGTTATCCCACCTACAGGGAAGATATATATACAGTGGGGGAAAAAAGTATTTAGTCAGCCACCAATTGTGCAAGTTCTCCCACTTAAAAAGATGAGAGAGGCCTGTAATTTTCATCATTGGTACACATCAACTATGACAGACAAATTGAGATTTTTTTTCTCCAGAAAAACACATTGTAGGATTTTTAATGAATTTATTTGCAAATTATGGTGGAAAATAAGTATTTGGTCACCTACAAACAAGCTAGATTTCTGGCTCTCACAGACCTGTAACTTCGTCTTTAAGAGGCTCCTCTGTCCTCCACTCGTTACCTGTATTAATGGCACCTGTTTGAACTTGTTATCAGTATAAAAGACACCTGTCCACAACCTCAAACAGTCACACTCCAAACTCCACTATGGCCAAGACCAAAGAGCTGTCAAAGGACACCAGAAACAAAATTGTAGACCTGTACCAGGGTGGGAAGACTGAATCTGCAATAGGTAAGCAGCTTGGTTTGAAGAAATCAACTGTGGGAGCAATTATTAGGAAATGGAAGACATACAAGACCACTGATAATCTCCCTCGATCTGGCGCTCCACGCAAGATCTCACCCCGTGGGGTCAAAATGATCACAAGAAAAAAAAAAATCCCAGAACCACACGGGGGGACCTAGTGAATGACCTGCAGAGAGCTGGGACCAAAGTAACAAAGCCTACCATCAGTAACACACTACGCCGCCAGGGACTCAAATCCTGCAGTGCCAGACGTGTCCCCCTGCTTAAGCCAGTACATGTCCAGTCTGGTCTGAAGTTTGCTAGAGTGCATTTGGATGATCCAGAAGAGGATTGGGAGAATGTCATATGGTCAGATGAAACCAAAATATAACTTTTGGTAAAAACTCAACTCGTCGTGTTTGGAGGACAAATAATGCTGAGTTGCATCCAAAGAACACCATACCTACTGTGAAGCATGGGGGTGGAAACATCATGCTTTGGGGCTGTTTTTCTGCAAAGGGACCAGGACGACTGATCCGTGTAAAGGAAAGAATGAATGGGGCCATGTATGGTGAGATTTTGAGTGAAAACCTCCTTCCATCAGCAAGGGCATTGAAGATGAAACGTGGCTGGGTCTTTCAGTATGACAATGATCCCAAACACACCGCCCGGGCAACGAAGGAGTGGCTTCGTAAGAAGCATTTCAAGGTCCTGGAGTGGCCTAGCCAGTCTCCAGATCTCAACCCCATAGAACATCTTTGGAGGGAGTTGAAAGTCCGTGTTGCCCAGCGACAGCCCCAAAACATCACTGCTCTAGAGGAGATCTGCATGGAGGAATGGGCCAAAATATCAGCAACAGTGTGTAAAAACCTTGTGAAGACTTACAGAAAACGTTTGACCTGTGTCATTGCCAACAAAGGGTATATAACAAAGTATTGAGAAACTTTTGTTATTGACCAAATACTTATTTTCCACCATAATTTACAAATAAATTCATTAAAAATGCTACAATGTGATTTTCTGGATTATTTTTTCTTATTTTGTCTGTCATAGTTGACGTGTACGTATGATGAAAATTACAGGCCTCTCTCATCTTTTTAAGTGGGAGAACTTGCACAATTGGTGGCTGACTAAATACTTTTTTCCCCCCACTGTAGATAGTTCCGATATCTATATAGATATACATAGATATCGACTCCGGGATGCTAACCTTCTAGGCAGAGTTGCAAAGAAAAAGCCATATCTCAGACTGGGCAATAAAAAGAAAAGATTAAGATGGGCAGTCTGAGATACGGCTTTTTCTTTGCAACTCTGCCTAGAAGGTCAGCATCCCGGAGTCGCCTCTTCACTGTTGACGTTGAGACTGGTGTTTTGCGGGTACTATTTAATGAAGCTGCCAGTTGAGGACCTGTTTCTCAAACTAGACACTCTAACGTATTTGTCCTCTTGCTCAGTTGTGCACCGGGGCCTCCCACTCCTCTTTCTATTCTGGTTAGAGCCAGTGTGCGCTGTTCTGTGAAGGGAGTTTTTTGGCAATTCCTCGCATGGAATAGCCTTCATTTCTCAGAACAAAAATAGACTGACGAGATACAGAAGAAAGTTATTTGTTTCTGGCCATTTTGAGCCTGTAATCGAACCCACAATTGCTGATGCTTCAGATACTCAACTAGTCTCAAGAAGGCCAGTTTTATTGCTTCTTTAATCAGCACAACAGTTTTCAGCTGTGCTAACATAATTGCAAAAGGGTTTTCTAATGATCAATTGTGATACAGCCTGGAATCGAACCAGGGTCTATAGTGAAGCACTATAGACCCTAGCACTGAGATGCAGTGCCTTAGACCGCTGCACCACTCGGGAGCCGTGTGACTGACTGGGGTTGGACTGGCCTACAAAGGCATTAGTTCTGGGAGCTAACACAACTCTTCAGGTGTGAATATGCTAGGGTACAGTTCAAATAAATCCCTAATGGTCGAACATAAGTGTGCTTTTGAGTGGGAATACATTGTAGACGCCTACTCAAGTATATGATAGTCTCTCATCCACCCACACCTACCTATCCACCCAAAACACACACACAGATAAGACAGACAGGCAGACAGACAAAGTTCCTGTGGTCATACCTATCCCTGGGAACAGGGTTCACCTTGCACACCTCCAAGAGGAAGCGCACCACCTCTGCATGTCCTGAAAGTAGAGCAGATGACAGAGTTATTTAAGAAACAAACACACATTCCTACGCACTTTCTCTCTCAAACACTGCAGCAAAGACGTCAAACACTACACAGTGCAGCTGCCGAGGGACAGCAAATTAACACTACAACACAGAGGGGGATGAGTCTTCCAAACACTCCCAGAGGACCCTGACACACACACAATCTGTCCCTGTGTGTGACTGGAAAAGGATAATAATAATAATAATAAGCCATTTAGCAGACGCTTTTATCCAAAGCGACTTACAGTCATGCGTGCATACATTTTTGTGTATGGGTGGTCCCGGGGATCGAACCCACTACCTTGGCGTTACAAGCGCCGTGCTCTACCAGCTGAGCTACAGAGGACCACAAAAGGAGGCTGCGAGAAGTACCTTCTACTGCTGCCACATGTAAAGCCGTCCTGGAGTAATAGTCCTTCTGCTCCATGTCTATGGAGGACAGGGCAAACCTGCAGACATACAGAAACAGGTCAGCAGTGTCACGAGATGGAAGATAACGGCCAAAGAAAGAAGACGGAAGTAAGTCAGAGATGCAAGAGAAGATTTATCACTATGAATAAAGATCTAATTATTCCATTGTCATGAAATTAACATGATTAAAAAATGTAATCTTTTGCATATCATGGACAGCAGGATTTCAGTGCCGCTGTACACACTGAGGGAGAATCAGTATGTTTGGTGTGTTTCTGTGAATTTGTGTGTGTGTGTGTGTTAAAGAAGAGTGTGTAAGAGAGTTGCATACTTTACCTCCTTAGTGCTGAGACGTCTCCGGTGTAAGCGGCAAACAGGAGGTTGATGACAGACTTGACCTGGAGAGAAAAAGGAAAGCAGTTTGTGGAACCAGGCCAACACACACAGGCAGCCAGGGGGTGTGGGGGGGATATGTGCCAGCTAAAGGAGAAGCAGAGTCTGCCAAACCCATCAAATCAGGACTTCTAGATACCAATAAACTCCTAACAAAACCACAAGGCAATGGCAGTATTACTTTAATTATGTGAAATTGAAAAATATATGGCAGATTGAGGGATTTCTCATTTACTGTATTAACCTGAAGTAAAATGCTACAGCTAGCCTCTCATGAAGTCAGCAATAACTAGGAAACTAAATGAGAAAAAGTAAGAAAACTACGTTAAAACAAATATTAAACTAATTAAAGCCGACAGGAATAATGCTAAGAATGCAGTTGTAGTGCATTGTAAGACTTTCCCGAAGTTCTTATTACCACTTTATAATGTCTAAGCAGGGGATATTGCCAGCCTCATTAGCCAATGTTTTCTATCTGCCACCCAGTCTATAAGAGACTTCTTAAGAAGCCTCCAGTAATGTTTGAGGAGCTACCAGTATCGATTACAGACCAAATACTAGGGTTGGATTCTGGCAGTGGGTTTTTAAAGAGTTGATTGGAGAAATAAAGGTAGAGATGCATATATTGGGTGTAACACTATGGCACTAGCATAGGAATAGAATGATGGAATACAATTTGAGCTTATTCTCTTTTGGTCCGTTCACACTATACTTACTTGAAGTTCCCATGATTTAACAGACTAAGTGTGGGTTTTATGGGAGGGAAAGCAGTCTAAATTGAAGGCCTTGCTGTATTGCAAGCTATTGGTCTGCAGTAACCTTCTCTAATCAGTGCTGGGGTATCAAAAGCATAAAACTCTTGCTTCACATTCACAACAAACCAGTAAACCAATAAATTAATGCATTACTCAATTAATGACAATATTGAGTTATTACCAGTTGAGAAATGTTTTACTTGGGGAGGAACAGTTGTGCAATATAACATATTTGATGCATTTTGATGAGGCTGCACAATGCTTTCCAATGCAGAGACACAACTGCCCAGAACAGAATATAAAGGAGCTCCACATCACAGTAGAACACCAATCAGAACAGAATGAAGCAGGGCAAAACTCAGCATAGACCTAAGTTGCATAGAGCAGAACTGAACACAGTAGAATAGAGTAGAGCACAGGCATTTCTAGCAGATCAGTTGCACACAACTCGGTAGCAGAACAGAACTAGCTAGATCAGAAAATAACATATATAAAATGAGGTAGCGGTAGAGCAGAGAGTTCCGACAGGACCACATGAAACACTCACCTACAGCTCTTAACCATCACTGGGCTGCATTCAGCAGGGCACAACATCGTGAAACTTTCAGGTAGAAATATATTGTGTAGAACAAATAAGCCACTCTGACATGTAGAATAAAAAATCATGTCAGCACTGTTCCTACAAAACATGGCTCTGCTCTATACACCAATTTCATGAGGTCTTTAAATAATCTCTCCACATCTGTGATCAAATTAACACAGTGGTGTTCTCACATCTTCACGTCTAGAGACATGTTTGTGCGAGACGAGGGGATGTTGCATAAAACACCAGTCAGATTTGGATCAAACCGTCTGGATGAAACAGCACTGAGGTTTTTGCTGTGGATAAAGCACCCACTGCCTGTCTTTTTTCTCCTGAATCCTCACCCCCAATCCCCATCCGAAAAAAAGACTTAAAAGCAAGTAGCACAGAGGCAGAGGAGAGAGACAGAGAGAGGTAGTGACTGCTTCTCAAAGACAGCGAGAGTTCACATGGTGTGGTACAGCCTGAGAGCAGTGCAACATTTTTCAACCCACAGTCATCAACAAACATGGGCTATGTAGGCTAGTTTGGATAAAAACACATGTAAACACACCCAATGTGGGGCTGAGAATATCTGAAATACTTTGTTCATACGAGGTCAGGGAGTTGTTTCGGACAGAAATGGTTTTGACCAATAAGAGGCCAGACACAGACAAGAGTCGCTTAAACAAGCCCTCTCTTAGAATTGTGCCAATAGGGGAATTATAACACCACCCACTGGGCACAGACATCAATTCAATGTCTATTCCACGTTGGTTCAACGTAATTTCATTGAAATGACATGGAAACAACGTTGATTCAACCGGTGTGTACCCAGTGGGCATTGGCATGTGACCAACATTGCTACCGCCATAGAAATATAATCACTCTAATTATATTTCTATGGCAGTGACTATGTCTCTCCCACACGGGTATTGTACTGTGTGTTTAAATCCAAATCTGGCCTATATGTCAGCCCAGCCCTGCATAGACACGGTCAAGTAGGTGAGATCACACTGCAACATAACAAGCAAACACAGCATGTCAAGGGTAGTCCAGCACAGTCCCATACAAAAATGTCTAAAATGTATTCAAAAGTGTATACAATTTATTATATTAATACAGAACTGTCCAAAAAGAGGCTAATTTTGACGTATTGCTAAATAACTTAAAACTACTTGGACAGTTATTACCCCCTTATCCCATTTAAGCCAAATCAGTGACTTTTCGGTGAAAGTTTGTTATGAGTGTGCTGGGTGGTTCCTTGAGAGGCTGAAAAAGAATGGCTACAACATAAATACAATACAACAACCATACTATACAGACATACATCATACAGCAAGGAACACAGTTGCCAACAAAGCAAGCACACTTGACTTTACTCAACTCACCAAATAAAAACAGGTTTTAAAACAATGCTGCAAGACCGGAGCACAAGCATACAGACCAAGCTCAAACAGGTCAATCACAATGCATTCTGGGGGTCTCTTCTGATTAGTTCCATTTACTCTGATCTCAGGGGTGAAAGGGTACACTGCATACCACACAAGACCCCTCCAAAATCACTCACCCCCTCACCTCTCCGTTACCTGCTCAGGTTGAACTGTGACCTGAAGAGTCAAACCTAGTCACAGAAACAGTAGCACTTTCAAACGTTTTTATGGCACAGAAATGACCAGGTAAATGATATGGTAAAATGGTAATTACATAATAATAACGAACAAGTTTACTTTAAATTATTGATTGTTACAGATTGTTTAGGATTTATTAAAACTGCTAGCTACTGTTTTAGTACCAACCAGATACGTAGTTACCAATTGTGTTGAAAGTAAGTACCAGAAAGTACCTATTGATACCACATAAAGTCCTAGTAAATGAATACCAGGTGAATAGCAGTGCAAACAATATCGTAACATAAAGTACCATCACAAAATCTTCTGTTAGCCAAGAAACTAAAAGGGCTGAACAACTTAGTTTCAGTTGAGTTCATTTGAGTTAAAACCTGTTAAACTCTGAGCGGTTGTTTTGGACCTGGTACAGAGTCCGGCAAATTTGGGGACTGCTGGCAATGTCATAAGAATCTCCCGCCCTCACCACCTACCCCCATAAAGGCCAAAAATCATGTGTCATGGTCATATTCGTAGAGTTTGCAATGTAGGTCAAGTCACCAAGTGCATACATTTAGTATGCAAGGAAAGGGTACATCCTGATGGTCATTGTAAAGCAATGCATTTCCTTCTCCATCCACATTACCTTGTATGCCTCCTCCACATGCACTGTTGATCTATTTCACATGTTTACAATAGGAAAAGTGAATAGGAAAAGAAGTTTGAAGTTTCTTCAACTGTCTGTGTCTTATTTCAAAAAAGGCTGTGGCTGCGAATACTGAGTTTTCGCCCTCGCCCCTCCAGAAACCTCTTTCTCAAAGCTAAGGATCCGGATCACGTTCAGTGCATGTGTTATTTTACGCACACTACGTAGCTGCTGCTAACACTCCCCCCTCCCTTTACATTTCTCTCTACTCACCCTCTTCTGAACCATGATCTCTGACTCATATTTCTGAACAGCTGAAATAAAAATTTGAACTAATATTCCTAAAATATTTATTGAAGGCTATACAACCTTCTCTGTCTGTTGTAACATATATTGCAGTTGCACAAGCAGGACACTACACATTGCAAAAACCATCAGCGTTTTGTGTGATGATATAGGCTAATCTTTATAGTTGCTGCCATATCGTAGCCACTAGCCAGAGCTCCTGAAAAAAGAACGTAACTCCCCACTTCTGAGTTTTGCATTGAGGCAAAAAACGATCTGCGTTTTAACCACACACAGGCCCTACTAACTGCTATTTAGCTTCTCAATGATCATGAAAGTACCACACGAGTAGGCTACCTAGTGGTTCCACCTCTGGGCAGCCAAATGTTCTAGATAGCCCGAGCATGTGTATCTGGACCGATAACCAGTCTGACTATGGGCGAGTGATAATCTTCATAGTTATGGTGCCATATCGTAGTGAGAGTTGCTGAAAAAAGAACTAGCCAATTTTTACAATGATAATGAGAAAATAATCCAGATTTTGACTGCCTGTTGTGTCTTCCCTGTGTTTTATATACTTTCCTAAATATACTATTACAACAGACAAAGTTTATACGAACATGTCGATCATGTCTATGTACAACATGATAGCTGCATATAGCCTAAACACACCTCCTGAAGAAAAGAGCATGAAATCGAGCCGAAGCTACCTAGGCAGAGTGGGCAGCAGCTACGTAAAAAAATATCCTGCACTTGCACAGAAATCGCTTACAATAGCCACAGAAAAATCCGGAACCACAGCCACCAAAACAAAAACTTGATAAACTGAAAGCTTGAAAACCCATTCAGCCATTTTGGCACAGTGACTCAAATAAAATCGAATCAAATGTTAAGGGCCTTCCTCTGACACTGCCTGGTATAGAGGTCCTGGATGGCAAGGAGCTTGGCCTCAGTGATGTACTGGGCTGCACACACTATCGTCTGTAGCGCCTTGCGATCGGATGCCAAGCAGTTGCCATACCAAGCGGTGATGCAGCCAGTCAAGATGCTCTCAATGGTGCAGCTGTATAACTTTTTGATGATCTGAGACCCATGCCAAATCTTTTCAGCCTCCTGAGGGGGGAGGAGGCATTGTCATGTCCTCTTCACGACTGTGATGTGGACACCGAGGTGATGTGGACACCAAGGAACTTGGAAGCACTCGACCCGCTCCACTATAGCCCCGTCGATGTGAACGGGGGGGTGCGAGGCTCTCCATTTCCTGTAGTCCACGATCAGCTCCTTTGTCTTGCTGACATTGAGGGAGAGGTTGTTGTTCTGGCACCACATTGCCAGGTCTCTGACTTCCTCCATATAGGCTGTCTCATCGTCATCGGTGATCAGGCCCTACCACCGTCGTGTCATTGGCAAACTTAATGATGGTGTTGGAGTCGCGGGTGAACAGGGAGTACAGGAAGGGACTAAGCAGGAACCCCTGAGGGGTCCCGTGTTGAGGATCACCGTGGCGGATATGATGTTGCCTACCCTCACCACCTGTGGGCGGCCCGTCTGGAAGTCCAGGATCCGGTTGGAGATTGTTGCCTACCCTCACCACCCAGATGCAACTGGTTTCAAGTGGCCAAGAGACCTAATGTGATCTCCTACTGCTATCTAGTGGACAAACTGGTAATCAGACAGGGGATATATTTACATCAATGGATAGGTAGAGACTTCAGCTTTCTCCTCATGTATATATCATTCTTGTGAAATGAAAAACGTTGCACAAGCCCCGCGCTTTCAAAATGTCTGTGTTCCTATGGAAATGTGTGCATGTTTAGAGCAAGTAATTAGTGACATATTTTATGTCAAACCTAGACTTTCAAATCTCTTATTCCCCAACAACTGACAATTGGGACCTCCCCCGTATCTCGGGCTCTGTAATAGTCACATTGCTTCTGACGCTTATCAGAATCCCACAGTTCTTACCTTTCTAACAGTACTAAGCATGTTTCTGTAAGGACTTTTTTGTAACCGAAATGTACTTTGAGGGTAGTATACAATATTATGCGTTGTTTAGAAAATGCCACCAGAGGATGTCAGAGTTGAACAGGTTAATAACAGATATGGCTGCAGACAAACAGGTATTTGTTGGTAATAGTACTTTATTGGATGGGCAGCAAGGCAGCATGATTTCAACAAGCTGTCACGCCCTGGCTCTGGGGACACTGTTATGTTGAGCCAGGGTGTGTAATTCTATGTTTGTATTTCTATGTTGGCCTGAGTGACTCCCAATTAGAGGCAACGAGTGTCAGCTGGTTGTCTCTGATTGGGAGCCATATTTAACTGTCTGTCTTTCACTTTGTGTTTGTGGTTTCTTGTTCTTATTTGGTTTGTGTTCAACCGTAGACATCACGTTTTCGTCTGTTGTTTTGATCGTGTGATCATTCTCGTAATAAATATGTTCACCTTCAACGCTGCGCATTGGTCCTCCTCCTTAGACGATCGTGACAGAAGAAACCACCAAAACCGGACCAAGCAGCGTGTCCAGGAGCCATCGCTAGCAGATCTCCGTGGCAACCTCGACTGGGTCAAGCCTAATGAGGAGCAGAGAGGGTGGACTTGGGAACAGTTGAGGAAGAGCTTCGACTGGGTCAAGCCCATTGAGGAGCTGAATAGCGGGAGTTGGAGACAGAGGAGCGAGAGTTGGGCGAGAACGATAGAGGCCTGGCCCACGGGGAGGAGAGACCCCCAGAATTTTTTTAGGGGGGGGCTCACGACGTCGGGGCAGCAGGAGGCCGCGATAGAGCGGTCCAGCGGGTTGGCAGAGGAGGCCGCCAGGTTACGGGGGCCACTGGTCGAAGAGGGGATGGAAGGTGGAGAGGCACGGCGAGAGGTACTGGGGTGTGTTACCAGTCCGGACCGGCCCGTTCCAGATCCCGGTGTAGGGCCAGTGGTGTGTGTCCCCAGTACGGTCCGGTCTGTTCCTGCTCCCCGCACCAAGTCTGTGGTGCGTTTCGTCAGCCCTGTCCGGCCCGTTCCTGCTCTCCGCACCAAGTCTGTGGTGCGCGTCGCCAGCCCAGTCCGGCCCATTCCTGCTCCCCGCACCAAGTCTGTGGTGCGTTTCGTCAGCCCGGCTCGGCCCATTCCTGCTCCCCGCACCAAGTCTGTGGTGCGTTTCGTCAGCCCTGTCCGGCCCGTTCCTGCTCTCCGCACCAAGTCTGTGGTGCGCGTCGCCAGCCCAGTCCGGCCCATTCCTGCTCCCCGCACCAAGTCTGTGGTGCGTTTCGTCAGCCCGGCTCGGCCCGTTCCTGCTCCCCGCACCAAGTCTACGGTGCGTGTCGCCAGCTCGGCCCGGCCTGCTCCCCGCACCAAGTCAGTGGTGCGTTTCGTCAGCCCTGTCCGGCCCGCTCCTGCTCCCCACACCAAGCCAGTGGTGTGCGTCGTCAGTCCAGCACGGCCCGTGCCTGTTCCCCACACCAAGCCAGTGGTGTGCGTCGTCGGTCCGGCACGGCCCGTGCCTGTTCCACTGGTGCCTGGTCCGGCACCGGTCAGATGCGTTATGCCGGAGCTAGAGCAATCCGCTCCATCAGTGTGCAGTCCAGCTCCGGCCAGCGGGGCCAGACCGGACCAGGGGTACTTTGGGGGGTTGGAGAGGGAGTGGGGATCAGGCCCGGAGCCGGATCCGCCGCCAAGGCGGAGTGCCCACCCGGTCCCTCCCCTGTGGTATTTAGTTGGCGCGGTCGGAGTCCGCGCCTTTAGGGGGGGGTACTGTCACGCCCTGGCTCTGGGGACACTGTTATGTTGAGCCAGGGTGTGTAATTCTATGTTTGTATTTCTATGTTGGCCTGAGTGACTCCCAATCAGAGGCAACGAGTGTCAGCTGGTTGTCTCTGATTGGGAGCCATATTTAACTGTCTGTCTTTCACTTTGTGTTTGTGGTTTCTTGTTCTTATTTGGTTTGTGTTCAACCGTAGACATCACGTTTTCGTCTGTTGTTTTGATCGTGTGATCATTCTCGTAATAAATATGTTCACCTTCAACGCTGCGCATTGGTCCTCCTCCTTAGACGATCGTGACACAAGCACTTCACCTGTCATTGAAATACAATTCTAGCAGGCCTCTACACGGATAGCAGTAGAGCTAAGTATTGCTTTCCCCCCCAAAAAACACAAAGTTCTACAAAACAAATACCCAGTGTTTTTCATCCAAACCATGAAGCAGTGTCTTTACTATGAGGAGAAAACATCATTTTGTGTCCAAGACACCAAAACCAGTTTGAGTAATATATCAACATTCCAGTTTGATCCGGTTAAGATCTGAAGAGTTCAAGAGAAGTTTGAATGTTAAATGCAATGATATACATTCTCAATAAGGTAACACTGTAGGCTGCTGGTGTGTATAGCATATTAGACTTGGAGGGCTATAGTTGTTTTCTCCAAGGCACAGATATGGAACAAAACACGCAAGGAGGACTAAAATGAACTTTAAAATATCAAGGAAGTGGGATTCAAACACATTTATTAAATCATTCAAAAATATGTATGCCAGAGGGACCATTTGAAACAAAAAAGAAGAACGAAATAGTAAAATAATTTTTTTATGGGAAGCATTACATACATGTTTGTGTGAAATCATAAAAATCTGCCATTTCAATGAAAATACGGTACTGCATTTAAAAACCCATCTCGTAGAATTTGATTGGGGTTATTAGTCACAATTTGCAGGAGAGTAGAAAGGTTCATATTCCCTTAAAGAGTTCAAGTAAGCACCATAACTTCCTCCAGTAGCCTCTAACATCAACCTAACTCCAAACTGCAGTAGTGAGTGAAACTTGTAAATAGTTGAGGTGTGATGGTCATGCTGGTTTGCAGCCTATGCATTCTCCATACTGTGTCAACATGGGCCAGACAGTAAAAAACCCACTCAAACGTGTTTCCGTAAAAAACACGAGATGATTTGGTCAATTAGCATTACCAAGCAAGTAGGCTTGGGCGGTATCCAAATTGTCATACCTTCATACCGACCTTGTGACACCCCAGGATATGTGGTAATACTGGCGCTGTTTTCAAACCCCACTGAGCCTCTGTAATCCGAAAGTTAGCAATGTTAACAAGTACATTTAACATTCCATAGCGAATGCTAGCTAAATGCTAACAAGCACATTGCGAACATTTGATACAGTCTCTGACAAACTATTTGCAGGACAGACGTCCCAGCTCATAAAGTTATACAAGTAACTCATAAATTCTACTCACAGTTTTCTGCATGCACAAAACAAATATTAGACAGCAAGGCTCTTGATCCAGGAGGGGATTATCTGCTGTTACCAAGAGAAGTTTGATTTTGCAAGAACATAACCACTTAGCTAGAAACTAGCTACTAAATTAGCAAACCAAATGCCCAACTGCAGAACATTTAGCACATTTTTGACAGTTAACTTAATAGTTGTAAGATATCTAGCTGGCAAACATTTAGTTGTGAATTCCATACTGTAACTAGATCACCTGGCGCGTGCTACACAACAGTGAGTGACTCACAAGGCTCCTGTCTCTCATCATTGTGTGCTTGTAAACAAACACCATGTGACTGGGGACAAATACCCCGGTATACGGTATACCGCCCAAGCCTAGCAAGCAGGTTAACGTTAGCTGCTAGGCTAGCTGCAGCTAGCTTCCCTCCACAGTGACAGAGGCTTGTGAAAGCTTTGCGCCGCACATTAACTGGCAACATCTCATAGGCCTACACTTAAAAACATCCTCAGCGAAATAGTAGTTCTAGACTTCAACTGAAGTCCAAGCATTCAGACATGACAAAACAACATAAAATATATATTTGTAACAGCTGATGCTAAAAGAAGCTAACAGCGAAATAAAAGTATATGTGACAGGGTGGGGTCAGTCAATTCAGGAATTCCAATTAAATTAACAAATTCCAATTCAATAATTGAAAAAAGGCATCTATGTTCAATTACTTGTCAACAAAATGAAACAGAGAAGCTTTCTTTCAAAGTTTCCATTTCAATTCTAATCACTTCCTTAATTTACTTCAATTCAAATTGACCACAACCCTGGTATGGGACCCACGCATAGACTGATATGGACCCACGAGAGGAAAAGCACATTCATTACAAAGTCATAGGTAACACAGGGCTACTACAGCTGATAGCCATTCAACAGTTCAGTTTCAAGCATGATTGGATAAAAACATTGAGAGAAAAACAACAGCCCCAAAAGTAGAGCACCAAAGGCCTTGGCTGACATACATTTGATGTGGCCTGATGACGTTTTAGGAGACAAAATGGAACGTTTCTGAAATAATTAGATTCCCTAGCCATTCTGAGCTGCTGTTAAGTGTAGCCAAGCTTCCTGCAAGACAACAATCCCGAATCCCCCCAACACACAAACGTGCACACACAGCGTGTCAGGCAAACAATACAGTCTATGGCACAGTCTATGCAGTACATATGGAAATAAATATGATGCATTCTTAAGCTATAAATAAGAGAACTGGTTTACCCTTTGACTTTAAGAGCAGCTGAGTGAAATTCACTAATAATGTGGATGACAAAGAATTGGTAACAATGTGTGGTAACACTATCTCAATGGTATACAGACTTGTGACCTCATGTACGGTATATTGTACAATTAATATATGTATGACCTTTATAACCATGATATGCCATCTGACATAAACATACTGTAACTGCCTATGGAACAGATCCAGCGGAATTCTACTGGCTATGTCATAAAAACTAAAGGTTTGTGTGGCGTCTGTCTGTCTGTCACAGCCAGGGTCAATGTCCCCTCAGCCTGCATCACAGCTCAGATCAATACTGTACACAGACGTGCATGGACCACTCGAATACACCAAATGTGCGCACACACACACACAGAAGTGGGGATAGAAATCATGACATTTACATTTACATTTTAGTCATTTAGCAGACGCTCTTATCCAGAGCGACTTACAGTTAGTGAGCGCATACATTTTCATACTGGCCCCCCGTGGGAAACGAACCCACAACCCTGGTGTTGCAAGAGCCATGCTCTACCAACTGAGCTACAGGGGACTGTATGACCTTTCATGACCTTGATGAAAAGCTTCGCTCCACCCAACAGCAGTTGAGAATCAGCTCATGTGAGATGCTACCACTGACAAGGTTGCTGGTATGTGACAGGTAAAGGACTGGTATGCGAGTTAGAATGGTCCAACTGATATAGTCTCCGTGTCACGCCTGATAAGAGCCTTTTTGTTATAATCTCATAGTTTGCTCTTCTAAAAGCCTGTCAACGCATAGACGTATAAATGAGAAACATTACATTTCTATGTGTCAAATCACTTCACATCACAACCCCCCACATCCTCACTTGGCTTTGGTTTGAGAAAACCTCCCTCGCTTTGGTTAACACATTACATTGTGCCCAATACCCACACTGGCATTGTTGACAGATTCAGGACTTCAAACTTGTCAGTATGTAGAATATTGAGGCACACATGCAATGATGAATCTAGTTTACCCCCAAAGCCTCAGTCTGAGCCAGGCAATCCCCTCAGGCCCGTTAAGTCCGACAATTTAGACAGGCAGCCGAAAGGGCTTTCCTCAGCTCCGCAGGACCCCCAACAACAAACAAGAAGGACACACAGGAAAAAAAGGTACACTCTTAGAAAAAAGGGTTCCAAAAGGGTTCTTCAGCTGTACCCATAGGAGAACCCTTTTTGGTTCCATGTAGAAACCTTTTTGGTTCCAGGTAAAACCATTTTAGGTTCCATGTAGAACCCTCTGTGGAAAGGGTTCTACCTGGAACCAAAACGGGTCCTTCAAAGGGTTCTTCTATGGGGACAGTCAAAGAACTCTTTTAGGTTGTAGATGACAATGTTTTTTCTAAGATTGTACAGTA
The DNA here is from genome assembly GCF_964263955.1 of Coregonus lavaretus. Classification (NCBI taxonomy): domain Eukaryota; kingdom Metazoa; phylum Chordata; class Actinopteri; order Salmoniformes; family Salmonidae; genus Coregonus; species Coregonus lavaretus. The sequence goes on along the minus strand of NC_139992.1, from coordinate 63,139,669 downwards.
ACTCAGATAGGATCAATGATCATTCATCATCAGTACATAATGTGACGTTACATTATGTTTTACAATCTGCCAAACAAAAACAAAATTCAGAAATAAATAATCATCTTGCTAATTTATATAAATATATGAAGTCATATACTGTATGGGCATAGAAAGGGGAGAGGAGGAGGGAGTTAAGGAGGTAGGGAGGAGAGAGGCGATCCTAGTTGCGCCCGCCGACACTCTCCATCCTATAGACTACAGTGGTGGAGCTGTCCTCGTGGCACTCGGTGGGCACCACCTTTTTCCACAGAGAGTCTTTGAGAGCTAGCTCTTGCTGAAGGCTCTCGTAATCCAAGGGTCCAAAGGTAATATGCTGTTTCAAGCAACACGGGATAACAGATTAGTCTGGGTCTGCCTGCACATGCCACTAGGGTAGCTAAACTAGGTGTGCAAGGGTGTGTGATGCGTGTGTGACTGTGACTGACTATCTATGTGTAGTTGGTAAGTTATTATTCTGTGTATATATGAAATGGACTATGTGTAGGTCTTTCTATGTTTTGTCTATGACTGTTTAGTGTGTGGTGTGGTGTGTCTGGTTTACTCTGACAGAGATGCCACTTGCCTCTAAACACAATGATTAAAAACAATTTTAGACCAACAGGAAAGGATCATTCAAAATGTATTGTAACTTGAGATTTTTTTATTACGAAGCATGCCAAAGCTTGCTGAAAAACTTGAAATTAAACTAAATTAAATGACAATGCCCTCCAAAACGGCAAACCAGTCAATTCCAAAAAATATATAGAATTATCAAACAAACACAAAAAGAATGATAGTTTTGTTAAAATAGACCCCTAACGCAATGGTAAATCTTAGCTCTGGCGGTAGTGTTATACTGTAGGTTTTGGGGGGGTGTCAGAAATATTTTTGCTATTTTTACAACCAGAATTATGGGCGCCGTAGCTGGCGGTGGTGTGAAAGAGCTGGGTTTTGATGAATGAACAAGTTGTGGGTGAGTCAAGGCTTGGCCCCTCACTGGCCAATCATATCGTGCTCCATGGCTAAATATGTGGTTGCTTCAAGTTGTGTATTTACGGTCTTTTATGTATTGTGTTGTCATCAACTAGCCTAGTTTGTTAAATAGCCTGCCCCATATTTGCTAAATATGTTGCTCATGTTAGCAGTCTACATTGTTCCAATTGCATTGCTTCAATATGGATATACAATGTTAAACATTGGTTATAGCATTCGCACTGATATAGGGGCTAGGCCTAGAGTAAATTGCAGTCTGGACATGGACATGCCAAGCATAGTGAATAAGCAAGATAACATGTACTAGGCCATTGATAAGGCCTAAAAAGACAGTGTATAATTATAATCAAATTATTATAAAAAATAAACAAAAACATGTTTTAAATAGGCTATGTCTTAATACAGTTACAGGCACCATAATTGCTCCCCGTGGGCGTATAACACAGACAAGTCAACAGACTATGGGAGAGTTTTACGCATACAAACTTTTCACAGGATCTGGATAAAGGTCCAATATAAAGAGAAAGGGGGAATGTCCACTGTTGTACTGCTCGCAACTGTAATGTTTTATAAACATAATGGAAACACCTTATAGATCAAATTTGCACTTCTCCAGAAATAGCAGACGAAACTGCATTGCATTCGAGCCTTGTACGTTCTCACCACAAACCCATGGACGGTGAACATTTCTAATAAGTTTGTTTTTTAAACAAATTAAACAAAAAACAATCCATCTGTTTTTTAAACCAACAACAATATTTCTAAGTAGGATCGAGTCAGAAGCATGATATCATAAATCGCTTCTCTCGTTCCATGGCACTGTGTACACACGTAGGCCAAAATGTCTTTACGCATAACATTCGCATGTCTTTACAAAATACTAGGATCTTGTTAATTGTATCGTTGCCTATGTGCGAGGTAGATTCTCCAAAGAATTCAACTGTTGATATTGCATTATAGGAGGACTGAATAGCTTGTAGGAGTGTGTCTTTGGTAATCGGATGAGGGGCGTTCTTTGAAAATGGGGTTGGATAGCCTACTTGAACAAGCTAAATGCAGGTACAGTGCCTTGTAAAAGTATTCATCCCCTTTGGCGTTTTTCCTATTTTGTTGCATTACAACCTGTAATTTAAATTGATTTTGGGGAGGGGGGGGGTTCATGTAATGGACATTTTAGCAGACGCTCTTATCCAGAGCAACTTACAGTTAGTGAATGAATAAATTGTTTCATACTGGCCCCCCGTGGGAAACGAACCCACAACCCTGGTGTTGCAAGCGCCATGCTCTACCAATTGAGCTACACGGGGCATATGTATTCACCCCCTTTGCTATGAAGCCCCTAAATAAGATCTGGTGCAACCAATTACCTTCAGAAGTCACATAATTAGTAAAATAAAGTCCTCCTGTGTGCAATCTAAGTGTCACATGATCTGTCACATGATCTCAGTATATATATACACACCTGTTCTGAAAGGCCCCAGAGTCTGCAACACCACTAAGCAAGGGGCACCACCAAGCAAGCGGCACCATGAAGACCAAGGAGCTCTCCAAACAGGTCAGGGACAAAGTTGTGGAGAAGTACAAACCACGGTTGGGTTATACAAAAAAAATCAGAAACTTTGAACATCCCACGATGCACCATTAAATCCATTATTGAAAAATTGAAAGAATATGGCACCACAAAAAACCTGCCAAGAGAGGGCCGCCCACCAAAACTCACGGACCAGGCAAGGAGGGCATTAATCAGAGAGGCAACAAAGAGACCAAAGATAACCCTGAAGGAGCTGCAAAGCTCCACAGTGGAGATTGGAGTATCTGTCCATAGGACCACTTTAAGCCATACACTCCACAGAACTGAGCTCACGGAAGAGTGGCCAGAAAAAAGCCATTGCTTTTAAGCAAACACATTTGGTGTTCGCCAAAAGGCATGTGGGAGACTCCTCAAACGTATGGAAGAAGGTACACTGGTCAGATGAGACTCAAATTGAGCTTTTTGGCCATCAAGGAAAACACTATGTCTGGTGCAAACCCAACACCTCTCATCCCCCCGAGAACACCATCCCCACAGTGAAGCATGGTGGTGGCAGCATCATGCTGTGGGGATGTTTTTCATCGGCAGGGACTGGGAAACTGGTCAGAATTGAAGGAGTGATGGATGGCACTAAATACAGGGAAATTCTTGCGGGAAACCTGTTTCAGTCTTCCAGATATTTGAGACTAGGACAGAGGTTCACTTTCCAGCAGGACAATGACCCTAAGCATACAGCTAAAGCAACACTCGAGTGGTTTAAGGGGAAACATTTAAATATCTTGGAATGGCCTAGTCAAAGCCCAGACCTCAATCCAATTGAGAATATGTGGTATGACTTAAAGATTGCTGTACACCAGCAGAACCCATCCAACTGGAAGGAGCTGGAGCAGTTTTGCCTTGAAGAATGGGCAAACATCCCAGTGGCTAGATGTGCCAAGCTTATAAAGACATACCCCAAGAGACTTGCAGCTGTAATTGCTGCAAAAGGTAGCTCTACAAAGTATTGACTTTGGGGGGTGGTGAATAGTTATGCACGCTCAATTTTTCATTTTTTTTTTCTTATTTCTTCTTTGTTTCACAAGAAAAAATATTTTGCATCTTCAACGTGGTAGGCATGTTGTGTAAATCAAATTATACAAACCCCCCAAAAATCCATTTTAATTTCAAAGCAGTAGAAAATGTAAAACCTGTTTATTCATAGGCTACTTTTGACTAAAGGCCAGGATAAAGACGCACCTATGCGAAGCTCCAATCAAGGGGGAGGGTAGGCTATGTTTGGTTTTTAAATCAAATTAAACTAAATGCGGGAAACCAATCATTTTTTTATGTTTCTAAATACGAGGTTCACTGGCACAAAAGGCACATCTCTCCTTCCATCCATGGATCTGTGCACCATAGCTAGATAGGCTACACTTCCACCCTCAAAGTTCATGCCATTATCAACTGAGTTACCATTAACACCTGCTTTATGTGAGTCTTAAAACTTCCCATTAGCACTGCATGAAAGTCACTTTTGCACTTGTTTTTTAAGGACACACCTCAAATATTGCCACCCCTCCCACCTCAGTGCAAGCGAGCTGATGTTAGACAGGTAAATCGCCGAACCTGGCTTTAAGACTGGAAAATGCCTGTACGGCAGTTTTAACAAGATGAAATTGCAAACTAACGTTCGTTTGACACTTGTGCCTCCTTAGCGCCAGCTGAAAATAGAGCCCCAAATGTCAATACATTATAGTGTAGCAATTTAGATAACTAAAAATGTGCAGGACAACAATCGTTCTTTAGGAACCCTTATAAGTAACTATTATACTCAGCTACATACAGCCAACTCAGCATCATCAAATCTGGCACATTCTGTTATTCTGGAAGGGTGTGGTATCAATGGAAGAAGGGTGTGTGTGTTAAGGTGTGTGTGGGGAGGGGTGGGATGTGTGTACTCACCCTCTGGTCGCCTCCCTCCCTGCGAGGATCGTGCTTCTTGGCAAAGTGCCTCAGGTTGTCGTAGTTGTGGAAGTTAAAGAGAGACACCAGGTCCTGAAACGCACAGAATGAGAAAGGCATATAGTCAGACAGAGGGAGGGATACAGAGAGAAAGAGAGGGTCAGAGACAGAGAGCGAGACAGACAGAGAGCTCCAGCTAAAAATCTAAACTTGAGCGTGTACCAGAATAGCAGAGGGACTGGGATTCGATCCCACACAAACAGGGGCGTACATGTGATGTGTTGAAGGCCAAGCCAAGGTCACGAGTCAATAGAGTTAAAGAACATTGCTTCCTTGGACAACATGCTGACAGAGATTCCTGGCATTGTTTTCAAGCCCTGAGATCTAACCACTCACTCACTTTGTTATTAAGGAGCAGGTTGGTGTGGGGCCTCTCTCTATGGCCAAGAGCTAGAACAACACATAGCTGTACCTGTACATAACCCCACTGCAATGACTGGGCTTCAATGAGAAAGCGCCTACTAGTTAACTGATAGATTAATTATTAATGACTAATTATTACACCCTGAAACTGTGTATAATGTGTTAGAAATGTGTGAGTGTAGGACCAGTAAAGGCTATGGCATTGAGCCACTATTTAGCAATGTGAGTAAGAGTTAGGCCAGACAACAAAGACAACTGAGAAACTAAGATAAAGAGGCCTCCCAATTTAGGGAGGGGAGAAACTGTTATGAAAACATGGTGCAGAATATTGTGAGAACGGCAATAACTGAGTAATGCAGGGAGTAGGGTATGTGTGTGTGTGTGTGTGTGTGTGTGTGTGTGTGTGTGTGTGTGTGTGTGTGTGTGTGTGTGTGTGTGTGTGTGTGTGTGTGTGTGTATGTGTGTATGCATGTGTGTATATGTGTGTGTGTGTGTGAACTGATGGTCAGTAGAGCAGTTTTAGAGTGGAAAACTACAGCCCGCCTACAGAGGGGAGGGATTTTTTTGTATGACGTATGAGTATAAAAGATGGACTCTGAAATTGTGATGGCAGAATTCTCAATGAATAAATATCTCTGACTATGCAGACCGGGACTCTGGCCGTTACTTAAATCCCAAAAGACTTACAACCTTTTGGGAGACGCACAGAGACACTAAAATAGTTTGTTAAATAATTCACGTAACATTAACTTATGGCAACAGCTCTGGTGGACATTCCTGCAGTCAACATGCCAATTACACGCTCCCTCAAAACTTGAGACATCTGTGGTATTGTGTTGTGTGACAAAACTGCACATTGTAGTGGCCTTTTATCGTCCCCCGCACAAGGTGCACCTGTGTAATGATCATGCTGTTTCATCAGCTTTTTGATACGCCACACCTGTCAGGTGGATGGATTATCTTGGCAAAGGAGAAATGCTCACCAAAAGGGATGTAAACAAATTTGTGCACAACATTTTAGCGAAATAAGCTTTTTGTGTGTATGGAACATTTCTGGGAACTTCCATTTCAGCTCATGAAACATGGGACCAACACTTTACATGTTGCGTTTATATTTTTGCTCAGTGCACATAGTCTAGTGAGTTTGCATAGGGTCAGTGCAAGATAGAGTCAGTGCAGATAGTTTGGGTGCCATTGACTATTTAGCAGTCTGGCTATTTAGCAATCTTATGGCTTGCCTGTTGGTCTGAGAGCCGATGCTCCGGTATCGTTTGCTGGACGTTTAAAACAATTTTTTCTAGTCATTTAGCAGACGCTCTTATCCAGAGCGACTTACAGTTAGTGAGTACATACATATTTTTTTTCATACTGGTCCCCCATGGGAAACAAACCCACAACCCTGGCGTTGCAAACGCCATGCTTTACCAACTGAGCAACACGGGACTGAACAGTGAACAGTCTATGGCTTGGGTGGCTGGAGTCTTTGGCAATTTCCGGCCCTTCCTCTGACACTACCTGATATAGAGGTCCTGGATGGCAGAGAGTTTGGCCCCAGTGATGTACTGGGCTGTCCGCACCACCCCCTGTAGCGCTTTGTGGTCAAGGGCGGTGCATTTGCATACCAAGCGGTGATGCTGCCAGTCAAGATGCTCTCGATGGTGCAACTGTATAACTTTTTGAGGATCCGAGGGCCCATGCCAAATCTTTTCAGCCTACTGAGGGGAAGAGGCGCTGCTGTGCCCTCTTCATGACTGTGCAGGTGTGTGTGGACCATGTTACGTCCTTAGTGATGTGGACGCCAAGGAACTTTAAGCTCTCAACCCGCTCCACAACAGCCCTGTCGATGGGGCGTGCTCTCCCCTCTTTCTCCTATAGTCCACGATCAGCTCCTTGGTCTTACTTACATTGAGGGAGAGGTCGTTGTCCTGGCACCACACTGCTAAGTCTGACCTCCACCCTGTAGCCTGACTCATCGCCGTCGGTGATCAGGCCTACCACCGTCGTGTCATCAGCAAACAATGATGGTGTTGGAGTCGCGCGTGGCGACGCAGTCGTGGGTGAAGAGGGGGTACAAGAGGGGACTAAGCACACACCCCTGAGGGGCTCCCGTGTTGAGGGTCAATGTGGCGGAGGTGTTGTTGCCTACCCTCACCACCTGGGGCCGGCCCGTCAGGAAGTCCAGGATCCAGTTGCAGAGGGAGGGGCTTGGTGATGAGCTTGGAGGGGACAATGGTGTTGAACGCTGAGCTGAAGTCTATGAACAGCATTCTCACGTAGTTATTTCCCTTCTTGTCCAGGTGGGAGAAGGCAGTGTGAAGTGCAATTGAGATTGCTTCATCTGTGGATCTGTTGGGCCGGTGTGCGAATTGGAGTGGGTCTAGGGCAGGGGTAGGCAACCCTGTTCCTGGAGTGCCGCAGGTACTGCATGATTTTGTTCCAACTAGGCACCACACCTGACCAACTGAGCTAATTGATCAGTTCAGTGATTGCCTACATTCAACAGACCTGGTCTTCTAGGTCAGTTGGATCAAAAAACATGAAGTGCCTGCGGCACTCCAGGACCAGGGTTTCCTACTCCTGGACTAGGGTGTCTGGGATGATGGTGTTGATGTGTGTCATGACCAGCCTTTCAAAGCACTTCATAATTAACTTTTGTGTTTGTGTGTCTTTATGTACACCTGGCTGCACAATGAGTTTCCTCAATGGAACAATTAAGTTTGAAATGAATTGAATTAAATTGTAACATGAAGAATAGCTCATGTCCCAACTCAAACTGTGTGCATTCATCTCACTTCCCCTGCGATGCAGCAAAATAGAGAAATCAGACAGTGACATATTAATGAATAATGCATGGCGGGAAGGAGAAAAACGACTAGGCAGAGAGGGAGATGACAAGATGCTGTTTTGGGCCGGGCGATACACTAAATAAGATCTATATGTCTGTGTGGCCTTGTCAGAGCAAAAGGTGTGTAAATCGCAGATGCTTTAGGAGGAGTATCTGGGCTAGGCTAGCTCATTCCTCATGATAGATGGATTCATATGCAGTGGCGGCACTGTGATGGAGAATGGCTCCCACTGCCCTGGCCACTCCCCAGGGTGCTCTAGTGTATCACTGCTTAGCTTGGAGGATACCTTTCAAGGCTGTGGAAACACTTTCACCCAGTTCTCCTCTGAATCATTCAGATGTTCATTGACAAACTTCAGACGGGCATGTATATATGCTTTCTTGAGCAGGGGGACCCTGCGGGCGCTGCAGGATTTCAGTCCTTCACGGCGTAGTGTGTTACCAATTGTTTTCTTGGTGACTATGGTCCCAGCTGCCTTGAGTTCATTGACAAGATCCTCCCGTGTAGTTCTGGGCTGATTCCTCACCGTTCTCATGATCATTGCAACTCCACGAGGGGAGATCTTGCATGGAGCCCCAGGCCGAGGGAGATTGACAGTTATTTTGTGTTTCTTCCATTTGTGAATAATCGCATCAACTGTTGTCACCTTCTCACCAAGCTGCTTGGCGATGGTCTTGTAGCCCATTCCAGCCTTGCTTAGGTCTACAATCTTGTCCCTGACATCCTTGGAGAGCTCTTTGGTCTTGGCCATGGTGGAGAGTTCGGAATATGATTGATTGATTGCTTCTGTGGACAGGTGTCTTTTATACAGGTAACACTTTAAGAGTGTGCTCCTAATCTCAGCTCGTTACCTGTATAAAAGACACCTGGGAGCCAGAAATCTTTCTGATTGAGAGGGGGTCAAATACTTATTTCCCTCATTAAAATGAAAATCAATTTATAACATTTTTGACATGCATTTTTCTGGATTTTTGTTGTTGTTATTCTGTCTCTCACTGTTCAAATAAACCTACCATTAAAATTATAGACTGATCATTTCTTTGTCAGTGGGAAAATGTACAAAATCAGCAGGGGATCCAATACTTTTTTCCCCTCACTGTATTACCTCAGCGAACTGACAGTGCTCCGGACGGGCCGCCCCACCTCTTGCCTCGTGAATGACGTCATTACTGGTTCAAGAGACAGTACACATTTTTTATAATTTATGCAAATGCTGTTTATGAGTACAATAAAATAAATTGTTGATCAGTACAGATTGTAATCTGTAGCCCCATGAAATCAGCCAAAACAAGCTCAATAACTCATGCACACATTCCTATTGAATATGCATTCACCTGTATTGTGGATAGGCCTAGGCCACATCTTGATTTACCCAGCTTATCAATAGAGATTTACAATTCAAATAAATGATTACCATTATGTTATGTAGTTAGATTGGTAAAAACAAAGTTAATTTGATTGTATAATTGATTCATTAATGCATACATGGCTGTCTCTGAAAAATGTAATGATATTGAACTCAAAAGATGCCCAACGATTGAACAGAGCAGTAGCTGAGATTATCTGTCTGGATCAAGTGCCATTCTGTGACTTTGGCTAATATATTTTCTTTTTTTGCTGTGGTATCGTTTTGGTATCATTTTGGTATCGAGTATCGTGATGTATTGAGTATTGTGACACTAAACCTGGTATCGAAGTCAAAATGATGGTATCGTGTGTGTGCGTGCGTGTGTCTGCGTCCGTACCGTGCAGAACTGGATGCCTCTGATGCTGTTGCCCAGCTTGTCCAGTGGTGGAGACCAGCACATGATGCCCATGACATTGGGTACTACCAGTAGGATGCCCCCTGCCACGCCCGACTTGGCTGGCAAGCCCACCTTGAGACACACAGACACAGAGAGGAGAGGTTACCCACAACCCTATGGAAATCAGGGCCCATATAAAAAAATGTAAAAGCGCCTCAGAGTGCTAATCTAGGAACAGCTCCCCCCTGTCCATATAATCTTATTCATTGTGATCTAAAAGACTAAACTGATCCTATAGAGTCTCACAGTGAATACAGGCCCAGGGCTTTATAGACACAGAATGAATGAGACAGACACACAGACAGAGTGAAATTGAAGGAAGTAAATACAGCATAGGACCTATTACAATCTCTCTCAAGAGAAGTGTCGATGACTTACAATATCAATTACATTCTTTATGCAACATTTGCATTTGACATTTGGATTCGTATTTGTTCAAGGGTTAGTGGCTTTAAATAGATAATAAAATGGGATGAAAGTGGAAGTTAATTGAGGATTGATTAGCACTCATGCCAAGTAGGATCATAGCATGTAGTGTACCATGGGTACAGCTATACAAGGACTGAACAAGACAGGTTGGTTTTCGACACAGTATATTATCTCTCTCTTTATATCTCTTTTTCAATCTGTATTTCCATCTCTCCCTCTTTCTGTAGGCTATCAGGAAGAGTGTGTCCTGTCCTATGCCAATCATGTGGCATCAAGACACCGATGTTTAGCTATCCGATGGGGAATGATGACAAAATAGAGCATCCTTGCCAACCAAACCCTGAGGCCTACAGGTAACTGCCAAAATAATGGAAACACTTGAGTAAATGAGGGATACAAAGTACAGTCCATTCGGAAAGTATTTAGACCCCTTGACTTTTTCCACATTTTGTTATATGTTACAGCCTTATTCTAAAATAGATTCAATAAAACTTTTTCCTCATCAATCTACACACAATACCCCATAATGACAAAGCGAAAACAGGTTTTTAGACATTTTTGCAAATGTATTCAAAAAATAAAAAACAGAAATACCTTATTTACATAAGTATTCAGACCCTTTGCTATGAGACTCTAAATTGTGCTCAGGTGCACCCTGTTTCCATTGATCATCCTTGAATGGTCTGATGAAACCAAGATTGAACTCTTTGGCCTAAATGCCAAGTGTCACGTCTGGAGGAAACCTGGCACCATCCCTATGGTGAAGCATGGTGGTGGCAGCATCATGCTATGGGGATGTTTTCAGAGGCAGGGACTGAGAGATCCTTGATGAAAACCTGCTCTAGAGCGCTCAGGACCTCAGACTGGGGCAAAGGTTCACCTTCCAACAGGACAACGACCCTAAGCACACAGCCAAGACAACGCAGGAGTGGCTTTGGTACACGTCTCTGAATGTCCTTGAGTGGCCCAGCCAGAGCCCGGACTTGAACATCTCTGGAGAGACCTGAAAATAGCTGTGCAGTGACGCTCTCTATCCAACCTGACAGAGCTGTAGAGGATCTGCAGAGAAGAATGGGAGAAACTCCCCAAATACAGGTGTGCCAAGCTTGTAGCGTCATACCCAAGAAGAATCAAGGCTGTAATCACTGCCAAAGGTGCTTCAACAAAGTACTGAGTAAAGGGTCTGAATACTTATGTAAACGTGATATTTCAGTAAAAAAATATTTGCAAAAAAACTGTTTTTGCTTTGTCATTATGGGGTATTGTGTGTAGACTGATGAGGAAAAACAACAATTTAATCCATTTTAGAATAAGGCTGTAACGTAACAATATTTGGAAAAAGTCAAGAGGTCTGAATACTTACCAAATGCACTGTATATTGAAAGCAGGTGCTTCCACACAGGTATGGTTCCTGAGTTAATTAAGCAATTAACATTCCATCATGCTTAGGATCATGTATAAAAATGCTGGGCAGGCCATTATTTTGGCCATAATTTTGGCTACCATGGCTATGCCCCCCCATAGGATGACAATGCCCCATCCCACAGGGCACGAATGGTCACTGAATGGTTTGATGAGCATGAAAACGATGTAAACCGTATGCCATGGTCGTCTCAGTCACCAGATCTCAATGCAATTGAACACTTATTTGAGATTCTTGAGCGGCGCCTGAGACAGCGTTTTCTACCACCATCAATAAAACATAAAATTATGGAATTTTGCAAGTGGGGAGAGAGTGAGACAGGGTGGAGGAGGAGGCTTGGCTTGTAATGTCAGCAGGCTACAGTAGCCTATGCTTCGGAGGAGGAAGTAGCCTAAACACGCACAAACACTGGCAAAGATTTTCAGCAGGCAGGCAGACACTGGAATAATTTTGAGTGACGACTTTGCATAGGCGTTTTGTTTCTTGTGGGACTGGAAAAAAATGCCCGGAATGTAAAATAACGTTATTAACCGGTTCCCATGCTTTTAAAATAACGGTTCTGTTCCGGAACAGTATAGATCACTTCCGTTCCCGGTTCTGATTCTGTTCCTCAAAAAATGTTTTGTTCCCTGAACTTGTTCCCACCCATTCCAGACACTTTCTTATATATGCCAAGGTGAACCTGTTCTGGCTTGTGGTGACCCAACACCCTATTAAGACACTTTATGTTGGTGTTTCCTTTATTTTGGCAGCTACCTGTATTTTACAGCTTGTCAAAACGACCTCCATGTTTAAGTACTAGATGCCAATGCACATTTCTCCACGTTCAAAACACCTAATGTAACCCTCTCACTATGAGTTGGAGTCCGAAAGAGCAGCAGTCAATTCAGTACAGTTAACTGAAATCCTTCTACAAAATGCAAACTTATGAATTGACTGAATGAAAAGATGGACTGAGTCCAGGCCTGATGAGGACCAGTGACACATAATGGGTTAAAATGTCATCATCGAACCCATTTCCTCCTTTAATCCAATTATTTGAGAGAGGTGACTCCGGCTTTTTGCTGAGGTCATGTCCCCCAGGCATAACATCTGATTGGATAATCCCCCCATGGGAGCTTTAGGTAGACCAGTGGCCTGGTTTGATCTGGCATGAACAGCGACTGGAGGGACTGGAGCCCAGTGGAGGGCAACTGGGGACATTGTGGGGCAGAGAAAAGGCTGTATGAGACAAAGTCAAGCAATTGGGCATTGTGCTCCAACAGCTACGTAATTCGTGACACGTCGCAAATGATGAGTCCGCGCTATCTGACGTAAGACAGAAGGGCAGATACTGGTCAGAGAGGGGCAGTATTGGGTAGAAAGACCTGTGCTGCCACAGAAGTCAGAGAGAGGTCAATGTTGTGGTATGACACTGTTGTATCGCGGTGCAACTCTATGAAGTGTTGTGTCGTATTCAGACTCACGTGGAAGGCGAACTGGCCAGAGAAGTCGTACATGCCGCAGGAGTGCATGAGGCTCAGTGTGTCGCGCACCGCCTCCGGGCTCAGAACGCGCTCGCCTGTGATTGGACAGAAGCCGCCGTTGGCCAGGGTGGCCGCCATGACACTGGCGCTCTCGCAGGTCACCTCGATGGAGCACAGCTGGAGGGACACAGACAGTTACAACACAAATGTAAGATCAAGCCAAAACAGTCATATTGATACAAATAAATGAATATAGAACAAACACACACACACACACCAGGTTTTTCATTATCCGGTAATTGACGGCTTTTGGCCGATATTGTTTTTTTAAAGCCGATAAATATAATTGTTGCTGACCAAATTTACCAGGAGAAAACAATCCAGTTGCAAAATAATGCTTTTTATTCATTGATGGAAATACCAGTCGATGGAAATACATTTGACCGTCCTGCTTATCGGTCTATAGGTTAATTTGTATAATTTAGTGGAATTAAATTGCTGCGTGTGCATTTTCATTAGTCGTCATGTATTTTATTTATCACATGCGCACAGCATACAGAGCCTATTTTGAGTGGAATATCACCTCAGTGCTAGAGCTGCAGCACCTCAGCTCATTGCTGCTTTTATATGCCCTGTCATTGCACAACAATTCCAAACAGTTTTGATGGCCACGATTAAAAATAGCTACTTTTTTTTATTTCTCAACTGCAGGGGCGGTGTGTTCAATAGGGCGATATGGGCGACGCACTGCCAAACGGGAAAAGGAAGGGATTTTTTTTCTAATCAATTATATCACGGCAACAGTAGTTATCAGTGTTGTAATCTAGACGTCTGATCTGCCACAGTGCCACTAAATGTCCAATCAGGCTAAAGTCGTGCTTCAAATGCCCCCCCCCCCTTTTGGGGCGATTTCAGTCAGGTTGAAAATCGCCCAGAAGTCTGTCATAGACTCCCATGTAAAATCTATTTTTTTCAAATATCAGAGCTTTCAATACAATCTCTATGGGTTTCTGAGGGCTTGCACTTACGCGCTTTCGTCATACGTAACATATAACCATGAACGTAACTAAGAAAAGAGCGGGTAGCAGCGTCAATCAATTCACTACTTCTATCAAAATGGCTAGGCTTCAGTGCAACTCGATTGTGTCTTTGAAAGAAGTTCCTTTTTGTCGGCGAACAAATGAAGATAAATTGGCAACGAAACAATTAGGACCTCCCAGACCAAATTTAATAATTCAACAGGTTTCTACTAAAGGGGGGAAGTCCTACACCCGAGGATTTTCCAAAAATTGGTACGAACGAAAAACCTGGCTAGCAGGCTGCGATGTAGCTAATGCAGTCTTCTGCTACCCCCTGCTTACTCTTTCACCCTGAAGGCGGCACGGCAGACAGCACCGCTTGGACAGCGACTGGTGTGTAACGGACATGCACCATCTTTCAGGAAAGATTAAGAAACATGAGCTGTCAAAGACCCACATGGATAGCTGTTTGAGATTGTCTGCTTTGGGGAGAGTGAACATTCCCACTCAACTGGATGAGGGATACAGGCTAGCTGTCCGCCGCCACAACGATGAGGTTAGTGTTGATAATCACAAGTTTACTGGAGAACTGAAACTGACAAGGCTGACAAGATAGGACCCTTTTGTCCATTGTTATTGGATAGGAACAGAACTTATAACCAGCTCCTGACCTAAATAGATCTTAGCACAACATTTTACTCAACATATCATATTCCATATTCACTATAACAAATATATTTACTACGACATTAGCAAGAACCGCCACATCCTCAGCCGGCTAATCCAGTGTGTGAAGTTTTGCGGAGTGTTTGAGTTAGCTTTGCGAGGCAAAGATGAAACTGAGGGCTCCACCAACCCTGGTAAGCCAACACTTTTGAGATCAGTCAATAAATGCTTCTGGTATTGACTTATATGCTGCCCCTGTCTTCATGTTGTTGCTGGACATATCTTTTTTAAAATGTGTGTAGGTCACCTAAATCATCAGAAAAATTGCCCCCCCTGAGAATTTTTTCAGGAGCCGCCACTGCTCAACTGGTAATTGAAGCGCGCCTCCTACTCACCATGCAACTGCATAGACAACAGTAGACAGGCTATCAGCGTGTCACCCACCACTTTGCAATGTGAGCTGGAGGCAGTATGCATTTTGAAAACGGATACTTATTGTTTGAAACCTGAACGTTTACTTCATATTATGAGGCATGGTTACCTTGCTTCATAGTAGCCTAGGCAAAATCCTACCATTGAAACGTGGAGGCAATTATTTTATAAAGGCTCATATGCCATTGAAACCAGCATTTCTCTCCTGTTTGATTGGTTTTCAAATCAACTTTCTTTCGTTGTCCAGAAGCCAAAGGGACAACGCTAGTCATATTAGCAAACCATCCTAGTTGTTGCATCTTTAGATTCCCCCTCTTTCTAAGTTTCTGAGAGTTTCATGTCTGTCACATATGGAACAGCTCGCATAAGGTGCGCTGTTTAGAATGGTGTTTTCCCGCAAATTGCATTTTGGCATATGTTTTAAAATGACATTTTATTGTCTGCTTCATTACAGGAGTTGCATGTTCTGTTAAAATAGATTACCATAATCTAAAATGTGATTTATGTCATTCTGAGCACCTTGGGTGGAAGCCCTTATGGGTTACGCACACAATGCATATGGGTCCGGTAAATTTCTTAAAATGGCCAGTAAATTAAAATCTTCCCGGTCACGTTGTCCAGCGCCACATTTTCCTAATGGAAACCATGACACGCACAAACACACACACAAAGAAGAATATATAAAACATATACCATAATCAAAGTACATTTAAATGCGCAGAGTATAATGTATCCGCTAGCACTGCTCCCACTCTCTTGCCCTTCTATGGTTGTAAGAGAGGCTCCAGGTTATGTGAGTTCTCAGGGGGCCAAGGCAAACATGACTAACATAACTGGAGCCCATCCGTCTGGGGCTGTCAGCGCAAGAGTGACACCAGAGAGGAAGGCTGTCGACACCCAAAGGGATGTGACATCAACACGGCTATCCCATTACACACATGCGCGTGCACACATTCCCCCCCCAGAAAAGCACATGAGCAACGTCACACAGTCACCAAACCCAGAGAGTGAGAGGAAGGAGTTTAGCGTGTTTGCGATTGTTCTATTCATTCCAATCTAGCCATTACAATAAGCCCGTCCTCCCCATTTCTCCCTCCATCAGCCTTCACTGGCAGTGGGTTGTTTGTGTGGGACATCTGTCTGTACGTACCTGGAAGTAGAAATCCAGAATGGACGTCATGTCTGTCCCTTCAGGAAAACACTGCAGAGAGAGAGAGGGGCAGGGAGAGGGAGGGAGAACTATGACTGAACAGAGACCGATTACCTCTGTGCAATATATTTTTACATGACTGTTCTGTATCACTTCAGCGACCTTAGATTATACAGTGAGGGAAAAAAGTATTTGATCCCCTGCTGATTTTGTATGTTTGCCCACTGACAAAGAAATTATCAGTCTATAATTTTAATGGTAGGTTTATTTGAACAGTGAGAGACAGAATAACAACAACAAAAATCCAGAAAAACGCATGTCAAAAATGTTATAAATTGTAATGAGGGAAATAAGTATTTGACCCCTTCTCAATCAGAAAGATTTCTGGCTCCCATGTGTCTTTTATACAGGTAAAAGAGCTGAGATTAGGAGCACACTCTTAAAGGGAGTGCTCCTAATCTCAGCTTGTTACCTGTATAAAAGACACCTGTCCACAGAAGCAATCAATCAATCAGATTCCAAACTCTCCACCATGGCCAAGACCAAAGAGCTCTCCAAGGATGTCAGGGAGAAGATTGTAGACCTACACAAGACTGGAATGGGCTACAAGACCATCGCCAAGCAGCTTGGTGAGAAGGTGACAACAGTTGGTGTGATTGTTCGCAAATGGAAGAAACACAAAAGAACTGTCAATCTCCCTCGGCCTGGGGCTCCATGCAAGATCTCACCTCGTGGAGTTGCAATGATCATGAGAACGGTGAGGAATCAGCCCAGAACTACACGGGAGGATCTTGTCAATGATCTCAAGGCAGCTGGGACCATAGTCACCAAGAAAACAATTGGTAACACACTACGCCGTGAAGGACTGAAATCCTGCAGCGCCCGCAAGGTCCCCCTGCTCAAGAAAGCACATATACAGGGCCGTCTGAAGTTTGCCAATGAACATCTGAATGATTCAGAGGAGACCTGGGTGAAAGTGTTGTGGTCAGATGAGACCAAAATGGAGCTCTTTGGCATCAACTCAACTCGCCGTGTTTGGAGGAGGAGGAATGCTGCCTATGACCCCAAGAACACCATCCCCACCGTCAAACATGGAGGTGGAAACATTATGCTTTGGGGGTGTTTTTCTGCTAAGGGGACAGGACAACTTCACCGCATCAAAGGGACGATGCACAGGGCCACGGAACCTCCTTCCCTCAGCCAGGGCATTGAAAATGGGTCGTGGATGGGTATTCCAGCATGACAATGACCCAAAACACACGGCCAAGGCAACAAAAGGAGTGGCTCAAGAAAAAGCACATTTAAGGTCCTGAAGTGGCCTAGCCAGTCTCCAGACCTTAATCCCATAGAAAATCTGTGGAGGGAGCTGAAGGTTCGAGTTGCCAAACGTCAGCCTCGAAACCTTGGACTTGGAGACTTGGAGAAGATCTGCAAAGAGGAGTGAGACAAAATCCCTCCTGAGATGTGTGCAAACCTGGTGGCCAACTACAACAAACGTCTGACCTCTGTGATTGCCAACAAGGGTTTTGCCACCAAGTACTAAATCATGTTTTGCAGAGGGGTCAAATACTTATTTCCCTTATTAAAATGCAAATCAATTTATAAAATTTTTGACATGCGTTTTTCTGGATTTTTGTTGTTGTTATTCTTTCTCTCACTGTTCAGATAAACCTACCATTAAAATTATAGACTGATCATTTCTTTGTCAGTGGGCAAACGTACAAAATCTTTTTTCGATCAAATACTTTTTCCCCCTCACTGTATATATAACACAGCAAAAAAAGAAACGTCCTCTCACTGTCAACTGCGTTTATTTTCAGCAAATATGTGTAAATGTGTGTGAACATAAGATTCAACAACAGACAAACTGAACAAGTTCCACAGACATGTGACTAACATAAATTGAATAATGTGTCCCTGAACAAAGGGGGGGGGGGGGGGGGGGGTCAAAATCAAAAGTAACAGTCAGTATCTGGTGTGGCCACCAGCTGCATTAAGTACTGCAGTGCATCTCCTCCTCATGGACTGCACCAGATTTGCCAGTTCTTGCTGTGAGATGTTACCCCACTCTTCTACCAAGGCACCTGCAAGTTCCCAGACATTTCTGGGAGGAATGTCCCTAGCCCTCACCCTCCGATCCAACAGGTCCCAGACGTGCTCAATGGGATTGAGATCCGGACTCTTTGCTGGCCATGGCAGAACACTGACATTCCTGTCTTGCAGGAAATCACGCACAGAATGAGTAATATGGCTGGTGGCATTGTCATGCTGGAGGGTCATGTCAGGATGAGCATGCAGGAAGGGTACCACATGAGGAAGGAGGATGTCTTCCCTGTAATGCACAGCGTTGAGATTGCCTGCAATGACAACAAGCTCAGTCCGATGATGCTGTGACACACCGCACCCAGACCATGACGGACCCTCCACATCCAAATCGATCCCGCTCCAGAGTACAGGCCTCGGTGTAATGCTCATTCCTTCGACGATAAATGCGAATCCGACCATCACCCCTGGTGAGACAAAACCGCGACTTGTCAGTGAAGAGCACTTTTTGCCAGTCCTGTCTGGTCCAGCGACGGTGGGTTTGTGCCCATAGGCAAGTTTGATGCAGACCTGCCTTACAACAGGCCTACAAGCCCTCAGTCCAGCCTCTCTCAGCCTATTGCGGACAGTCTGAGCACTGATGGAGGGATTGTGTGTTCCTGGTGTAACTCGGGCAGTTGTTGTTGCCATCCTGTACCTGACCTGCAGGTGTGATGTTCGGATGTACCGATCCTGTGCAGGTGCTGTTACACATGGTCTGCCACTGCAAGGACAATCAGCTGTCCGTCCTGTCTCCCTGTAGCGCTGTCTTAGGCGTCTCACAGTACGGACATTGCAATTTATTTCCCTGGCCACATCTGCAGTCCTCATGCCTCCTTGCAGCATGCCTAAGGCACATTCACGCAGATGAGCAGGGACCCTGGGCATCTTTCTTTTGGTGTTTTTCAGAATCAGCAGAAAGACCTCTTTAGTGTCCTAAGTTTTCATAACTGTGACCTTAATTGCCTACCGTCTGTAAGCTGTTAGTGTCTTAACGACCGTTACACAAGTACATGTTCATTAATTGTTTATGCATGGGAAACAGTGCTTAAACCCTTTACAATGAAGATCTGTGAAGGCTTGTAGGCCTATTATATATTATATTAAAATATTAAATTAAAATATATTAAATTAAATTATATTAATTAAGTTATTTGGATTTTTACTAATTATCTTTGAAAAGACAGGGTCCTGAAAAAGGGAAGTTTCTTTTTTTGCTGAGATATATATATTAGCATCAGTCAAAAGTTTGGACACCACCTCATTCAAGGGTTTTTCTTTATTTTTACTATTTTCTACATTGTAGAATAATAGTGAAGACATCAAAACTATGAAATAACACATACGGTGGGGAGAACAAATATTTGATACACTGCCGATTTTGCAGGTTTTCCTACTTACAAAGCATGTAGAGGTCTGTAATCATAGGTACACGTCAACTGTGAGAGACGGAATCTAAAACAAAAATCCAGAAAATCACATTGTATGATTTTTAAGTAATTAATTTGCATTTTATTGCATGACATAAGTATTTGATACATCAGAAAAGCAGAACTTAATATTTGGTACAGAAACCTTTGTTTGCAATTACAGAGATCATTCGTTTCCTGTAGGTCTTGACAAGATTTTGGCCCACTCCTCCATACAGACCTTCTCCAGATCCTTCATGTTTCGGGGCTGTCGCTGGGCAATACGGACTTTCAGCTCCCTCCAAAGATTTTCTATTGGGTTCAGGTCTGGAGACTGGCTAGGCCACTCCAGGACCTTGAGATGCTTCTTACGGAGCCAGTCCTTAGTTGCCCTGGCTGTGTGTTTCGGGTCGTTGTCATGCTGGAAGACCCAGCCACGACCCATCTTCAATGCTCTTATTGAGGGAAGGAGGTTGTTGGTCAAGATCTCGCGATACATGGCCCCATCCATCCTCCCCTCAATACGATTCAGTCGTCCTGTCCCCTTTGCAGAAAAGCATCCCAAAAGAATGATGTTTCCACCTCCATGCTTCACGGCTGGGATGGTGTTCTTGGGGTTGTACTCATCCTTCTTCCAAACACGGCGAGTGGAGTTTAGACCAAAAAGCTCTATTTTTGTCTCATCAGACCACATGACCTTCTCCCATTCCGCATCTGGATCATCCAGATGGTCATTGGCAAACTTCAGACAGGCCTGGACATGCGCTGGCTTGAGCAGGGGGACCTTGTGTGCGCTGCAGGATTTTAATCCATGACGGCGTAGTGTGTTACTAATGGTTTTCTTTGACACTGTGGTCCCAGCTCTCTTCAGGTCATTGACCAGGTCCTGCCGTGTAGTTCTGGGCTGATCCCTCACCTTCCTCATGATCATTGATGCCCCACGAGGTGAGATCTTCTTCCATTTTCTAATAATTTCACCAACAGTTGTTGCCTTCTCACCAAGCTGCTTGCCTATTGTCCTGTAGCCCATCCCAGCCTTGTGCAGGTCTACAATTTTATCCCTGATGTCCTTACACAGCTCTCTGGTCTTGGCCAACGTGGAGAGGTTGGAGTCTGTTTGATTGAGTGTGTGGACAGGTGTCTTTTATACAGGTAACGAGTTCAAACAGGTGCAGTTAATACAGGTAATAAGTGGAGAACAGGAGGGCTTCTTAAAGAAAAACTAACAGGTCTGTGAGAGCCGGAATTCTTACTGGTTGGTAGGTGATCAAATACTTATGTCATGCAATAAAATGCAAATTAATTACTTAAAAATCATACAAATGTGATTTTCTGGATTTTTGTTTTAGATTCCGTCTCTCACAGTTGAAGTGTACCTATGATAAAAATACAGACCTCTACATGCTTTGTAAGTAGGAAAACCTGCAAAATCGGCAGTGTATGAAATACTTGTTCTCCCCACATGTACTAACCAAAAAAGTGTAAAACAAAATCAGAATATATTTTATATTTAAGATTCTTCAAACTAGCCACCCTTTGCCTTGATGACAGCTTTGCACACGCTTGGCATTCTCTCAACCAGCTTCATGAGGTCACCTGGAATGCATTTTAATTAACAGGTGTGCCTTGTTCAAAGTTAATTAGGCAAATGTATTTCCTTCTTAATGCGTTTGAGCCAATCAGTTAAAGAAAAACCCTTGAATGAGTAGGTGTCCAAACTTTTGACTGGTAGTGCGCGCCCACACATACAGCATTCGGAAAGTATTCAGACCCGTTTACTTTTTCCACATTTTGTTACGTTACAGCCTTATTCTAAAATGGATTAAATAAATAAAAATTCTTAACAATCTATAAACTGTATCCCATAATGACAAGACGAAAAACAGGTTTTTAAATTATCTTATGTAAATAAGGTATTTCAGTTCTTTAAAAAAAAAAATCAATTTATCAATGTGTGTAGATTGATTAGGGAAAACACTTATTTAATCCGTTTTAGAATAAGGCAGTAACGTAACAAAATGTGGAAAAAGTCAAGGGATCTGAATACTTTCCGAATCCACTGTATATAAAAATAAATAAATGAGAGAAAGAGAGCGAGACCTTTATTTTTTTTATCTGGTCAGAGACCCCCTGCAGTACCTCCACGGACCCCACTTTGAGAACCCCTGCCATAGAGAATGCTCTTACTTTGCGGAGGGATGCTGTTTTAGCAACAGATGTTAGGTCAATAATGTCGCCTTCTAGATTAGGGTACAGTGGATGGACGGCCTGCTAATCAACAGGGCCTGAAAAACTCCCAGTGCGTTTGCCCATCTAAGGACAAGGTTGCCTGGGCACAGGCTCAAGTGTTTGTACTTTTAGAGTGAGTGAGTGAGTGAGTGAGTGATTGATTGATTGAGTGAGAGCGATAGTGAGTAGGCTTGGGCGGTCTCCAGAGTTTCATATCATCATCCCATCCTCTCATCCCGGGATTTACGGTATTGCCGGCATAGCACACAAGGGGGCGCTAAAAACCCAAGAAAAGCCCATTGGGCCTCCATTACCAGAATGCTAATAACATTAGCATAAATAAATACCGAAATCACATAGATGCTGTTAGCTAAATGCTAACGAGCGAAAACAAACATAACTATTGCAAAGAACAGGCTAATTCAGCTCATAAAGTTATACAAGTATAGCTAGTAGCTACTGAATGTCATTTTCAGTGAGTGTGGACATTTACAAGCGAACGTGAACGAGATAAATTGTGCAAATGAACAAAGTTGTGATGCTGCTCTTCCTTCAGAAAAGCATGCATGTGTACATGGAGCAGAGGGGAGAAGAACGGAGGAGAAAAAACCTGTTAGTAGGAAGCACAGGGGAAAAAATTGCAACTGTACAGATAACTCATCCAGAGCTCTTTAACTTCTGGGTGAAAGCCATTATAAGATATCTGATGGCAAACATTTAGTAGTGTAACTTCATCACCTCATGTGCACCGTACAACTAAGACTCGCCGATAGATATATAAAGCTATGGACTCACCAGCTCCTGCTTTCGCCCGTTGAGCTATTTACAAACAAACAAGTGACTGGTTCAACTCAACTGTTCTGGGGAACTACGGTAAGCTTCATAATGTAAAGTAATGTGATGGCTGAAATGAAGAATGCAATCTGCTTTATCTCCTAAGTATTGCACAAGTTGACTGCAGGTATTAACTTAAAGTAGCTACAAATATTAAAATGTATTTGAAAACTTCAAATAAATAGTTGACAGTATTGATGATATTGAAAAACCATCCTGTGGCTTTTTCCAAATACCCTGGTATGTGGTATATATGGTAAACCGCCCAAGAATAATAGTGAGAGAGAGAGTGAAAGAGAGATGGGGGGGGGGGGCTCAAACTGTATTCTAGAATAAAAACTGCTGACGTAGGCATTCTGTTGTAAGGCTACACCCACAGGGGTCTGAGGAAGCCTCTTCCACAGCAAACACCTGCGGTATGAAACGCAGCAAAGAAGAATGCACCCGGAATCTAAAACGGAAGATGTGAACTTGTTTCTGTAAACACCCCATCCTCCCCCCCACCCAATAACCCAAACTTTCTGACGTGGACAGATGAGGGAGGGTCATGTACAGTACATAACAAACATACTTCCCATACTTCAGTGGACGGTGTTACTTTTCCCTTGGGCTGGCCCAGGAAAAGCCCAATTGGGGTAAACGATTTCAATAAACCCAAAATAGCCACCATGTGTCCTAATAAACACGCAAATCCTTCCCCCGCCACTTTGGGCATGATTATATTTGCTCAAATCCACTTTGAGCAATACAAAACAGCTTGCACCAATTGCCCCTCTGCCAATATTCCTTGCATCGTTTCCCTCCATTATGGCTACCCCCTTAATGCCACACTCCTCTATTCCTCCTGTTGTCTGGGGCCTTCTCCTCTTCCCTCTTTCACTGACGTGGGTTCCCCAGGCCCCTGCGGAGACCGGGTTCTAAAAGCTGGGCCTCAGAGGCTGCTGGATAAGACAGCGCTCTCCACCGCCACACTCCACTGTGAATAAACTGTGCTCACCTGACAGCCAGTTGACAGGCTACCGCCAGGCTGCCACACCTCTCCTAATGCTATAATGGCTGGTTTCATTTACTATCTTTGCATCTGACTTTGCCTCTATTGTGTTGTGTTTATAATGACAAATTGCTTTGACAGTAATCTTCATGTTTCCCGATTCGCGGCTCAGCTGAGAACGGTTTGTGTGTTGTCTGTTGGAAACGGTGCAGTCTTTTCTCCAGCCTTGAATTTAAAATGTTGATGATCATGCAAATAGTGAGTATGGCTAAAAGTTTATGTAAAATGTGCAGTCTGTAGGCACGTGTGCAAATGTTTTGGTCTGTGTTTGTGTGTGTCAACTTAACACTCACTAACTGTCGGTCACGCAGGGTGACTCAGGGCTAACGGCTTTATCCCATCATCTTTAGTACTATTATAGTCCAGCAGCATAAATCTAGCCTGCTCCTACCTAATCCCGTACTATAAATGGAATACAGGCCACATCATGACATAAGGAAGTAAGGGAAGCAAATGTAAACAAACAACTAACTGCACAGCTATCCAATTAGTCAGCTGGTAAAAAAATAAATATATATATAAAATAAAAAGAGCCTCTGGGGATGCCAACAAAGTCCAGTCTAGTCTTCACACGGTTACCTCTCACACAATGAGCTGTGTGTGTGTAAGGCCCTCCCTCCCGGCTAGTCAACAGCCTCCTGGAAGAACTGATACTGCACTAATGGCCTCCACTCACTACATACAGCACTACACAGAGCCTTACAGCTCAGCCAAGCAATCTACACCAGAACACATTTTTTTAATGCTGTTGCAACATTCAAAGCAGAAAAACAGTAACAAGTAAACAATTTTGCCACTACTGAAGAGGATGACTCGACTTGATAGAATAGTCTGAAGATCCTAAAATACGACAAAGGTGTGTAGGCCTATACTGCACAAGTTTGCATGACACAAGAGTGTATACTGCACAGTAACCTAGTAAGACTGCCATTCTGCTCCAAGGCTCTTATCCTGTATCAGTGCTCTGAAGTGGACAAACAATTACCCAGGCTGATAAGGGGAAATTACACTGACCTCTCTGATGCTACAAACAGTACTGGGCGTAACAAAAATGTTTTTGGGATGTTTGTCTGCGCATAAGAAATAACTTTTACTACACTATTATTATAATGATACCATTAGATAAGCATTGCAGATTGTAAACAAGTCTAGACAAGTCAAATATTTGTGTTGTTATGCAAATGCAATGTGCTGACTCTACAGAGTTTGTGAATCTGCATTTACATGCATAGAGGGCCACCAAGATTTTCCCCAAATCCATGAACTATAGTTACAGGACGTTGTTGCTCTCACGACAAAAACAAATAAAGCATTGAGAAGAGTTGAAAATTGGGGTAAAATGCCACCAGAGGCCAGCAATTTTCTGCCTCCATTTGAAAATGAAGTACTGTCCTCGTAAGTCGAGCGTGATGCGTGGCTTACGAGGGCACCCTTAGATCGTAGGAAAAGGCCACACTTGACCGTTGCACTTGAATCATTCCCACGGTGAATGGCTAAGCCCGCTACGCTATGAAACCACACACTATTGCAGAGATTTTGATATTATCAGCCTCAATAGATATGGTGAAAACAATGTGTGAGGAGGCAGAGGCACAGAAACTCACATCAATACCTTGTCAGATAACACTGAAAATAAGAAGGCCGAGATGCCCATGCATTAACTTGTTTGCTACATGTCGGGGGACACTATTCATGAGGACATATTGTTATGTCTCACGATTCCCGAGCATGAAACTGTTCAGTGTGCTGCATGGCTATATTGACAAAAAACTGATTCCATGGGATCGAAAGGTGGGCTCCATCTATCACGGGAGGGCGGGCAGGCCTCTGCACTCTAGTTATGAATGTGTCTCCCTCTGCCATATGGACGCATTGTATGATACACCCACTAAACACTATAATGGATACACAGAGAGCAACTGGCGGAAAAAGAGCTGAGCGCAGAACTCAAGTTATACAGCTGGCAACTTCGATTGTAAACTACATCATGAACGAACTGAACGCAAACATGCAGGGGAAATACAAAAATATATATACAGATGAGTGACGGAAACAGCAAAATTCATTTGACTGGGATCCTGGCTCAGTGGACATGATGGTAAGTGAAATCTAACAGCTGATCGAGCTGTGTCATGTGACCGAATGCTATAGACAACGCATTCACGGGTCACTTTGGAGGAGTTTTGTTCCTGACTCAAAAGGGAATACTGTGCAGTCTCCCTCCGAGCATTAAAACTCATGGTAAGCTGATTCAGTGCTCTCGTCTGCATTGAAAACAAATATCGATCCAGGTTGGATGTGACAGGAGAGATGAGGTGCACAATTTCGACCACGCCCCCTGACTTTGAGAAGCTCCGACGCGACATGCATCAAGCACACCAATCTCATTAGTGGTGGTGAGATAGAAGAGAAATTGTCCAACTAATTTGCAATTGACTGTCTTGCCCCACATTAATAGTATATGATGGCGAGTTGAGAATACAATCAGAAATACTGTTGACTGCCATAACCCCAATAAACAAAAAAGTCAACATTGGCTGTTAATTACAAAAAAAAATCCACATGGTTGTGAAAAAGAACATGTGACACTTGCTGTATGTACTGTAACTTTTAACAGTTGGAGCAGTGAAGACATCCACATCCACATAGCACCAGCGTCATGCCTTTCTCACATCATATCACTCACCATGCTGGTAATAATCCCATGAAAACATGCACCCCACTGTTAACACACACCACTCGCTATCCCCTGGCCCTCTATGCAAAGTCAATGAGGACTGCGTTCATTGATTTCCTGGGATGAGTCTGGTAACATGACTTGGCTAAGGGTAGGATTCCCTGCAAGAGGTGGAACTGACCCCCAATGGACACTTCCCCTCACTGTGTTACAGTAGCAGCAACAGTAGACTAGCGTGTGTTTCTGTATTTAGGTCAGGCAATGGCCATGTTTACAACGCCGCGATGCAGGAGCAGTGGTGACCAGTCATTCAGGGCACCCCACCTGCTGAGCAAATAAATATATATTTTTTTGCCTGTTTTGCATGTTATTTTGGCATTAATACATCATGAACGAACTGAACGCAAACATGCAGGGGAAATACAAAAAAATATATACAGATGAGTGACGGAAACAGCGAAATCCATTTGACTGGGTTTGCAAACAAAGTTAAAAAAAAGTTTAAAAAAATTATTTAGTTAAAAATGCCACATACCAACATGGTCTCTTTTTTGCTTTATTGAGTAAGGCAGCTCCAAAATGCAGGTGTTTCAGCCTAGCTCAGTGCTTTCTGTGGTGGTGGGGCAGCCAGCTGAAAATACGGAGCGTAGGGGTTGGTAATGTTTTCTTGTTGCGCCGTGATTGGCTCAGTGTTCTGTCACTCATGGGGACACTACGTGCTGCCATAGAGTTACATTTGAAGTGCCCATCCAAGAAGGCTCAAAGTCATTGGCCACAGAGAAAATAACGTCAAATCATGTTAAATTTACAGTAGCTTTGATTGGACTGATCATGTCAACATCATACTTTCAAAATCTTAGCTAGCAAGCTAGCACTCACTATCATGAATCAAGTCGACAATCTACTGGTAAATCCTTTTCAGTCCTTGTCATATGAAGAGAAATGATGAAGAGAAATGATAGATAAATCATATCGGTGCTCATCGGCCATTGGATAAACATTCAACACCATGGGCCATAAAAGGTTGAATGCATTGGCCGTGCTGTCAATCCAGCATGACTTCTGCCGCGTTCAACAGAACTGGAAACTCGAAACTGGGAAATCTCAGACTTCAGTGAGTTCAAGACAACTAGGAACTCTGAAATAAATTAGCGCCGACTGGGAAAATACGTTTTGAACGGTCATCCAACTCAGAATTCCAAGTCGGGAACTCGGGCCTCTTTCTAGAGCTCCAACCTGAAGATCACTGACGTCATGATTCGACCTTGTTTTTTTTCCAGAGTTCCCAGTTGTCTTGAAAGCACCATAAATCCAGAGAATGCCAGACTTTGATGACAGAATTTGCCCACGAAGGACCGCCGCGCCACCTTCCTGTTCAAGTGAGCACAGCACAACAAGGTGAGTCCAAAAATGTATTGTATGCTGCTGCATAAATGATGTAATATGCCAGGGAGATATGTATACTGTAGCTAAGAAAGTAATACTAAGTGTATGTTGTGTAGTAGCCCATGTGCCTCACCATAATAATTTGGTCCCTTTCCCCCTCATAATTTAGCCTACCGTTCTGACTTGGTGGTGCACATGTAGCCTATAGCCTGTTTTAGAGAAATGTAATCATTGAATATTGTAAGAGCATCCATTGTCTACTTATATGCCCCCTTTATTTATCCTACAGCTCTGACTTGGTGTACAGGGAGAATACTATAAGAACGGCCCATGTACTGAATTATGTCGCTGTACATTTCAAAAGTGCTGAACAAATAGTTATATTGACAAGGTCCGTCCTAGCTCGCTCATTAATGTCTTAAATGAAATTACGGATAGCCCCTTATGCCATAGTTTGTACATCTCAATTGTCAGTAGAAGCCACATTTGTTTAAGCAAGTCAGCCATATCAGCTACACTACCGGTCCAATGTTTTAGAACGCCTACTCATTCAAGGGTTTTTCTTTATTTTTACTATTTTCTACATTGTAAAATAATAGTAAAAGACATAAACTATGAAATAACATAGTAGTAACCAAAAAAGTGTTAAATAAAAAATTCTTTTAGGTTTTACATTCTTCAAAGTAGCCACCCTTTGTCTTGATGACAGCTTTGCACACTCTTGCATTCTCTCAACCAGCTTCACCTGGAATGCTTTTCCAACAGTCTTGAAGGAGTTCCCACATATGCTGAGCACTTGTTGGCTACTTTTCCTTCACTCTGTGGTCCGACTCATCCCAAACCATCTCAATTTGGTTGAGGTCGGGGGATTGTGGAGGCCAGGTCATCTGATGCAGCACTCCATCACTCTCCATCTTGGTAAAATAGCCCTTACACAGCCTGGAGGTGTGTTTGGTCATTGTTCTGTTGAAAAACAAATGATAGTCCCACTAAGCCCAAACCAGATGGGATGGCGTATCGCTGCAGAATGCTGTGGTAGCCATGCTGGTTAAGTGTGCCTTGAATTCTAAATAAATCACAGACAGTGTCACCAGCAAAGCACCCCCACACCATAACACCTCCTCCTCCATTCTTTACGGTAGGAAATACACATGCAGAGATCATCCGTTCATCCACAGAGTCTCACAAAGACACGGCGGATGGAACCAAAAATCTCAAATTTGGACTCCAGACCAAAGTACACATTTCCACCAGTCTAATGTCCATTGCTCGTGTTTCTTGGCCCAAGCAAGTCTCTACTTCTTATTGGTGTCCTTTAGTAGTGGTTTCTTTGCAGCAATTCAACCATGAAGGTCTGATTCACACAGTCTCCTCTGAACAGTTGATGTTGAGATGTGTCTGTTACTTGAACTCTGTGAAGCATTTATTTGGGCAGCAATTTCTGAGGCTGGTAACTCTAATGAACTTATCCTCTGCAGCAGAGGTAACTCTGGGTCTTCCATTCCTGTGGCGGTCCTCATGAGAGCCATCGCTTGATGGTTTTTGCGACTGCACTTTAAGAAAAGTTCTTAAAATTTTCCGTATTGACTGACCTTCATGTCTTAAAGTAATGGACTGTCGTTTCTCTTTGCTTATTTGAGATGTTCTTGCCATAATATGGACTTGGTCTTTTACCAAATAGGGCTACCTTCTGTATACCACCCCTACCGTGTCACAACACAACTGATTGGCTCATAGCATTAATTCCACAAATTAACTTTTAAGAAGGCACACCTGTTAATTGAAATGTATTCCAGGTGACTACCTCATGAAGCTCGTTGAGAGAATGCCAAGAGTGTGCAAAGCTGTCATCAAGGCAAAGGGTGGCTATTTGAAGAATCTCAAATATAACATATATTTTGATTTGTTTAACACTTTTTGGTTACTACATGATTCCATGTGTTATTTCATAGTTTTCTACAATGTAGAAAATAGTAAAAAATAAAGAAAAACCCTTGAATGAGTAGGTGTTCTAAAACTTTTGACCGGTAGTGTATGTTTTTTTTTTTAAAGGCAGTAAATGAGGCTGAATGAACTGTTTCGCTGCCAGACAAGGCTCCGCTGATAGCCAGGTGTAGCAGTGGTAAGGATTCACTCCGTGGTACTGAAAAGAAAGCTCTGCTGTTGGGACAGCTTTATGTAGGCCCTAACAGTTTGTGGGCACCGTTTGTCACTGTTATAGTGCAATTAATATATGGTTAAAGTGTTGTGTTGTGGCTTTGCATCTAAGAAATAAATGGCTACTACGTTGGACCTGACACCGTTTGTGAGAGTATTCCTTAGGCCTACAGTAGGTGTGAAGATAATGTGTCGTGTATAATTTTAAATGTTGAGTCAAGAAGAAGTGGAGTGTAGCTAACAGCCCAGCATGATACTGAGTTGATCGAGTCCAACTGTAGTCAATGTTACCTGCTACATCGGAGTGTAAACGTTGCACGGCTGCTGTAGCAACAATGTCAAATTAGGTTTGGAGTCCATTCTTCTCAGATCCACGTGCTTAAACACCATACAAAGTGCCTGAAATAATTGGTATAACATTTTTTGGAAACGTTTAAACATTAAAACCAGCTGATGAACGGAAAGGCAGTTGCAGATGATTGTCTACCTACCTTGTATTATCTTTTGAGGCACAGGATGCTGTAGAGTAGACCCCTCCCCTGACCGTCCTTGGAGAATATTCCGATTTGACAGGACAATGTTGGCAAAATGGACGACACCAGTTTGATGATCGATGTTGAGAAGCACACGTCGCTGTATACCCCAGCAACCCCCAATACAAGGACACTTTGTCCAATAATAAAGTATGGAATGCTGTAGCATCAGTCCTTGGAGAACCAGATCTGTTTTGTCAGAGATACTGTATATAATGACAAGACGATCTCGTCTCGGCCCTAACAATGGGCGTCGTTGTCCCAAAGGCGGGAAAGCAGGCAGTCTGCTTATCGCTGCATTCCCGCTTGGACAGATTTTGACAGGAGTGGACCCTCTCGCGTCGCCGCTTCCACTCTGGTTTGGTCAACAAAATCAATTGATGTGCATTGTTCCGGCCTGCAAAGTACAGACAGCTAGCTAACTTAGTTAATTAATTGACTGCTGATGGTTGTAGAATTTTTACTCAGCTTTATTTTTTATGTAATGAGATGTGGTTGTTGTCATATAGGCTACCCATATTGGAACCATAGTCAATTGATTCCTTGCCGAAGAGACCTAGTGCTACTGATTCTGCTTCCACACGTGCATCTGTTTTATGTCTCTTGTGTAGCAGGTAAAATTACTGCACTGACATCCTGTTCATGGTTTGCACACAAGTAATCCCATTGTAGCTCCTCTGTAAAATGCACAAGGCACCTGTCTCCAGAATGCACTCTCGCCTGACAATTTGTGTGCATTCATTGTTTCATAACGTAATTGTGTGAATTGTTTGCCCTTTGATTGTTAGTGTCTATCAATTCCCCATTACATATACATTTACATTTTTTAAAAACATTTTTAGTCATTTAGCAGACGCTCTTATCCAGAGCAATTTACAGTTAATGAGTGCATACATTTTTCATACTAGCCCCCCGTGGGAATATATCACCAGTAGTAGGTACATTTATCATTAATCCCCATAATTTCTAATCTACAATGTTTGTTTGGTTACGGTAATTTCTGTTAAAGCATTCAATATATTATTATTACAGTCGTTTACCTTTCTCATTGTCAGAGTGGACACCTTGTTTGGAGAGTTCAGAACCTATGCTACACTTGTGAGAAATAAATTTTTGGCTTATTTCATTCCATTTACGAGTTGTGTCGATGTATTAATTGTCTTTTGTTTGGAGCACTCCTGTCAATGTTGAGTAAGGACACGCACCTGATTACGCATAGAAGTAGGCCTAGGCTAAATGGCCTTCTCGCAAGTGTATAAATGTGCCCATTTAGGGATGTCTGATTGTATTTCTGATTGTCTTAACGCACCACCACTAATGAGCTGTGGAGCTTCTCAAAGTACATTTTTTTCTTCACCTCAAACAGCAAGTAAACAAAGTCTGCTTTTACATCCATTGAGAATGACAATAGTTCCTCAATGTGTTTGAAAAATATTTACTGCCCTCTCCCTTTCGATAACCACTGAGCCTCACGTGAAAGAGGTAAAACATCATAAAATACCTGATTACTTCTTATCCCTTGAGCAAATACAGCTGTGTCTGTCTGGAGCGCACTGGCATGGGAAACTCTGAGGGCCCAGAATAGTTGATACAATGTTTCAAGTTAGTTGCAAACAGGCGGAGTAGAGAGATTAATGCGATTGAAAGAACATAACAAACTGCCATGCGTAGGCAACGTGATTTGTACGATATTTGTTTAGGCAGAACATTTAGGAAGTATGTGTTTTGGGGATGCTCAAAATTGCCATCATAAATGCATACATTGTGTGGGCGACCCTGCAAAGGCCCCTTCCCAGAAACCGCAGGTGCTGGTCCCTGAAGGTATTCAAAATGCAGATTGTGCATTTACTTTGTGATATGGCTACAGTGGTAGGAAGAGGGCACAGTGTGGCACCAGGGCGCGTGGACCGAGTTGTAACTCATTTTAAAGCAGGATGGGGCTGTGCTTCCAGAAGTTCCATGACATGTTGTAGGCTAAATGCAAACACTAAAGTGACAGTGTGAAATATGAATTTGTCCTACAAATCTTTTGTCTCTGAACAGCTGTTGTGTTCTGTATCTTCTCTATTTATCGGTCTCTATCTAATACTTGTTGCATTCACAATTGTTGTCGAAGTAGGCTACCATTGCTACATTTTGTGTCAGGCCTGGTCTGTACTAAATCTTATTGAGAGAGGTTACCTACATTTTGAAATATTGTCTGAATAGTTGTTTGCATTTTTACAGAAGTAAGAATCGTTGTCAATTAAATAGCCTACTTTGTCTGGGTTTTGAAATACTTTCAGAATATTGTCCTCTGGTCACATTCAGGATATTTTTGTATTTATGTAAATACAATTTATAAGTATAATATATTATACTTGGTACATTTTGAGTGTGTAATATAGTCAGATTTACTACAATTTTTAAAAAATCTACATGTGCACGATGGCGCATCATTTTACACAGTTTGGTCAGCTTGTAAAGGCCTTTTCTCACCAAAATTCACGTCACCAACACTGCTGCGGTCATTCTCAGTGGCAAAATGTTGTTCAATGTGGCGAAAGAGGACGCAGTAATGAGAGAAAAGTCATACTAGGCATACTGGAAAAATAATATGCTACTGAACATATTAGGATTGGCTATTCAGCCTATAGGATGAATCATGAAAGGAGCTGGCTACGTTTCATTCAGTTGCACCCCATTTAATAAGGAAAGAAATGCAAAACTGCCACCTGTCATCATTTCTCACACATATGCTGACCATCATGACACTTGCTGCCTACAGTTCTTTCCATCTGATTAAAGACATGAAGTCCAGATAGGCTTATTTTAGAAAACTTTCTGAATGGACATAGAAAATTAGCATACTCATACACACACACACACACACACACACACACACCTAAAAGGACCCATCAATCAAAACCGCCTGCAGCGCAGATCACTCAGACACATAAGTATATCACATTTCTCATTTCCCCAAAAACCTTGCCTCATCTTCAAATCCTTTCTCTAGGATATCAAAATCTAGTCTACATAAGATAATGCTTAAATCAATGTAGCCTATCATATACGGTGAACAAAAATATAAACAACATGTAAAGTGTTTGTCCTATGTTTCATGAACTGAAATAAAAGATCCCTGATTTTTTCCCTACGCACATAAAGCTTATTTCTCTCAAATGTTGTGCACAAATGTGTTTAAACCCCTGTTGGTGAGCATTTCTCCTTTGCCAAGATAAACCATCCACCTGACAGGTATGGCATATCAAGAAGCTGATTAAACAGCATGATTATTACACAGGTGCACTTTGTGCTGGGGACAATAAAAGGCCACTAAAATGTGCAGTTTTGTCACAACACAATGCCACAGATGTCTCAGGTTTTGAAGAAACGCGCAGTTGGCATGCTGACTGCAGGAATGTCCACCAGAGCTGTTTCCAGAGAATTTAATGTTCATTGCTCTACCATTGGCCGCCTCCAACGTCATTTTAGGGAATTTGGCAGTACGTCCAACCGGCCTCACAACCGCAGACCACTTGTAACCACACCAGCCCAGGACCTCCATATCTGGCTTCTTCACCTGTGGGATCATCTGAGACCAGCCACCCGGACCGCTGATAAAACTGTGGGTTTGCACAACCAAATAATTTCTGCACAAACTGTCAAACTGTCTCAGGGAAGCTCATCTGCGTGCTCGTCGTCCTCACCAGGGTCTTGACCTGACTGCAGTTCTGTGTCATAACCGACTTCAGTGGCCTCTGGTACGCTGCAGAAGTGTGCTCTTCATGGATGAATCCCGGTTTCAACTGTACCGGGCAGATGGCAGACAGCGTGTATAGCGTCGTGTGGGCGAGAGGTTTGCCGATGACAACGTTGTCAACCGAGCGCACCATGGTGGTGGTGGGGTTATGGTGTGGGCAGGCATAAGCTATGGACAATGAACACAATTGCATTTTATCGATGGCAATTTGAATGCACAAAGATACCGTGACGAGATCCTGAGGTCCATTGTCGTGGCATTCATCCGCCACCCTCACCTCATGTTTCAGCATGATAATGCACGGCCCTATGTTGCAAGGATCTGTACACAATTCCTGGAAGCTGAAAATCTCACAGTTCTTCCATGGTCTGCATACTCACCAGACATGTCACCCATTGAGCATGTTGGGATGCTCTGGATCGACGTGTACGACAGCGTGTTCCAATTCCCACCAATATCCAGCAACTTCGCACAGCCATTGAAGAGGAGTGGGACAACATTCCACAATCAACAGCCTGATCAATTCTGTGCGAAGGAGATGTGTCGCGCTGCATGAGGCAAAATGCTGGTCATACCAGATACTGAATGCGCTCTTTGGTTTGCTGGTCTTGGTTTCTATTATCATTTTATCCTCCATTTCCTCAGACGAATGTTGAAGGGCATTAATAAAAGTGATTGCGCGTGCCGAATACCAATTTATTTCCCAGAATGCATGTGATACTGCAATCACACAATTCATAGACATAAAACACGTTGTTCAAAACAAGGATGACATCCCAATCAAAAAATATTAAGTGTAGGTCATTCAGTTTTTCTATGTTACAGATCTATGCCTACTGTAGCTTAAGTTGCTCTTTTCATTTTACTCTAAGAATATCTTAAAATACTTTACATTTACATTTTAGTCATTTAGCAGATGCTCTTATCCAGAGCGACTTACAGGAGCAATTAGGGTTAAGTGCCTTGCTCAAGGGCACATCGACAGATTTTTCACCTAGTCGGCTCGGGGATTAGAACCAGCGACCTTTCGGTTACTGGCACAACGCTTTCAACCACTAAGCTACCTGCCGCCTTTCAATAGCACAAAGCTAATACATGGAAACAAATGTAAAATATCTATTGATAGCCTAATAATAATGTATGCCTATTATCTGAAGTCAACCCTCAGTAGGCTGTCTAAACCATAAAAGCTCAGCTATTATCATTCTGCCATCTAGCAGTTGCAAATCATTCTAAATCAAATTAAAGATCTGTGACAACAAACCCTTGTCATCTAGGAGTGATTGAGACAGGCTCTCTCTCCCTCCAGCTCGTCAAACCCTTACAAAAAAAGTTTGCAGTTTGGAAACTGCAGTGAAAGTGCAGTAACTGCAGTCAACTGTGGTATTTTGGACACAGTAATTGCAGAATAACTGCAGTGTACTGCAGTTTAACTGCATTTATACTGCACTGTAACTGCAGTTACACTGCAAAAATTACTGCAGTAAAAAAAGCGGTGTTATTTTGGACGCAGTATTTGCAGCATACCGCAGTTATACTGCACACTAACTACAGTTATACTACAGTGTACTGCAGTTATACTGCACTCTGACTGCACATTTTTTTCGGAAGGGAATAGCATCAGTACCCATCCTCGACCATATAATCATGGGATTTGGCATACTTCGTTTGATATTTTAAATTGGACAATACTCTAACAGCACCTACATGTATTAGAAATGTATTGTAGGCTACAATATTGTTGTCTCACTGGGTCCTCTATCCCTTCAGTCACACCCCCTAAATACAGTATGATCATGACCATCCTATACACCACACATTCTCTCAGTGACATGACGTTGGCTGGATCAGTCCCACAAGATCGCATGCCTGCTGATTTATTACTGAGCTTTGCCTCTTGCTGTGACAGCCAGGCAACTCCACTGTAAAACACTACATGCTGAGGAGGTGCCCGGTGAGGAAATTGGATTGCAGGCCATTTTAGGACAAATCCTCTGATGGCTGTAGAAGAGAAAGGGCGAAGGATAGAGAAAAGGACAGGACCTTTACTTTCAAAGAAGGAGTTACTGTATTTTCTCTCCCCTACACACATTTCTCACTCCTTCTGTTTTATTTCTCTTCAGGGTGTGCAATGAAGTGCACTTCCTGGCTAGCGGCAGCAGCTATCACTTGATCAGCTAATATAGTGGAAAATAGTGTTGTGTGTTGGGAGTTATGTTCTTATAGTGCCAACTCATCACTGGGTTAGAGTCTCATACTTCTCCAGTCTAACACTGTGTGAGGTGGAACACTGCATGCACCATTAACACCAACATTTTATGACGCTTTAAGATCAACTAACCCATTTCTGTCAGTGGATAGAGGAAGGGGGACTGTGTAAAGGGGTTTCCTTTTGAAAGACTACTCACACACACAGACATCGTGTGCTTGTTTGCTTCTGCAGTTACAGAAAGCTGAGGCATGAGTCACAGCCCCAAGCAGTGCCTCTTCTAGACATTTCTCACTCCTTTGCCATTGAGTTCTTTCCGAGGGTGCCCAACTTGTATGTGTATGATTAGAGAGGAAAGGGTGCTCCCTCTTTTTTAGGATGGGTACTGCAGTTACTTTTTTTAATGTTGGTGTAATTTGTGATTTGGAGGAAAGGGTCTCTCACTGCCATCTCGTGGGGAAATGTGCATATACATAGAAGCGCACACTATTCTTATGTGTTTTTTTCTTCTTAAAAGTAAAAGTAATATAATCAACTATACAACTTCTACTACCACTACTAATAAACTTCATATAATCCAATAATATATCATGAAAAACACTCAACATGTAGAATGAATGCAATGATGTTTATTTCAAATATTTATTTTGAAATATAGATTAGGTGGTCTTCCATTTAGAGCAGGAAGGCAAAGGGACTGGACAGGACTTTGCCTATAGCCTTAAAAATGTCCTGGCAATGAGCGAACGCTTCCTTGGTTTCTTCTTGGTGGAGCATACACTCTCTGTTCGGCAGGAATCTTGATCATTGACAATTGCTGAAAAATAATTAGTATTGCATTATTATTATTTAAATTGTAATATTCTACATAATTTACAAATGTGACAACAACAAAAAATCGGTCTTCTCACAAAATCGTACAGGCAAAGCGTCTTGAGACTCGTCTGAAGTCGGTACAGCCGATCTACCAAATAGTGTCTGTAGCGTCGGAACAGTTTGGGCTATACAGTTTGGGCCTACCCCTCTGTGTAAAGGTGAGACTCTCACGAACACTTACAATTGAAGTCGGAAGTTTACATACACCTTAGCCAAATACATTTAAACTCAGTTTTTCACAATCCCTGACATTTAATCCTAGTAAAAAATTCCCTGTCTTAGGTCAGTTAGGATCACCACTTTATTTTAAGAATGTGAAATGTCAGAATAATAGTAGAGAGAATGATTTATTTCAGCTTTTATTTCTTTCATCACATTCCCAGTGGCTCAGACGTTTACATACACTCAATTAGTATTTGGTAGCATTGCCTTTAAATTGTTTAACTTGGGTCAAACGTTTCGGGTAGCCTTCTACAAGCTTTCCACAATAAGTTGGGTGAACTTTGCCCCATTCCTCCTGACAGAGCTGGTGGAACTGAGTCAGGTTTGTAGGCCTCCATGCTTGCACACGCTGTTTCAGTTCTGTCCACAAATGTTCTATAGGATTGAGGTCAGGGCTTTGTGATGGCCACTCCAATACCTTGACTTTGTTGTCCTTAAGCCATTTTGCCACAACTTTGGAAGTGTGCTTGGGGTCATTGTCCATTTGGAAGACCCATTTGCGACCAAGCTGTAACTTCCTGACTGGTGTATTGAGATGTTGCTTCAATATATCCACATAATTTTCCTTCCTCATGATGCCATCTATTTTGTGAAGTGCACCAGTCCCTCCTGCAGCAAAGCACCCCCACAGCATGATGCTGCCACCCCTGTGCTTCACGGTTGGGATGGTGTTCTTCGGCTTGCAAGCAACCCCCTTTTTCCTCTAAACATAACAATGGTCATTATGGCCAAACAGTTCTATTTTTGTTTCATCAGACCAGAGGACATTTCTCCAAAAAGTACGATCTTTGTCCCCATGTGCAGTTGCAAACCCTAGTCTGGCTTTTTTATGGCGGTTTTAGAGCAGTGGCTTCTTCCTTGCTGAGCAGCCTTTCAGGTTATGTCGATATAGGACTCGTTTTACTGTGGATATAGATACTTTGGAATGGCAATTTGAATGCACAGATATACCGTCACGGGATCCTTAGACCCATTGTCGTGCCATTCATCCAATGCCATCACCTCATGTTTCAGCATGATAATGCATGGCCTCATGTCGCAAGGCCTGCATACTCACCAGACATGTCACCCATTGAGCATGTTTGTGATGCTCTGGATCGACGTGTACGACAGCATGTTCCAGTTCCCGCCAATATCCAACAACTTCGCACCGCCATTGAAGAGGAGTGGGACAACATTCCACAGGCCACAATCAACAGCCTGATCATCTCTATGCGAAGGAGATGTGTCATGCTGCATGAGGCAAATGCTGGTCACACCAGATTCTGACTAGTTCTGATACACGCCCCTACTTTTTTTTAAAGGTATCTGTGACCAACAGATGCATATCTGTATTCCCAGTCATGTGAAATCCATAGATTGGGGCCTAATGAATTTATTTCAATTGACTGATTTCCTTATATGAACTGTAACTCAGTAAAATCTTTGAAAGTGTTGCATGTTGCGGTTATATTTTTGTTCAGTATATATTTTAGTGTATTGACATACCTGTTTCACTGACGGCAGGGGTCTGGTTCTGGGAAGGTGTTGGAGTGCAGTGGTTCTTCTTGTTGTCCTTCTTTGTACGCTGGGTAACAAACAGTCATTTGTACAGTGGGAGAAATAGCTCACAAAAGGTATTAGTGTTTACCATCATACTGTACATAATGGATAAAGATAATCTTTATAAAAAAATGTTTGATGACATATGTACCTTTGGATTGAGTCCACAGAGAAAGCTGAATCTTGCTCTCTTCTTTTCCTTTCCACCAGTTGTTGGAAGCTCAGAATTGCCTACCTCATCACTGCCAAGTGCATTGTGTGACGACAACTGGGTCATGGAGGTAGGTGAAGAGCTAGCCTCATTGCATTTGGTTAGTAGTTCCCTAGTTAATGATTTGACCAGGGCATCATCAAATGCATAATCCGTTGACTTCATTGCAACCTGGAGCATCTTCTCTGACCCGAATTCTTGAAGAAGCCCCTTGTAGACAGCCTTGAAAATCTTTTTGATTTTCAGATTCTGGGGGTAGGCTTGAGTTGGTTCAAGGCCTGAGGTGCCACAGAACTCAGACAGAATCCTCTTTGTGAGAACTCTTGATGTTTCACCAATGTCAGAGGATTCCAGTAATGTGATAGGGCTGATCATTGACAGCAATCTAACAATCAGTAAAATTACCAAAGAGGTGTAGTCATTGCTAGTGGAGTCAACTGCCAGATTTGTGGCAGAGTCCATGGCTGATGGTTGCACAGAGACACTAGACATCTCCAGATCTTTGTTGGCCATCTTGGATTCCACTTCTCCTAAAACTTGAATATCCAAAGTTCCACATTTGGCTGTGCTGCTGCCAGACAGAGAGGGTCTAGGCAATGATTTGGCACTAGACTGACGGCTAGTGGTCATGGGAGCCTGTATGCCAGAGTCAGCATCAGTTGTGGAAGACCCATTGATTCTGTTAATCAACTCTGCTAATTCTTCTGTTGAATCGGAGGCCACAGAACAGGTATCCATGACCTGATTGACCATTATATTGGTGAAAAGCTTATTTGTGTCACAGTAAACCTGTGAGGAACTAATGGAGATGGCAGAACAGCTCGGGATAAGCCGACTTGTGTCCTGCAGAGAACCATCAGAGACGATAGTTTGGCAGAAATCTGATCCTTGTGATGGTGGAGGAAGCCAGAAGACAATCTGCTGTAGCAGACGTTTTATTGACTCCTTAGCAAACGAGTACACAAGCTCAGATGGAAACTCCCTGGATTCTTCAGAAGCATTCAATCCTGTCTTCAGCTTCAAAAGAATAGAGTCAGACACGCTCTTGCCGGCTGGCACAAAAAGAGCCTGGGGGGTGTTGTGACTTTTTATGAGCTCATAAACTTTGTCAGTGAGCTCATGTGAGAAGTTCTGAAGACCGTCCCTGTGGCTGAGTCTCGCAAGTCTTCTTGTAAAAGAAGTGACATCATTTGCAGTGGCTATGTGTTCCGTATCTTCTCTTGGAATGACCTCCATAACCGTGTCAACTATGGCAGAGATGGTTTGCCTTGTGTAATTTGTTGACCCTTGTGAATGAGTTGAGGAGTCACTCATATCAATGACCGAACTCCTAATGATAGGACAATAGCTTTCAACAGGCCACTCATTGGGGACTGGAGTGCCTGGCAGAGAATGTGTAAAATCACTCTGGGACCCTCTGGTCATGGCAGAGGTGATGAACAGGGAGGACTTTGAGGAGGATGGCCGGTGTATCTGGTGTCCATCAGTACTCACCATGTCAACATCCTCCAACATGGAGCCCACGATGGAACGAGTCAAGAGGCCTTTCTCTGAGGTGCTCATCCTCTCTGACATGGACACTCTCCTCTGGATTGTCATCAGAGTCTGACTAATTAAGGCTTTGGAATAATTTACCATGCTGGTCTGGCTGCCTTCATGTTCACTGTAAGTCATTTGTGTAGAAGTAGCTGTTCTGCATACAGATTTGTCATGTTTGGGGGCCTCAACCACATTGTCTAGGAGGACCGGTTGTTGCTGGGCAAAGAAATCCTTGACCTTGGTGAACACACCGTTGAACAGGTTAATAGTGCCTGGCCAAATTGTATTTCCTTTCACATTGGCCCCGTTGTAAACACTGACAGGAAGGGTTGAAGCTGACAGGGATCTCTCTAACTGGCCAGACACTGCAGCATCAGACACTTTAGTCATCTGGGTGAAGCTATTAAGGTCTTTAGCGATGGTTATGACGATGTTGGAGGCTGCAGAATTGGTGTGCAGAGAAGAGGTGAATAAAGATGGAGGTCCAGTCTTTTGAAAGATTTTGACATCTCTATCATCACCATCATTACTGGACTCTGCACAAATGTCTGCACTTCTACCATCAAGGCTGGTATTTACAATGTCAATCAACCCTGATTGAAGGATCCCACCAACCATATGCGAGGCTTTAGTTTGAAACTGCTCAGTACAGAGTTTGTCAAAGGTTGTGGATTTAAGACTTCTAGAGGATGCTTCCTCTTCATCATTGTTGATCTCACCATGCAAATTGTGAAAAGATAAATCTGATCTGGATGTGGCAAGGACGTCAATCTGAGAAACAACAGCATCCAAAAGCTTGGACAGGTCTTCTGTATCTCCTTTTAGGCTAGAGAGGCATTCTTCCATTAATTCCTCAGAGTGATACACAGTTAGGATCTGACTAATGACCTCCTTGGTACAAGTTCGAAGGTCTGCTTGGATTTCCAGAGAATCACTGCTACAAGTCACCTGAGAATCTAAACTCTCACTAGGAGCCTGTTTGGGAGTCTCATCATCTATTGGTGTAACACCATCTATGACCTTTACAGAGTCTTGGCAGGGAGTGAGGAACCGCCTCAGCATTTCTCGAAATCTATTATATATAATACGAGCAGCAGAAAGGGTGCTCACTTTTGAAATTCTGAGATTTTTAGAGTCATGTGCCTGCATGGACTGAACAATAGTCTCCACATCTGTTACAAAAGTGTCCAGTAACTTAGAAGCTTCAGAGTCTCCCAGTAAGCTGGTTGTAGAGGGGTTGGCTGATCTCAGAGCTTCACTCACTACCTTTCTAGCCTTTGTCTGGAAAGACACACTGGATAGTTTCTTCATATTTATAACTGGAAGACTCTGGGTAGATTCACAGACTGTTCTGTTGGTGGTGGTGTCCAGCAGACCAAGTGAAAAAGTGAGTTCAGAGAGACATTGTTCACTGTCTAACAACTCAGATGGTGAGGCGGAACAAGAACTGGTGAAATCATTCAAGTCAGACATGATGCCATCCACAAATAGAATGGCCTCCAGAGACTCTTCAGAATCACACCCTCCAACAGAAGATGAGAACTTCTCCATCACCTCAGTCTTATACAAGACTAGAACCTGGCTGGCAATCTCTTTTGTGGTGTCAAGGAGGACTTGGTCTTGCAAATACTTTTTGAGA
This sequence comes from Coregonus lavaretus, assembly GCF_964263955.1. Classification (NCBI taxonomy): domain Eukaryota; kingdom Metazoa; phylum Chordata; class Actinopteri; order Salmoniformes; family Salmonidae; genus Coregonus; species Coregonus lavaretus. The sequence goes on along the minus strand of NC_139992.1, from coordinate 63,097,183 downwards.
GCCAAGAGAGGTTTTGGGCTCTCACTTTGTCCTTTTTGTTCATTCATAGATGAGGGGGTTATTAAAAGTGGTTTACAAGAAACAGAGTCCGATGAGTCAGCCTCACCATTACTGGAATGACCGACGTCCGGGCACAAAGTTGGAACCATTGTTAAATAATCTTTTGTGCTCTCGACAAATGTACTTGAGATATCCCCTTTTTCTGGACAGTTAAGAAGCCTCTTAAGTGTATTCTTCATGTCGTAGTAACAACCAACAGTGTAAGACCAGATCTTACTCTGATGGTTTTCAAGAAGGATCTGCTCACTCTTTGCAGGAGAGCAGAATGCTCTGATAGACTGGGTAAGATTGTCCATGTCTGAAACAAAGGTACTTACCAACTCAGACGCCTCAGGGTCGATCACAGCAGACTTGCTTTCCATAAGGTCTCCTTTCTCACCTATGCTAGGAGTTGGACTAGATGATGTAGAGCCAGAACAACATGATGTACAACCCCTGAATCTTTTAACAATCTCCCTGATCAATTCAGTGGCCTTGGTCTGAAACTCCTCCGTGAGTAGTCTGTCCATACTTTGTGTTGACAGACTAATGCTAGATTTGGCACCTTTGATATTGAGGTTGCTCTCTCCTTGTTTTAGCATCTCCTCAGAACTTTTACAAGATGCAAACATCTTCATATGGTCAGCAACAACACAAAGCAGTTCCCTCTTGTCGGGATCATTTTCCTCCATATCACTGCAGATCAAAACAGTGTCACTGAGGGCTGTCAGGACCTGTCCTGTTAAATGTGTCATATCCACCTCAACACCATCCTCTCTGAAAACAACACTCTGCTCCACACTCTGCCCATTAATGAACATCTGAAGTATGTTGGAGACGCCAGACACCATCTCCTCAACTACCTTGGTGCTGGAGACACCACCACTGGCAAAAATGACAGGGGACATTCGCCCAGAGATGGGAGTTTGGATGGCCACGGAGATTATGGAGTTGACCTTCTTTGACACTTCTCCAACAATAACCCGGGATAGAGTTTGAGTGTCTACCTGGCCCTCTCTTTGGATACCGAGGACATTGGTCAGCGACTCTTTGAAGGAATCCTGGACACTAGTGAGGAGACTGTCCTCAGTGATCCCAAAAAAGTAACTGAGTGGCTCAGATGATATAGACTCACCATCTCCCTGAGTCCTTGGCAACACTGTCTGAGACCTTTGAGAATACAAAGCAAACAATACAGCATTCCATCTTCAATAGTAGACACTGTAGTCACATTAATACATCATTCAGTAATCAGTCAAATTGGTCATTATGAGTAAAATGTTATACAGATAACAAAACATATTTTCACAAAATGGGTTATGAATAGTTAGGTGAAACAGTTTTCTTCAGGTTACAGAATGACTGAACATACCCATTATGAGAGGAGCTTGATTTGGGCGTGCAAGACCTTGAGGACTTGCCGTTGCCTCTCTTGCGAACCTTCAGGTTTGTGCTAGAGGATCTCTCTGATTCTGTCAGAGACTTGCCGGATACTGGAGACACATGGCTGTATATCCGTACAAAACGGAAAATTGCAGGGATGATGACCTCCAGGATGGCCTCGGATACAAACCGTACAATCTCCATGCACATCTCTGCAAGCAATGCCCTCATCACCTTTAGGACCGAAACAGTGTAGGTAGATTACTCATAGCCGGGTTCTGAAACCAAGCTCCTCGAAGAGATACCAACAATCTCACATTTGGTCATGAGAGTCATGAAAGTGGCATACATTGGAAAGCATGAAAAGCAATAGGCTACTAAAAAGCTATTTGAATTGAATTGGTTGTGATAATGTGGATGATAGATAGATAGATAGATAGATAGATAAAAGGCTTGTATCTAATTTTCTTGAAACATCTATTAATATATCTATTCATAATTTTCAAGGTTAAGGGACTTACAGGGTCCATCCTGCCAATGCTTAACTGCCTCCATTGCCTACAGGAGATAATCAGATGTTTTGAGCACAAAAAAGCACACCAACACACATACAATTTATAAAATCCTCCAGATGACATTGCATACAAATACTACAATAGAAGTTTGGACATACTCCTCTGTAAGTTTTTCCAGAAACCGGATGATAATCGGGTTGAAAGCATCCGGATTGATTGGCGGGAGGTCAAGAGCCCTGGTCTGACAGGCCCTGGAGACACACTCACTTAGGATATTTTCATTAGATTGTCCCTGGTGAACTGCCATCCCAGAGAATTCCACAGATGTAGAGGGACCTGTGTGCAAAGCAGCATTCACCAAGGTAAAGAAGTCTGAACATGTAACCTTCTGAGGCAAGTATGTTAGCCAAGTTTGTGTACTTTGTGAAGTTAAGTACCCAATAAAGGATAACATATGCACTCTGCTATTAGTCCTCTGCTCAACAGATTTCCATACTAAATGACATTTACATGCAAAATGATTACATACAGTGAAATTAGAGTTTAATTGATGACCTGCATCTGTATCAGTGATCTGCTCCACTATGGTTCTCTTGGTCCTCTTGGTCTAAAAAGACAATACAGTCAATAACATACACGAAGATACTGTATGAAGCCATTCCAATATAGCCCTTTGAGTAGAGCAAGGGTAATATTGACAAAATAAATCTTTGTCGACCGAGAGTTGTCCTGTTTAAACTTATTTTTCCATATATAGACAGACACACCCTATGTTTGAATAAAATCAACTACATATGCACTGAGCTTGTCTGATGCTTTAAGCACACTGTTTGATTAAATAATTAAGACACACAAATAACTCAATAAAGAGCCCGATGGTCACACTTTGTTAAAACAAATGACAGCGGGTGCCTGTGTGACTGGCGCACGCTGTCTCGCTCTCTTCCCTACTGCAGCAAAAAGGCACCACAGCACAGCAAGTGTTTATTGCGCTGTCTGTGCTGAAGCTGCAACATCATTTCAGCCATTTCATTTCTTACTTGTTTCTGACTGAAAAGTTCTGTTACTGAAATCCCTAACTTGTTTACGAAAAGCATTACCTATTCCCTCAACCCTTGCTCTTTTTATGTGAAACATGTAAGTATCGCATGCATGTGACCAATAGGGCCTGACCTATAGCCTATCATAATCACATAAATAAATTGGTTATAACAAACTCCAAACAGAGTAATGTGACAGCAAAATGGATGCGGAGGACGTGAAAAAGAAACTCCAAACGGGCAAATGTTTACTGGTTGCTCAGGAAGGAAAGGGGAAGTCAGATCTGTGGAAGACATTTTACTTAGTTGGGAAACTACTGGAGATCAAGAAAAAGGAGGGTATAGGAGCGAGAGCTGCGTGCATATTATGTGTGACAAACAGGTGCTGTTAGATTACAATATACATTTTTTGCCTGTTTGGAATTCTAAGTAATACCAGTCTGTTCTAAAGACAAAAAATTGTAAAGCCTTTATTACAGCATAGCAAAGATTAAAAACAGCCGAATCTGTGAAATTGCTTTATTCTACATTTTGCTGTTGCATGAGGCTTGGTGCTCACGGAATCAGTAGGCTATTAAACAAATACTCAAACAGGCAACAGAAGCAAGATCTGTCTTATATACATTACCAGTCAAAAGTCTTAACGCGCTTGAGGGCAATCAGTTGAGTTGTGACAAGGTAGGGGTGGGTATACAGAAGATAGCCCTATTTGGTAAAAGACCAAGTCCATATTATTGAAAGAACAGCTCAAATAAGCAAAGAGAAACGACAGTCCATCATTACTTTAAGACATGAAGGTCAGTCAATCCGGAAAATGTCAAGAACTTTTAAAGTATCTTCAAGTGCAGTCGCAGAAAACATTAAGCGCTATGATGAAACTGGCTCTCATGAGGACCGCCACAGGAAAGGAAGACCCATAGTTACCGCTGCTGCAGAGGATAAGTTCATTAGAGTTAACTCCACCGCAGATTGCAGCCAAAATAAATGCAGACAAGTAAGTAACAAAGTAACAGACACATCTCAACATCAACTGTTCAGAGGAGACTGCGTGAATCAGGCCTTCATTGTCAAATTGCTGCAAATAAACCAATACTAAAGGACACCAATAATAAGAAGAGACTTGCTTGGGCCAAGAAACACGAGCAATGGACATTAGACCGGTGGAAATCTGTCTTTTGGACTGATGAGTCCAAATGTGAGATTTTTGGTTCCAACCGCCGTATCTTTGTGAGACGCAGAGTAGGTGAACGGATGATCTCCGCATGTGTGGTTCCCACCATGAAGCATGGAGGAGGAGGTGTGATGGTGTGGGGGTGCTTTGCTGGTGACATTGTCAGTGATTTATTAAGAATTCAAGGCACACTTAACCAGCATGGCTACCACAGCATTCTGCAGCGATACGCCATACCATCTGGTTTGCGCTTAGTGGGACTATCATTTGTTTTTCAACAGGACAATGACCCACAACACACTTCCAGGCTGTGTAAGGGCTATTTGACCAAGGAGAGTGATGGAGTGCTGCATCAACTGACCTGGCCTTCACAATCACCCGACCTCAAACCAATTGAGATGGTTTGGGATGAGTTGGACCACAGAGTGAAGGAAAAATAGCCAACAAGTGCTCAGCATAAATGGGAACTCCTTCAAGACTGTTGGAAAAGCATTCCTCATGAAGCTGGTTGAGAGAATGGCAAGAGTGTGCAAAGCTGTCATCAAGGCAAAGGGTGGCTACTTTGAAGAATCTCTGATTTGTTTAACACTTTTTTGGTTACTACATGATTTCATATGTGTTCTTCCATAGTTTTGATTTTAGATTTTGTTTTTTATTTCACCTTTATTTAACCAGGTAGGCCAGTTGAGAACAAGTTCTCATTTACAACTGCGACCTGGCCAAGTTAAAGCAAAGCAGTGCAGTAAAAACAACAACAACACAGAGTTACACATGGGATAAACAAAACATACAGTCAATAACACAATAGAAAATCTATATATAGTGTGTGCAAATGTAGTAAGTTATGGAGGTAAGGCAATAAATACAGTGAGGGAAAAATGTATTTGATCCCCTGCTGATTTTGTATGTTTGCCCAATGACAAAGACATGATCAGTCTATAATTTTAATGGTAGGTTTATTTGAACAGTGAGAGACAGAATAACAACAAAAAATCCAGAAAAACGCATGTCAAAAATGTTATAAATTGATTAGCATTTTAATGAGGGAAATAAGTATTTGACCCCTCTGCAAAACATGACTTAGTACTTGGTGGCAAAACCCTTGTTGGCAATCACAGAGGTCAGACGTTTCTTGTAGTTGGCCACCAGGTTTGCACACATCTCAGGAGGGATTTTGTTCCACTCCTCTTTGCAGATCTTCTCCAAGTCATTAAGGTTTCGAGGCTGACGTTTGGCAACTCGAACCTTCAGCTCCCTCCACAGATTTTCTATGGGATTAAGGTCTGGAGACTTGCTAGGCCACTCCAGGACCTTAATGTGCTTCTTCTTGAGCCACTCCTTTGTTGCCTTGGCCGTGTGTTTTGGGTCATTGTCATGCTGGAATACCCATCCACGACCCATTTTCAATGCCCTGGCTGAGGGAAGGAGGTTCTCACCCAAGATTTGACGGTACATGGCCCCGTCCATCGTCCCTTTGATGCGGTGAAGTTGTCCTGTCCCCTTAGCAGAAAAATACCCCCAAAGCATGTTTCCACCTCCATGTTTGACGATGGGGATGGTGTTCTTGAGGTCAAAGGCAGCATTCCTCCTCCGCCAAACACGGCGAGTTGAGTTGATGCCAAAGAGCTCAATTTTGGTCTCATCTGACCACAACACTTTCACCCAGTTCTCCTCTGAATCATTCAGATGTTCATTGGCAAACTTCAGACGGGCCTGTATATGTGCTTTCTTGAGCAGGGGGACCTTGCGGGCGCTGCAGGATTTCAGTCCTTCACGGCGTAGTGTGTTACCAATTGTTTTCTTGGTGACTATGGTCCCAGCTGCCTTGAGATCATTGACAAGATCCTCCCGTGTAGTTCTGGGCTGATTCCTCACCATTCTCATGATCATTGCAACTCCACGAGGTGAGATCTTGCATGGAGCCCCAGGCCGAGGGAGATTGACAGTTCTTTTGTGTTTCTTCCATTTGCGAATAATCGCACCAACTGTTGTCACCTTCTCACCAAGCTGCTTGGCGATGGTTTTGTAGCCAATTCCAGCCTTGTGTAGGTCTACAATATTGTCCCTGACATCCTTGGAGAGCTCTTTGGTCTTGGTCATGGTGGAGAGTTTGGAATCTGATTGATTGATTGCTTCTGTGGACAGGTGTCTTTTTATACAGGTAACAAGCTGAGATTAGGAGCACACTCTTAAAGGGAGTGCTCCTAATCTCAGCTCGTTACCTTTATAAAAGACACCTGGGAGCCAGAAATCTTTCTGATTGAGAGGGGGTCAAATACTTATTTCCCTCATTTAAAATGCAAATCAATTTATTACATTTTTGACATGCGTTTTTCTGGATTTTTTTGTTGTTATTCTGTCTCTCACTGTTCAAATAAACCTACCATAAAAATTATAGCCTGATCATTTCTTTGTCAGTGGGCAAACGTACAAAATCAGCAGGGGATCAAATACTTTTTTCCTTCACTGTATATGGGGCTTTGGTGACAAAACAGATGGCACTGTGATAGACTACATCCAATTTGCTGAGTAGAGTGTTGGAGGCTATTTTGTAAATGACATCGCCGAAGTCAAGCTTCGGTAGGATAGTCAGTTTTACGAGGGCATGTTTGGCAGTATGAGTGAAGAAGGCTTTGTTTGCGAAATAGGAAGCCGATTCTAGATTTAACTTTGGATTGAAGATGCTTAATGTGAGTCTGGAAGGAGAGTTTACAGTCTAACCAGACACCTAGGTATTTGTAGTTGTCCACATATTCTAAGTCAGACCCGCCGAGAGTAGTGATTCTAGTTGGGCGGGCGGGTACAAGCAGCGTTCGATTGAAGAGCATGCATTTAGTTTTACTAGCGTTTAAGAGCAGTTGGAGGCTATGGAAGGAGAGTTGTATGGCATTGAAGCTCGTTTGGAGGTTTGTTAACACAGTGTCCAATGAAGGGCCAGATGTATACAAAATGGTGTCGTCTGCGTAGAGGTGGATCTGAGAGTCACCAGCAGCAAGAGCGACATCATTGATATACACAGAGAATAGAGTAGGCCTGAGAATTGAACTCTGTGGCACCCCCATAGAGACTGCCAGAGGTCCAGACAACAGGCCCTCCAATTTGACACATTGAACTCTATCTGAGAAGTAGTTGGTGAACCAGGCGAGGCAGTCATTTGAGAAACCAAGGCTATTTAAGTCTGCCAATAAGAATGCAGTGATTGATAAAGTATCAGTCAAGTTGCAGCGGAGAGTGCAGAGCTAGTGGCCGGGGCAGGGGTAGCCAGGTGGAAAGCATGGCCAGCCGTAGCAAAAAGCTTATTGAAATTCTTGATTATCGTAGATTTATCGGTGGTGACAGTGTTTCCTAGCCTCAGTGCAGTGGGCAGCTGGGAGGAGGTGCTGTCACGATCGTCGTAGAGAGTAGACCAATGCGCAGCGTTAGTTGCGAACATACTTAACTTTATTATCGTTAGTGATAATATATCAACAAAACAATAAACGAAACGTGCAGTCCTACGGTTAACACAGAAACAAACCAAACGGAAACAAGATCCCACAAACACTAAGGGAAACAGACTGTTTAAATATGGCTCCCAATCAGAGACAACCAGCAACAGCTGACACTCGTTGCCTCTGATTGGGAGCCACTCTGGCCAACATAGAAAAACCACAACTAGAACTCCCACACAGAACAAAAACACATAGACTCTACACACCCTAGCTCAACATAAAAGAGTCCCTAGAGCCAGGGCGTGACAGGTGCTCTTATTCTCCATGGACTTTACAGTGTCCCAAAACGTTTTGAAGTTAGTGCTACAGGATGCACATTTCTGTTTGAAAAAGCTAGGCTTTGCTTTCCTAACTGATTGTGTATATTTGTTCCTGACTTCCCTGAAAAGTTGCATATCGCGGGGGCTGTTCGATGCTAATGCAGTACGCCACAGGATGTTTTTGTGCTGGTCAAGGGCAGTCAAGTCTGGGGTGAACCAGGGGCTATATCTGTTCTTAGTTCTGAATTTTTTGAATGGGGCATGCTTATTTAAGATGGAGAGGAATGCACTTTTAAAGAACAACCAGGCATCCTCTACTGATGGAATGAGGTCAATATCCATCCAGGATACCCGGGCCAGGTCAATTAGAAAGGCCTGGTCGCTGAAGTGTTTTAGGGAGCGTTTGACAGTGATGAGGGGTGGTCGTTTGACTGCGGATCCATTACGGACGCAGGCAATGAGACAGTGTCTTCACTATTATTCTACAATGTAGAAAATAGTAAAAATAAAGAAAAACCCTGGAATGAGTAGGTGTGTCCAAAGGTAGGTGTGACCCCTCTGCAAAACATGACTTAGTACTTGGTGGCAAAACCTTTGTTGGCAATCACAGAGGTCAGACGTTTCTTGTAGTTGGCCACCAGGTTTGCACACATCTCAGGAGGGATTTTGTCCCACTCCACTTTGCAGATCTTCTCCAAGTCATTAAGGTTTCGAGGCTGACGTTTGGCAACTCAAACCTTCAAGGCTGGGATGGGCTACAGGACAATAGGCAAGCAGCTTGGTGAGAAGGCAACAACTGTTGGCGCAATTATTAGAAAATGGAAGAAGTTCAAGATGACGGTCAATCACCCTCGGTCTGGGGCTCCATACACTACCATTCAAAAGTGTGGGGTCACTTAGACATGTCCTTGTTTTCCATGAAAACATACATGAAATGAGTTTGAATAGGAAATATAGCAAAATTAATAGGAAATGTAGTCAATGACAAGGTTAGAAATGATGATTTTATTTGAAATAGTAATTGTGTCCTTCAAACTTTGCTTTCGTCAAAGAATCCTCCATTTCACCCCATGCTTCCTGAAGCACCTCCCACAAGTTGGATTGGCTTGATGGGCACTTCTTACGTACCATACGGTCAAGCTGCTCCCACAACAGCTCAATAGGGTTGAGATCCAGTGACTGTGATGGCCACTCCATTATAGACAGAATACCAGCTGACGGCTTCTTCCCTAAATAGTGCTTTGGGTCATTGTCCTGTTGTAGGAGGAAATTGGCTCCAATCAAGTGCCGTCCACAGGGTATGGCATGGCGTTGCAAAATGGAGTGATAGCCTTCCTTCTTCAAGATCCCTTTTACCCTGTACAAATCTCCCACTTTACCACCACCAAAACACCCCCAGACCATCACATTGCCTGCACCATGCTTGACAGATGACATGAAGCACTCCTCCAGCATCTTTTCATTTGGTCTGCGTCTCACAAATGTTCTTCTTTGTGATCCGAACACCTCAAACTTCGATTCGTCTGTCCATAACACTTTTTTCCAATCTTCCTCTGTCCAGTGTCTGTGTTATTTTGCCCATCTTCATCTTTTCTTTTTATTGGCCAGTCTGAGATACAGCGTTTTCTTTGCAACTCTGCCTAGAAGGTCAGCATCCCGGAGTCGCCTCTTCATTGTTGACGTTGAGACTGGTGTTTTGTGGGTACTATTTAATGAAGCTGCCAGTTGAGGACCTGTGAGGCGTCTGTTTCTCAAACTAGACACTCTAATGTATTTGTCCCACTCCTCTTTCTATTCTGGTTAGAGCCAGTTTGCGCTGTTCTGTGAAGGGAGTAGTACACCGCGTTGTATGAGATCTTCAGATTCTTGGCAATTTCTCGCATGGAATAGCCTTCATTTCTCAGAACAAGAATAGACTGACGAGTTTCAGAAGAAAGTTGTATTTCTGATCAATTTGATGTTATTTCAATGGACCAAAAAATTGCTTTTCTTTCGAAAACAAGTGACCCCAAACGTTTGAACGGTAGTGTATATATATATACAGTGGGGAGAACAAGTATTTGATACACTGCCGATTTTGCAGGTTTTCCTACATACAAAGCATGTAGAGGTCTGTAATTTTTATCATAGGTACACTTCAACTGTGAGAGACGGAATCTAAAACAGAAATTAATTTGCATTTTATTGCATTTTATTGCATGACATAAGTATTTGATCACCTACCAACCAGTAAGAATTCCGGCTCTCACAGACCTGTTAGTTTTTCTTTAAGAAGCCCTCCTGTTCTCCACTTATTACCTGTATAAACTGCACCTGTTTGAACTCGTTACCTGTATAAAAGACACCTGTCCACACACTCAATCAAACAGACTCCAAGCTCTCCACAATGGCCAAGACCTGAGAGCTGTGTAAGGACATCAGGGATAGAATTGTAGACCTGCACAAGGCTGGGATGGGCTACAGGACAATAGGCAAGCAGCTTGGTGAGAAGGCAACAACTGTTGGCGCAATTATTAGAAAATGGAAGAAGTTCAAGATGACGGTCAATCACCCTCGGTCTGGGTCTCCATGCAAGATCTCACCTCGTGGGGCATCAATGATCATGAGGAAGGTGAGGGATCAGCCCAGAACTACACGGCAGGACCTGATCAATGACCTGAAGAGAGCTGGGACCACAGTCTCAAAGAAAACCATTAGTAACACACTATGCCGTCATGGCTTAAAATCCTGCAGCGCACGCAAGGTCCCCCTGCTCAAGCCAGCGCATGTCCAGGCCCGTCTGAAGTTTGCCAATGACCATCTGGATGATCCAGAGGAGGAATGGGAGAACGTCATGTGGTCTGATGAGACAAAAATATAGCTTTTTGGTCTAAACTCCACTCGCCGTGTTTGGAGGAAGAAGAAGGATGAGTACAACCCCAAGAACACCATCCCAACCATGAAGCATGGAGGTGGAAACATCATTCTTTGGGGATGCTTTTCTGCAAAGGGGACAGGACGACTGCACCGTATTGAGGGGAGGATGGATAGGGCCATGTATCGCGAGATCTTGGCCAACAACCTCCTTCCCTCAGTAAGAGCATTGAAGATGGGTCGTGGCTGGGTCTTCCAGCATGACAACGACCCGAAACACACAGCCAGGGCAACTAAGGAGTGGCTCCGTAAGAAGCATCTCAAGGTCCTGGAGTGGCCTAGCCAGTCTCCAGACCTGAACCCAATAGAAAATCTTTGGAGGGAGCTGAAAGTCTGTATTGCCCAGCAACAGCCCCGAAACCTGAAGGATCTGGAGAAGGTCTGTATGGAGGAGTGGGCCAAAAACCCTGCTGCAGTGTGTGCAAACCTGGTCAAGCCCTACAGGAAACGTATGATCTCTGTAATTGCAAACAAAGGTTTCTGTACCAAATATTAAGTTCTGCTTTTCTGATGTCTCAAATACTTATGTCATGCAATAAAATGCAAATTAATTACTTTAAAATCATACAATGTGATTTTCTGGATTTTTGTTTTAGATTCCGTCTCTCACAGTTGAAGTGTACCTATGATAAAAATTACAGACCTCTACATGCTTTGTAAGTAGGAAAACCTGCAAAATCGGCAGTGTATCAAAAACTTGTTCTCCCCCACTGTATATATACAGTTGAAGTCGGAAGTTTACATACACCTTAGCCAAATACATTTAAACTCAGTTTTTCACAATTCCTGACATTTAATCCTAGTAAAAATTCCCTGTCTTAGGTCAGTTAGGATCACCACTTTATTTTAAGAATGTGAAATGTCAGAATAATAGTAGAGAGAATTATTTCTTTCAGCTTTTATTTCTTTCATCACATTCCCAGTGGGTCAGAAGTTTACATACACTCAATTAGTATTTGGTAGCATTGCCTTTACATTTTGTAACTTGGGTCAAACATTTCGGGTAGCCTTCCACAAGCTTCCCACAATAAGTTGGGTGAATTTTGGCCCATTCCTCCTGACAGAGCTGGTGGAACTGAGTCAGGTTTGTAGGCCTCCTCCTCGCACACACTTTTTCAGTTCTGCCCACATATTTTCTATAGGATTGAGGTCAGGGCTTTGTGATGGCCACTCCAATACCTTGACTTTGTTGTCCTTAAGCCATTTTGCCACAACTTTGGAAGTATGCTTGGGGTCATTGTCCATTTGGAAGACCCATTTGCGACCAAGCTTTAACTTCCTGACTGATGTCTTGAGATGTTGCTTCAAAATATCCACATAATTTATCTTCCTCATGATGCCATCTATTTTGTGAAGTGCACCAGTCCCTCCTGCAGCAATGCACCCCCACACCATGATGCTGCCACCCCCGTGCTTCACGGTTGGGATGGTGTTCTTCGGCTTGCAAGCGCCCCCTTTTTCATCCAAACATAACGATGGTCATTATGACCAAACAGTTTATTTTTGTTTCATCAGACCAGAGGACATTTCTCCAAAAAGGACGATCTTTGTCCCCATGTGCAGTTGCAAACCGTAGTCTGGCTTTTTTATGGCGGTTTTGGAGCAGTGGCTTCTTCCTTGCTGAGTGGCCTTTCAGGTTATGTCGATATAGGACTTGTTTTACTGTGGATATAAATACTTTTGTACCTGTTTCCTCCAGCATCTTCACAAGGTCCTTTGCTGTGGTTCTGGGATTGATTTAAACTTTTCGCATCCAAAGTACGTTCATCTCTAGGAGGCAGAACGCATCTCCTTCCTGAGCGGTATGACGGCTGCGTGGTCCCATGGTGTTTATACTTGCGTACTATTGTTTGTACAGATGAACGTGGTACCTTCAGGCGTTTGGAAATTGCTCCCAAGGATGAAGCAGACTTGTGGAGGTCTACCATTTTTTTTCTGAGGTCATGGCTGATTTCTTTTGATTTTCCCATGATGTCAAGCAAAGCGGCACTGAGTTTGAAGGTAGGCCTTGAAATACATACACAGGTACACCTCCAATTGACTCAAATTATGTCAATTAGCCTATCAGAAGCTTCTAAAGCCATGACATTTTCTGGAATTTTCCAAGCTGTTTAAAGGCACAGTCAACTTAGTGTATGTAAACTTCTGACCCACTGGAATTGTGATACAGTGAATTGTAAGTGAAATAATCTGTCTGTAAACAATTGTTGGAAAAATTACTTGTGTCATGCACAAAGTAGATGTCCTAACCGACTTGCCAAAAATATATATTTTGTTAAAAAGAAATTTGTGGAGTTGTTGAAAAACGAGTTTTAATGACTCCAACCTAGGTATATGTAAACTTCCGACTTCAACTGTATATATGCCTGGCTTTATAAATCATCCATATATATATATATATATAAAGCCAGGCACATTTATCAATTAGGCTATTGACCTAATTAAGTTGGGTTTTCCTCTCTCCTCAATTTTCTTAGACAATTAGGCTAAGGCAAGGGCTGTTTCTTCATCTCTGCTGCTGCTGCCTCTGCCGCATTGTTCTCAATCCCAATATGCTGGTTAACTTTGCTATTATGCACATAGCAACATAGGGAAAGGCACCAATTCTATGGCTCACTGAAGATTATGTTTCAGAACCAAATCACATTTTATTTGTCACATACACATGTTTAGCAGATGTTATTGCGGGTGTTGCGAAATGCTTGTGCTTCTAGCTCCGACAGTGCAGTAATATATAACAATTTCGCAACATATACCTCATACACACAAATCTAAGTAAGGAATGGAATTCAAGAATATATACATATATGGACAAGCAATGACAGAGCGGCATGGACTAAGATACAGTCGAATATTATAGAATACAGTATATACAGTGGGGCAAAAAAGTATTTAGTCAGCCACCAATTGTGCAAGTTCTCCCACTTAAAAAGATGAGAGAGGCCTGTAATTTTCATCATAGGTACATGTCAACTATGACAGACAAAATGAGGAAAAAAAATCCAGAAAATCACATTGTAGGATTTTTTATGAATTTATTTGCAAATTATGGTGGAAAATAAGTATTTGGTCAATAACAAAAGTTTCTCAATACTTTGTTATATACCCCTTGTTGGCAATGACACAGGTCAAACGTTTTCTGTAAGTCTTCACAAGGTTTTCACACACTGTTGCTGGTATTTTGGCCCATTCCTCCATGCAGATCTCCTCTAGAGCAGTGATGTTTTGGGGCTGTCGCTGGGCAACACGGACTTTCAACTCCCTCCAAAGATTTTCTATGGGGTTGAGATCTGGAGACTGGCTAGGCCACTCCAGGACCTTGAAATGCTTCTTACGAAGCCACTCCTTCATTGCCCGGGGGGTGTGTTTGGGATCATTGTCATGCTAAAAGACCCAGCCACGTTTCATCTTCAATGCCCTTGCTGATGGAAGGAGGTTTTCACTCAAAATCTCACGATACATGGCCCCATTCATTCTTTCCTTTACACGGATCAGTCGTCCTGGTCCCTTTGCAGAAAAACAGCCCCAAAGCACCCCCATGCTTCACAGTAGGTATGGTGTTCTTTGGATGCAACTCAGCATTCTTTGTCCTCCAAACACGATGAGTTGAGATTTTACCAAAAAGTTATATTTTGGTTTCATCTGACCATATGACATTCTCCCAATCCTCTTCTGGATCATCCAAATGCACTCTAGCAAACTTCAGACGGGCCTGGACATGTACTGGCTTAAGCAGGGGGACACGTCTGGCAATGCAGGATTTGAGTCCCTGGCGGAGTAGTGTGTTACTGATGTTAGGCTTTGTTACTTTGGTCCCAGCTCTCTGCAGGTCATTCACTAGGTCCCCCCGTGTGGTTCTGGGATTTTTGCTCACCGTTCTTGTGATCATTTTGACCCCACGGGGTGAGATCTTGCGTGGAGCCCCAGATCGAGGGAGATGATCAGTGGTCTTGTATGTCTTCCATTTCCTAATAATTGCTCCCACAGTTGATTTCTTCAAACCAAGCTGCTTACCTATTGCAGATTCAGTCTTCCCAGCCTGGTGCAGGTCTACAATTTTGTTTCTGGTGTCCTTTGACAGCTCTTTGGTCTTGACCATAGTGGAGTTTGGAGTGTGACTGTTTGAGGTTGTGGACAGGTGTCTTTTATACTGATAACAAGTTCAAACAGGTGCCATTAATACAGGTAACGAGTGGAGGACAGAGGAGCCTCTTAAAGAAGAAGTTACAGGTCTGTGAGAGCCAGAAATCTTGCTTGTTTGTAGGTGACCAAATACTTATTTTCCACCATAATTTGCAAATAAATTCATTAAAAATCCTACAATGTGATTTTCTGGATTTTTTTTCCTCAATTTGTCTGTCATAGTTGACGTGTACATATGATGAAAATGACAGGCCTCTCTCATCTTTTTAAGTGGGAGAACTTGCACAATTGGTGGCTGACTAAATACTTTTTTTCCCCACTGTACATATGAAATGAGTAATGCAAGATATGTAAACATTATTAAAGTGACTAGTGTTCCATTTCTTAAAGTGGCCAGTGATTTCAATAGGCAGCAGCAGCCTCCAATGTGCTAGTGATGACTATTTAAGAGTCTGATGGCCTTGAGATAGAAGCTGTTTTTCATTCTCTCGGTCCCAGCTTTGATGCACCTGTACTGACCTCGCCTTCTGGATGATAGCGGGGTGAACAGGCAGTGGCTCGGGTGGTTGATGTCCTTGATGATCGTTTTGGCCTTCCTGTGACATCGGGTGCTGTAGGTGTCCTGGAGGGCGGGTAGTTTGCCCCCGATAATGCGTTCAGCAGACCGCACCACCCTCTGGAGAGCCCTGCGGTTGCGGGCGGTGCAGTTGCCGTACCAGGCGGTGATACAGCCCAACAGGATGCTCTCAATTGTGCATCTGTAAAAGATTGTGAGGGTTTTAGGTGCCAAGCCAAATTTCTTCAGCCTCCTGAGGTTGAAGAGGCTCTGTTGAGCCTTCTTCACCACACTGTCTGCGTGGTTGGGCCATTTCAGTTTGTCAGTGATGTGTACGCCAAGGAACTTGAAGCTTTCCACCTTCTCCACTGCGGTCCCGTTGATGTGGATAGGGTGATGCACCCTCTGCTGTTTCCTGAAGTCCACGATCATCTCCTTTGTTTTGTTGACGTTGAGTGAGATGTTGTTTCCTACCTTCACCACCTGGGGGCGGCCCGTCAGGAAGTCCAGGACCCAGTTGCACAGGGCGGGGTTCAGACCCAGGGCCTCGAGCTTAATGATGAGCTTGGAGGGTACTACGGTGTTGAATGCTGAGCTATAGTCAATGAACAGCATTCTTACATAGGTATTCCTCTTGTCCAGATGGGATAGGGCAGTGTGCAGTGTGATGGCGATTGCATCGTCTGTGGATCTATTGAGGCGGTAAGCAGATTGAAGTGGGTCTAGGGTGACATGTAAGGTAGAGGTGATATGATCCTTGACTAGTCTCTCAAAGCACTTCATGATGACAGAGGTGAGTGATACGGGGCGATAGTTATTTAGTTCAGTTACCTTTGCTTTCTTGGGTACAGGAACAATGGTGGCCATCTTGAAGCATGTGGGGACAGCAGACTGGGAAAGGGAGAGATTGAATATGTCCGTAAACACACCAGCCAGCTGGTCTGCGCATGCTCTGAGGATGCGGCTAGGGATGTCGTCTGGGCCGGCAGCCTTGCGGGGGTTAACATGCTTAAATGTCTTACTCACGTCAGCCACGGAGAAGGAGAGGCCACAGTCCTTGGTAGTGGGCCTCGTCGGTGGCACTATGTTATCCTCAAAGCGGTCGATGAATGTGTTTAGCTTGTCTGGAAGCGAGACGTTGGTGTCGGCGACGTGGCTGGTTTTCCTTTTGTAGTCCGTGATCGTCTGTAGACCCTGCCACATACGTCTCGTGTCTGAGCCGTTGAATTGTGACTCCACTTTGTCTCTATACTGATGTTTTGCCAGTTTAATTGCCTTGCGGAGTGAGTAGCTACACTGTTTGTATTCTGCCATATTCCCAGTCACCTTGCCATGGTTAAATGCGGTGGTTTGCGCTTTCAGTTTTGCGCGAATGCTGCCATCTATCCACGGTTTCTGGTTAGGGTAGGTTTTAATAGTCACAGTGGGAACAACATCACCTATACACTTCCTGATAAACACCGTTTCAGTGTATTCGTCTAAATTATTTTCGCAAGCTACCCGGAACATATCCCAGTCCGCGTGATTAAAACAATTTTGAAGCGTGGATTCCAATTGGTCAGACCAGCGTTGAATAGTCCTTAGCACGGGTACTTCCTGTTTGAGTTTCTGCCTATAGGAAGGGAGGAGCAAAATGGAGTCGTGGTCAGATTTGCCGAAAGGAGGGCAGGGGAGGGCCTTATAACCATCCCGGAAGTTCGAATAGCAATGGTCGAGGATTTTAGCAGCTCGAGTACAACAGTCGATATGTTGATAGAACTTCGGCAGCCTAGTCCTCAAATTTGCTTTGTTAAAATCCCCGGCTACAACAAATGCAGCCTCAGGATATGTGGTTTCCAGTTTGTATAAAGTCCAGTGAAGTTCTTTGAGGGCCGTCGTGGTATCGGCTTGAGGGGGGATATACACGGCCGGGACTACAACCGAAGAAAATTATCTTGGGAGATAATATGGTCTGCATTTGATTGTGAGGTATTCTAGGTCGGGTGAACCATAGGACTTGAGTTCCTGTATGTTACTACAATTACACCATGAGTCGTTAATCATGAAACACACACCTCCGCCCTTCTGCTTCCCTGAGAGATATTTATTTCTGTCTGCGCGATGAACTGAGAACCCATCTGGCTGGACCGATTTCGACAGAATATCACCAGAGAGCCATGTTTCCGTGAAACAAAGTATGTTACAGGCCTTGATGTCTCTCTGGAAAGAAATCTTTGCCCTGAGCTCGTCAACCTTGTTATCCAAAGACTGAACATTAGCGAGTAGTATACTTGGAAGCAGTTGGTGGTGTGCGCACCTCCTAAGTCGAACCAGCAGGCCGCTCCGCCGGCGATGTTTTGGGTCAGCCGCTGGAATCAGTTAAATTGCCCTGGGGAGAGCAAACAAAGGATCTGCTTCGGGAAAGTCGTATTCCTGGTTGTAATGCTGGTGAGTTACCGCCACTCTGATATCCAATCGTTTTTCCCAGCTGTATGTAATGATACAAAACACTTCTGAACTAATAATGTAAAAAAATAATACATAAAAAAAACAAAATACCGCAAAGTTTCCTAAGAGCTAGTCGTGAGTCGTCTTCGTCGGCTCAAACATCAACCACGACCGTATCCAACACGGGAGAAAGCGCATTTCTTATAAAATAACATTAGATATATTAGTGTTGCACCATTATTTTTACATAATAAAACCATATACAATTTAATGTCTTAGCGTGATGGACTGTGCCATCCCTGTGGGCTCCGCAATGTATTAGTCCACAGAGACAGGCGCGAATCAGACAGGTGTCCATGTGCACCATGAAGAAAATAACTTTTGCGACTGCTTGACTAAAGAAATCTCAGTTGACCAACAGCCTATCGACCAAACAATTGACCAGTCGACCAAATGGGGTCAGCCCTAGTAGTAAATCGATGATTTACTATTAGGAGATAAAAGTGTATGGTATGGGCAATTTACCTTCCTTAGAACAACATGTTGTAGGGGCAGGGTGTAGACATGAAAGATATCACAAATATCCAGATCTCTGCTCAATCTATTCCCTCACCTTGACTTTATTTCTCTTCACGGCATCCTGCTCCATCTGAGGCAGGGGATCCTTCTTCACCTCTTCCTCATCTTCATCATTCTGATTATCAACGAAATCTCTCTCAGCTGCATCAGTATCAGTGCTCCGGTCAACTGTTGACCTGTTGGCACTGGTCCTCTTCTTGGTCTAAAAAGACAATATAGTCAATGACATACTGTATGTATCCACATCTCTGCTCAATCTATTCTCTCACCTTGACTTTTCTCCTCATCACAGCCTCCTGCTCGATCTGAGGCAGGGGATCCTTCACTTCCCTATCTTCTGGATAGTTTAAACCCAGGATATCATTCTTCATTTTCTGGACTTGATCTTCAAAACTTTGATGATCATTTGGATCATCTTTGTTTAAACTCTGATTGGAACAAATTAGGCCATTATTTGAATGCTCATGGATAATGTGTGGCACAAAAGAGACAAACACAACTAGGTTGTACATTTCACCACCCTTGCACACAAACAGTATTCTACAGACAACACCAAGCCTACATTTAGCCTACTACTAATGATAACTACTTTTACTTTGGATCTGGTCACTTACTCTTATCATTCTGCAATTTAAGATAAAGTTGTTGTGAGATTTATGAAAACATAAAATCTTCACATGTACTTTCACAGCAGCTAGCCTATAAAGATTTGTTAAACTATTGCTGTTTTCAACTCTAAATGATCGGCTATGAAAAGCCAACTGAGAGACCTGAGCCCTAGGACCATACGTCGGGACTACCGGCCGTGGTGACTCCTTGCTATCCCCAGTCCGCCTGGCCTTGCTGCTATTCCAGTTTAAACTGTTCTGCCTGCGGTTATGGAACCCCTACCTGTCCCAGACCTGCTGTTTTAAACTCTAATGATCGGCTATGAAAAGCCAACTGAGATTTATTCCTGATTATTATTTGACCATGCTTGTCACTTATGAACATTTTTGAACATCTTGGCATGGTTCTGTTATAATCTCCACCCGGCACAGCCAGAAGAGGACTGGCCACCCCTCATAGCCTGGTTCCTCTCTAGGTTTCTTCCTAGGTTTTGCCTTTCTAGGGAGTTTTTCCTAGCCACCGTGCTTCTACACCTGCATTACTAGCTGTTTGGGGTTTTAGGCTGGGTTTCTGTACAGCACTTCGAGATATTAGCTGATGTAAGAAGGGCTATATAAAATAAAATTGATTGATTGATTGATTGAACTGGATAAACTAATAGGGCTCACTTTTGCAAGAACAAGAATATAAATAATTCACACCTTCTATGAAGTCCATAATGCATTATAAACACACTAGGCTATAACTAAGCAATAAGGCCAGAGGGAGTGTGGTATATAGCCAATATACCACAGCTAAGGGCTGTTCTTATGCACGACACAACGCAGAGTTATTATAAACTGGTTACCAATGTAATTAGAAGAGTAAAAATAAATGTTTTGTCATACCCGTGGTATACCACAGCCTTCAGCCAATCAGCATTCAGGGCTCGAACCACCCAGTTTATAATGGCCCATATACTACGGCTAAGGGCTGTTCTTAGGCAAAATCGACGGGGCTGCAGTGGAGCGGGTCGAGAGCTTTAAGTTCCTTGGTGTCCAAATCACTAAGGACTTAAAATGGTCCACACACACAGTCGTGAAGAAGGCGTGACAGCACCTCTTCCCCCTCAGGAGGTTGAAAAGGTTTGGCATGGGTAGGGCTGTTACGGTGACCGTATTACCGCCACACTGGCGGTCACGAGTCATGACGGCAGTCAAATTCCACGTCACAGTTTAGTCACGGTAATTAGCCAAGCTCCAAGCTCTGATGCTGCTGATGGTCATTAGTAGCCTACCAAACTTGCTAAATGCCTGGTACTCAGCACTCTATTGTCCCTCTAATCACTCTGACGTCAATGCAAATGTAATTGAAAATCTAATCAAACACTTCATGAGAGCCCATGAGCTCATGTTGCCAACATTTCTATAGGCTATGCAATTGAGTGAGAAAACAGAGTGATGGCCTCCTATATTTATATCTAAACTTTCCTAATATTAAGCACATTGCTTCTCTTTAAAACAGGAGTATAGCCTACCTGGCTGGCATGAAAATGAACCAAGGGAGAAGATAGATGACATGTATTTTTTCCCCCTGCCCCTGTTTCGAGACAGGTGCATGATAATTGTCCATTCTAAATCTAAAAAAATGTCACACATATTATTTTGTATATGTAAAGATGAAATTAAGAATAGTCTGATGGGTGACAATACTAGCCTATCACTTGTGAATGATATATTATCACTTGCTCATGCAATTTTTTGCGACTTTTTCAAATCATAGTCGCACACCTCATGTAGCCTAGCCCATAGGCCTATATGTTTTGATAAGGTTTGTATCACAACTAAAGTGGCCAAATAACTTCTTAAAATTAAGCACATTAATCCACTTTACAACGGGTGTAAAGTCTAACTGGCATACAGTGCATTCGGAAAGTATTCAGACCCCTTGACTTTTTCCACATTCTGTTACGTTACTGCCTTATTCTAAAATGGATTAAATAGTTTTTTCCCCCCTCATCAATCTACACACAATACCCCATAATGACAAAGCGAAAACTGTTTTTTATCAATTTTAGCAAATTTATTAAAAATAAAAAACTGAAATATGACATTTACGTAAGTATTCAGACCCTTTACTCAGTACTTTGTTGAAGCACCTTTGGCAGCGATTACAGCGTCACTGCACAGCTATTTTCAGGTTTCTCCAGAGATGTTAGATCGGGTTCAAGTCCGGGCTCTGGCTGGGCCACTGAAGGACATTCAGAGACTTGTCCCGAAGCCACTCCTGCGTTGTCTTGGCTGTGTGTTTAGGGTCATTGTCCTGTTGGAAGGTGAACCTTCGCCCCAGTCTGAGGTCCTGAGCGCTCTGTAGCAGGTTTAAATCAAGGATCTCTCTGTACTTCGCTCCGTTCATCTTTCCCTCGATCCTGACTAGTCTCCCAGTCCCTGCCGCTGAAAATCATCCCCACAGCATGATGCTGTCACCACCATGCTTCACCGTAGGGATGGTGCCAGGTTTCCTCCAGACGTAAAGCTTGGCATTGAGGCCAAAGAGTTCAATCTTGGTTTCATCAGACCAGAGAATCTTGTTTCTCATGGTCTGAGAAGCCTTTAGGTGCCTTTTGGCAAACTCCAAGTGGGCTGTCATGTGCCTTTTACTGAGGAGTGGCTTCCGTCTGTCCACTACCATTAAGGCCTGATTGTTGGACTGCTGCAGAGATGGTTGTCCTTCTGGAAGGTTCTCCCATCTCAACAGAGGAACTCTGGAGCTCTGTCAGAGTGACCATCTGGTTCTTGGTCACCTCCCTGACCAAGGCGCTTCTTCCCCGATTGCTCAGTTTGGCCGGGAAGCCAGCTCTAGGAAGAGTCTTGGTGGTTCCAAACTTCTTCCATTTAAGAATAATGGAGGCCACTGTGTTCTTGGGGACCTTCAGTGCTGCAGAATTTTTTTGGTACCCTTCCGTATACAGTGGGGGGAAAAAGTATTTAGTCAGCCACCAATTGTGCAAGTTCTCCCACTTAAAAAGATGAGAGAGGCCTGTAATTTTCATCATAGGTACACATCAACTATGACAGACAAAATGAGAGAAAAAAAATCCAGAAAATCACATTGTAGGATTTTTTATGAATTTATTGGCAAATTATGGTGGAAAATAAGTATTTGGTCACCTACAAACAAGCAAGATTTCTGGCTCTCACAGACCTGTAACTTCTTCTTTAAGAGGCTCCTCTGTCCTCCACTGTATCTGTGCCTCGACACAATCCTGTCTCGGAGCTCTACAGACAATTCCTTCGACCTCATGGCTTGGTTTTTGCTCTGACATGCACTGTCAACTGTGGGACCTTATATAGACGTGTGTTCCTTTCCAAATCATGTCCAATCAATTGAATTTACCACAGGTGGACTCCAATCAAGTAATAGAACATCTCACAGATGATCAATGGAAACAGGATGCACCTGAGCTCAATTATCGAGTCTCATAGCAAAGGGTCTGTAAATAAGGTATTTCAGTTTTTTCTTCGTAATAAATTTGCTAACATTTCTAAAAACCTGTTTTCGCTTTTTCATTATGGGGTATTGTGTGTAGATTGCCCAAAAAAATGGAATCAATTTTAGAATAAGGCTGTAACGTAACAAACTTTCGAATACACTGTACAAGTTTCAAGTTTAGGGAAGATAATTTTCACCATAAAAAATGAACCTTTATAATGAAAGCATTACATGCATAATTGCATTTGCGGTCACTTTTCATAATGTTGTTTTCCAGCTAATTGATTGCATTTTGGAACATTTGCACTCATAGCCTACTGCTGTGTGTGCATTGCTGCGCTTATAATGTGAAGAAATAGCCTAATAGTTTATCATAATTTTAAGCTAAACGTTCTGATCTGTTGCGTCAGCCTCATTGCTTAAAAAAGTTTTTGGATGCTAACGGTTTTATAAATTTTGGGATCTATCACATCCCACAACTGTCCCAGACTATGTTTGGAATATTTAGATCTTGCACAGAATAGAATAGGTCAACTTTTGTACTATGGGGATAGTAGATTGACATAGGCTAGTGCTTTTGCTGTTCGTTAGGCCTACTCATTTTGTTGGCTGACAAAAAGTAAATGTGGACAGAATTGGATATTGGATGCACACAGTTGCGGCCCCGATGTGTCTGTCTTCACTTGTAGCCTGTGAGAAAGACCTGATCATATGACGGGCATTGGCTAATGAGAATTGAGCTATCTGAGAGAGCCATGTGAGTGAGAGGTGCTTCGGAGCCAGGAAAAGGGAATTATTATTATTATATTCAGCCCAAGGGCACAATGGCCACTGGCTGCAAAAGGCATGGATTTTTTTAGGGGGCATTACAGCCACACAAAGGGGATGCTGCCGGGAAATTCGAGGCATTATCAAGTGCTTGTCAAATTGTGAATGAGACTGATTAAGTGTGCGCAGCCTGAGCAACAAAAAAAAGCAGAGCTCATGCAACTTTTTTCAAATCATCATTAGTCGCATCATGCAGCCTTAGAATGTATTCAAAATCAAAACTTATAGCCCAACGTTTGTATCACAACTAAAGTTGCATAAATAACTCTAAATTAAGCATAATCGGAGAACCTGCTTATTTGTTAACCGCTCAACACAGAATAGCCGCATGTGCGCACTCCCTCAAATCATTTGGAGAAAATATATTGTTCAATTGTATTCTTCATACTATAATATCATATAAAATAATGCCACGGATTTCTAAGCAAATCTTGTCTGCTAAATGAACTAGTGTAGCCCACAGCCATATGGCATAGCCAGATCAGGGTCTAACATAAAGACAAGTCAGAGTATGCTATTCTGTTCTTCTGAAATAGACTACATTTTCTTCATATAATGTTTCTTTAGACTTTTCTAAAATAAATAATGGATTTATTGTGATGGTGTAGGCTATATTACATGGATTTATTTGACTTTTTAAAATGTAGATGTTCCAAAGGTCTGCATCAGTGGGTTTTAGGCTATGTGTGGAAGCCAGGAGATGGGTGTAAGTCGCTCTGGATAAGAGCGTCTGCTAAATGACAAACAAACAAAAAATGCTAAATGTGTTTATGTTAAGTGAGACCGTCAGTTATTTGTTTGACAATCACCAGCTGACAAAATTTCATGACCACCACGGCCCTAGGCATGGGCCCTCAAATCCTCAAAAAGTTTTACAGCTGTAACATTAGGAGCATTTTGACTGGCTGCATCACTGCTTGGTATGGCAATAGCACCTCCCTCAACCGCATGGCGCTACAGAGTGTGGTGCGGACAGCCCAGTAAATCACAGATGCTGAGCTCCCTGCCATCCAGGACCTCTATATCAGGTGGTGTGAAAGGAAGGCCCGGAAAATCGTTAAAAACTACAGCCACCCAAACCATAGACTGTTCTGTCTGCTTCCGCACATCAAGCGGTACCGGTGCATCAAGTCTGACACCAACAGGCTCCTGAACAGCTTCTATCCCCAAGCCATAAGACTGCTAAATAGCTAACTAAATAGCTAACAAAACGGCTACACAGACTATCTGAGTTGACAGTAAAAAAAATGTACAGTACAGGTTTTCTTTATGAATACACATAGCTTCTATTGTCTCATATCAAGATTCGTAATTAATGCGTTATGGAGTCGCCTATTATTATAATAACTTAGGTCAAATTATGATAATTAGCCTACTGCTGTTATTTTTGCAAGGATCATTTTATTTATAGCAAGTCCCATAGATAGTTTATTATAATGCATACTTTTATTTTACAATATTCATAATAATTATAATATTAGCGGCACCCCACCCCTACATTAACGTTAGCCCACACCGCCACCCAGCTGCCACTACTTGCGGCACCCCTAGCGGTATGTCCTGTATACCCTGTGGTTCCTGCCGCAGCATTTTAAAAAAGACTGCAGTGGTCCTGGTCCCTGCACCACTGCATAGGGTTTCTCTGTTAGCAATTATAGGCCTACCTTATTATCCTCCATGGTCAAAGTCTATGGCTGGAGCGCATTTACCCATCATGTGCAACTTTACCATGTGATTACCAAAGAGATAAGATACCGCATTTTATACGGTAACTCAGCAAACGTCATAATGTGAGTGAACTTTTACGTAATAAAACAACTTCAGGGATGATCTGTCAATCAATGCGATCCGCGATTCCCATACTACTAAAAAGACCACTCGAAACAATGAATACTGGTGTATTAGCTACTTACCCGTTGTTTTTTCTGGTACATAATGTGATAAGTAAACAACAGCCGACAACAATAATGAGCAATACATAACAAAGGGCAGCCAAAACAAATGCAGTAATTTGAGAAGAACGCTTGAGGGCGACTACGCACCAGTTTTGAATAAACAAGGACAGAAGCGTGCCATGTGTTGTTGGGTCAGAGGCGAAGGTTCATAGTTGAAATTCGGAAACATGGTAGCGCACGCAGAAATCCGCGTGGTTCACCGTGGTGGCAGCAAAATAAACTTCAGAGAGCCAGTTATTACAAATGATTCCAGGTACGTGTGTGTGCATTGCAGCTGACATGAGCTAAACCTAAACTAACTGTATGTCACAAGTATGGCATGGACGCAAACTGTAGCCCTGGCTAGCTAGCTTGCTAACCTAGCTAACGTGTTACTGTATAGCTACAACACAAGTACTTTAACCCTGAGATAAACGTAGCTATCGCTGTCTGTGGTCCTGTACCTTAGTTGGTACAGCATGGCGCTTGCAACGCCAGAATTGTGGGTTCTATTCCAGGGAGCACCCATACGTAAAATGTATGCGTGCATGACCGGCGTTGCTTCGTCCCGCAACGAACCATTGTTTATACAGATGGCTCGTTGCAGAAGCTTCCGTACATAGCCAGGCGTCCTTGATCAACTAAAAAAAAAGTACCCAATTGTCATACTTGAGTAATTTTCTATTAAGGTATCTTTACTTTTACTCAAAAGTGAAAGTCATCCAGTAAAAACTTGTGTAGTAGTCTAAAAGTATTTGGTTTTAAATTTTTATTTTATTTTTTATTTAACCTTTATTTAACTAGGCAAGTCAGTTAAGAACACATTCTTATTTACAATGACGGCCTACACCGGCCAAACCCGGACGACGCTGGGCCAAATATACTTAAGTGTAAAAAATACATGTTATTGCTAAAATATACACTGCTCAAAATAATAAAGGAAACACTAAAATAACACATCCTAGATCTGAATGAAATAATCTTATTAAATACTTTTTTCTTTACATATTTGAATGTGCTGACAACAAAATCACAGAAAAATTATCAATGGAAATCAAATTTATCAACCCATGGAGGTCTGGATTTGGAGTCACCCTCAAAATTAAAGTGGAAAACCACACTACAGGCTGATCCAACTTTGATGTAATGTCCTTAAAACAAGTCAAAATGAGGCTCAGTAGTGTGTGTGGCCTCCACGTGCCTGTATGACCTCCCTACAACGCCTGGGCATGCTCCTGATGAGGTGGCGGATGGTCTTCTGAGGGATCTCCTCCCAGACCTGGACTAAAGCATCCGCCAACTCCTGGACAGTCTGGTGCAACGTGGCATTGGTGGATGGAGCGAGACATGATGTCCCAGATGTGCTCAATTGGATTCAGGTCTGGGGAACGGGCGGGCCAGTCCATAGCATCAATGCCTTCCTCTTGCAAGAACTGCTGACACACTCCAGCCACATGAGGTCTAGCATTGTCTTGCATTAGGAGGAACCCAGGGCCAACCGCACCAGCATATGGTCTCACAAGGGGTCTGAGGATCTCATCTCGGTACCTAATGGCAGTCAGGCTACCTCTGGCGAGCACATGGAGGGCTGTGCGGCCCCCCAAAGAAATGCCACCCCACACCATGACTGACCCACCGCCAAACCGGTCATGCTGGAGGATGTTGCAGGCAGCAGAACGTTCTCCACGGCGTCTCCAGACTCTTGTCACGTGCTCAGTGTGAACCTGCTTTCATCTGTGAAGAGCACAGGGCGCCAGTGGCGAATTTGCCAATCTTGGTGTTCTCTGGCAAATGCCAAACGTCCTGCACGGTGTTGGGCTGTAAGCACAACCCCCACCTGTGGATGTCGGGCCCTCATACCACCCTCATGGAGTCTGTTTCTGACCGTTTGAGCAGACACATGCACATTTGTGGCCTGCTGGAGGTCATTTTGCAGGGCTCTGGCAGTGCTCCTCCTTGCACAAAGGCAGAGGTAGCAGTCCTGCTGCTGGGTTGTTGCCCTCCTACGGCCTCCTCCACGTCTCCTGATGTACTGGCCTGTCTCCTGGTAGCGCCTCCATGCTCTGGACACTACGCTGACAGACACAGCAAACCTTCTTGCCACAGCTCGCATTGATGTGCCATCCTGGATGAGCTGCACTACCTGAGCCACTTGTGTGGGTTGTAGACTCCGTCTCATGCTACCACTAGAGTGAAAGCACCGCCAGCATTCAAAAGTGACCAAAACATCAGCCAGGAAGCATAGGAACTGAGAAGTGGTCTGTGGTCACCACCCGCAGAACCACTCCTTTATTGGGGGTGTCTTGCTAATTGCCTATAATTTCCACCTGTTGTCTATTCTATTTGCAAAACAGCATGTGAAATGTATTGTCAATCAGTGTTGCTTCCTAAGTGGACAGTTTGATTTCACAGAAGTGTGACTGACTTGGAGTTACATTGTGTTGTTTAAGTGTTCCCTTTATTTTTTTGAGCAGTGTACTTATAATATAAAACTAATTCCATATATTACGCAACCCAGACGGCACCATTTTATAGTTTTTTTAATGTATGGATAGTCAGGGGCACACTCCAACACTGACATAATTTACAAATGAAGCATGTGTGTTTAGTGAGTCGCCAGATCAGAGGCAGTAGGGATGTTCTCTTGATAAGCCAGATCAGAGGCAGTAGGGATGACCAGGGATGTTCTCTTGATATGTGCGTGAATTTGACCATTGTCCTGTCCTGCTAAGCATTCAAAATGTCAGAAAATGTATGGTGTAAAAAGTACATTATTTTCTTTAGGAATGTTGTGAAGTAAATGTAAGGTACTTATACCAAAAAAAACTACTTGGGTAGTAGTACTATTTTTACTTACGTACTTTACACCACTGCACAGAACAAAAATGTCAACGCAACAGGCAACAATTTCAAAGATTTTACTGAGTTACAGTTCATATAAGAAAATCAGTCAATTTAAATAAATTCATTAGTCTGGATTTCACGTGACTGGGAATACAGATATGCATCTGTTGGTCACAGATACCTTAAACTGGTAGGCGCATGGATCACAAAACCTGTCAGTATCTGGTGTGACCACCATTTGCCTCACGCAGCGTGACACATTTCCTTTGCATAGAGTTGATCAAGCTCTTGATTGTGGCCTGTGGAATGTTGTCCCAGTCCTCTTCAATGGCTGTTCGAAGTTGCTGGATATTGACGGGAACTGGAACACGCTGTCATACACGTTGATCCAGAGCATCCCAATTGTGCTCAATGGGTGACATGTCTGAGTATGCAGGCCATGGATGAACTGGGACATTTTCAGTTTACAAGAATTGTGTACAGATCCTTGTGAAATGGGGCAGTGCAATATCATGCTGAAACATGAGGTGATGGTGGCGGATGAATTGCACGACAGCGGGCCTCAGGATTTCGTCACGTTATTTCTGCATTCAAATTGGCATCAATAAAAGGCAATAGTGTTCGTTGTCCGTAACTTATGCCTGCCCATACCATAACCCCACCGCCACCATGTGGCAAACCACTCGCCCACACGATTCCATACACGCTGTCTGCCATTTGCCCGGTACAGTTGAAAATGGGATTCATCTGTGAAGAGCACACTTCTCCAGCGTGCCACTGGCCATCGAAGGTAAGCATTTGCCCACTTAAGTTGTTTACGACGCCGAACTGCAGTCATGTCAAGACCCTGGTGAGGATGACGAGCACGCAGAGGAGCTTAACCGAGACAATTTCTGACAGTTTGTGCAGAAATTCTTCGGTTGTGCATACACAGTTTAATCAGCTGTCCGGATGGCTGGTCTCAGACGATCCCGCAGGCTGGCGTGGTTACATGTGGTCTGCGGTTGTGAGGCCGGTTGGATGTACTGCCAAATTCTCTAAAACAATGTTGGAGGCAGCTTATGGTAGAGAAAGGAACATTCAATTCTCTGGCAACAGCTCTGGTGGACATTCCCGTAGTCAGCATGCCAATTGCATGCTGCCTCAATTTGAGACATTTGTGGCATTGTGTTGTGACAAAACTGTACATTTTAGAGTGGCCTTTTATTGTCCCCAGCACAAGGTGCACCTGTGTAATGATTATGCTATTTAATCCACTTTTTGATATGCCACACCTGTCAGGTGGATGATTATCTTGGCAAAGGATAAATTATTTAACAGGGATGTAAACAAATTTGTGCACAAAATAAGACGTTTTTTGTGCGTTTGGAAAATTGCTGGGTTATTTTATTTCAGCTCATGAAACATGGGACCAACACTTTACATGTGGTGTTTTATAGTTTTATTCAGTATACAGTACCAGTCAAAAGTTTGGACACACCTACTCATTCCAGAGTTTCTTTATTTTTACTATTTTGTACATTGTAGAATAATAGTGAAGAAATCAAAACAATGAAATAACACATATGGAATCACGTAGTAACCAAAAAAGTGTAAAACAAATCAAAATATATTTTATATTTAAGATTCTTCAAAGTAGCCACCCTTTGCCTTGATGACAGCTTTGCACAGTGTCAGACACATCTCAACATCAACTGTTCAGAGGAGACTGCATGAATCAGGCCTTCATGGTCGAATTGCTGCAAATAAACCACTACCGAAGGACACCAGTAAGAAGAAGAGACTTGCTTGGGCCAAGAAACACGAGCAATGGACATTAGACTGGTGGAAATCTGTCCTTTGGTCTGGAGTCCAAATTTGAGATTTTTGGTTCCAACCGCCGTGTCTTTGTGAGACGCAGAGTAGGTGAATGGATGATCTCTGCATGTGTGGTTCCCACCGTGAAGCGTGGGGGTGCTTTGCTGGTGACACTGTCTGATTTATTTAGAATTCAAGGCACACTTAACCAGCATGGCTACCACAGCATTCTGCAGCGATACGCCATCCATCTGGTTTGCGCTTAGTAGGACTATCATTTGTTTTTCAACAAGACAATGACCCAAAACACACCTCTAGGCTGTGTAAGGGCTATTTTACCAAGAAGGAGAGTGATGGAGTGCTGCATCAGATGACCTGGCCTCCACAATCACCCAACCTCAACCCAATAGAGATGGTTTGGGATGAGTCGGACAGCATAGTGAATGAAAAGCAGCTAAGAAGTGCTCAGCATATGTGGGAACTCCTTCAAGACTGTTGGAAAAGCATTCCTCATGAAGCTGGTTGAGAGAATGCCAAGAGTGTGCAAAGCTGTCATCAAGGCAAAGGGTGGCTATTTGAAAAATCTCAAATATAAAGTATATAACACTTTTTTGGTTACTACATGATTCCATATGTGTTATTTCATCATTTTGATGTCTTCACTATTATTCTACAATGTAGAAAATAGTAAAAATAAAGAAAAACCCTTGAATGAATAGCTGTGTCCAAACTTTTCACTTGTACTGTATATTAACTCTATCTTACTTCTAACTAGGCAAGTCACTGATTCAACTAGCTCGCTAGCTGGCTACTGATTCAAAATGTAATGTTACACATACCGGTAACTAGCTAGGTGCTATTAGCAACGGGGGTGTAACGTTAACGTTATTTAAATACACTAGCATTGCTTTCAATTGTATTGGGTTGCACAAAAACAGTCCATGGGAAGCCAGAATGTAAATACAATTCTATTTCAACTTAGGGTGTTTCCACATATAGTCCTCTTTAAAAGAACCGATCTCGGTCCTCTTTAAAGTGAACTCGGGAAGAAAAGAAAGAGGAAAATAACTGTTCCCTTTGAATGAGGACTGAAGGTTGTATTTATTTTTTATTTTATTTTTTTTATTTTTTATTTCACTTCACCTATTTTGTGGTCCGAAACCTCTTTGCATTCCCATTGCTATGTTTAGAAAGAAACCAAGGTATTTTTCCAACATTCACTCAATGAACTCTGGCTGGCCCACAGTCTGGGTTTTTACAAAGGGCAGGACGAGCCATTTCATCAGAACGTGTTATCGGACCGCTAGATATACCTACTCACATTTTGGAAGCTAATAAATTGAATTTAGGTAAACTATGAGACATAATAATTATAATCAGATGATTAATAATAACATGTAAATATTATTGGTAACAGAATAAATAGCAGAAGAATAACTGCAGATTAAATAATGCTGTGTAATTTAAAATTGTACACCCAATGAAGGCTACTGCCCCTTTAAGAGCAAGCATTGATTCACCAAATATGTCATCATAAACTATTCAAACCGCACAATCGAATAAACGGCTTATGAAGCTCTTAGCCTATAGATCATGACTCATATTGCAAATAAATAATCTGAACATCGTGTCGATACAAAACTCAATACATATTTTGTCATGTCTGTGCATCCTTGACGCTAATCAATGTCCAAAAACAGCACACGTTTTTTCCGCGAACCTGAACATCGTATTATCTCTCTTGTGGCACCAATGTGAGTGGTTATGGCAGGGGGAACGGTATTGCAGTAGTCTAGTGTGTGGTGCGGCATTAATGACAAGCGAACATTACATTTAAAAAAACATTTTAGTCATTAAGCAGACGCTCTTATCCAGAGCGACTTACAGTTAGTGAGTGCATACATTTTTCATACTGGCCCCCCGTGGGAATCGAACCCACAACCCTGGCGTTGCATGTACCATTCTCTACCAACTGAGCTACAGGAGGCCCTAACATGGAGAGCTTTGTTTTCACATTGCCCTAAAAAAGGGAACCGGACCACAGACTTCAAGCGAACCGAACTTAGACCACCTCTTGAGATGGTTTCCGTTCTTTTCGGGGCTCTTTTGAGGGGTCTGGGTTCCCTTGGAGTGTTCACACTGAGTTCACAAAAGTTGTCTGAAAGGGGCCAAGTTTGAAAACACTTAAGGGACTCTCTGCTTACCTCATGTCAAAATAAAAGTCCCCCTCAAGTTATTCCTTTTTGTCTACATATGGCACACATGCAGTACTTTTTTATTTTGACATGCGGTAAGGAAAAAGGAAGTGAACAGACCCACGTTTGGAAAGTGTTTATTATTAATCTTTTAGATATTGTGTCTGAAATGTCCTCCCATCATAATGACCAACTGTCCTGCCCACCGGCACAGTAAGTTGAAATTGAATTATATTTAACTTCTGACTGTTTTTGTACAACCCAATACAATTGAAAGCAACGCTAGTGTATGTACAGTGAGGGAAAAAAGTATTTGATCCCCTGCTGATTTTGTACGTTTGCCCACCGACAAATAAATGATCAGTCTATCATTTTAATGGTAGGTTTATTTGAACAGTGAGAGACAGAATAACAACAAAAAAATCCAGAAAAACGCATGTCAAAAATGTTATAAATTGATTTGCATTTTAATGAGGGAAATAAGTATTTGACTCCTCTGCAAAACATGACTTAGTACTTGGTGGCAAAACACATGTTGGCAATCACAGAGGTCAGACGTTTCTTGTAGTTGGCCACCAGGTTTGCACACATCTCAGGAGGGATTTTGTCCCACTCCTCTTTGCAGATATTCTCCTAGTCATTAAGGTTTCGAGGCTGACGTTTGGCAACTCGAACCTTCAGCTCCCTCCACAGATTTTCTGGCTAGGCCACTCCAGGACCTTAATGTGCTTCTTCTTGAGCCACTCCTTTGTTGCCTTGGCCGTGTGTTTTGGGTCATTGTCATGCTGGAATACCCATCCACGACCCATTTTCAATGCCCTGGCTGAGGGAAGGAGGTTCTCACCCAAGATTTGACGGTACATGGCCCTGTCCATCGTCCCTTTGATGCGGTGAAGTTGTCCTATCCCCTTAGCAGAAAAACACCCCCAAAGCATGATGTTTCCACCTCCATGTTTGACGGTGGGGATGGTGTTCTTGGGGTCATAGGCAGCATTCCTCCTCCTCCAAACACGGTGAGTTGAGTTGATGCCAAAGAGCTCCATTTTGGTCTCATCTGACCACAACACTTTCACCCAGTTCTCCTCTGAATCATTCAGATGTTCATTGGCAAACTTCAGACGGGCATTTTTATGTGCATTCTTGAGCACGGGGTCCTTGCGGGCGCTGCAGGATTTCAGTCCTTCACGGCGTAGTGTGTTACCAATTGTTTTCTTGGTGACTATGGTCCCAGCTGCCTTGAGATCATTGACAAGATCCTCCTGTGTAGTTCTGGGCTGATTCCTCACCGTTCTCATGATCATTGCAACTCCACGAGGTGAGATCTTGCATGGAGTCCCAGGCCGAGGGAGATTGACAGTTATTTTGTGTTTCTTCCATTTGCGAATAATCACACCAACTGTTGTCACCTTCTCACCAAGCTGCTTGGCGATGGTCTTGTAGCCCATTCCAGCCTTGTGTAGGTCTACAATCTTGTCCCTGACATCCTTGGAGAGCTCTTTGGTCTTGGCCATGGTGGAGAGTTTGGATTCTGATTAATTGATTGCTTCTGTGGACAGGTGTCTTTTATACAGGTAACAAGATGAGATTAAGAGCACTCCCTTTAAGAGTGTGCTCCTAATCTCAGCTCGTTACCTGTATAAAAGACACCTGGGAGCCAGAAATCTTTCTGATTGAGAGGGGGTCAAATACTTATTTCCCTCATTAAAATGCAAATCAATTTATAACATTTTTTTTTGTTGTTATTCTGTCTCTCACTGTTCAAATAAACCTACCATTAAAATTATAGACTGATCAATTATTTGTCAGTGGGCAAACTTACAAAATCAGCAGGGGATCAAATACTTTTTTCCCTCACTGTAAATACACCCAAGTTGCTAAAAGCACCTAACCGGTAACGTAAGCTAGCTAGCTAAACCTGTTTTTGGTATTTAGCTAGCTAGTTAGCTAATCATAATAAACAGTCTACATTGAATCGGGAATAACCGTAGTCTCTAAAACTGATTTTCTTTTCGTCAGGTTCCTTTTGTGTGCCTCGGGGGAGTCAGTGAAAGTGTACAGTTCCAGCTCAGAGGAATGCATCCATGATTTGCAGGGACACACAGACCTGGTGTCGGGCATTGTCCGCAACCCTTCAAACCACCTGCAGGTTTGTAAATACAGTAGCTACCAGTTTGTGGGCCCGATATGTGAAAACTTTCCATACTGGGCGTTACAGGAAAGCCCTATACAAAACGTCACCATAGACTTTAACTAACCCGTTCTTGGCGACACTTTTTTCACCGACTCAAGAACGAAGAAAGTATCTTAGAAATGTCTGTGTCCAGTTGCAGGTGGTTTACAAAAAACAGCGAAAACGCAAAGATATTAAATCCTTGTTTTGTACCGAGTGAGAAATGCCTCTTGCATGTGTGTAGATCTTTGTTTTGGTCGCACAGTGTGACGCGCTGTCATCTACTTCTACACGCATAGTTCCTGCAAAGATGTTGTGAAATGCAAGATGTCTGGCAGCTAAAATGCAGAGGGAACGCCTCACTTGGTGCAAAACATAGATTTAATATCTTTCTGAGTTTCCGCAGGTTTTTGTAGAATGACCTGCAACTGACACACACATTTCTAAGATACTTTTTTCACAGAATGGAGAACAAAGAAAGTATCACTAAGAATAGGTATTATTATTATTATTATTATAAAATAGGTAGGTTGAAGAATCTATGGCAGCGTCTTGTATAGGGCTTTCCTGTAACACCCAGTATGGAAACATAGTTATCACATATCTGGTAGCTATAAAGACAGTAGCTACATACAGTACCAGTCAAGTTTGGACACACCTACTCATTCAAGGGTTTTCTTTATTTTTACTATTTTCTACATTGTAGAATAAAAGTGAAGACATCAAAACTATGAAATAACACATATGGAATCATGTAGTAACCAAAAATGTGTTTATATTTGAGATTCTTCAAAGTTGCCACCCTTTGCCTTGAAGACAGCTTTGCACACTCTTGGCATTCTCTCAACCAGCTTTATGAGGAATGCTTTTCCAACAGTCTTGAAGGAGTTGCTGAGCACTTGTAGGCTGCTTTTCCTTCACTCTGCTGTCCAACTCATCCCAAACCATCTCAATTGGGTTGAGGTCGGGTGATTGTGGAGCCAGGTAGCTTAGTGGGTAAGAGCGTTGTGGCAGTAACCGAAAGGTCGCTGGTTCTAATCCCAGAGCCGACTAAGTGAAAAATCTGTCTGTGCCCTTAAGCAAGGCACTTAACCCTAATTGTTCCTGTAAGTCGCTCTGGATAAGAGCGTCTGCTAAATGACTTAAATGTAAATCTGATGCAGCACTTCATCACTCTCCTTCTTGGTCTTACACAGTCTGGAGGTGTGTTTTGTGTCATTGTCCTGTTGAAAAACAAATGATAGTCCCACTAAGCGCAAACCAGATAGGATGGCGTATCGCTGCACAATGCTGTGGTAGACATGCTGGTTAAGTGTGCCTTGAATTCTAAATAAATCACAGACAGTATCACCAGCAAAGCACCCCCACACCATAACACCACCTCCTCCATGCTTTACGGTGGGAACTACACATGCGGAGATCATCCGTTCACCCACACCGCGTCTCACAAAGACACAGCGGTTTGAACCAAAAATCTCCAATTTGGACTCCAGACCAAAGGACAAATTTCCACCGGTCTAATGTCCATTGCTCATGTTTCTTGGCCCAGGCAGGTCTCTTCTTATTATTATTGGTGTCCTTTAGTAGTGGTTTCTTTGCAGCAATTCGACCATGAAGGCCTGATTCACACAGTCCCCTCTGAACAGTTAATGTTGAGATGTGTCTGTTACTTGAACTCTGAAGCATTTATTTGGGCTGCAATTTTTGAGGCTGGTAACTCTAATGAACTTATCCTCTGCAGCAGAGGTAACTCTGGGTCTTCCATTCCTATGGCGGTCCTCATGAGAGCACACAATTTTGGTTACTACATGATTCCATTTGTGTTCTTTTCATAGTTTTGATGTCTTCACTATTATTCTACAATGTAGAAAATAATAAAAATTAAGAAAAATCCTTGAACGAGTAGGTGTGCCCAAACTTTTCACTGTTACTGTACGTGTCTGCAATCAGCAACTTGTTTGTCTAAAGAATAGTTTGTTGTTGCTTCTATGGTTTGGTGTCTCTGAGGAATGTTTGTTCATTGCAATGTTTTGAGTGTAGACTTGTTTCACTCTCCTGCAGGTATACTCGTGCTCAACAGATGGCACTGTCCGATTGTGGGACTTCACAGATGGCATCCTCATCAAGGTACAGCCACAGCCGCACTCTTCGAAGTCATTTGCCATCGCTGCGTCCTTTTTGCTTCATGTATTTATAAATCACTTTACTATAATACTTTTCAGACCTTCATTATTGGGTACCCCATCTACTCCATATACGTCTCTGAAAAACATGGAGGAGTTGTGTTTGTCGTCATCCCAATGGCAAATGACAAAAGCTCTGGTAAGTACAAATCAGAGGTTGGCATTTGCTCATCGATTGTCCTTAAGCCTATATAGGGCCTTTTTGCAGTCAGAGTAAAAGTGTTCTTTCAAGTCACAAGTGATTTATTTTGTAATTTGTCAACATAATAGTGCAGAATTTTGAGGAGGGTGACCTCTGACAGTGATGTGGTATGTGTGTGTGTCTTCAGAGCTGTTCCAGCTGGTGGCTGTTCATCTGCCCCGAAGTGTGGACCAGGAAGTGGAGGCGCGAGAGCTCTCGGCCGTGCTCTATGATGTCAGCCCCTACCCTGGGGCTGCCTCCTTTGGCAGAGAGGTACGTGTAGTAGGCCTACCAGGGACTTCAGTAGCAAACAAGTCTCTGGCAGTAAACGACTTACGCTTGGGTCACTTGTCATAGTTTGCCCATTGTATTGTTAAGCGAAAGGCATGAGGTTTTTTATTACCACCTCCAATATGGACGCCAGCTCTTCACGAAAAGCTTATTTATTTCTCCAATCTAACAGGGTGAATACATTGCTGCTGCCAAAGGTTTACAGCTTGAGGTGTTTTTCTTCAAGAAGCAGAAGTCCTACAGGTAAACAACATTCTGCCCCATCAGGTGGCTGTCCCCTTCAAGGACTCTAAGCATGAATGTTAATGACTGGTTTTGTCTCTCTGGCTAGTGTTTGTGCAATACAAGTCCAAACACGCTGAACGGCAGTCTTGTTATCTGTTGGATGAGTGGCCTTTCTGCTTGTTTGTGGTCAGGAGTGGGGGAGTTCAGCCAGCCCTCTCAATTGTTTTGAGCAACCCCCTCGTCTGGAAACAGGATTCATTACAGTATTATATGGGGATTTGACATTGCCCAACTAACATTACTCATCAAAGTAAGCCTCCTGTAGCTCAGTTGGTAGAGCATGGCGCTTGCAACGCCAGGGTTGTGGGTTCGATTCCCACGGGGGGCCAGTATGAAAAATTTATGCACTCACTAACTGTAAGTCGCTCTGGATAATAGCGTCTGCTAAATGACTAAAATGTAAAAATGTAGCACTCATTCAACTGTATTGTCTGTTTCTGTGACCCACAGGTTTCTCCTGAAGTCGGGGATTAAGAAAGGGGCCAAGAATGAATTCACCTGTGTCTCGTGCCACCCTAAAGAGGACTGTATCGCCACAGGTCACGCGGACGGCAAGATTCGCCTGTGGTGAGTGATGCCGGAAGAACATAGAGTCCCTGACCATACATGGCCTCACTTAAGACCAAATTTAGGGGAAACACTGGATTGGCATCACTCACAATCAATGTTCTTTCTCTGTCTTCATAGGAGAAACTTCAACCAGAAGAAGGAGTACACGTACTCCACCCTGCACTGGCACCACGGGGCCGTCAACACACTGCACTTCACCCCTGAAGGTAACCTATAACCCCTGACCCTATAACTGTTGAATTATACCTATACAAATCTTCATCTTTGATCACACTACATTGGTTGTGTAGAGAAGCATGTCTGTTATATGAAATATATTTTATTTTCTCTGTTAAGCTGTGTGCACTGAACTGACATGCATGATTGTTGCTGACATGCATGATTGTCCAGATTAAGGGAATTAAATAGTATATAATGTGCACCACTGTGGCACTCAACTCAAGCAGTGGTAGCCTACTGCTGACAAAGTAATTCAAAGCCTCTACTTTATCACTCGGGTCAGGATGCTACTTTCTAGTGCTACTATATTTGCCTTGTAATGTTATTAAAACATAGTTAACCTATTTACCTAGTTGGCTTGCCGTGTGTTCTGTAAGATAACTATTCCTCTTGAGTCGCATTCATGTTGCGAGAGCCATAGGGAGGGAAACATGTATTCTGACAAGCAATCAGTACACATAAATTCCTAATTCAAAGCTGTTTTGGGAAATGTATTATGAAAGCAGTTTGGACCTTTTGTTAAAAATTGTTTTTTTTCTCCATTGCTACCATTTTATTTATTTACTCCTTCTATGGCGCGAGTGACATCGTTTTACAAATGCAGTTACAACCGACGTTTCAAGCATGGTTTAGGAGCAGCTGCGCAACATAGCCCAAAGGGGACAATGGCATCTAGAATAGAAACCCCAAAAATCAAAGGGAACAATTATTTGTAATAAAATATTAATTATGAATAATAACAACAACAATTAGGATGTTGTGTCCAATGGGGTAAATGCAGATCGCAAACTCCATGCTTCAGCCTATGGAAATGTTATAGCCACTATGCTGCATCAGTTGGGCTACAGGTGATCATGCTTACTGCTAATGGCACATCTGATAGACCATGCATAGGCAATATGCATGGTCCAATATGTAAACATTATTTTAAACATTTTTACCAATATGTTATTGGGCTAATTTCTGGAGGTGGAAATTATATTTTAGATGGTGTCAGCATAATTTTATTTTTGTTTTTTAAAAGTCAACAGAACTGAGCTTCTCAGTCCTTCTATATAAACATTATCCTGAATGAACTTCAAGCAAAACATTAGGAAATTTAGCTGGCTACATTCTTTCTATGATAAACATGAGAAATCTGATGGCAATGCATAGGTTTTGCAAAAAATACCTTGCTTTTTCATTCTAAGCTAATTTAGTTGTGTGGCCAAGTAATGTTGCACTTCTGTTGTTATCGATGAAAACAAAGCTATTTTTTGCCGAATGTGTTGCATTAATGTGAAGAAAAACTATAGTTGCACGTCCTGATCACTCTATTGAAGCAAATAAACACATTTGACTTTCAATATAAAACGCAGGTGAAATGGTTTAAAACTGTCTGCTCTATGCCAACTGTTTTCCTGGTTCATGATGTAAGCATTCTGACCAGTGGCGTGACGGTCTTTGTCTCCACTTCTTTTCTGTAGGCACCAACCTGTTAAGCGGGGGGATAGAATCGGTGCTGGTCCAGTGGTGCTACACACAGGAGAACCAGAAGGACTTCCTGCCGCGCCTGGGCGCTGCAATCACACACATTGCTGTGTCACCTGACGGTTCATTGTTCTGCACCTCCCACTCTGACAACAGTAAGGACTGTTACACCCTGTTACAATAATTTCATGGTTAATTCCTCCCATCTTTCCTCCCTCCCTTGAAGTAATCACTGATCTGACATGACTGGAATGGTCACTGCTATGTAGCGGATTTCATTGCTATTAATTTGTTAGATCAGTGATTACTTTAAGGAAAGATTCTTAAAATTGTTCAGGGTCCTCAGTCTCACACTAGAAGGGGACAGCAGATTCCCAAGTAGCATATCATATTTTATCTTAGCAATGGCTGGTGCTGACATCATCATGTACAGTGGG
Source organism: Coregonus lavaretus (assembly GCF_964263955.1). Lineage (NCBI taxonomy): Eukaryota > Metazoa > Chordata > Actinopteri > Salmoniformes > Salmonidae > Coregonus > Coregonus lavaretus. Next base: position 63,057,182 of record NC_139992.1, on the reverse strand, counting down.
GTCCAACATTTGCTAGAGACTGTATAGACTAAATAATACATACTGAGCTATATTGTATGCCTTTATTAAATTATTTTATACTAATTCAATTACTCAGAGAAAGAGATTTTGTTTAACAAGTAATAAATACATCTCAGAAAGATAGGGGTCAAAAGTTTTGGATCCCCTGTTTTCAATATGCCCCTTGCGAGGATAACGACACTGAGCCTTTTCCTAAAATGTTTATGAGATTGAAGAACACATTGTAAACGCCTGGAGCATTGGCACTTGGATTGGAACCAGTGCTATGGTCAGATGACATGAAAATAGAGCTCTTTGGCCACGCACACTTCTGGACGGTTTTGCGTTGAAGAAAGATGCATAATCAGAAAATAACCACATAGCTACTGTAAAATATGGTGTTGAATCTTTGATCTTATGGTGCTGTTTTACTTCCACTGGTCCTGGGGCCCTTCTTAAAACCTTGAGACCTGCGGTCACTCCGGCGTCATTTAGTGCCTTTAACCCCTCTTAAACATTGCGTTTGAGCTGCAGACTTCTTTGCATTGGATTCGTATATTTCTTCTGCGTCCACTGATGCCAACCATTAGTCTATGTGATTTAATGGGAACTAGTGGTGTTAGTGAGACCAGGGCGGATCACGAAAACTGTTCCTCTCACAAAAACGTCAGTAATGTCCGAACAGTTTGAGCAACAATGACCCCCTATGAAAAGCTGATACACACACGTGTAATCTGTTTTGCTCACAAGCAACACAAGTCGTTAGAAGGTAAGGGGTTCTTCTACATAGATCATAGGAAATCCCAGGACATAGTAATATAATACTGTAATAAACTCACATAGTTGTCACTGACTAGTTGGATATTCATTTCCCACTGAGCAAACAATTTCTGTACTTACAGCACTCTTATAAACACATTTTCTATCAGGTTTTTGCTTGGCGGACCTTGTTTGTTTATTGACATTTGTCAAAACTCATGAATGCAGCTGTTTATGTCAAATTGTTTTGTGTTCTACTTGTAGCCCTGGATGTCCTGAAAAGTAAATAGTAAAACAATTAAATGTGAGGCTAAATATGAGGGCAGAGCAAGCAGATGAATGAAATAACAGAATTTCTGCTTTTTCACTGGAGGATTTCCTGGTTTCAAATGAGTTAAGGTCCAACGGCATCATGACCTTTACCAAGTACCAGGACATTTTAGCCAAAAACCAGGTTGCCTCTGCCAGGAGGCTTATACTTGGCTACAAGTGGATCTTCCAGCAAGACAACCACGAGCACATCTAAAATCCACAAATGGTTAATTGACCACAAAATCAACATTTTGCAATGGACATCTCAGTCTCCGGACTTGAAACCTGTGGTTTGAATTGACGAGGGCAGTCCATAAGAGCAGACCAAGGATATCAAGGATCTGGAAAGATTCTGAATGGCGGAATGGTCTAAGATTTCCTCCCAATGTGTTCTCCAATCTCATAAAACATTTTCGAAAACGGCTGTGTCGTTATCCTCGCATGGGGAGGGTGCTGGAGTATTTATTTTAATTTTTTATTATTACTTGTTGAACAAAATCTCTTTCTCTGAGCAGTTGTATTAGTATAAAATAATATAATTTCCCGATGTTTTTTTTTTATAGCTCAGTATTTGTATTATTTATTTAATAGTCTTTTTGCTCCTCTTTATCAAGGGATCCAATAATTCTGGACCCCACTGTATGTTATTTTGTCAAACAACTGGAAGGGCTTTTGGATGTTGTCACAGAGTTCAATCTGTAGACCTGATCCATCCTCTTTATTTTTATTATTTCTCTCTCTTCCCTATCCCTCAAGAAATCACTATAATCCAGAGCTGTGTTAAAGTGTCGGCCATCATCCAAGGGCTGGTAAAGGGCGAGGGTGTGCGGACAGACCTGACGATCGACCCGCGTAGTAAAGCCTTGGTGCTCAACGGGAAACCAGGCCACTTGCAGTTCTACTCTCTCCATCACGACAAGCAGCTCTACAATGTAAGCATGTCTTTTATCGCCAGGAGCTGTCAATGAAAAACACAATACACTGTCCTTGTAAACTTGGCCCAGGGAGCTATCTAGGAATGTTCTTGAACTTTGATGTCATGTGACTCATAGACAGAATGACTAGAATGGATTTGTGGTCCTCTGTAGCTCAGCTGGTAGAGCACGGCGCTTGTAACGCCAAGGTAGTGGGTTCGATCCCCGGGACCACCCATACACAAAAATGTATGCACGCATGACTGTAAGTCGCTTTGGATAAAAGCGTCTGCTAAATGGCATATTATTTATTTATTATATTTATTATATTCAAGTCATTCTATTTCTATGGCCTGAGTCTTGGAGGTCTGGCTTCGCTCTTTTGTCATGAACTCAAAATTAGCTCTTTGATAACTTAATTAACTCTTATTGACCAATCAAGCTGATAAAAATGATTTTACTATTTCTCTTCTACCTTCAGTTGGACATAGTACAGCAGGAGTACATCCACGAAGAGGGTCTGGATCAGTTTGAGGTGGTCAAGGCGGCGTTCGACACCCGCGGCGACTGGCTTGCTACGGTGGAGGAGAGGAAACAAAAAGGCTCTGAGCTGGAGATTAATTTGAAGCTGTGGGCGTACGATGAGCAAACTCAGAGGTACTATTTGTTTGCACACCATAGCCAGATGGTGAAGCGTGATTCATCACTCCAGAGAACGCGTTTCCTCTGCTCCAGAGTCCAATGGCGGCAAGCTTTATACCACTCCAGCCGACATTAGGCATGTGTACGGCTGCTCGGCCATGGAAACCCATTTCATGATGCTCCCAACAAACAGTTATTTTGCTGACCTTGCTTCCAGAGGCAGTTTGGAACTCGGTAGTGAGTGTTGCAACTGATGGTAGACGATTTTTACACGCTACGCGCTTCAGCACTCGCCAGTCCCGTTCTGTGAGCTTGTGTGACCTACCACTTCGTGGCTGAGCCGTTGTTGCTCCTAGACGTTTTCCACTTCACAATAACAGCACTTACAGTGGACCAGGGCAGAAGTTTTACGAACTGACTTGTTGGAAAGGTGGCATCCTATGACGGTGCCACGTTTAAAGTCACTGAGTTCTTCAGTAAGGCCATTCTACTGGCAATGTTTGTCTATGGAGATTTAATGGCTGTGTGCTCGATTTTATACACCTGTCAGCAACGGGTGTGGCTGAAATGGCCGAATTCACTAATTTGAAGGGGTGTCCACATACTTAAACGTACACTATATATACACAAAAATATGTGGTTTCCATCTTTCACCCACTCTCCACCCTTCCCCCTCCGTAGTTTTGTGCTGAACACTACAGTCACAGCCCCCCACGAGGACCGGATTACAGCCATGTGCTTCAGCCCCTCACCAGAGACCACCATGCTGGTGACCATCAGCTTCGACGGCCATTTCAAAGCCTGGCTGCTGGCAGACCACTCGGACACCAAGGGTAAATGGTTCTTTCTACAGCGTTTTGGTTTGGATCACTGAGCCTGATGGCCAGGATTTCGCAAGAGTCTGCCTATATATGTTCTTTCATTTTGGTCCTGGAGACCTGCTAGTTATTGTTCACTGACACATGATTTGGCTAATCAAGGTATTGATGAGCTAAATCAGATTGATGCTCTAACATTATCCCTGGCTTTTCCTTTCTCTCTATGCCGCTGACTACCAGCAGAGGGCGCCTCCTGGTCATGTGACTTTGTGGGCGGGTACCACCTTCTTAAGCCTGGCTGCTGCTGCTTCTCGGCTGACGGCTCCCTATTGGCTGTCGGTTTCCAGGAAGTGGTGACGGTATGGAGCCCCGCCTCCTGGGAGCTGCTCACCACCCTGTCCCAGCCCCCAGGGGCCATCAGGTCAGAGCTCACACTTACACACGTATAAACAAACACACACACTTACAAACAACTTCACACACTGATACAAGTATACACAAACACGCATTACCATTCAAACGAACAAACATTTCAACAACTTTCCTAACAAAAAAACGTGTATGTTAGCAGATAAGCCGTCTGTCAACAAACAAGATGGCCTTTTAAACTAGCAGCTATGACTCATGATATGAACTTAGATTCACATTTACATTGTTTATTTGTGTAAAACCCTCCGTGGTAGATAAGTCTAATATTTGACCTCACTGGCACAAAACAAGAGTGCACTTTATGGCAACAGATCGGGAACATACAAAAAAACTAGTGATATTGGCCAGCCATGTCAACTTGGGAGACAGAACCTGCTCTGCAACATTGAGGGAGCTTGCCAAGTCAGCTCCCCCCTCCTTAGGTTAGCGAGTGCAGAAAACTAGTATTTGGTGTTGTCTTACTCAATTGCATGCCAGAGCTGCCTAGCTGCTGCCTATAAACTCGTGATAAATGTTAACTGTTGCAGTGCTGTGTGATTTACCAGTCCCAATTAAAATGTGTTCTTTTACTTCCTCTGGACATTTGCATGCCCTGGTTTTAGTGCTGTTATTCACAATGGTCCCAAGAGTCAACTATACATCACTCTTAATTATTTTACTTCCTCCACCTAAATGAGGATCTAATGTATAGGACTAGCTCTGCCTCATATGTGCTCAGAGTAATGGAGACACTTGCTGGTACAGAAATGGCTTTGGAAGTTGAGCACTGCAGACATCCTCTCTGCACTGTTATTCCAGCTGCCCACAGCCCCTTCTATAACCGCCTCCTATGGATTTTCTGTTTGGCGTCTACCTGTGCTCTGAACAGAAATGATTTCAGGTGACTAAATTTGTTGTTGTAGCTCTGGTGTGGAAAAGCTCCTTGCCGCTAATCCTGTGATTGGGTTGTGGTATGGTCAGGGGGACTTTGAAAGTATGGTAAGAGACTGGTGACAGGGTTTGAAAGTTAACAGACTCTTTTGATCCACCAGGGACCTTTGTTTTGGACGGTTAAGCTGTTCCAAGTACCTGTTGGGGACCAGCACCAAGAACCAACTCAGTTGCTGGAACCTCCTCACCTGCTCACGTAAGACAGACCCTCTGACACGTGTGTGTGCCTATGTGCAACTGTCCTATAAGCAACATATCCACAACCTAAAATAAAAAAAATCTGTTCAATCCATAGACCTAACTTTTCTGTTTCTACTTTTGTTTCTCTCTCTTTCCTTCTCTCTCTCAGTGGAGTGGAGTACCCCGATGGATGTGAGCCTGCTCCAGGCCGACCCACTGTCTGAGAACATAGCTGCCTTCTGCAGTCAGTCTGACTGCTCTGACTGTGAGTGCTTCCAGGTTCTAGCTCCCAGCTCCAACGGGACTCTTTCTGTTTGCTTAGTTAGATTTAGACTTGGCTGGGTCTACCATATGACAAGGCTAAAGTACATATTATAGAATACCTAGGGGACCCTGCCATGCTAAACTTTGGGTCCCTGGGTTGTGCGGTATGGCAACATCACCTAAACATAAATAGGTTATATGGGCTTCACTCATCAATGCCCTCTCCTCCCACCAGTGTTTGTGTTCAAGCCCAGCGAGCCGCGGCCCCTCTACTCCCAGAGGGCCTTGTGCACGGGCCAGGTGCAGCACGCCGTCTTCGCCCCGCGTGACCAGATGCTGGAGAGCTGCGAGGAGCGCGCTCAGTGGCTCAACAGATCCCAGCTCTACTTCCTCACCCAACACATGGTGAATATATAATACACAGACTGTCTCCAGACTCAAGGCTTCCTCTCCACGTCTCCTTTCCTTTGTCACCACTAATGGATTAAAGGACTGGACACACCACATGTTCTGTTCCAATTCAAACCTTGAAGATAAGTTCCCCCAAACTACTAAATTACATTGAAAGTAAAGAACCCGTTCATCTGAGGTGATGGAGCATGCGTGGGTTTTACTTCTTATTCCACTGGCAGGTAACTAACCACAGAGTTCTGTCTGACATCCTCTCTCCATTGTAGGATTTGATGACATTTAGCACCAAGACTGAGGAGGACAGACTGTTGGCATCCAGTAAACAGGTACAATCCCACTTTGTTACAAAGCAGTTGCAAAACATATTGCCAAAGTAATCTATTCCTGTAACACATGTATAGCATTCTCTATTTAAGTCCTGACTATTTGTTTTTGGGGTGTTTTTCAGCTCGTGGTGGACGACAGTGTTGCTGTGACGCCGTTCTATCTGTTGCTAGGGAAACACAGACAGCAGCAGCAGGAGAAGCAAGAAGTGCTGACCAATCCCATGGCAGAAAGGACTCAGCTACCACAGGGCTCCATTGCCATCAAGGAGGTGTGTGTGTGTGCACGAGCATTCATGCAAGGGTCACTGGCCATTCATTTGCGGACCTGCAAATAAGCTAGTGTTTTTACGTTCTGTAGTGTTGGCCCTCAAAGTTCATGTTTGTTTTGCTAGAATGCTTAAATAGTGCATGTGCCAAGTACTTGTACACTTCCATGTAGTGAACTACTGAATATACGGAGTTCACTTTAGATGCTAGCTGAGACTAATTGGTCTGCAAATATTTCTAGATTGTATTAGAAAGTTCAATAAAAATGTTATGTACTTTTTAGATCAGGTTCTTGATCATTGCCTTGAAGGGGGGGAGTGGAAGACAGTGAGCAATAAGCATCAGGACCTCCACATAACTCACTCCTCTCTCCCCCTCAGCTGCTGTACACCCCAGCCCACGTCCTGCCTTCAGCCTCGTTCCTCTGCTCTATGTTCGTCCGCTCCCTGCTCATCTCCAGCTCTTCAGCCAGGTGAGTCCAGTAACTAGTAGTTACTTTATTGTCCCAGACAAGAAAATGGTTTGTGGCATATAGTCAAAAAAAAAAAAAGAATAACAAATTGTGCCAATGTGGTGTAGCGGTCGGGGCTCCCGACTCAGGAACGCATATAGATTTTGGCCACCCTCTGTCTATTCCCCTACTATTGAGGTCTGAATTCTGATTGTAAAAAATTATACATTACAATTGACATAGAATCACAATAAATAGGTTAAGCTATATTGGCCTGAAAACAATTAAGGTCAAAGCAGTATGGTGATGATGGCCTTACACCCTAGCAGACTCTTTCACCAGTCTTGCTCTGACACATCAGTGCAGATGGAGACAAGGTGAGGAAGCCACATCAAACAAATGAGATTTGACCACCTGGTTTGTCTTAATCAGAACTAAAAGGCCAGAATTGAATCCAGCGCATCCGGTTCAAGAACTGGAGATGTGCAGGCCACCACACACTGGCTGTGTCCGAATACCCATACTAGTGTACTACAGACTTAAACTGCATACTATTTACTCATCGCTGCATACTATTTAGCACGTACCGTTTAGTAAAAAGTATGCCCCGGCTGCAACACAGTAGCGGCTCCTGATTGGCTGAGTAGGTGGGGCGGGACCGAGTGCAGATGGATTTTTCCAAATTCAACAGACATGCATCTCATTAACCTGCCTGATAATAGCACATTTCCAACTTGATTAATTTCTCTAAACTCTGAATAGAATAGGAATGGCATTCTAGGCCTACTCAGGCTGGTTATAAGCACACTATCACATTCAACCTATACTGTAGTAGACCATATAGCCCATCTATCCTATTTAAAAAGGACTGAAGACAGAAACAGATCATGTTGATTCCATTTCAACATATTTATTAGCGAAACCAAAGTGCTGTAACATACACTACCAGTCAAAAGTTTGGACACACCTACTCATTCAAGGGTTTTTCTTTATTTGTACAATTTTTTACATTGTAGAATAATAGTGAAGACATCAAAACTATTAAATAACACATATGGAATCATGTAGTAACCAAAAAAGTGTTAAACAAATCAAAATATATTATTCAAGTAGCTACCCTTTGCCTTGATGACAGCTTTGCACACTCTTGGCATTCTCTCAACCAGCTTCATGAGGTTGTCACCTGGAATGCATTTCAATTAACAGGTGTGCCTTCTTAAAAGTTAATTTGTGGAATTCATTTTGAGCCAATCAGATGTTTTGTGACAAAGTAGGGGGGGGTATACAGAAGGTAGCCCTATTTGGTAAAAGACCAAGTCCATATTATGGCAAGTTGAGCTCAAATAAGCAAAGAGAAACGAGAGTCCATCGTTACTTTAAGACATGAAGGTCAGTCAATATGGAAAATGTCAAGAACTTTGAAAGTTTCTTCAAGTGCAGTTGCAAAAACCATCAAGCGCAGCACTATGATCAAACTGGCTCTCATGAGGACCGCCACAGGAATGGAAGACCCAGAGTTACCTCTGCTGCAGAGGATAAGTTCATTAGAGTTACCAGCCTCAGAAATTGCAGCCCAAATAAATTCTTCACAGAGTTCAAGTAACAGACACATCTCAACATCAACTGTTCAGAGGAGACTGTGTGAATCAGGCCTTCATGGTTGAATTGCTGCAAAGAAACCACTACTAAAGGACACCAATAAGAAGAAGAGACCTGCTTGGGCCAAGAAACATGAGCAATGGACATTAGACAGGTGGAAATTTGTCCTTTGGTCTGGAGTACAAATTGGAGATTTTTGGTTCAAACAGCCGTGTCTTTGTGAGACGCGGTGTGGGTGAACAGATGATCTCCACAGGCTTAACCAGCATGGCTACCACAGCATTCTGCAGCGATACGCCTTCCTATCTGGTTTGCGCTTAGGGGACTATCATTTGTTTTTCAACAGGACAATGACCCAACACACCTCCAGGCTGTGTAAGGGCTATTTGACCAAGAAGGAGAGTGATGGAGTGCTTCATCAGATGATCTGGCCTCCACAATCCCCCGACCTCAACCCAATTGAGATGGTTTGGGATGAGTCAGACAGCATAGTGAATGAAAAACAGCCAACAAGTGCTCAGCATATGTGGGAACTCCTTCAAGACTGTTGGAAAAGCATTCCAGGTGAAGCTGGTTGAGAGAATGCCAAGAGTGTGCAAAGCTGTCAAGGCAAAGGGTAGCTATTTGAAGAATCTCAAATATAAAATATATTTTGATTTGTTTTTAACACTTTTTTGGTAACTACATGATTCCATATGTTCCATATTCATAGTTTTGATGTCTTCACTATTATTCTACAATGCAAAATAAAGAAAAACCCTTGAATGAGTAGGTGTGTCCAAACCTTTTGACTGGTACTGTATATCAATTAGATCCAATAGCCTAGTACACACACCAAAACTTTTCAGATGTTCAAATCAAAAGGCTATTGCACAGACAAACGTGGACAGTCAGGTGCATTACAAATTCAGAACCGCTGGACAGCAACATAATAAACTAAACCACTGATCATTGGGAATGAGATCAGAATGACTGCTAAGGCTTGATCCATTAATTAAATAGGTAGCCTAGCCTACAAAACTAAAACGATACATATGTTCAAATCAGAATGCCTGATTTAACATGACATCAGTAACGCAGTACTTGGTGCCGACACATTCAGAAATCAAGATGGTTTAGTATTTAGTTTAAAAGCTGTGACGAAGGCCAAGAGAACAAGAAACACTTTTCAGTGAAAAAATAGAATCACTATAAAAAAAAATAATACTTGCAATGCTCATTTTAAGGAGCACAAAAATGACTTAGCCTACATTTTTTAACTCTACTGCAGAAGCTTCAGGCATCTTCCCATTTAAGTAGCCTAGTTTTGTTGTTTGGCTACTTGAAGAGACCTAGGGCCTATCACTCGCAGCCCACCTCTTCCAATGCATTGTGGAAAAGTGTGCATCAAATTCTACTAGATTATCTGAAATGAGTATAACATCCTGGCATTTACCACTATTCATTGATTTCTGTAGCACATCCACATATCTAATTGATCAGCTGTTGTCAAAGCCTAAATGAGTATGACATCCGGGCATTTAAAGTATATTCGATTTTCGAAATGTCGAATACTATTAAACTTAAATTTAAAACGGCCTACTATTTAGGATTCAAGTATGGGTATTCAGACACTGCCATTGACTTCATTTGGAAGGTTGTGAAGTTCAACTGTCCGCTTTTATTGAGAGGTTGATGTGGACTGAATAATGACATATGAAGAGGCATGTGCATACTGCACAGTCATTATTTGGATGGTTGTCTGCACCACTCAGACTTGGCATGATGTCTGTGTTGACATTGCTCAGGGTCAAGGGTCACTCAGCCAAAGGCCTACTGGGAGATCGGAGAGATGGCTCTAGTCTTGGCAGCGAGGCTGAAAACACTATCAGCCTCGTTAATCTTTGAAATGTTTTTCAAATCAACAATATGCCTTCAGAACTTTTCAATTCCTGACTGAAAAGATCCAAAATAATGTCCCATGATTTGTATTCTTTGTATTTAGGCTAGTTATTGGATTCCCCCAGGTTGTTGTTGTAAATGAGTGTTCCCAGTGAACTCATCTAATCTTAAACATAAAAGGTTACATGGGTACAAAAACAAACCGTATGGTTGGACTACTTGAGATGGAAACAGGGGCTGATACACCTCGGTTCAGCAAATTCAGCAGATAAATTGACAATGCTACGGAAAATATTTCATTTTATGCTGACTGTTAGGAATAGTTGCTTAGTTGGCCTCACGACCAGGACTTTCACCACGCTTATACAAGTGTTTTGTTGTTTTCTAATTGCTGAAGCGAGGAAAAGGAACCTGTAGAAGAGGAAATGGAGAGTGAGGAAGGGGACTCTGAAGGGGAAGCAGACCCCCGAGACGCCAGGCAGGATCTGGGGGGGTCGGCAGCATGGGGCCCAGGTGAGGAGTTGGGGGCACCAGCTCTCACGAAAGCCCAGGAGAGGGAACTGAGGAGAGTGAAAAATGTTGACCACAGCTGGCTCAGCAACCTCCTGGAATGTTAACCTTTACCAAGCCGAAACACACCACACACACCCTTTACCCAGTCATAGTTTTCCTATGGCTGTATTTTGATGTAATAAAATAGATTTCAATTTTGAAATGTGCCGTATCATGCTTATCGTTTCTGGCATATAACAGTCATAAATCTTTAAGTGTTTTCTAAACTCAGATTGTAATTTCTGCTCAGCATCAGACAGATTTTGTGCTTCAGTCTACACTCAGGCATTCTATCACTGGTAGACAACGCTACTTTTCTCTGGTAAAATGCTGGATTAACTTTAAGCAAAACATTAGGAAATGTAGCGGGCTACACTCCTTCTATGATAAACATTAGAAATATGATGGCCATGCATTGTTTTTTTTACAAAAAATACCTTTCTTTTTCATTGTAAGCTAATTTACTCGTGTGGCTGCCAGCCAAATAGTGTTGCACTTCTGCTGTTATCATTTTCTGACAAATGTGTGGCACTAATGTATTTTCTGTGAAGGAAAACTGTTGCACATCCCTGATCACTCTATTGATGACTTTCAATATAAAATGTGATCCCTGTCAATACACAGCTGGACTCACCTGCTCCCGCTTTCTCCCATTGTGCTATTTACAAACAAACACGTGACTGGCTCAACTGTTCTGGGGAACTACTGTAAGCTTCATAATGTGACAGGTGAAATTAAGAATGCAATCTGCTTTATCTCCTAACGTATTGCACAAGTTGACTGCAGGTATTTACTTAAAGTATCTACAAAAATAAAAATGTATTGAAAAACTTCAATGAAATAGTTTCAATAGTATTGGAAAAACCATCTCCTGGCTTTTTCCAAATATCCCGGTATACCGCCCAAGCCTATCATGCATTAGTGTTTATTATGCAGTGACTCACTTATCAAAAGTCCAACTAGTGCAATCAATGTTATTCATACACTGTGTCAAGGTTGCTGGCATACACACTCATGGATGTAATTGTAGTTCCTAGAGGTAGAATGAGCTCAAAGCCCTGACTAGGCAGTTAAAACAGACCAAATTACGTTTTTTTCTGTTCCTCAAGTTGACAAAGCGTGCGTCTGTCTGCCTCAGCGGTTTCTAACCGCGGCGCGTGTCACCCTGGGCTGTTCTGGCCAAGGTCCACCATGACTCGATCAGCCCCATGCGATGCATCTTCATTGCCACTACCTTCACCTGAGGTACAGCGGGTTCACCTGGAACCTACCATAAACTCCAGAGCGGGAGGGGGGGGGTGAAACTGGGTCACCCTCAGTTGGTTTCCCTATTGGCCCATAAGGATATGTTTAGTCAGTGAGGTATATTTTGTCTGTTAGTGACCCAATATCACCTGGGACTGTAAACCTGATTCCATTTAACCAAAATAGAAATCACTGAGGGTAGAAAGCCAGTCAAGTGTTCATAAGGTGCTAGGGGCAATAGGTCACTGTGCTCCTAATAAAAAATAAAAGTGTTAATTCAGCAGGAAATATTAAAAAATATCGGAACTATTAAGATTCTATTTTGCTAAAAGTATGTTCATGGTGTTTCTTTAAGAGCAGCGTGACAGTATCTGAGGAAACAAACGTATCTTCTGCGTGTCTGTTTTATCTGGAGTCTTAGTTCATTTAAGTAGACATTGAACTTCTTAAAGTGCACTTTTTCCCTTAAACCCTCAAGGCAAGGAGGAGCGTTTGTAACTGTTGGTAGGGTGTGTCAATATTATGTACCGGGCCTCTTGTAGAGCTTGTGAGCATTTGGGGGACAGGCGGCACTGACGCAAATCCAGAAAAGCCAGTTGACCTACTGGCCACACGAGTCTGTTCCGCCCAATCTGTCACACATGTTTGTGAAACCAGGTCACTCTTGGTCTTTTGCCCACAAGCACACAGGTCCAGATCATACAGCTCGGCTTAAAGTCAGTCAGTCCATTTAACACTGGCTGTCTGAAAGGGGCTTCTGGGACAAATTAGGGACTAACCCCTGTAGAATGTGAATCTGCACAGTGGCGGCCAGAGCTAGAGAGCTAGAGAACTGGGGACTAGGAACTCTGAGGGGCTTCTTAAAATGGCTGCCGTCTTCTTATACAGTACAATGACTTGGTTCCTGTGTTAACATGAAACACTAACGAGACAATGTAAAGACACTTTTTATTTCAGAGCTCATGCAATACAAGCCGTATAAACGTCCTCCACTTCAATGGAGTGTGATGTAATTCTTGCATACAAACATCTCAATTTACTCCAATGTTGCAAGCTGTGATTACATAATGATTTCACAATGTTTGTTTGTTTAAACAAAGATGGTCTAACAATGCTGTATTTAACAATGGGAGATTATGGACGGTACATTATGGTCTGTTGGAACGGTGTACTCATGATTTTCTTGGTTAATGCATTAGGGCTGGGAATTGCCAGGGACCTTACTTTACTTCGGTGCAAATACGATATGTATTGCGATTCTCATGATTTTATATGTATTGCGATTCGATATTGCGATTTGATGTTCCAAACATTTTACTCACTATATGTCTGCTGCAGAGAGACGAGAGCATGAGAAAACGAGTTTTGATCAGTCATGGAAATAAAAGTGCTGAAAACATGTTGGCTTACTATTTAAAAAGATGGAGAACCAGCTATAGATGAAAAATACCTGAGTTTTGGTGCAGGTACAGCCGACCAGCGCTAGCGAGCACTACCTACAGTAGCAAAAAAATACAAAATAATAATATTGCGATATGTAGCTCAACAACAACAAAATCCTATTATCACTATGCATGAGAGCATTGCTTTGTACACACGAGGCAGATACATTTCACAAATCGTTAAGAAAACATTTATTTGCTAATTGAGAAGTTAACACTTCTATAAAAACATTTAACAGAAAAAAAAAAGACATCCAACATTTAAAGACAACAATCTGACAATGTTCAACTACAATTTTGTTTTTACATCCAGTACAGTGTATCGAATAGTATATCAATTGACGTCTATTGTTATATGAAAAATATAAATTGCCTTGTATGAAGTACTCCTGAATAAATGTTCATAACAAATGCTCTGTTCTTTTCTGGAGAATGTGCTTACTTTACATTTGAGGGCTAACCTATGCCAAACATCAACATTGAGCTCAGTTCCTGGCATTTCTCTACAGAACACCAGCTGCAGTTCCACAAACCTGTAGTCCTGTCTGACTCTACATCTGCCTACAGGAGCCTTTAATATACCGCCCAGAGCTAAAGAAAGGCCCCACTGTTCTCTTAAAGTGCCGTGGCTATTCTCTGCACCAACCCTAATATTTTCTTTACCAAATCACCAAATCACCTAGGTCAGCCATGGTTTTCATGGGCAGAGGTAATAACCATAGTCTATTGTGAACGTGTGAGTATTACAGCGAGTCAAACCACATTTAAAAAATAAGGCTTCTGCAAGCCTTTAGTGGTGTTGGAGAGCTCCAAGAGCTACAAACTTACAGTTTTGCCTGGCTACCAGCTGGTTGTTGTACTGGCAGTCAGTGGCCAGCTGAGACAACCTGAAGATGCAGACATTCTACTCTGGCAAGTGAACACTGGGTGGGGAGGTCTGCTAGACTTAAGGGGGAAGAGGGGAAAATCTCAGGTTAACTTGGGAGGGATTTTGAAAGCCGCCCACAGGAAAAAGGTGGTACGGTTTTTCATGCTCACACCTGGTGTCTGGGTTTAGGATTGTGCTGTGTGTGGCAGAGGTTAGCGTAATGATGGCTCGGTATCATGGGCCCGCCAGGAAACGAAAAGTCCTTCAGTTAACTTCAAAGTGGGGAAGCAGGAGCTCAGCCTTGCACAAAATGCTGAAGCTGTGCCTGAAGGTCTTTTGTACTATGTCCATAATAACAAATCACTTAAAGTGCCTGTGTAACAATCATGATTAAAAATCACCTTGGAAGACATACAGTGCCTTCAGAAAGTATTCATACCCCTTGACTTATTCCACATGTTGTTACAGCCTGAATTCATATTATTTTTTATTTTGTTTAATTATCAGCCATCTACACAATACCCCATAATGACAAAATGAAAACATGTTTGTTTATTTTTGAAAATATATTGAAAATGAAATATCTAATTTACATAAGTATTCATACCCCTGTGTCAATACTTTGTAGAAGCACCTTTGGCAGCGATTCCAGCTGAGTTTTTCTAGGTAAGTCTCTAAGAGCTTTCCACACCTGGATTGTGCAACATTTTCCCATTTTTATTATTTTCAAAATTCTTCAAGCTCTATCAAATTGGTTGTTGGTAATTGCTAGACAACCATTTTCAGGTCTAGCCATTTGATTTAAGTACATTTAAGTCAACTGTAACTCAGCCACATTCACTGTCTTCTTGGTAAGCAATTCCAGTGTAGATCTAGCCTTGTGTTTTCGGTTATTGTTAAGGTGAATTCATCTCCCAGTGTATGTTGGAAAACAGAAAACCAGGTTTTCCACTATGATTTTGCCTGTGCTTAGCTCCATTCAGTTAATTTTTTTATCTTGAAAAACTCCCCAGTCCTTAACGATTACAAGCATTCCCATAACATGATGCAGCCACTACTATGCTTGAAAATATGGAGAGTGGTACTTTAATGTGTTGTATTGGATTTGCTCTAAACATAACACTGTTCAGGACAAAAAGTTAATTGCTTTGCCACATTTTTTGCAGTATTACTTTAGTGCCTTGTTGCAAACCGGATGCATGTTTTGGAATATTTGTATTCTGTACAGGCATCCTTTTCACTCTGTAGTTACTCCACAATACTAACATAATTGACAATGTTGATCCATCCTCAGTTTTCTCCTATCACAGCCATTAAACTCTGTAACTGTTTTAAAGTCACCATTGGACTCATGGTGAAATCCCTGAGCGGTTTCCTTTCTCTCCGGCAACTGAGTTAGGAAGGACACCTGTATCTTTGTAGTGACTGGGTGTATTGATACACCATCCAAAGTGTAATTAATAACTTCACCATGCTCAAAGGGATATTTTTTCCCATCTACCAATACGTGCCCTTCTTTGCGAGGCATTGGAAAACCTTGCTGGTCTTTGTGGTTGAGTCTGTTTTTGATATTCACTGCTCGACTGAGGGACCTTACAATTATCTGTATGTATGTATGGGGCACAGAGATTACTTAGTCATTCAAAAATCATGATAAACTCTTATTGCACACAGTCCATGCAACTTATGCGACTTGTTAAGCACATATTTACTCCTGAACTTATTTAGGCTTGCCATAAAGTAGTTGAATACTGACTGACTCGACATTTCAGCTTTTCATTTTTAATTTGTAAAAATGTCCAACATAATTCCACTTTGACATTATGGGGTATTGTGTGTAGGCTAAATTCAGGCTGTAACACACAAAATGTGGAAAACGTCAAGGGGTGTGAATACTTTCTGAAGGCACTATAGAAATCAATGATGACATAACGATATAACAATGTAAAATACTGGTAAAGAGACAATTGCGGGGGGGGGTAGAGATCTTAAGTGTACACAAGTGGTGTCTACAATAGCGTCAATGAGCCTATACAAGTTTCATTGTCACTTCACATCAAAAAATATTTGGAATGCTCAGACAGAAAACAACATGTAACAAACCGGTTTTCCCCTCACTTCCTTTAAGCTGTACAAGAAGGTCCACTTTGGTCATTGAGCACGTTAATGTGAATGCATAGTTTTCCAGCTGTTTGCTATAGCTAGTACATTTGCACCATCATGGGTGAGAGACAATAGTGATGATACATTGAGAATGTACAAAACATTAGGAATACCTTCCTAATATTGAGTTGCACCCGCTTTTGCCCTCAACAGCCTCAATTAGTCTGGGCATAGACTCAACAAAGTGGCGAAAGCGTTCCACAGGGATGCTGGCCCATGTTGACTCCAATGCTTCCTACAGTTGTGTCAAGTTGGCTGGATGTCCTTTGGGTGGTGGACCATTCTTGATACACACGAGAAACTGTTGAGTGTGAAAAACCCAGCAGCGTTGCAGTTCTTGACACACTCAAACCGGTGCACCTGGCATCTACTACAATACCCCGTTCAAAGGTACTTAAATATTTTGACTTGCCTATTCACCCTCTGCATGGCACACACACAATCCATGTCTCAATTATCTCAAGGCTTAAAATCCTTCTTTAACTTGTCCTCGAAGTGGATTTAAGAGGTGACACCAATAAGGATCATAACTTTCACCTGGTCAGTCTGTCATGGAACAGGTGTTCCTAATGTTTTGTACACTGTATATAGATAAACATAAGTATCTGCACACCTTGAATAAATAATTAGCATAACCATGTATTAAAGAGAAATAAGCAAGAACCTGTTTCTCACTGGTGAAACCGATAATCTAAAGCTGAAGTAATTGACGCTTCTGAAATGCTAACATGAATGTTTATAGCACCAATAAACTACTGAGAAACAAATGGCTTCAAAGTGGAAATAGGAATCCCACGGCTGATGCGGAGCTGTAATGAGATGCAAACAGCACTAGAGCCACAGCACATACTTGAGCAGTACGCTGCTGTAACCGTAGTAACTGCAAGCAGCAATACCTGCAATTTTCCACCCTAATTTAGCTTTTAAGCTGAATGCATGCATGTCTTGCATGACAAGAGCTACATTTCAATATTGGAAGGAGGGAAGTAGGGAGAAGTGATGGTTAATTTGTGACACTTAAGCCCTCAAACGTTCTGGGTTGTTTGTCTGAGAGGGGCTCCTCTATGTCTACGGCCGCACTGCGCTCCTCCATCGGCAAACGGCAAATGCTATCTACAATGGCAAAGGACAGCACATGCTAGGGTAAGTCGCAAAAGTAAATACATTAGCCCTGCGGGAGCTACAAGCATGTTTAGGTTGATGGCTAGGGGGCTGGAGGAGGAGGGGGCATTTGTGTGCACTGCAGGCGGAGCTGTAAGCAGGGAAATAGTCTCTTTAATGGATTAGACCGTGGTGGGAAGCGAGGAGGGAGAGTCCGGGAAGGCCTGAGTCTGCTGCTCTGGCGAGCAGCAGAGGAAGAGGCGCCGCCCGAGGCTCTTGAAGGCAAACCTGAAGTACATTATGTGGCCCATGGCCACAAAGGAGACGGAGAGGATGACGAGCAGTCCGAAGGCCTCTGGGTTGGGCGCCAGAATCACCATGATGAAATGCAGAAGGTCTAGGAGGTAGTTCATGGAGTTCTGGACGCCGTTGATCACTCCCCTCTCCGACTCGATCACATTCTCTTGGATGAGCTGGGTCACGGTTAAGTCAAAGGACCATAGACCTGCAGAGGGGAAGACAGCACAGCAGTAATTCAGAATGGCATTTTTACGGCTGCATAAATATGATATAGGAAAAGAATCAGAACGATGACTAATTATCAGATGATATTGGCATCAAAGGTTGCCAATATTTCTCTGTGGAGACATTAACACCGGATCTGGAGCCGACTTCCCTCCAAGTGGTGGCTGCTGCCTTATACCAGTGGGGAGGTCTCAATTTCTTAATTTTTCTTAATACATATTTCTAGCAACAACAGATTAACCAAATGTGGGGTCTGTGGAAGAAGTTTAGAGGGTGCAATACAATGTAGTATTATTAATCTACAATATACCCTTAGATGGATGGCCAGGGAGACTCACAGGGATCCACAGTACTCCATTTTCAACTCGGTACTTCTTGTATTCCCTAATATTTAAATTACAGTGCATACATGTTCAAAATGTTGTTTTGAACATGTATGCACTGTAATTTAAGCTTTAAAACTGCAAAACGTTCTTTCTGCCCCATGGCATAATGTGTGGAGTTGCAGGAAATGAGCAGCAAAATGTTCTCTCCCAGGGCCCGAGACTTGGTTAGTCCGGCCATGCACTGCAGCTGTCATAGTAAAACTCTTTGTATGCTATTTTTATCGCACTCTGAAGGCGAAGTTGTGTTCTGATTTTGAGGGGGTCCCTGACGAATTTGCTATCACGAAAGGGGTCCCCGCCCCCATAAAGTTTGGGAACCCCTGCCTTATACAACAAAGTTCATGCACTACGGAACGCTGTGACACATTGTTTTAGACCTTCCTCAAACAATTAATTTCTGTGCCAGCGTAACTGTTAACACATGACATAGTAGCACTCATTGAGTGCTTTTCCCAATGTGGACTTTCAAGTTACTCACCAATTCTAGCAGCAATGACCCCAGAAAACAGCAAGCTGACTGACAGGTAGGACTGCAAAGGCGGCAGTTCCTCGGTGGGCGGCACGGTCGAATCGTTGACCAGCAGACCCTGACCATCAATGGTTGGCACGCTAGCCGGATGGGCGGCCTCCGGGAGGGCGCTGCTCTCCCCAGTCAGGTGGCTGTAGATGTCCTGGAAGGGCGAGACACTGAGGTCGAAGGGGCTACCCGGTGCGAAGACTGACGCCACGCACAGCATTAGGCAGGAGAGCTGCACCACACCCGAGATGAAGCCTGTGCGGATCAGGCCACAGTTCTTTCGAACCCAGGTAAAGGCCACCGTGCCACAGATGCCCGACACAGCTGAGGCGCCCATCAGCAGGCTGAGCACAGAGCCGTTGAGGCCCTGCATGTAGGCGTAGCCTGTGGTAATGCAGTCAAAGCCCAGCACTGTCATGTAGAGGAAAGCCAGCGACATGCCAGCGAAGAAGATGGACTGGTTGTAGTAGGCCACCCAGCCGTCACGGATGGTGCGCAGGGGCTCCGCCATCTGGTAGCAGCAGCCAGTCTTCTTGGGAGAGTCGGCCTTGACGACAGCTGTCTCATTCATGAGCTGGGAGCTTTCCACTGGGCCATGGCCGTTCTCCAGCTCTGCAGACCAGAGAAGGAAGAGCAGATAGACATGAGTTTTGGGGCCACACGACTGTACACAGATCAGGGCCCGTATCCAAAATGTCTCAGTAGGAGGGCTGATCTAGGATCTGTCCATATATTATTACAGGCTGTTTTGAGGTTTGAATCCTAAGCAACCTGCATACACATTGTTTGAAGTAAAATAGACCAACATACAGTGCCTTGCAAAAGTATTCATCCCCCTTGCCGTTTTTCCTATTTTGTTGCATTACAACCTGTAATTTAAATTGATTTTTATTTGGATTTCATGTAAGGGACATACACAAAATAGTCCAAATTGGTGAAGTGAAAAGAATAACTTGTTTCAAAGAATTATAGAAAATAAATAACGGAAAAGTGGTACGTGCATATGTATTCACCCCCTTTGCTATGAAGCCCCTAAATAAGATCTGGTGCAACCAATTACCTTCAGAAGTCACATAATTACTTAAATAAAGTCCACCTGTGTGCAATCTAAATGTCACATGATCTCAGTATATACAGTGGGGGGAAAAAAGTATTGTCAGCCACCAATTGTGCAAGTTCTCCCACTTAAAAAGATGAGAGAGGCCTGTAATTTTCATCATAGGTACACGTCAACTATGACAGACAAAATGAGAAAAAAATAATCCAGAAAATCACATTGTAGGATTTTTTATGAATTTATTTGCAAATTATGGTGGAAAATAAGTATTTGGTCACCTACAAACAAGCAAGATTTCTGGCTCTCACAGACCTGTAACTTCTTCTTTAAGAGGCTCCTCTGTCCTCCACTCATTACCTGTATTAATGGCACCTGTTTGAACTTGTTATCAGTATAAAAGACACCTGTCCACAACCTCAAACAGTCACACTTCAAACTCCACTATGGCCAAGACCAAAGAGCTGTCAAAGGACACCAGAAACAAAATTGTAGACCTGCACCAGGCTGGGAAGACTGAATCTGCAATAGGTAAGCAGCTTGGTTTGAAGAAATCAACTGTGGGAGCAATTATTAGGAAATGGAAGACATACAAGACCACTGATAATCTCCCTCGATCTGGGGCTCCACGCAAGATCTCACCCCGTGGGGTCAAAATGATCACAAGAACGGTGAGCAAAAATCCCAGAACCACACGGGGGGACCTAGTGAATGACCTGCAGAGAGCTGGGACCAAAGTAACAAAGCCTACCATCAGTAACACACTACGCCGCCAGGGACTCAAATCCTGCAGCGCCAGATGTGTCCCCCTGCTTAAGCCAGTACATGTCCAGGCCCGTCTGAAGTTTGCTAGAGTGCATTTGGATGATCCAGAAGAGGATTGGGAGAATGTCATATGGTCAGATGAAACCAAAATATAACTTTTTGGTAAAAACTCAACTCGTCGTGTTTGGAGGACAAAGAATGCTGAGTTGCATCCAAAGAACACCTACCTACTGTGAAGCATGGGGGTGGAAACATCATGCTTTGGGGCTGTTTTTCTGCAAAGGGACCAGGACGACTGATCCGTGTAAAGGAAAGAATGAATGGGGCCATGTATCGTGATATTTTGAGTGAAAACCTCCTTCCATCAGCAAGGGCATTGAAGATGAAACGTGGCTGGGTCTTTCAGCATGACAATGATCCCAAACACACCGCCCGGGCAATGAAGGAGTGGCTTCGTAAGAAGCATTTCAAGGTCCTGGAGTGGCCTAGCCAGTCTCCAGATCTCAACCCCATAGAAAATCTTTGGAGGGAGTTGAAAGTCTGTGTTGCCCAGCGACAGCCCCAAAACATCATTGCTCTAGAGGAGATCTGCATGGAGGAATGGGCCAAAATACATTTACATTTACATTTTAGTCATTTAGCAGACGCTCTTATCCAGAGCGACTTACAGTTAGTGAATACATATATATTTTTATACTGGCCCCCCGTGGGAATCGAACCCACAACCCTGGCGTTGCAAACGCCATGCTCTATCAACTGAGCTACATCCCTGCCGGCCATTCCCTCCCCTACCCTGGACAACGCTGGGCCAATTGTGCGCCGCCCATGAGTCTCCCAGTCGCGGCCGGCTGCGACAGAGCCTGGATTCGAACCAGGATCTCTAGTGGCACAGTTAGCACTGCGATGCAGTGCCTTAGACCACAGCAACAGTGTGTGAAAACCTTGTGAAGACTTACAGAAAACGTTTGACCTGTGTCATTGCCAACAAAGGGTATATAACAAAGTATTGAGAAACTTTTGTTATTGACCAAATACTTATTTTCCACCATAATTTGCAAATAAATTCATAAAAAATCCTACAATGGGATTTTCTGGATTTTTTTTCCTCATTTTGTCTGTCATAGTTGACGGGTACCTATGATGAAAATTACAGGCCTCTCTCATCTTTTTAAGTGGGAGAACTTGCACAATTGGTGGCTGACTAAATACTTTTTCCCCCACTGTATATGCTGTTCAACATAGCTATCTTACTGTTTCTTAACAAAGCAACTTGTTTTCTTGGCTATGGTTTGTGTTGTGGTCTTGGTTGTTCTTAGTCGAGGAAATGTAGCATAGCTAACTCCAGTGTTTGTCCTGTCTGAAATCTGTCTACCTCGTCTTACCATAGCTTGGCCTATGGAGTAGCCTACTTAGCTAGTTTTGCAATGCCCATTGCATGCATTGTTAGGTAGGTAGCTAGCTTCCCCAAGTTTGGCATTGGCTTTGAACCTGCGTTGAACCTATTTAACTAACTTGCTATGTTTTGTGGAAGAATGTTTCTAGGATATATTATCAACATTGAGTTATGAAAAACTTTCTTGGCAAAATATAGCTAGCTTTTAGGCTTGGGTGTTATCCAGATTGTCATACCTTCATACCGACCTTGTGCCATACCTGGACATTCGGTAATACCTGCACTGAACACAAGGGCTGCTATTTTCAAATCCCACTGAGCCTTTGTAATCCGAAGGTTAGCAATGCTAACAACCACATGAAAAAATCCCATAGAGGGTGCTAACTAAATGCATTGCTAACATTTTATAGACTGACCTAAAGTATTTGCAGGACAGACATCCCAGCTCAAAGTTATACAAGTAACTCAAAAATCCTACAGTTTGCTGCACGCACAAAACAAATATTAGATGGCAAGGCTCTTGATCCAGGAGGGGATTCTGTGCTCTTACCAAGCGAAGCTTAATTTTGGAAGAAGCTAACCACTTAGCTAGATAGCAAATTTAATTTGCAAACCAAATGCACAACTGCAGAGCATTTAGCACATTTTAGACAGTTAACGTTATAAGATGTCTAGCTGGCAAACATTTAGCTGTGAATTCCATACTGTAACTAGATCACCTGACGCGTGCTACGTAAAGCTGTCCCAACAGCAATCCCAACACCTTACCACTGCTACACCTGGCTATCAGCGGAGCCATGTCTGGCAGTGACAGTTAATTTAGCCTCATTTACTGCCTTTAAAAAAAACATAGCTGATATGGCTTACTGGCTTTAACAAATGTGGTTTCTACTGACAATTGAGATGTACAAACTATGGCATCAGGGGACGATGAGCTGATGAGGCAATCCGTAATTTCGATTAAGACATTAATGAGCGAGCTAGGACGGACGTAGTCAATATAACTATTTGTTCAGCACTTTTGAAATGTACAGCGACAGAATTCAGAACATGGGCCGTTCTTACAGTATTCTCCCTGTACACCAAGTCAGAACTGTAGGATAAATAAAGGGGGCATATAAGCAGACATTGAAAGCTCTTACAATATTCGTTGATTACATCTCTAAAACAGGCTATAGGCTAAATGTGCACCACCAAGTTATAACAGTATGCTAAATTATGAGAGGAAAATTGACCAAATTATTAGGGTGAGGCACATGGGCTACTAACAGCTTACTACACAATATACACTTAGTATTACTTTCTTAGCTACAGTATGCATATCTCCCTGGCATATTACATCATTTATGCAGACGCATACAAGACATTTTTGGATTCACCTTGTTGTGCTGTGCTCACTTGAACAGGAAGGTGGCGCGGGTCGAATAATGAAGACATCAGTGATCTTCAGGTCGGAGCTCTAGAAAGAGGCCCGAGTTCCCGACTTGCAATTCTGAGTTGGATGACCATTCAAAACATATTTTCCCAGGCGGAGCTCGTTTTTATCCTAGTTCCCAGTTGTCTTGAACTCACTGAAGTCTGAGATTTCCCATTTCTGAGATTGCAGTTGTTTTGAGTGCAGCAAAAGTCATACTGGATTGACAACATGGCTAATGTTGAATGTTTATCCTTTTAAGCTTGGAAAAGAGACCCTTAAACCCAGATTTGGACCACACACCCACTCCACTGAATAGCAGGCTAGTGATTGCTTTGCAATGCTTGCAGTTAGCCACTGATTCCTTCCAAACCACTCATTGTTGAATTTGCGATTTCCAACTTGTTGTGTAATGTATATGTCTAATGGCCGATGAGCACCGATACGTTTTTCTATAATTTCTCTTCATATGACAAGGATTGAAAAGGATTTGCCAGTAGATTGTCGACTTGATTCATGATGATGACTGCTAGCTTGCTAGATAAGATGTTGAAAGTATGATGTTGACATGATCAGTCCAATCAAAGCTACTGTAGCTATAACGTGATTTGACGTTGTTTTATCTGTGGCCAATGACCTTGAGCCTTCTTGGATGGGCACTTCTAATGTAACTATGGAAGCACCAAAGGGGCTTGAATTTTCGAGCTCTACCCGTAGATTTTGCGGTGACATAGTGTCCCCATGAGTGACAGAACACTGAGCCAATCATGCTGCAACTAGAGAACATTACCAACCCCTACGCTCTGTATTTTCCGCTGGCTGCCCCATCACCACAGAAAGCATTGAGCTAGGCTGAAACACCTGCATTTTGGAGCTGCCTTACTCAAGAAAGCCAAAAATAGACGTAATTTTTTTTAGCTAAACAGGTGGGGCTCTGAATGACGGGTCGCCACTGGGAGAAATGAAGAACGCAATCTTTTTTATCTCTTAACGTATTGCACAACTTGACTGCAGGTATTTACTTAAAGTAGCTATAAATATTCAAATGTATTAAACTTCAAATAAATAGTTGACGGTATTGAACAACTATCCCGTGGCTATTTCCAAATACCCAGATATATGATATACCGCCCAAGCCCACTAGCTTTCCTCGCTTCATGGTTAGCTACCTAGCCAACGTTAGCTCTCATCTGACTAGTATAACGTTATGTTTGCTAGCTGGCTAGATAGCGATGTTAGCTAGCTACTAAAAAAAATATTAATTGGCTAGCAACCTTTCTTTACCTGGTTGTTGTCTAGCTAGCGTTCAGCTGACTGGTGTTAGCTAGCTACAGAGGCTAGCTGCTGGACTTTGGACAAGCAACAACCTAATGTTAGCTAACGTTAGCTAGCTAGCTAATCAAAATATCTGTTTGCATTTATTGATTAACCTCAACTTGAATACCACCATATAGCTAGCCATCTACAGTAGCCTAGGTTTGTTCACATACACTTATGATTGGCAGCCTGGTGCAAGCAGCTGTGTTGTTGCCGAGCAACAGACCAGGTGTTAGAACTCTGAGCTTCGGCTAAAAAAATGTTAGCGTTGTCAGAAATGCTACAAAATGGTAGCACATCGTTGGTTCTTAAAATGGACAGAAATGTGCACGTGAAAGCGATAAATTATAAATGTAATCAAAACTGTTGCCCCTACAAACATATTCTGTCCGAAAGGTGGCAAGTCTAATGACCACTTTATGGACGCTGTAGTCTCGTTCTTATCCGACGCCTAGATAGATATTGAGCTTGGTCGGGGCAAGAAATAGTATTTTTTCCCTAATGCTAACGACCCGGTTTGTGGTTCTCGGTAACGACCGGACAGCTCATGACAAGAGGCGGGGGTTGTGTTTTGTAGACATTGGTGTCACATTGGCTTAGATATGATGGTAGGGAGATTTGAGTTTAATATTGAGCTTCAATCAAGACTATAATTCATTATGATCTATAAGGCAAAACTGATCCTAGCTCAGCACTACTACACTGTGACGCTTTGTGGATACAGGCCCAGATCTCAGCATTTAGTCTTTCTTTAAGGGAGGGCCACCTCAACAACATATTTATATTTGGTTGACAAAGCAATTACAAGAACACTGATGTTAAGACATGATATCTATCAGCGATGTTCATTGATATTTCAGAGAACTGGAGGGCTAGAACATACCTTTCGGGGAGTTCAGTCGTTTCAGTTCCTGGTAGTCTTCTTTCTTGCCAGCCTTCATGGCCAGTGCTGGAATTTTCTGGTAGACTTTCCACAGCAGACAGTACTCCAGGCACATAGAACACAAGTTCCAGCCGACGATGAAGCCGCAGCCAATTAAGTTGGAGCAGAAAGTCATGATCTGGCCCACCAACATAGGTGCCAGGATGTTTGTTAGCTGGTCGATGATCCGCACTGTGGCATTCATGTCTATTGAAGAAGCACAGAATTATTTTATTGTCCATTGTCCACAGGAAACAAATTCATATGACAGGGATTTTTATAGATTTCATGAAGGTTATACAGTGCTGCAATGCACTTCAGGTTACTTTACTTCACTGGTGCAGATAAGCAAACTGTAGCACATAGCTCTGGTCATTTGTGAACCGTGGGTCTTTATGGCTTGTGAAACAATTCCTTTGAGATTAGCTGTTCGGAAGTGTTGCATTTCTACTGTGTTAAAATCTGTTTGATAGCATTGGTGAACCAAGGTGAAACCGGGGCAGTTATAAAATAACAATTAGTGATTTAGCTTTGATTGGGTTCAAAGTCACGCCACTGCAAGGAGATAAAGGCCCGGTCACATGAGCCCTATTGATTTGGGCTGGTTTCCCATGGAGACTGACCTGCCAGCTTGCTGCTGTCCTGTCCAGCCACAACCACCACCCAGTCTCGCTGGATGGTAATGGACATGGCAGTACTGGCCAAGTTAGCAATATTGGCTATGGAGATGACCAAGATATAGCAGCATGTCTGAAAACCAAGAAAACAATACATTATTGTTCGCTTAGGTAAAAATTGAAACATACAAGTTTACTTTATAAATGTACTTTTGAAAAATCTAAACATTTACATTTGACATTTTAGTCATTTAGCAGACACAGTTTGTGCGTGTATACATTTTTCATACTGGCCCCCCATGGGAAACGAACCCACAACCCTGGCGTTGCAAAGCGCCATGCTCTACCAACTAAGCTACAGGGGACATGGACAAAGTTTCCAGTGTGATATTTTTGGCCTCAACATGTGATCTTACTTTTTTTTTTTTTTTTTTGTTAACCTTTGTTTTAACAGGGTGTCACATTGAGACAAAGTCTCTTTCAAATGAGCCCTGCGCAATACAAAACACACACTTGAATACAAAATATTAAATGACAAAACATGATCATAAAAAACAAACTATCTTCACTTAGAACATCCTAAAGGGCATTCAAGCCTCCCCTGCAACATATTCCACATCTGTGCAGCATAAAAACTATAAGTATCTCTCCGTAAATAAGAAGCCACCTTTGGAACCTCTAGCACTATGCAATCTTGTGCTCTTGTACTGCATTTGATTGTTTTGACATTGATTAGTGTTGTCAGATACATTGGAAGTTTCTACACGAGCGCTTTGCAAATAAACAAAAAGGGAATGCTGCTCTCTTCTTACATACAGAGGCCCAACCCACCTTTTGATACAATACATAATGGTGAGTTCTAAAATTATCACCTGTAATGAATCTAAGGTTACAATGGAAAACAGCATCTAGAGATTTAAGTGTGGAAGCTGCTGTGTGCATGTAGATTATATCCCTGTAATCTAAAACAGACATAAATGGCCTGGACAACTTCCTTTCTATTATCAAAAGACTACACATGCTCTATTTCTGTAAAATTATCCAAATTTGATCTTCAATTTATTTACCAGCTCAGTAACATGTGATTTAAAACACCAACTTATCATCTAGCCAGATACCAAGATATTTATAAGACTGAACTCGTTCAATTTGTGTTCCGTTCAAATCAAATTTTATTGGTCACATGCGCCGAAAACAACAGGTGTAGACCTTACCGTGAAATGCTTACTTGCAAGCCCTTAACCAACAATGCAATTCAAGAAATAGAGTTAAGAAAATATTTACTTAATAAACTAAATAAAACATTAATTAAAAAGGTAACACAAAATAACAATATTGAGGCTATATACAGGGGGTACCGGTACCGAGTCAATGTGCGGGGGTACAGGTTAGTTGAGGTAATTTGTACATGTAGGTAGGGGTAAAGTGACTATACATAGATAATAAACAGCGAGTAGCGGGGGGTCAATGTAAATAGTCTAGGTAGCCATTTGATTAGATGTTCAGGAGTCTTATGGCTTGGGGGTAGAAGCTGTTTAGAAGCCTCTTGGACCTAGACTTGGCGCTCCGGTACCGCTTGCCGTGCGGTAGCAGAGAGAACAGTCTAGGGTGGCTGGAGTCTTTGACAATTTCTAGGGCCTTCCTCTGACACCGCCTGGTATAGAGGTCCTGGATGGTAGGAAGCTTGGCCCCAGTGATGTACTGGGCCGTACGCACTACCCTCTGTAGTGCCTTGCGGTCAGAGGCCGAGCAGTTACCATACCAGGCAGTGATGCAACCAGTCAGGATGCTCTCGATGGTGCAGCTGTAGAACCTTTTTGAGGATCTGAGGACCCATGCCAAATATTTTCAGTCTCCTTAGTGGGAATAGGTTTTGTCGTGCCCTCTTCACGACTGTCTTGGTGTGCTTGGACCATGTTAGTTTGTTGGTGATGTGGACACCAAGGAACTTGAAGCTCTCAACCTGCTCCACTACAGCCCTGTCGATGAGAATGGGGGCGTGCACGGCCCTCATATTTTTCCTGTAGTACACAATCTCCTTTGTCTTGATCACGTTGAGGGAGAGGTTGTTGTCCTGGCACCACACGGCCAGGTCTCTGACCTCCTCCCTATAGGCTGTGTCGTCGTTGTCGGTGATCAGGCCTACCACTTGTGTCATCGGCAAACTTAATGATGGTGTTGGAGTCGTGCCTGGCCATGCAGTCATGAGTGAAAAGGGAGTACAGGAGGGGACTGAGCACGCACCCCTGAGGGGCCTCCGTGTTGAGGATCAGCGTGGCGGATGTGTTGTTACCTACCCTTAC
Organism: Coregonus lavaretus; assembly: GCF_964263955.1. Lineage (NCBI taxonomy): Eukaryota > Metazoa > Chordata > Actinopteri > Salmoniformes > Salmonidae > Coregonus > Coregonus lavaretus. The sequence goes on along the minus strand of NC_139992.1, from coordinate 63,028,415 downwards.
CACCTGGGGGCGGCCCGTCAGGAAGTCCAGGATCCAGTTGCAGAGGGAGGTGTTTAGTCCCAGGGTCCTTAGCTTAGTGATGACCTTTGAAGGCACTATGGTGTTGAACGCTGAGCTGTAGTCAATGAATAACATTCTCACATAGGTGTTCCTTTTTTCCAGGTGTGAAAGGGCAGTGTGGAGCGCAATAGAGATTGCATCTTCTGTGGATCTGTTGGGGCGGTATGCAAATTGGAGTGGGTCTAGGGTTTCTGGGATAATGGTGTTGATGTGAGCCATGACCAGCCTTTCAAAGCACTTCATGGCTATAGTTGTGAGTGCTAAGGGTCGGTAGTCATTTAGGCAGGTTACCTTAGTGTTCTTGGGCACAGGGACTATGGTGGTCTGCTTGAAACATGTTCGTATTACAGACTCCGATAGGGAGAGGTTGAAAATGTCAGTGAAGACACTTGCCAGTTGGTCAGCGCATGCTCGGAGTACACGTCCTGGTAATCCGTATGGCCCTGCGGCCTTGTGAATGTTGACCTGTTTAATGTCTTACTCACATCGGCTACGGAGAGCGTGATCACACAGTCGTCCGGAACAGCTGATGCTCTCATGCATGTTTCAGTGTTACTTGCCTCGAAGCGAGCATAGAAGTAATTTAGCTTGTCTGGTAGGCTTGTGTCACTGGGCAGCTCGCGGCTGTGCTTCCCTTTGTAGTCTGTAATAGTTTGCAAGCCCTGCCACATCCAACGAGCATCGGAGCCGGTGTAGTACGATTCGATCTTAGTCCTGTATTGACGCTTTGCCTGTTTGATGGTTCGTCGGAGGGCATAGCAGGATTTCTTGAAAGCGGCAGCTCTACCCTTTAGCTCAGTGTGGATGTTGCCTGTAATCCATGGCTTCCTGTTGGGGTATGTACGTACAGTCACTGTGGGGACAACGTCATCGATGCACTTATTGATGAAGCCAGTGACTGATGTGGTGTACTCCTTAATGCCATCGGAAGAATCCTGGAACATATTCCAGTCTGTGCTAGCAAAACAGTCCTGTAGCTTAGCATCTGCTTCATCTGACCACTTTTTTATTGACCGAGTCACTGGTGCTTCCTGCTTTAGTTTTTGCTTGTAAGCAGGAATCAGGAGGATATAATTATGGTCAGATTTGCCAAATGGAGGGCGAGGGAGAGCTTTGTGTACGCGTCTCTGTGTGTGGAGTAAAGGTGGTCTAGAGTTTTTTCCCCCTCTGGTTGCACATTTAACATGCTGGTAGAAATGAGGTAAAACTGATTTAAGTTTTCCTGCATTAAAGTCCCCGGCCACTAGGAGCGCCGCCTCGATGAGCGTTTTCCTTATGGCCGTATACAGTTCATTGAGTGTGGTCTTAGTGCCAGCATCGGTTTGTGGTGGTAAATAGACAGCTACGAAGATTATAGATGATAGTGTGGTCTACAGCTTATCATGAGATACTCTACCTCAGGCTAATAAAACCTTGAGACTTCCTTAGATATCGTGCACCAGCTGTTGTTTACAAATATACATAGACCGCCACCCCTTGTCTTACCAGAGGCTGCTATTCTATCCTGCCGATACAGTGTATAACTCGCCAGCTGTATGTTATTCATGTCGTCGTTCAGCCACAACTCGGTGAAACATAAGATATTACAGTTTTGAATGTCCCGTTGGTAGGATATTCGTGCCTGTATTTCATCCACTTTATTATCAAGCGATTGTAAATTGGCCAATAGTATCGATGGCAAAGGCAGATTAGCCACTCGTCGCCGGCTCCTTACCAAGCACCCCGATCTCCTTCCGCGATATATCCTTTTCTTTCTACTGCGAATGACGGGATGAGGGCCCTGTCGGGTGTCTGGAGCAAATCCCTCTCGTCCGACTTATTAAAGAAAGATTATTCGTCCAGTTCAAGGTGAGTAATCGCTGTTCTGATGTCCAGAAGCTATTTTCGGTCATAAGAGACGGTAGCAGCAACATTATATAAAAAAATAAGTTACAAACAATGCGAAAAAACACACAAAATAGCACGGTTGGTTAAGAGACCATAAAAACGGCAGCCATCCCCTCCGGGGCCATCTTGGGCACAGGGACTATGGTGGTCTGCTTGAAACATGTACAGTGCCTTGCAAAATTATTCATCCCCCTTGGCGTTTTTCCTATTTTGGTGCATTACAACCTGTAATTTAAATTGATTTTTATTTGGATTTCATGTAATGGACATACACAAAATAGTCCAAATTGGTGAAGTGAAATGAAAAAAATAACTTGTTTCAAAAAATTCTAAAAAATAAATTACTCAAAAGTGGTGCGTGCATATGTATTCACCCCCTTTGCTATGAAACCCCTAAATAAGATCTGGTGCAACCAATTACCTTCAGAAGTCACATAATTAGTTAAATAAAGTCCACCTGTGTGCAATCTAAGTGTCACATGATCTGTCAGATGATCTCAGTATATATACACACCTGATCTGAAAGGTCTCAGAGTCTACAACTCCACTAAGCAAGGGGCACCACCAAGCAAGCGGCACCATGAAGACCAAGGCGCGCTCCAAACAGGTCAGGGACAAAGTTGTGGAGAAGTACAGAACAGGCTTGGGTTATAAAAAAATATCAGAAACTTTGAACATCCCACAGAGCACCATTTAAATCCATTATTTAAAAAATGGAAAGAATATGGCACCACAACCAACCTGCCAAGAGAGGGCCGCCCACCAAAACTCACGGACCAGGCAAGGAGGGCATTAATCAAAGAGGCAACAAAGAAACCAAAGATAACCCTGAAGGAGCTGCAAAGCTCCACAGCGGAGATTGGAGTATCTGTCCATAGGACCACTAAGCCGTACACTCCACAGAGCTGGGCTTTACGGAAGAGTGGCCAGAAAAAATCCATTGCTTAAAGAAAAAAATAAGCAAACACGTTTGGTGTTCGCCAAAAGCCATGTGGGAGACTCCCCAAACATATGGAAGAAGGTACTCTGGTCAGATGAGACAAATTGAGCTTTTTGGCCATCAAGGAAAACGCTATGTCTGGCGCAAACCCAACACCTCTCATCACCCCGAGAACACCATCCCCACAGTGAAGCATGGTGGTGGCAGCATCATGCTGTAGGGATGTTTTTCCATCGGCAGGGACTGGGAAACTGGTCAGAATTGAAGGATGGCGCTAAATACAGGGAAATTCTTGAGGGAAACCTGTTTCTTTCTTCCAGAGATTTGAGACTGGGACGGAGATTCACCTTCCAGCAGGACAATGACCCTAAGCATACTGCCAAAGCAACACTTGAGTGGTTTAAGGGGAAACATTTAAATGTCTTGGAATGGCCTAGTCAATGCCCAGACCTCAATCCAATTGAGAATCTGTGGTATGACTTAAAGATTGCTGTACACCAGCGGAACCCATCCATCTTGAAGGAGCTAGAGCAGTTTTGCCTTGAATAATGGGCAAAAATCCCAGTGGCTAGATGTGCCAAGCTTATAGAGACATACCCCAAGAGACTTGCAGCTGTAATTGCTGCAAAAGGTGGCTCTACAAAGTATTGACTTTGGGGGGGTGAATAGTTATGCACGCTCAAGTTCAGTTTTTATTTTCTTATTTCTTGTTTGTTTCACAATAAAACATATTTTGCATCTTCAAAGTGGTAGGCATGTTGTGTAAATCAAATGATACAAACCCCCCCAAAATCCATTTTAATTCCAGGTTGTAAGGCAACAAAATAGGAAAAATGCCAAGGGTGGTGAATACTTTCGCAAGCCACTGTAGGTATTACAGACTCGGGCAGGGAGAGTTTGAAATGTCAGTTAAGACACTTGCCAGTTGGTCCACGCATGCTCGGAGTACACGTCCTGGTAATCCGTCTGGCCCCGCGTCCTTGTGAATGTTGACCTGTTTAAAGGTCTTGCTCACATCGGCTACAGAGAGCTTGATCACACAGTCGTCAGGAACAGCTGGTGCTCTCATGCATGCTTCAGTGTTGCTTGCCTCGAAGCGAGCAGAAAAGGCATTTAGCTCATCTGGTAGGCCCGCGTCCCTTTGTAGTCCGTACTAGTTTGCAAGCCCTGCAACATCCGACGAGCATCAGAGCCTGTATAGTAGGATTCAATCTTAGTCCTGTATTGACGCTTTGCCTGTTTGATGGTTCGTCTGAGGGCATAGCGGGATTTCTTATAAACGTCCGGATTAGTGTCCCGCTCCTTGAAAGCACCTAGCCTTTAGCTCGGTGCGGATATTGCCTGTAATCCATGGCTTCTGGTTGGGATATGTACGTATGGTCACTGTGGGGACGACGCCGTCGATGCACTTACTGATGAAGCCGGTGACTGAGGTGGTATACTCCTCAATGCCATTGGATGAATCCCGGAACATATTCCAGTCTGTGCTAGCAAAACAGTCCTGTAGCGTAGCATCTGCGTCATCTGACCACTTCCGTATTGAGCGAGTCACTGGTCCTTCCTGCTTTAGTTTTGCTTGTAAGCAGGAATCAGGAGGATAGAATTATGGTCAGATTTCCCAAATGGGAGGGCGAGGGAGAGCTTTGTATGCATCTCTGTGTGTGGAGTAAAGTTGGTCTAGAGTTTTTTTTTTTTCCTCTGGTTGCACGTGAAGACATTAGGTAAAACTGATTTAAGTTTGCCTGCATTAAAGTCCCTGGCCACTAGGAGCGCCGCTTCTGGATGAGCATTTTGTTTGCTTATGGCCTTATACAGCTCAGGTCTTAGTGCCAGCATCGGTTTGTGGTGGTAAATAGACTGCTACGAAAAATATAGATAAACTCTCTCGGTAGATAGTGTGGGTTTGTACTTTCAGGCTAGTACTTTCAAGGCCACTTAACTCTAAGTTATGGGACCTAGAAAATAGCATGTATTTTGTTTTGTTTGCATTAAGTACTAACTTAAGATCCAAGAGTGACTTCTGTAGCGCTTGGAAATCAGACTGCAAATGTGAAAAGGCTTGGTTTACAGATGGTGCAATAGAGTACAATACTGTATCATCAGCATAAAAATGTATATTACAATTTTTCACAGTATTTCCAATGTCATTTATATACATTTACATTTTAGTCATTTAGCAGACGCTCTTATCCAGAGCGACTTACAGTTAGTGAGTGCATACATTTTCATACTGGCCCCCCGTGGGAAACGAACCCACAACCCTGGCATTGCAAGCGCCATGCTCTACCAACAGAGCTACAGGGGACTTCTACAGTGTCCCCAAAATCGAACCCTGGGGTACCCCTTTATGCACTTCAAGGAATTCAGAGTTGAACCCCTCTGTCACAATAGCCTGAGTTCTATTACTGAGAGAGTTCTGAAACCACATACAGGCTTCCGTGCCCAGGCCTTGTTCAATAAAATAAAATGATCAACTATGTTAAAAGCCTTTGACAAGTCCACAAACAAGGCAGCACAATTAATTTTGGCATCTAAAACATTGACAATATAATGTACAACTAATGTGGTTGCAGTAATAGTACTGTGCCCTGGTCTAAACCCCAATTTATGTACATTCAGAATACAATTCTCAGATAAAAAGGAACAAAGTTGTACATTTACCAAAGATTCAAGAATCTTAGCTAGACAAGAAAGCCTAGAAATGGGACAATAATTTTCAAGAACACTAGTGTTCCCACCCTTATGGAGCAGCAGCACATAAGCAGCCTTCCATACTTTTGGAATATTTCCCGATATCAATATTACAATTTGAAATGTGGGTTATTGAGCCAGCGATGAGGGGAGCTGCGCAGTTAAGCAGACCCAGCTCAAGTTTGTCGGCCCCTGTGGACTTCTTCGTGTCTATATCTAGCACTTACACTCAACAACAACAAGGAAAAACTACTGTATTGTTCAGCTTAGCATATTATTTCATCTAGAAACCGCTAACACTACAATGCTTGACAGCCATCAGCCAGTGTGAGAGTGAAACAAACATGCCTGCTGTTTTGTTTGTTTTTTGTTGTGTATTTATGGTTGCAGCTGTTCTGGCCAGAGGAATACAGATGGATTGACTCAACTGGTAAGGCAGCATTTCTAGACCTCACATGACAGCCCTAGAAGAACCTGCTGACTACACAGTCATGAACAAGACACTCAATCTCCTGTTTCGCCCCCATCTCCAGAAGCACACAAATACCAGACAACTTACAGCAACCCCCTACCCCCTCTCTCAAAAACCATGGCCCCTTCACAAAAAACATGATTTGTCCCACAATACACCACGTGAGAGACACTTTGTTCATGATCCTGATAGTGTAGCAGCCAGCAGATTGTAACACTCGCTATTGCAACAGTCTTCTTTTATTAACAAAAAACAAGGCACAGGGTTTCTTCCATGGGACAAAGTCTTGCTGTGCAATGTAAATTAATTCTGCTAATTTGGACCCGATCTACACATTCAACCAAAAGAACAAGCCCCTTCAAGAAGCCAAACATGTTTCCTGGCAAACCCTTGTGTAATCTTAAGAATCAAACAAGTTTCTCTTGATTGCTACTCAGGCAAGACACTGTCCAAGGCCTGCTGTTTCAAATGTGAGGTAATTGAGTGAACTTGAGATCTCAGTGTAAAATACTGGTGTAGCTAATTTCAAAGCCAAAGTGAAGAACACTTTCAGACATTCTTCAATGTGTAGCCTAGGCTACTGTCCAGAGGCTGAATTGATATGTAAAGGTTGTTTTAAATTATGGATTTTACATCATATTAGACAATGATGTAAATGCTTCTGCTGCAAATAACCATTCAATTATAAGTTTAAAATGATAGTATGAGAAAGTCGAGGCAATGGAATCTTACCAGAACCCATCCATTATATAACTCTGCAAGCTGTTCTTTGAACTGGAAAATCACCATCAAGAGGATCCCACACAGTATGACGGCACAGTTCTGGACAACCAGTGAAGTCTGGGCCACTATCAAATTAGAGGACAAGCATTAGAGATGTGGGGTTGGTCATAAACAATTGATTTCTGTCTGAGTAAATCACTTAATTGGAGATTTCCCCCAAGACGCATAGAGTTATTTTAATGGTCTCGAATAGAGATTTATGCCAATTTCCATTCAATTAACACATTCCCAAAAAATTCTAATCCCAAAGAAAATGTACAATTTACTAATGTTTTGAGACTATGTATATTGCTTATTCATGTATTCAGTTCTGTTCAGAAACACTAACTGTAGAGTAGGCCTACTTATGGCTGCATACCTTTGAGTCTGGGGTTTTTATCCACCCAGTCACCGATAATGGCTCCAAGCAGCAGGACTGACCCTGCCACCACCAGTCCGTACACGGCCGTGAGCAGGAGGCTGTTGCCATACAGCCCCACCAGAAATACAGCTACAGCGAAATTCCACATACGATCTCCCTACAAATACATGCATGTTACATTGTTGTTTCAATCAGCAGCCTGGTCTCATAGACTAGACGTAACATAGTAAATGTAAATCTGGCACAATAAAATGTGTACGATATGTTACGTTTGGTATGGTTACATAAGACAGATGGTTACTTAAGGCAAAAACAAAAGTAGGGTTGATGGGTGGGCGTATAACGTGAACATCTAGCAACCCAAAGGTTGTAAGTTAGAATCTCATAACGGACAACTTTTGCATTTTAGCAACTTTTCAACTACTTACTACTTTTTAGTTACTTTCCAACTACTTAGCATGTTAGCTAACCCTAACCCTTTTAGCTAACCCTTCCCCTAACCTAACTCCTAAACTTAACTCTAACCTTAACCCCTAGCCTAGCTAACGTTAACCACCTAGCTAGAATTCGTAACATATCATATGTTTTCCAAATGCGTACCACATAGTATGTTTGGCAAATTTGTAACAAATGTTTCCCATTCGTAATTAATACATACCATACGAAACGTAACATATTATATTAAATGGAGTGTCTTGGTTTTACTTACAGAATAATAAGAAATGCTCTGAGAACAGGTTGCAACCAGCTGTTAAAATGTACTGCACACTAGGCTACAGTAGATGGATGATGCTTGCAGAAACATGATCCTAGTCTACTATCGAGCCTATATAAAGCAATCCCGTATCCTGTATAAATTAATAATGGTCTACTTTCAAGGACTGTACACAAAAGAAACATGATCTAAATAAATGCAATCACCTGATTTAGAAATACCATGACAGAACAAATATTGTAAAGACCATTGCACATTATATGGAACCATCCATGTGTCCACTGATGTGCGATTGGACTTTATCGATGTTTTTTTTCAAGTAAGGGATGGGAAATAGCCTATATATCCCATACGTGTGTCCCTATTCTAAAACATAAATAAGCTATAAGATTTTGTCAAATGACCCTCCACCTATGATGAGCAATTAGGGTGATAGCCTACCTACACCTTCTTTTACTGTAGTGGTTTACAATGGTTGTGATATTTTGTATTGGCTACTTTTGATTCACTTACCCATGTCGAGAGGGCATGTCCCAGGTAAATAAGGAACTTTGGTGATGTAAAGAACGATTGGACTGATTCTGCAAGAGAAAGGATGTTTACGATTCGTTATTGATATCGGAACACCTGTGGTCAATACTACAATAGATCGGCAGTTATCAACACTTGATCAAATATTCCATTCGAATGAGTCCTTGTAAAAGCACTGAAAACATAACATTGACCTACCACAGCAACGTTTCTTAGGTCCCGCGTTATCCATTTGTAATATTTTCCTCAAAATAATTAAGTCAATATTTATTTCCCTTTGTACAGGCTATCGATGCGGGCGATCCTCTGTGCATAGAATTTTCGATAAACGCACGCCAAAGCTACCCTTTCTCCTTTCCAAACTTAGCTATCACTGTAGCTGAAGTTGGAAAGATATATATTTACCGAAAAGCCTTGTTAGTTCAAATGCAAAACAATAACATCTCCTGGACGGCTCCAGCAGCCTTCTGTCGTCTTTTCTGCACTGCCAACAGTGGTTTTGTCCCCGCACTCCCCTGTCAATATACCTACAGCAGAGATATTAGAGAAAGGAGGAGATAGGAATCACTGGGTAAAGAATGCACACCAGCAGAATGTCGACCAATCGCGTTCACGTTGTCATGCTGCGTCACGCGATTGCTAAACTAATCGTCACGCAATCCCTTCTCAGAGTGAGCGTATGAGTCGAGAAACGTGCCTATTTTCCTCAATTTCCTAATGTCACGATTCCAAAGCTGTATAATATTACAGATAGCAAATAACTTATCTCACGTCTTGGAAAATACTTGTAATGTTGTACTTCATGTTGACGAAATTCATGCGTTTGGTTTTTTGAGCTAGCGACCAATTGACTCCCATTCAATCCTTGAAGGAGAGCTCTCCTTGTCCCAGAGTCGGCCAGAATGCATCGCCCATTGCCGTAGCATGGGCAACGTACACAATAGGCGGTAATACGATTCTATATAAGGTCCCACAGTTGACAGTGCATGTCAGAGCAAAAACCAAGCCATGAGGTCGAAGGAATTGTCCGTAGAGCTCCAAGACAGGATTGTGTCGAGGCACAGATCTGTGGAAGGGTACCAAAACACGTCTGCAGCATTTAAGGTGCCCAAGAACACAGTGAACTCTAACATTCTTAAATTGAAGAAGTTTGGAACCACCAAGACTCCTTGGCCTGAATGCCAAGCGTCACGTCTGGAGGAAACCTGGCACCATCCCTACGGTGAAGAATGGTGGTGGCAGTATCATGCTGTGGGGATGTTCTTCAGGGCAGGGACTGGGAGACTAATCAGGATCGAGGGAAAGATTAACTGAGCAAAGTACAGACAGATCCTTGATGAAAACCTGCTCCAGGACCTCAGACTGGGGCGAAGGTTCACCTTCCAACAGGACAACAACCCTAAGCACACAACCAAGACAACGCAGGAGTGGCTTCGGGACAAGTCTCTGAATGTCCTTGAGTGGCGGACTTGAACCCGATCGAACATCTCTGGAGAGACCTGAAAATAGCTGTGCAGCGACACTCCCCATCCAATCTGACAGAGCTTGAGAGGATCTGCAGAGAAGAAAGGGAGAAACTCCGCAAATACAGGTGTGCCAAGCTTGTAGCGTCATACCCAAGAAGACTTGAGGCTGTAATCGCTGCCAAAGGTGCTTCAACAAAGTACTGAGTAAAGGGTCTGAATACTTATGTACTATGATATTTATTTAATATTTTATTTTTGCTAACATTTCTAAAACATTGTTTTTGCTGTGTCATTATGGGGTATTGTGTGTAGATTGATTAGGGGAAAAAACGATTTAATCAATTTTAGAATAAGTTTGTAACGTAACAAAATGTGGAAAAAGCCAAGGGGTCTGAATACTTTCCGAATGCACTGTAGATCTGCATTTACAAAATGCAACAAGATACTGTATTTCTTATGCGTTTTATCATTTTTTCTGCTGAACAACGCCCTGAGTGGCATAGACAGCACCCACATTAATGCCAATAACACTATCACGTTTTGTAAAGGCAAACTGTCACAAATTGATGATTTAGTCAAGATTATATATTCTGTGGGGTTATTCTGCAGTCTGTGGTCATAAACGGATTATATTTTCAAGATTTCATGGAAACTGCAATCGTGATAAGCACTAACCAATCACAGGGTAGAGTTCAGAAATACGCAGACCTGTGGCAGACCTGTTGCACCGCAGTCTTCTGTTTTATGATTGATTTCCTACTTGGAAAATATTTAATCTCAAAACGGTTTATCTCCACCTAAAACTGGATGCCATTATAATCTGATTGAACAGTTGTAACAGGCATACTGTAAAATGATGTACTACAGTTGAAGTCACAGTCACTAGCCCATTTAAGCTTAATATCCTTGTCATCTATCGCCCTCCAGGTTCCCTTGGAGAGTTCATCAATGAGCTCGATGCCTTGATAAGTTCCTTTCCTGAGGATGGCTCACCCTTCACAGTTTTGGGGGATTTCAACCTCCCTACGTCTACATTTGACTCATTTCTCTCTGCCTCCTTCTTTCCACTCCTCTCCTCTTTTGACCTCACCCTCTCACCATCCCCCACCCACTCACAAGGCAGGCAATACGCTTGACTTCATCTTTACTAGATGTTGCTCTTCTACTAATCTCACTGCAACTCCCCTCCATGTCTCCGACCACTACTTTGTATCCTTTTCTCTCTCGCTCTCCTCCAACACTACTTACTCTGCCCCTACACAGATGGTAACGCGCCGCCGCAACCTTCGCTCTCTCTCTCCCACTACTCTCTCCTCTTCCATCCTATCATCTCTTCCCTCTGCTCAATCCTTCTCCCTCCAATCTCCTGATTCTGCCTCCTCAACCCTCCTCTCCTCCCTTTCTGCATCCTTTGACTCCCTGTGTCCCCTATCCTCCCGGCCGGCTCGGTCCTCCCCTCCAGCTCCGTGGCTTGATGACTCATTGCGAGCTCACAGAACAGAGCTCCGGGCAGCTGAGCGGAAATGGAAGAAAACTAAACTCCCAGCCGACCTGGCATCTTTTCACTCCCTCCTCTCTACATTTTCTTCATCTGTTTCTGCTGCTAAGGCCACTTTCTACCACTCTAAATTCCAAGCATCTGCCTCTAACCCTAGGAAGCTCTTTGCCACATTCTCCTCACTGCTGAATCCCCCCCCCTCCCTCTCTGTGGATGACTTTGTCAACCACTTTGAAAAGAAGGTTGACGACATCCGATCCTCGTTTGTTAAGTCTAATGACACTGCTGGTCCTGCTCACACTGCCCTACCCTATGCTTTGACTTCTTTCTCCCCTCTCTCTCCAGATAAAATCTTGCGACTAGTGACTGCAGGCCGCCCAACAACCTGCCCGCTTGACCCCATCCCCTCCTCTCTTCTCCAGACCATCTCCGGTGACCTTCTCCCCTACCTCACCTCGCTGATCAACTCATCCTTGACCGCTGGCCATGTCCCTTCCGTCTTCAAGAGAGCGAGAGTTGCACCCCTTCTCAAAAAACCAACACTCGATCCCACTGATGTCAACAACTACAGACCAGTATCCCTTCTTTCTTTTCTTTCCAAAACTATTGAGCGTGCCGTCTTTAGCCAACTCTCTTGCTATCTCTCTCAGAATGACCTTCTTGATCCAAACCAGTCAGGTTTCAGGACTGGTCATTCAACTGAGACTGCTCTTCTCTGTGTCACGGAGGCTCTCCGCACTGCTAAAGCTAACTCTCTCTCCTCTGCTCTTGTCCTTCTAGACCTGTCTGCTGCCTTTGATACAGTGAACCATCAGATCCTCCTCTCCACCCTCTCCGAGCTGGGCATCTCCGGCGCGGCTCACTCCTGGATTGCGTCCTACCTGACCGGTCGCTCCTACCAAGTGGCGTGGCGAGAAGCTGTCTCCGCACCACGTGCTCTCACCACTGGTGTCCCCCAGGGCTCAGTTCTAGGCCCTCTCCTTTTCTCCCTATACACCAAGTCACTTGGCTCTGTCATATCCTCACATGGCCTCTCCTATCATTGCTACGCTGACGATACACAACTAATCTTCTCCTTTCCCCCTTCTGATAACCAGGTGGCGAATCGCATCTCTCCATGTCTGGCCGACATATCAGTATGGATGACGGATCACCACCTCAAGCTGAACCCTGGCAAGACGGAGCTGCTCTTCCACCCGGGGAAGGACTGCCCGTTCCATGATCTCGCCATCACGGTTGACAACTCCGTTGTGTCCTCCTCCCAGAGTGCGAAGAGCCTTGGCGTGACCCTGGACAACACCCTGTCGTTCTCCGCTAACATCAAGGCGGTGACCCGATCCTGCAGGTTCATGCTCTACAACATTCGGAGAGTACGACCCTGCCTTACACAGGAAGCGGCACAGGTCCTAATCCAGGCACTTGTCATCTCCCGTCTGGATTACTGCAACTCGCTGTTGGCTGGGCTCCCTTTCTGTGCCATTAAACCCCTACAACTCATCCAGAATGCCGCAGCCCGTCTGGTGTTCAACCTTCCCAAGTTCTCTCACGTCACCCCCCTCCTCCGCACACTCCACTGGCTTCCAGTTGAAGCTCGCATCCGTTACAAGACCATGGTGCTTGCCTATGGAGCAGTGAGGGGAACGGCACCTCCGTACCTTCAGGCTCTGATCAGTCCCTACACCCAACCGAGGGCATTGCGTTCATCCACCTCTGGCCTGCTGGCTCCCCTTCCTCTGCGGAAGCATAGTTCCCGCTCAGCCCAGTCAAAACTGTTCGCTGCTCTGGCACCCCAATGGTGGAACAAGCTCCTTCACGACGCCAGGACAGCGGAGTCACTCACCACCTTCCGGAGACATCTGAAACCCCACCTCTTTAAGGAACACCTGGGATAGGATAAAGTAATCCTTCTACCCCCCCCCCCCCCAAAAAAAAAAGTATAATTGTAAAGTGGTTATCCCACTGGCTATAGGGTGAATGCACCAACTTGTAGTCGCTCTGGATAAGAGCGTCTGCTAAATGACGTAAATGTGCCCTTGAGCAAGGCACTTAACCCTAATTGCTCCTGTAAGTCGCTCTGGATAAGAGCGTCTGCTAAATGACTAAAATGTAAATGTAAAAGTCGGAAGTTTACATACACTTAGGTTGGAGTCATTAAAACTTGTTTTTCAACCACTCCACAAATTTCTTGTTAACAAACTATAGTTTTGGCAAGTCGGTTAGGACATCTACTTTGTGCATGACACAAGTAATTTTTCCAACAATTGTTTACAGACGGATTATTTCACTTATCATTCACTGTATCAGAATTCCAGTGAGTCAGAAGTTTACATACACTAAATTGACTGTGCCTTTAAACAGCTTGGAATATTCCAGAAAATGATGTCATGACTTCTGATAGGCTAATTGACATCATTTGAGTCAATTGGAGGTGTACCTGTGGATGTATTTCAAGGCCTACCTTCAAACTCAGTGCCTCTTTGCTTGACATCATGGGAAAAATCAAAAGAAATCAGCCAAGACCTCAGAAAAAAATGGTAGACCTCCACAAGTCTGGTTCATTTTTGGGAGCAATTTCCAAACGCCTGAAGGTACCACGTTCATCTGTACAAACAATAGTATGCAAGTATAAACATCATGGGACCACGCAGCCGTCATACCGCTCAGGAAGGAGATGCGTTCTGTCTCCTAGAGATGAACGTACTTTAGTGCGAAAAGTTTAAATCAATCCCAGAACAACAGCAAAGGACCTTGTGAAGGTGCTGGTGGAAACGGATACAAAAGTATCTTTATCCACAGTAAAACGAGTGCTGTATCGACATAACCTGAAAGGCTGCTCAGCAAGGAAAAGGCCACTGCTCCAAAACCGCCATAAGAAAGACAGACTACGGTTTGCAACTGCACATGGGGACAAAGATTGTACTTTTTGGAGAAATGTCCTCTGGTCTGATGAAACAAAAATATAACTGTTTGGCCATAATGACCATCGTTATATTTGGAGGAAAAAGGTGGGGCTTGCAGCCGAAGAACACCAACCCAACCGTGAAGCACGGGGGTGGCAGCATCATGCTGTGGGGGTGCGTTGCTACAGGAGGGACTGGTGCACTTCACAAAATAGATGGCATCATGATTCGGAAAAATAAATAAAAAGTGGTGCGTGCATATGTATTCACCCCCTTTGCTATGAAGCCCCTAAATAAGATCTGGTGCAACCAATTACCTTCAGAAGTCACATATCTAGTTAAATAAAGTCCACCTGTGTGCAATCTAAGTGTCACACGATCTGTCAGATGATCTCAGTATATATACACCTGTTCTGAAAGGCCCCAGAGTCTGCAACACCACTAAGCAAGGGGCACCACCAAGCAAGCGGCACCATGAAGACCAAGGACCTCTCCAAACAGGTCAGGGACAAAGTTGTGGAGAAGTACAGATCAGGGTTGGGTTATAAAAAAATATCCAACACTTTGAACATCCCACAGAGCACCATTAAATCCATTCTTAAAAAATTTAAAGAATATGGCGCCACAACAAACCTGCCAAGAGAGGGCCGCCCACCAAAACTCACGGACTAGGCAAGGAGGGCATTAATCAGAGAGGCAACAGAGAGACCAAAGATAACCCTGAAAGAGCTGCAAAGCTCCACAGCGGAGATTGGAGTATCTGTCCATAGGACCACTTTAAGCCGTACACTCCACAGAGCTGGGCTTTACGGAAGAGTGGCCAGAAAAAAGCCATTGCTTAAAGAAAAAATAAGCAAACACGTTTGTTGTTCGCCAAAAGTCATGTGGGAGACTCCCCAAACATATGGAAGAAGGTACTCTGGTCAGATGAGACTAAAATTCAGCTTTTTGGCCATCAAGGAAAATGTCTGGCGCAAACCCAACACCTCTCATCACCCCGAGAACACCATCCCCACAGTGAAGCATGGTGGTGGCAGCATCATGCTGTGGGGATCTTTTTCATCGGCAGGGACTGGGAAACTGGTCAAAATTGAAGGAATTATGGATGGTGCTAAATACAGGGAAATTCTTGAGGGAAACCAGTTTCTGTCTTCCAGAGATTTGAGACTGGGATGTAGGTTCACCTTCCAGCAGGACAATGACCCTAAGCATGCTGCTAAAGCAACACTCAAGTGGTTTAATGGGAAACATTTAAATGTCTTGGAATGGCCTAGTCAAAGCCCAGACCTCAATCCAATTGAGAATCTGTGGTATGACTTAAAGATTGCTGTACACCAGCAGAACCCATCCAACTTGAAGGAGCTGGAGCAGTTTTTCCTTGAATAATGGGTAAAAATCCCAGTGGCTAGATGTGCCAAGCTCATAGAGACACCCCAAGATACTTGCAGCTGTAATTGCTGCAAAAGGTGGCTCTACAAAGTATTTACTTTGTGGGGGTGAATAGTTATGCACGCTCAAGTTTTCTGTTTTTTTGTCTTATTTCTTGTTTGTTTCACAATAATAAATTATTTTGCATCTTCAAAGTGGTAGGCATGTTGTGTAAATCAAATTATACAAACCCCCAAAAAATCAATTTTAATTCCAGGTTGTAAGGCAACAAAATAGGAAAAATGCCAAGGGGGGTGAATACTTTCGCAAGCCACTGTACGTCTTGTCATTGTACTATGCTTACTATAATCCTAGCACTTACCCACACAATTCAGTTAGAGCTTTACACACAGATCACGCACTGTACAATACCAGTCCTACGTGCCTCCCACATAATACAAGATGCACAATACACACCTTTAGATGACTTGCCTTTGTCAATCTCTGTCAACAGAGTAGAACCATAACCGTCATTACAGTAATTTGCTGAGATTACTCTGCAAATTACTGCACATTTCTGCTTGATTGGGTGGACTACTTCGGCATTCAACAACGCATCACTATTAATTTGCCAAACTTTTTTGGCAAGACATCAACAAGAGGGTTGTCAAAAGCTTTTCTTTTTTTCTCGCATATATACATACAGTGGGGGGAAAAAGTATTTAGTCAGCCACCAATTGTGCAAGTTCTCCCACTTAAAAAGATGAGAGAGGCCTGTAATTTTCCTCATAGGTACACGTCAACTATGACAGACAAATTGAGAAAAAAAAATCCAGAAAATCCCATTGTAGGATTTTTTATGAATTTATTTGCAAATTATGGTGGAAAATAAGTATTTGGTCACCTACAAACAAGCAAGATTTCTGGCTCTCACAGACCTGTAACTTCTTCTTTAAGAGGCTCCTCTGTCCTCCACTCGTTACCTGTATTAATGGCACCTGTTTGAACTTGTTATCAGTATAAAAGACACCTGTCCACAACCTAAAACAGTCACACTCCAAACTCCACAATGGCCAAGACCAAAGAGCTGTCAAAGGACACCAAAAACAAAATTGTAGACCTGCACCAGGCTGGGAAGACTGAATCTGCAATAGGTAAGCAGCTTGGTTTGAAGAAATCAACTGTGGGAGCAATTATTAGGAAATGGAAGACATACAAGACCACTGATAATCTCCCTCGATCTGGGGCTCCACGCAAGATCTCACCCCGTGGGGTCAAAATGATCACAAGAACGGTGAGCAAAAATCCCAGAACCACACGGGGGGACCTAGTGAATGACCTGCAGAGAGCTGGGACCAAAGTAACAAAGCCTACCATCAGTAACACACTACGCCGCCAGGGACTCAAATCCTGCAGTGCGAGACGTGTCCCCCTGCTTAAGCCAGTACATGTCCAGGCCCGTCTGAAGTGCATTTGGATGATCCAGAAGAGGATTGGGAGAATGTCATACGGTCAGATGAAACCAAAATATAACTTTTTGGTAAAAACTCAACTCGTCATGTTTGGAGGACAAAGAATGCTGAGTTGCATCCAAAGAACACCATACCTACTGTGAAGCATGGGGTTGGAAACATCATGCTTTGGGGCTGTTTTTCTGCAAAGGGACCAGGACGACTGATCCGTGTAAAGGAAAGAATGAATGGGGCCATGTATCGTGAGATTTTGAGTGAAACCCTCCTTCCATCAGCAAGGGCATTGAAGATGAAACGTGGCTGGGTCTTTCAGCATGACAATGATCCCAAACACACCGCCCGGGCAACGAAGGAGTGGCTTCGTAAGAAGCATTTCAAGGTCCTGGAGTGGCCTAGCCAGTCTCCAGATCTCAACCCCATAGAAAATATTTGGAGGGAGTTGAAAGTCTGTGTTGCCCAGCGACAGCCCCAAAACATCACTGCTCTAGAGGAGATCTGCATGGAGGAATGGGCCAAAATACCAGCAACAGTGTGTGAAAACCTTGTGAAGACTTACAGAAAACGTTTGACCTGTGTAATTGCCAACAAAGGGTATATAACAAAGTATTGAGAAACTTTTGTTATTGACCAAATACTTATTTTCCACCATCATATGCCAATAAATTCATAAAAAATCCTCCAATGTGATTTTCTGGATTTTTTTTTCTCATTTTGTCTGTCATAGTTGACGTGTACCTATGATGAAAATTACTGGCCCCTCTCATCTTTTTAAGTGGGAGAACTTGCACAATTGGTGGCTGACTAAATACTTTTTTTCCCCACTGTATACACATACATACACACACATATATATATATATATATATACACACACACACATATATACATACATACATACATATCCTTTAAAAATATATACAGTGGGGGAAAAAAGTATTTAGTCAGCCACCAATTGTGCAAGTTCTCCCACTTAAAAAGATGAGAGAGGCCTGTAATTTTCATCATAGGTACACGTCAACTATGACAGACAAAATGAGGAAAGAAAATCCAGAAAATCACATTGTAGGATTTTTAATGAATTTATTTGCAAATTATGGTGGAAAATAAGTATTTGGTCAATAACAAAAGTTTCTCAATACTTTGTTATATACCCTTTGTTGGCAATGACACAGGTCAAACGTTTTCTGTAAGTCTTCACAAGGTTTTCACACACTGTTGCTGGTATTTTGGCCCATTCCTCCATGCAGATCTCCTCTAGAGCAGTGATGTTTTGGGGCTGTCGCTGGGCAACACAGACTTTCAACTCCCTCCAAATATTTTCTATGGGGTTGAGATCTGGAGACTGGCTAGGCCACTCCAGGACCTTGAAATGCTTCTTACGAAGCCACTCCTTCGTTGCCCGGGCGGTGTGTTTGGGATCATTGTCATGCTGAAAGACCCAGCCACGTTTCATCTTCAATGCCCTTGCAGATGGAAGGAGGTTTTCACTCAAAATCTCACGATACATGGCCCCATTCATTCTTTCCTTTACACGGATCAGTCGTCCTGGTCCCTTTGCAGAAAAACAGCCCCAAAGCATGATGTTTCCACCCCCATGCTTCACAGTAGGTATGGTGTTCTTTGGATGCAACTCAGCATTCTTTGTCCTCCAAACACGACGAGTTGAGTTTTTACCAAAAAGTTATATTTTGGTTTCATCTGACCATATGACATTCTCCCAATCCTCTTCTGGATCATCCAAATGCACTCTTGCAAACTTCAGATGGGCCTGGACATGTACTGGCTTAAGCAGGGGGACACGTCTGGCACTGCAGGATTTGAGTCCCTGGCGGCGTAGTGTGTTACTGATGGTAGGCTTTGTTACTTTGGTCCCAGCTCTCTGCAGGTCATTCACTAGGTCCCCCCGTGTGGTTCTGGGATTTTTGCTCACCGTTCTTGTGATCATTTTGACCCCACGGGGTGAGATCTTGCGTGGAGCCCCAGATCGAGGGAGATTATCAGTGGTCTTGTATGTCTTCCATTTCCTAATAATTGCTCCCACAGTTGATTTCTTCAAACCAAGCTGCTTACCTATTGCAGATTCAGTCTTCCCAGCCTGGTGCAGGTCTACAATTTTGTTTCTGGTGTCTTTGACAGCTCTTTGGTCTTGGCCATAGTGGAGTTTGGAGTGTGACTGTTTGAGGTTGTGGACAGGTGTCTTTTACACTGATAACAAGTTCAAACAGGTGCCATTAATACAGGTAACGAGTGGAGGACAGAGGAGCATCTTAAATAAGTTGTTACAGGTCTGTGAGAGCCAGAAATCTTGCTTGTTTGTAGGTGACCAAATACTTATTTTCCACCATAATTTGCAAATAAATTCATAAAAAATCCTACAATGGGATTTTCTGGAGAAAAAAAATCTCAATTTGTCTGTCATAGTTGACGTGTACCTATGATGAAAATTACTGGCCTCTCTCATCTTTTTAAGTGGGAGAACTTGCACAATTGGTGGCTGACTAAATACTTTTTTTCCCCACTGTATATTTCCCTTTATTACTTTCCAACCCCACCATCCCCTCCCTAATTGGAGTAAACTAGTGAACAACAATGCTTAGGCCTCTACTTCATGCTTATACATACTATATACATTTTATGGACACAGTCACTAATTATATTTAGTTTGTTTTTACTCCTGAACTTCCTCTGATCATTTTCATGATGTCCATCTGGTATGCTTCTATATGCCATATCTTTCAAATTGTTTGTAATATCACTGATACAATCTCCAAAAATTCGGAATAATCCTTGGTCATATTGTTGTTTTGGTGTGACAATGCATCACCACAAAGATATTTGGAACAAAGGGCGCTGATATGTTGTCAATGAAATACAGGTAACTGCCAAAACAATGGAAAACACTTGAGTAAATGAGGGATACAAAGAGTGTTGAAAGCAGGTACTTCCACACAGGTGTAGTTCCTGAATTAATTATGCAATTAACATCCCATCATGTTTAGGATTATGTATAAAAATGCTGGGCAGGCCATTGTTTTGACTACCATGGCTGTGCCCGCATAGGATGACAATGCCCCCATCCACAGGGCACGAGCGGTCACTGAATGGTTTGATGAGCATGAGAACGATGTAAACCATATGCCATGGCCGTCTGTCACCTGGGGCCTCATTTATAACCGTTGCCTACATTTTACACTAAATATCTGCGTGCGCCATTTCTGAAAAGACTGTGCACGCACAAAAATATTACGATTTATAAACTTGGCGCACGCCATATATACACATTTCTCATTATAAACCAGACCTGTCGTAAAACGGTGCGTACGTGATAACAATAACGCCTTTATTTCCTCTATACTATGGAAATATTGAAATTATGCCAAGACCGTATCTAAAGGAAATATCAATGGTGAACTTGATCAAATGTCTTTGGAGGTGTTGGCAGAATGTTTTCTCTTGCAGTGGCATTTGCTGCATCTGACCGTTTCTGAAAGACAAAAACATTTGCAAATTGGTGTTGATCTGTAAACAGATTGTTTGAATTCAATACAAAAAATATAATAGCCTATCTAATAGGCCCAAGTAAGTTAGAGATCCACGTGGTAATTTGTTGTATGTCTACTTCGGGAATATGTACTCATCATGGCCAGAAAAGGTGAGGAATGTATTCTGCAATGGATATGATGGGTATACAGTGAGGGATAAAAGTATTTGATCCCCTGCTGATTTTGTACGTTTGCCCACTGACAAAGACATGATCAGTCTATAATTTTAATGGTAGGTTTATTTGAACAGTGAGAGACAGAATAACAACAACAAAAATCCTGAAAAACGCATGTCAAAAATGTTAAATTGATTTGCATTTTAAATGAGGGAAATAAGTATTTGACCCCCTCTCAATCAGAAAGATTTCTGGCTCCCAGGTGTCTTTTATACAGGTAACAAACTGAGATTAGGAGCAAACTTAAAGGGAGTGCTCCTAATCTCAGTTTGTTACCTGTATAAAAGACACCTGTCCACAGAAGCAATCAATCAGATTCCAAACTCTCCACCATGGCCAAGACCAAAGAGCTCTCCAAGGATGTCAGGGACAAGATTGTAGACCTACACAAGGCTGGAATGGGCTACAAGACCATCGCCAAGCAGCTTGGTGAGAAGGTGACAACAGTTGGTGCGATTATTCGCAAATGGAAGAAACACAAAATAACTGTCAATCTCCCTCGGCCTGGGGCTCCATGCAAGATCTCACCTCGTGGAGTTGCAATGATCATGAGAACAGTGAGGAATCAGCCCAGAACTACACGGGAGGATCTTGTCAATGATCTCAAGGCAGCTGGGACCATAGTCACCAACAAAACAATTGGTAACACACTACGCTGTGAAGGACTGAAATCCTGCAGCGACCACAAGGTCCCCCTGCTCAAGAAAGCACATATACAGGCCCGTCTGAAGTTTGCCAATGAACATCTGAATGATTCAGAGGAGAACTGGGTGAAAGTGTTGTGGTCAGATGAGACCAAAATCGAGCTCTTTGCCATCAACTCAACTCGCCGTGTTTGGAGGAGGAGAAATGCTGCCTATGAACCCAAGAACACCATCCCCACCATCAAACATGGAGGTGGAAACATTATGCTTTGGGGGTGCTTATAGGCTACTTCACAAGTATGAAACCATCAAAGTCAGAAAAGGTGAGGAATTTATTCTGCAATGATCATGGAAATGAAATAAATAATAGGAAATAGATACCTATTTCGAATTATTTTTAAATGCAAAGATAAAATAAATAGATTTTCGCTCTTCTCACTAATAGCAAATGAATGCATCTTGTTATTATATTTAGCTACCAGTTGAGTGTCATCATATACAGTGAGCTCCAAAAGTATTGGGACAGTATTGAGGCATACATCCAGGTCAAGTTATCCCATAATGACACAGCATTCTATATCTTCCTCTCAACATTCCTTCAAAAGATTACCTCCCTATGTCTCTTGCCATACTGTGCATAATAACATAATTGGTTTCATCAAAATTAGTAACATGAGTAACATAACACATTCTTTTTTCAGCAAGCTTCTAGTATTCAATATAAGGTGTTTATGGTCAAACACTTGGTTACCTATTTGACCACAAGTAACAAGTACACTGCTCAGTCTCATTGTGTGGGGTATACAGGACACAAACCTCACACTCAGCAGTTACTTTTGTGCTGTGTGGTCACAGTGGGCATCCCTCATCTATTTTGATCTATTCATGGTTAAGTCAGAGGGTGAGAGAATTGACCTGGCCCTATTGAAGAGCTAAAAACATCTGACCTGGTCCCATTAGTGGGCTGTTATTGTCAGCTGGCTGAGGTGTCTATGTTCAGTAGTAAGGCTTTTGCTGTGTCATTTTGGGGTCACATGACCTGGAGGTATGCCTCACAGATCACTTCTCCCAGGCTAGTGGTGGAACAACATCTCGGTTTACCTCTAAATTTACACCCCTGGCAAGAACACAAACAAAGGATGACTTGGCAAAAAGTGTCTGCAATCATTCTGCTTCATGCTTCACAATTCACTCAGAGCAGATTATTGTGGATTGTATGGTCTCTTTAAATCTTATATTTAAAACATGTTTGAACAATATATTCATTATCAAACAATGATGCGTGACCTATTTTTCCCATTTCTTATTGTAATACCACAATTGTTGGTGTAACAAATGTCCTATGCGCTTACTTTTCTTAATGGCAGCATATTACCATTATTTAATTAATGTTCACATTGTTGTAAAAACACTTAATTTACCTAGGTCACTTCCAAACACAGACAGTGCCAATCGATCACTAGGTCCGATCTTTCCCTAATCCATTAAAGACAGTGTAATATGGTTAGTTATTCTTATATGCCATTCAAATGTTTCTTTGTTGGTTGGTTATGTGTTGTGGTTATGAATAGGGAACATTTAAAAATATATTTCTGAAGTATCAAGTGGAAGCATATCTAACCCTGTTACACAAGGACACACAATTACATTTGGTTGCTCCGGGTCATTGCTCTGAGTTAGTCTGAATGTTTGTAAGTGACCTTGGTAATTTATTGCAGCCCTTTCTGTATAAGCATCTATCCTTCCCCCTTTTTTGAGTTGCTGAACTGAGGCTTACAGGTTTCCCCCCACTTGTTTTATTTTTTTTACAGAAGTTGCATTTTTACGTTTTTACACCTACTCCACCATTTATTTTGGTTGAATGAGGTGATCAGACAGCTCTTAGCTGTTAGAGTTAAACAGACAAGACATCCTAACCTAACCTCTAATACAGGATATCTTCCATGAAATAGAGTGGTAAACATCTGACAGGTGTTTCTGATCGATAAAAAATGTTAATCTGGCAGCAGACTAGTGAAGCCAAAGTGTTTGTCACATTACTGGCAGCTGAGAGTGTGGGTTGTGTGCTTGACCTCTCATGCTGTTGAATGTGGATCAAAATCAACATTTGTTTGCAAGAAATGGCAGAGCAAACCACCACAATCTTCAGCCACATTTGAGTAAGCAGCACAGCAAATAGCAGACCACCTATATGAAGGGGCTGTCTGCACATGAGTTGACTTTGAACTAAGTCATGGAATGATGAGATCACAATACAGTGAAGTCCAAAAGTATTGGGACAGTGACATTTGTTGTTGTTTTGGCTTTGTACTCCAGCACTGTGGATTTGAAATGATACAATGACTATGAGGTTAATGTGCAGACTATCAGCTTTAAGTTTAGGGTATTTTCATCCATATCGGGTGAACCGTTTAGAAATTACAGCACTTCAAAGTGCTGGAGTACAGAGCCAAAACAACAAATAATGTGTCACTGTCCCAATACTTTTGAAGCTCACTGTATAGCTGCTCTTTTGCAAGCAGTATATTTGTTGAAAGGGGAAGGTGAATTAGGGGTTAAATAAGCAGTTGGAGCTGCAGATCTCCTTTCAAAGTCCTTGACAGTTTTAACACATCAATCATGGCTGTGCATGCATCATTAATTAATTATACCCAAGTGCACTTGCTGCTCTTTAAAATGGGCTTGTCACATTTACATTGGTCAGTTATTGATGAATAATTCTGCATATCATAACAATAATTTTTAAAGTAGAGCTAAATTGATATCCCCCTTCTCATCTTAGTGCATGGATCTAAAGTTGTGTGTGAAATTTCCCTCAAGAGGTAGCCTAGTACATTATAGGGGTAGAGCTCCAACTTGGTACTATGTAAGTGCAGCAAGTCATGTGCCATGACAGGATTAAAGGGATAGTTCACTCAAAATTGAAACATTACCAGATGTTTCCATACTTTAAATTCAACCACTCATTCAAAGCAGTAAAAACATCTGACCTGGTCCCATTAGTGGGCTGTTATTGTCAGCTGGCTGAGGTGTCTATGTTCAGTAGTAAGGCTTTTGCTGTGTCATGTTGTGGTCACATGACTTGGAGGTATGCCTCACTGAGCACTTCTCCCAGGCTAGCTGTGGAACATGTTAGTTTATCTAAATTTACACCCCTGGCAGGAACACAAACAAAGGATGACTTGACAAAAAGTGTCTGCAATCATTCTGCTTCATGCTTCACAATCCACTCAAAGCAGATTATTGTAACAAGTGAGAGTATGGTCTCTTTACATCTTATATTTGTAACATGTTTGAACAATATATTCATTATCAAACAATGATGCGTAACCTATTTTCCCAATTTTATTTAATTTACCTTCTCATTGTAATACCACAATTGTTGGTGTATGTCACGCCTACTCCTGCTCCCTCCCTCCGGCGCTCAACGTCCCGGTCTACTAACCACCTGTCCTGGCAACCCACTTTGCGCACACCTGCCAACCATCATTGCACACACCTGCTCCCCACTGTTAAGCACACCTGGACTTCATCACCACCCTGATTACTCTCCCTTCATATAGCCCTCTGTAGCCACAGTCATCAGGCAGTATTGGTTTTGGTTACGTTCAGTACGCTTCTCCTGTTTTGTATTTTCTTCATGTTTATTATTATTAAACTCACCTTCTGCAACTGCTTCCTGCGCATACGTTACAGTGTAATAAATGTCCTATGTGCTTACTTTTCTTAATGGCAGCCTATTACCATTATTTAATTCATGTTCATATTGTTGTAAAAACACTTAATTTCCCTAGGTCACTTCCAAACACAGACAGTGCCAACAGATCACTAGGTCAGATCTTTCCCTGAAGTATCAAGTGGAAGCATATCTAACCCTGTTAGGACACACAATTACATTTGGTTGCTCTGGGTCATTGCTCTGAGTTAGTCTGAATGTTTGTAAGTGACCTGGGTAATGTATTGCAGCCCTTGCTGAATAAGCATCTATCCTTCCCCCTTTTTTGAGTTGCTGTACTGAGGCTTACAGGTTTCCCCCTTTTTTTCTTCACAGAAGTTGCATCTTAACATTTTTACACCTACTCCACCATTTATTTTGTTTGAATGAGGTGATCAGACAGCTCTTAGAGTTAAAGAGACAAGGCATCATAACATCTAATACAGGACATCTTCCAGGAAATAGAGGGCTAAACATTTGACAGGTTTATTTTTTGTTGTATATTTTTTTTTAAACAATAACAACCGTACATATAGGGCTGGGCGATACATCGAATTAATTCAAATTAATGTTGTAACACGATGTTCCAAATGCCTGTATCGCAAGAATTTAGTTATTGTATTTTTTTAGTGAGCGTACTATATCTTTTTGGTCTCGTCTCCTTCGCTCCTTCTGTGCTGTATGCACTGTGCAGTGTGCACCTTCCCACTCACACACAGACACCAAGCCCCTCCCCCTGCCACTCACAACAAAAACGACGAAAGATAACTTCTTCCTCTCTGACAAGCAGTTTAAACTCACCATTTGCATTTGAGGTTTGGTCCAACAGAATCCGTCATATTATCAAGGCTCAGCATAAGACCCAGATGTAGACAGTTTGAAATAGCAAAATGTTTATTTACAAAAACAGGGGGCAGGCAAACAACAGGTCAAGGACAGGCAGAGGTCAGTAATCCAGAGCAGAGTCCGAAAGGTACAGAAATGTCAGGCAGGCAGAGGTCGGTAATCCAGAACAGTGTCACAAGGTACAGAACGGCAGGCAGGCTCAGGGTCAGGGCAGGCAGAATTGTCAAAAGCAGGAAAAACTGGAAAACATGGACTACAGCAAAACAGGAGTGCGGGTAAGCTTGACGAGACAAGACGAACTGGCAACAGACAAACAGAAAAAACTGGTATAAATACACAGGGGATAATGGGGACAAATGGGAGACACCTGGTGGGGGGTGGAGACAAGCACAAGACAGGTGAAACCGATCAGGGTGTGACACATATGGTCACCGAAATGCATAGAGACATTATTTTACTATAGTAGACGAGAACTTAACCTTTCTAACTATACCCTTTTTATGTATCAACTCCCAAAATGTAAAAGAGCAGACCCTACTACTGGCAACTCGTTCTCATTCTGAGAAATAAGCATCTTCTTACCCAGGTAGGCCACTGGATTTCAATAGTTGGAGACGGACAGGAGGGTGTGTTTATAACAGTTCAACTGTTCTACCTTTTTTAGCAAGCAAATAGATCCAAGTTGGCTAGGCTTTAAATATAAAGGTTAGCTGGCTACTTACTCACTAGTACATGGGCTTGTGCTTGAGAGATTGTTCATGAGACCTGTGTTAATTTTCTATAATGCCTGCTACAAGAAGTTTGCCATTATTAGTGGATGTGCATTGTGCGTCGTATTATTTGACCCTGCTGATTTTTCTCCAAGATGTTCAAACGTTCATAGATGACCAGCAGGGTCAAATAATAATCACAGTGGTTGTAGAGGTTGCAACAGGTAAGTACATCAGGAGTAAATGTCACTTGGCTTTTCATAGCCGGGCATTTAGAGATTGAATAGCAGTTGCGGTAGAGAGAGAGAGTTGAAAACAACAGGTCAGGGTTCCATAGCCGCAGGCAGAAGAATGGAAACTGGAGCAGCAGCACGACCAGGTGGACTGGGGACAGCAAGGAGTCATCAGGCCAGGTAGTCCTGAGGCATGGTCCTAGGGCTCAGGTCCTCCGGGATGGGAGGGAGAGAGGGAGAGAGAGAGAATGTGAGGGCGCATACTTAAATCACTGGGGTCCCAATATCTATGTCCATAGATGATATTAAAGAAAATGTGAAGGGAGGCAGAGTGATTGTGAAAGAGAGCGACCCGGCTCTACGTATTTTACTGGTTTGTGACTCACTGACACCGCCCCCGGTCAGAGAGGAATAAAGCAGCCCAAGTGTTAACACACACAGGAACTTTAATCACACAAAGGAGAAGGTAAACATGGGTATATACAATGCATTTGGAAAGTATTCAGACCACTTGACTTTTTCCACATTTTGTTACGTTACGTTATGGTACATTTTGTTACCATAAAGGCCTGCTTGGTGGAGTGCTGCAGAGATGGTTGACCTTCTGGAAGGTTCTCCCATCTCCACTGAGGAGCTCTGTCAGAGTGACCATCGGGTTCTTGGTCACCTCCCTGACCAAGGCCCTTCTCCCCCGATTGCTCAGTTTGGCCGGGCGGCCAGCTCTAGGAATAGTCTCGGTGGTTCCAAACTTCTTCCATTTAAGAATGATGGAGGCCACTGTGTTTTTGGGGACCTTCAATGCTGCAGTAATTTTTTGGTTCCCTTCCCCAGATCTGTGCCTCGACACAATCCTGTTTTGGAGTTCTACTGACAATTCCTTCGACCTCATGGCTTGGTTTTTGCTCTGACATGCACTGTCAACTGTGGGACCTTATATAGACAGGTGTGTGCCTTTCCAAATCATGTCCAATCAAGTTGTAGAAACATCTTAAGGATGATCAATGGAAACAGGATGCACCTGAGCTCAATTTCGAGTCTCATAGCAAAGGGTCTGAATACTTATCTAAATAAGGTATTTCTGTTTTAAAAAAAAGAAAATGCACACATTTCAAAACACCTGTTTTCACTTTGTCATTATGGGGTATTGTGTGTAGATTGATGAGGAAAAACTTTAATTTCAATCAATTTTAGAATAAGGCTGTAACGTAACAAAATGTGGAAAAAGTCAGGGGTCTGAATACTTTCCTAATGAACTGTACATGGGTATGGTTCTGTAATGGACACAAACAGAGCGATAATAAATATGTTATACAGGAGAAAAATACACTGGCCTGAATAGATATTTGCAAAGTACGATAGAATGGGATAGAACAACAAGGAATGTATCTAATAATTATCTAATAACCATGTATTACATAGTAACACCTGATTCATGACTAGCATGGCAATAGCACAGTAGGAATAATGGCAAGGACTGTATATTAAACAAATAGTAGGCTATTGTACAGCAACACATAAGAGCAAGGACTCATCATTGCAGACAATATCAGTAGTAACATAATAATAATAGGAATGAGAACTACATAGAATACTGCTACTCTACATCCTGCAATGATAACAAGAGCGAACCCAACTTACTTTGTAGTCACACATTCCATGCACATATATCCACTCACAGACTGGAATAACACCATTCTGGTACGGAAATATTTACTTCCTTGGAGAGCATGGGTCAGGCTGGCTAGCCAATCCGGGCCTGGAGAGACTGCATGGCTGGAGCATGCACAGGGGTGAGACACATGGCTATTGTCCGATTGGCTGAAGCCATGAGCTGGAGGAGATATCGATCTCTCAAGTGAGGGGGAGAATGCGTGAGGATGGGTGAGTCAGACAGCGCAACTCCAGCCAGACATAAACAACAACACGCCCTGGAAATTAGTCCCACAGCGCCCTCGGCAGGGGGATTCTGTAACAGATTGAGGCCAAAAGGTTGATCAGTTGGAAAGAGGGTCAAAGAAGTGAACGTTTATCAGTGCTGCTGAGGTTTGAGAAGGTTTTGCCTGGAAAAGTACAGATAGGATTCCTTAGTTTCAATGTCAGAGAATTTCTCCCATCCCCAGTGTGGTGTTTTAAATGCAAAAGAATGGGACATGTTCAGTGTAAAGGAAATAAAATATGTGCCAAGTGTGGAGGGGAACACGATTACGGTGAATGTGGGAGCAATGTGAAGGTTAAGTGTTGTAATTGTGGGGGGGAACATAGTGCAGCATTTAGTGGATGCCAGGTGCAGAGAGAGGCTAAGAAATATAGAATCAGTCATGATGTATCATATGTAAAACAGATTGGTGGAACTACAGTGCGGACTGATGGAGCGTCCATGGCTGCTCCTGTACTACGTGGACCTACTGTCGGGGCTGGTGCTTCTACTGGTTCTGGCATGTTTTCGAGACCTGTTCAGAAATCTTGCGATCATGAATGTGCTGTGTCAAAGGATACTTTGATAGTGAATAAAGTTAACTTTATAGCTTTCATTGGTAAGGTTATCAACATGACTTGGGTTGTGGAAAGCAGAAATGTCAAGTTGAAGGTTATAGTGGATACGGCACAATAGTTATTGGGGGTAACATATGTTACTGTTGAAATGGTTGTTGACATGCTGAATAATTCTAAGGGTGGATTGTTTCAGCATCAGTGGAGGCTGGTGGGAGGAGCTATAGGAGGACGGGCTCATTGTAATGGCTGGAATGGAGTCAATGGAACGGAGTCAAACGTGGTTTCCATATGTTTGATACCGTTCCATTCATGGCAGCCTCAGGAGGCTGAAGAAATTCGGCTTGGTCCCTAAGACCCTCAGAAACTTTTACAGATGCACAATTGAGTGCATCCTGTCAGACTGTAAAACCGGCTGGTCCGGCAACTGCACCGCCCGCAACCGCAAGGCTCTCCAGAGGGTTGTACGGTCTGCCAAACGGATCACCGGGGGCACACTGCCTGCCCTCTAGGACACCTACAGCACCTGATGTCACAAGAAGGCCAAAAAGATCATCAAGGACATCAACCACCCGAGCCACGGCCTGTTCACCCCGCTATCATCCAGAAGGCGAGGTCAACACAGGTGCATCAAAGCTGGGACTGAGAGACTGAAAAACAGCTTCTATCTCAAGGCCATCAGACTGTTAAATAGCCATCACTAGCCGGCTACCACCCAGCTGCCCTATATACACTACGAGTCAAAAGTGTGGACACACCTACTCATTCAAGGGTTTTTCTTTATTTTTACAATTTTTTACATTGTAGAATAATAGTGAAGACATCAAAACTATGAAATAACACATATGGAATCTTGTAGTAATCAAAAAAGTGTTAAACAAATCAAAATATATTTTATATTTGAGATTCTTCAAATAGCCACCCTTTGCCTTGATGACAGCTTTGCACACTCTTGGCATTCTCTCAACCAGCATCACCTGGAATGCTTTTCCAACAGTCTTGAAGGATTTCCCACATATGCTGAGCACTTGTTGGCTGCTTTTCCTTCACTCTCCCAAACCATCTCAATTGGGTTGAGGTCGGGGGATTGTGGAGGCCAGGTCATCTGATGCAGCACTCCATAACTCTCCTTCTTGGTAAAATAGCCCTTACACAGCCTGGAGGTGTGTTGGGTCATTGTCCCTTTTGAAAAACAAATGATAGTCCCACTGAGCCCAAACCAGATGGGAAGGCGTATCGCTGCAGAATGATGTGGTAGCCATGCTGGTTAAGTGTATAATAATAAATCACAGACAGTGTCACCAGCAAAGCACCCCCACAACATAACACCACCTCCTCCATGCTTTACGGTGGGAAATATACATGCGGAGATCATCTGTTCACCCACACCGTGTCTCAGAAAGACACGGCGGTTGGAACCAAAAATCTCAAATTTGGACTCCAGACCAAAGGACAAATTTCCACCGGTCTAATGTCCATTGCTCGTGTTTCTTGGCCCAAGCAGGTCTCTTCTTATTATTGGTGTCCTTTAGTAGTGGTTTCTTTTCAGCAATTCGACCATGAAGGCCTGATTCACACAGTCCCCTCTGAACAGTTGATGTTGAGATGTGTCAGTTACTTGAACTCTGTGAAGCATTTATTTGGGCTGCAATTTCTGAGGCTGGTAACTCTAATGAACACCCTCTGCAGCAGAGGTAACTCTGGGTCTTCCTTTCCTGTGGCGGTCCTCATGAGAGTTTCATCATAGCACTTGATGGTTTTTGCGACTGCACTTGAAGAAACGTTCAAAGTTCTTGAAAAATTATGTATTGACTGACTTTCATGTCTTAAAGTAATGATGGACTGTCGTTTCTCTTTGCTTATTTGAGCACTTTTTTACCAAATAGGGCTATCTTCTGTATACCCCCCTACCTTGTCACAACACAACTGATTGGATCAAACACATTAAGAAGGAAAGAAATTCCACAAATTAACTTTTAAGAAGGCACACCTGTTAATTGAAATGCATTCCAGGTGACTACCTCATGAAGTTGGTTGAGAGAATGCCAAGAGTGTGCAAAGCTGTCATCAAGGCAAAGGGTGGCTATTTAAAGAATCTCAAATATAAAATATATTTTGATTTGTTTAACACCTTTTTGTTACTACATGATTCCATATGTATTATTTCATAGTTTTGATGTTTTCACTATTATTCTACATTGTAGAAAATAGTAAAAATAAAGAAAATCCCTTGATTGAGTAGGTGTGTCCAAACTTTTGACTGGTACTGTACATAGACATGGAATCACTGGCCACTTTAATAATGTTTACATACTGCTTTACTCATCTCATATGTATATACTGTATTCTATTCTACTGTATTTAGTCAATGCCACTCCGACATTGCTCGTCCTAATATTTATATATTTCTTAATTCCATTCTTTTACTTTTAGATTTGTGTATTGTTGTGAATTGTTAGATACTACTGCACTGTTGGAGCTAGGAACACAAGCATTTCACTACACCCGAAATAACATTTGATTTGAATTGATTCCAGCCTTTACAATGAGCCTGTCCCCCTAAGTTTAATTGATTGGGGGGCTTGGGAGTTTTTAATTCGTTTTTTTATTTTATTTTCTTATTAGTACATAAGTAGGCAGACCATACACAACTAATCTTCTCCTTTCCCCCTTCTGATAACCAGGTGGCGAATCGCATCTCTGCATGTCTGGCAGACATATCAGTGTGGATGACGGATCACCACCTCAAGCTGAACCTTGGCAAGACGGAGCTGCTCTTCCTCCCGGGGACCGTTCCATGATCTCGCCATCACGGTTGACAACTCTGTTGTGTCCTCCTCCCAGAGTCCGAAGAGCCTTGGCGTGACCCTGGACAACACCCTGTCGTTCTCCGCTAACATCAAGGCGGTGACCCGATCCTGTAGGTTCATGCTCTACAACATTCGGAGAGTACGACCCTGCCTTACACAGGAAGCGGCACAGGTCCTAATCCAGGCACTTGTCATCTCCCGTCTGGATTACAGCAACTCGCTGTTGGCTGGGCTCCCTGCCTGTGCCATTAAACCCCTACAACTCATCCAGAATGCCGCAGCCCGTCTGGTGTTCAACCTTCCCAAGTTCTCTCACGTCACCCCGCTCCTCCGCACACTCCACTGGCTTCCAGTTGAAGCTCGCATCTGCTACAAGACCATGGTGCTTGCCTACGGAGCTGTGAGGGGAACGGCACCTCCATACCTTCAGGCTCTGATCAGTCCCTACACCCAAACGAGGGCATTGCGTTCATCCACCTCTGGCCTGCTGGCCCCCCTACCTCTGCCGAAGCACAGTTCCCGCTCAGCCCAGTCAAAACTGTTCGCTGCTCTGGCACCCCAATGGTGGAACAAGCTCCCTCGCGACACCAGGACAGCGGAGTCACTCACCACCTTCCGGAGACACTTGAAACCCCACCTCTTTAAGGAATACCTGGGATAGGATAAAGTAATCCTTCTAACCCCCCCTTACCCCACCCCACACCCCCAACAAAAAACAAACAAAAAAATACATTGTAAAGTGGTTATCCCACTGGCTATAAGGTGAATGCACCAATTTGTAAGTCGCTCTGGATAAGAGCGTCTGCTAAATGACGTAAATGTAAATGTAATGATTGATCGCACACTCCAGCACAGTAGGTGGCGACATGCACCTTAAACGTGTGTTTGCGGCCCGCTATGATATCATAGAAGAAGTACTCAGCCCTCATTGATGTCTCTTGCGTACAATGTTGTTTGTCTCTGATAGTGCTAGCTAATAAATAAGGTATTATCTACCTTATCAAAATGTCTGCAAAGAACCTGCGAGGGAACGAAAACGTTGCTGAGGGAGAGTCTACGATGAAGGAGGAATTAAACAAAAAGGTAACGTTAGATAATGCCGGATTGTTGGCTTGAAAATGAGCAGATAGCCAGCTAGTCAGAATCCGACTTTCGTTCATGTATTCTCTCTAGTAGGAATTTCATGGACTAAATGAGCCAAACGTGACTCCTTATAGTCCAAGGACCTAACATGTTCAGTTTAGAGGTGAATTGGCTCTGGCAGCCAAATACTCCTTCTAAACGTGAATCGACTCAAATCCCTCGATGCACGTTCCACGCTCGAACGTTCCAAACCGTCTTCATACCGGGGGAGCCGTTTCCGGTGCGTCAGGCATTGCCAACAGGGAGAAGATCTCGTTAAATATGATTTAAATTCGTTAAAATTACTAAATTATATTCACTGAATTTAAAAGCTACAGTAATGCACTTGTGAGAAATTCATTGAAATTTAAAGGAGTGTTTCAACATAGTAGTTATTAGCACTACAAAGCTGATGGTAGCTAGCTAGCCTCTTCCATAGACTTGACTGGTTGCTAGCATCAGAACCTTCTGGCTAATATCATAGACTAGATCTAACGTTGTTTTACAGAGAAATCGGTCGATGTACTTGTTATGTTGAAGCTAACATTAGTTTACAAAATGAATGTTTGGTAAGGTGTATATTTGGTTGGTTTTGCTATCTAGTAAGCTGAGATCTCAGTGCTGAAGTTGGTCCAATGTTTTGAAAACAGCTTGCTAGCCCCGTCCTGCTAACATATGTATCTAATATCTAATGTTATCCTAAGGAATGTTATTTATCTGCACCGTTTCTTTTGTCATTGACACACTCTACATTTACCATCTTATTCCCTGACGTTGTCCATGTCTTTTACGGATGCCCTCCGTTTATACATCCATAAAGTGATTACTAATTAATTCTCCCTTTCTCACAGATCATAGTCTAGCCCAAAACTAATGAGGCTGTTTCATCTACAAAGTAACAATTCATAATTTTGCAAACATTTAAAAAGGCAACAAAATAATCCAAGTGACTTGTGACAGAAAATATTTAAAACATTCCAAAACAATACATTATAGACCTGCTAGATTACTCACATTTAGCATTAAAAAAACCATTAGAAACAAAATGATTTCTGTATTTATTTTAGAAGACGCCAACATTTGTCCGTGAAGCAAATATTGGATGATTTGGTGAAAGTGTGGTCGAGAGAAGCTGTCTGTTTTCCTCCCCGTCCTTCATCCGTGATGCTTGTTCAACATAACATTTGGAGAGTCCTGTGAACATCAACAGTCACTGCAAAGAAACCACTACTAAAGGACACCAATAAGAAGAAGAGACTTGCTTGGGCCAAGAAACACGAGTAATGGACATTAGACCAGTCCTTTTGGTCTGAGTCCACATTTGAAATTTTTGGTTCCAACCACTGTGTCTTTGTGAGACGCAGAGTAGGTGAACGGATGATCTCCGCATGTGTGGTTCCCACCGTGAAGCATGGAGGAGGTGTGATGGTGTGGGGGTGCTTTGCTGGTGACACTCTCTGTGATTTATTTAGAATTCAAGGCACACTTCACCAGCATGGCTACCACAGCATTCTGCAGCGATACACCTTCCCATCTGGTTTGTGCTTAGTGGGACTATCATTTGTTTTTCAACAGGACAATGACCCAAAACACACCAGGCTGTGTAAGGGCTATTTGACCAAAAAAGAGAGTGATGGAGCGCTGCATCAGATGACCTGGCCTCCACAATCACCCGACCTCAACCCAATTGAGATGGTTTGGGATGAGTCGGACCGCAGAGTGAAGGAAAAGCAACCAACAAGTGCTCAGCATATGTGGGAACTCCTTCAAGACTGTTGGAAAAGCATTCCTCATGAAGTTGGTTGAGAGAATGCCAAGAGTGTGCAAAGCTGTCAAGGCAAAGGGTGGCTACTTTGAAGAATCTAAAATCTTAAATATATTTTGATTTGTTTAACACTTTTTTTTGGTTACTACATGATTCCATATGTGTTATTTCATAGGTTTAATGTCTTCTAGTATTCTACAATGTAGAAAATAGTAAAAATAAAGAAAAACCCTTGAATTAGTAGATGTCCCAACTTTTGACTGGTACTGTATATATTTTTCAGTATACTTTAATATCACATCAAAATAATCCCACAAATGCTAAATATACACTGTTTTAACCGGTTAACACAGTTGCAGACAAAAAATATTTTTCAATGACAACACCTTTGTGGCATCCATCTAATGTTTACACACAGATGTTCGGAGTAATGATTCATGTTTACAGTAGATGACCGACAGGGGGCGCTGTTTTGAAGCCACCGCGCCTCCATCTTGGCAGTCACCCACCATTGTAAAAAAAATATTTCGCAATAGAACTGCATTTATTAATGTCTACATTTGTTTTTGCCAAGTTTATTATATTACAGACACCTTAATGCATACTTTTAAATTATATTACGTGAGCTAAACTTTATTATTATTTTTATGTTTTTTCCTTAAGTATAATTTACAAGAAGCTACTTAAATATTGTAATTTCGTCCTTGAAACATTTCATTGAAATACTGTAGAAACCATTAATTCCTATGGAGGACTGGTTCTTCTGGGAAGTGCTAATATGGCTGACCGGTGGCTTCAAAGCCTCTCATTGGCCAATACATAGCATCAGCAAAAAAAAAAAAAAATATATATATATATATATATATATATATTATAATAAAAATTCAGAAAAAATAGAAAAAATTTTTTTTTTTAGACTAAAATCTAAATGTAATCTAAATCAATCCAGGGTTTATATACATCAGATGCCGATAGCTAATTAGCACAGGTAGTCGACTCTTGTCTTCTGTCTGCTTTCTGTAAACAAGCGCCCTAACATGGAAATATGGCCGTGTGGGAACCCTAACCCTATAAAGGTGTGTAGTAATTGAACCTTTTTGTTTTTTGAAAATGATTTCTAGTGTAGTGTATTGACAATATGATGGTGTTAAATGTTTTTCAAATGGAACTGAAAGAATGTTGATTTTGGTATCAAGAGGGACTGTTTTATTGTAACGTCACCTACCACAGACAGGAAGTGTGGTGTAGACACGGGGATTGGACAGTAGAGGGAGCCACCCACATCTTGGAAGGTTATATATAAGGGGGGAACAACGACGGAGGGGCAGAACACAGTAAGATTTATTTGGGACTGTTTCTCCGGATCTCCGCGGGTCTGTGAACTTATGCTGTAACCTCGTGGTATTAATAAAAGTCTCTAAAACACGATACAGCCTAAGGGGATTCTTTGATCGACAGCAATACCCACCAGCATTCGACGCGATACCACACTAGCTTATATGAAATATGTTCGTAATGTTTCCAAAACAGTACCGGAAGCGATGCGTATTAACGTTTACAGCTGTTAACAAGCCTTAAGATACTATCGTCAATAGGCGCTAAATGTAGTTAGCATCTATGAATGGGTTAGTCGGAACGGTGCAATGCCAGAATGTGGACAGCCAGACCCCGGTGCGGTATATGGCTGGGAAAACGTACCTCAATTCAGAGATGAAATATGTTTCTGTACTCATAATTATCCCGAAATAATGAATGGCGAGTCGAGAAGATTGGGATACTGCTATTTTAAATTAAACTTCCGTTTTCGTCAGCATGCTAAGCTAGCTAATGCTATAGCAGACCATTGTATTCCATGAAAATGTGACGCCTAGCGTTGGGGCGAGTAGCTTTTCGACCTAGTGTAGCTACCTGAAGCGTTGTCGAATACAATGAGTTTCATTAACTATCCTAGCATGCTGAAGAAAACGGCAATTTAATTAAAAACTAGAAGT
The DNA here is from genome assembly GCF_964263955.1 of Coregonus lavaretus. Classification (NCBI taxonomy): domain Eukaryota; kingdom Metazoa; phylum Chordata; class Actinopteri; order Salmoniformes; family Salmonidae; genus Coregonus; species Coregonus lavaretus. The sequence continues at coordinate 62,991,228 of NC_139992.1, read as the reverse complement.
ATTTCAATATTCTCGATGTATCATTTTGGATAATTAGTAGTACAGCGCCCTCTCCCATCCCTGGATTAAGGTACGTTTTCCGAGCCGTATTTTACGCCGGCTCCATGGTGTCATGGTCACGGCAGCCTGCTGTTTGAACCAGATTCTTGGTTTACAGGAGACGTTTTCCTTTAAGCCCTGGAAGCAGCCATTCAACTTGCCATTCACCAGCATTTCAAGCTTAATGTCAAAATACGTTCGGTACTTCCGAAGGAATGGAGTTTCGCTGAGAAACTAGGCTATTGTCATTACTGCCATCCCAGTCGGTAAGTACTTCCAAGAAAGGTCTAAATAATTAGTTACATGCAACTGGAAAAAATGCCTTGTCTGGAAACAATCGAAGTATTATTTTTGAGCAAGTGTGCATGCGCCAAATCCACCTGTGCTGCACCTCGTTAATGCCAACAGAGATCTGTGTATAACGACGAGATGCTCATGTCTCCGCCCTAACAATGGTAGTTGTTGTCCCAAAGGCATGCGACAAGCTTAGGTCCAAATTAAGGCAATATAAACGCATTGGGTTTATTTTGAATAGATTGTGGCGAGAGTGAAACCTCTCGCTTCGCCTCTTCCCCTCTGCTGCCACCCACAGGTTGGCTTATCCAGCAGCAGGCAAGGTCATTGATTTGATCATCTATAACAGTGTATGAACCAGTGTTGTGTACGAGACCACTTAAAGCAAGACGGATTCAAGACTGGAGCAAGTCAAGACCAAGACAGGGAGGGGGACAAGGGGTCAGAGACAGAGTCAAGACAGAGACCAGAAAAATGTGAGTCCAATTCAAGACCATGATTGTAATTTTGTCAAATCACCACCATAATAAGAGTTCAAAATGTCCAGTATTTCTGAGTTCATATTTCAGAACAACATATGGATTCTTTAGACATTCAGAATAGTGAAAAAATGCATGCTGAGGGAAAATAGAGCAACTCTACAGATTATTACTAACACAAACACAGTGGGGAACATTGGGCCTTCTATGCCTTCAGAGAAGGGCTAAGGATTTATAAATGATAATGATATTATTATTTTCAATGACGTTCTAATTTAATCTCTTACATTTTTTGAAAAGGAAAGGGTTAACACTGAAGAGAAAATGATCCAACCAGGATTTTTCTTTGCTGGTCTCTGGGGAGATAAATCTAGCTAGCTAAGTCAGCCATTGGTTAGGCCATAAGAAGCTAGATAAAGGCATCTGCCATTCAACTGTATTAGGGCAACATTTTGGAGTGACCGTGGAATCAACCAATCACATTTTGACTTAATGGGTGGGACTGTTTTTACAAAAAGTATGGAAACTTCTGCCTTCTTGAAGGCCAACAGGTCACTGCGCATAGCGAGCAGTAGTTTTCCCACGGTCTAGCTAGCTAGCTTTTGTTGTCGGCTTGTTTGCAGCGGCTGCAGCAGGTGTTATTAAAGAGGATGTTGTTGCTCAATTGTTAGCTTCTCCCTTTTCAAGAATAACGTTCAACATCTGGTGAGTGGAACTGTGTTTGTTATTGCAGCGCGCTTGCTGTTAGCCATCTCTTTGAAAATAACTTGTGTGTGTGAAACATTGTTACATTTAAAGTGGAACTGACAGCATTTTAGCAACATTAAATCTGATCTGTTCATATACACCCCCAGGAAGAACATTTTCTGACAAGCGACCACTTAGATATGGTCATTTACATGTTTTCAATTCTTAGAATGTTTGTGAATTACGGATGCCAAGGTATTTGTGCAATATAGAGTGTGAAAGCGGCCGTGCGTTTGGACAATTAGACACTGCAGTAAATAAAACCTAATAAAAACATCTGTCTTGTCCAGGACCAGAGTCTACACAGACCGGTGCGGTACAGCCAATCAGAACTACAGTATGCCTTTATACAAACAAGCCATTTTCCACACAGGCCTGCCATCATTCACTTTGAACTTGATTGTGTGTTTACAGGCAGTTGCAACAGCGTGACTGTAGGACATTACAATGCATTTGCCAAAAACCACAAAATACACCTGAATGGATTTCTACAAATACACTATATATACAAAAGTATGTGGACACCCCTTCAAATTAGTGGATTTTGATATTTCAGCCACACCCATTGCTGACAGGTGTATAAAATTGAGCATACAGCCATGCAATATCCATAGACAAACATTGGCATTAGAATGGCCTTACTGAAGAGCTCAGTGACTTTCAACGTGGCACCGTCATAGGATGCCACCTTTCCAACAAGTCAGTTCGTCAAATTTCTGCCCTGCTAGAGCTGCACCGGTCAACTGTAAGTGCTGTTATTGTGAAGTGGAAACGTCTAGGAGCAACAACGGCTCAAACCCGACGTGGTAGGCCACACAAGCTCACAGAGCGGGACCGCCGATTGCTGAAGCGCGTAAAAATCATCTGTCCTCAGTTGCAAAACTCACTACCGCATTCCAAACTGCCTCTGAAAGCAACGTCAACACAAGAACTGTTCGTTGAGAGCTTTATGAAATCTGTTTCCATGGCTGAGCAGCCACACACAAGCCTAAGATCACCATGCGCAATGCCAAGTGTCGGCTGGAGTGGTGTAAAGCTCGCCGCCATTGGACTCTGGAGCAGTGGAAACTGATGAATCACGCTTCACCATCTGGCAGTCTGACGAACAAATTTGGATTTGGCGGATGCCAGGAGAATGCTACCTGTCCGAATGCATTGGAGGAATAATGGTCTGCCGGTGTTTTTCATGGTTCGGGTTGGCCCCTTAGTTCCACTGAAGGGAAATCTTAATGCTACAGCATACAATGACATTCTAGACAATTCTGTGCTTCCAACTTTGTGGCAACAGTTTGGGGAAGGCCCTTTCATGTTTCAGCATGACAATGCCCCCGTGCACGGTCCATATAGAATTGGTTTGTCGAGATCGGTGTGGAAGAACTTGACTGGCCTGCACAGAGCCCTGACCTCAACCCCATCGAACACCTTCAGGATGAATTGGAACGCTGACTAAGAGCCAGGCCTAATCGCCCAACATCAGTGCCCGACCTCACTAATGCTCTTGTGGCTAAATGGAAGTCCCCACAGCAATGTTTCAACATCTAGTGGAAAGCCTTCCCAGAAGAGTGGAGGCTGTTATAGCGGCGAAATGGGGACCAACTCCATATGGGTACCACTCCGACAAGCTGGTGTCCACATACTTTTTGACATGTAGTGTATGTAAACACCACGGGAGTCCTCTAACATTTTGAAACTTGACAGTCCTATTGATCAAACAACCATGAAAAGGTAGGCTCTCTCTCCCTCAGTTATGCACATCAACAACAAGATCAACAACTAATGCTAGCCAGAGCAAGATGAGATAAAAATCTAACGAAGGAACATAAACCCTCTCAAACTTTTTCAGCTAGTTGGCCATCAAAATTGCACTGATAACCGAATTGTAGCATCCTCATCCTTCTGCAGCTTGCCTGCCAATGGATGCTTGTCCCAACCAAGCACCCAAGCTAACTGGCTAAAGTTGACTAGCTTGCTAGCTAGCTAGCTAGCTAGTTCCAGACACAAATGAGAGAACACTTCACTCTGACCATTTTACTCGCCGTAGCAGCGCTGGTTAGGCGGTTTACATGTTATCTAGAGCGTTCTTGACTAACTTACCTTTTTTGCCTTCGTTTACTGACACCGGTCAAATTCAGCGGTTGTTGCAAGTTCGTAAATTCATCAGTTCTGCGCTCTGGCACACTCAGATGAGTGCTCTGAAATCGAAGTAGATAGCCAGAGTGAATTTGCGAACGCAAGAGATATGTTAACTGGATAACAGTCGTTCAAGTTCTTGCTAGCTAACCAAATGACACCTGCATCTCTGTGTATAGCCACCGAAAAACCATATGAGGGGAAAAAGTCAGTCACTCACCCACTCCTCCAATGGCATGACGCGACATCCTCCTAGTAGCTATCTAGCTAACGTTAGGCTCCATGTTTTTAGCTTGCTACATAAATAGATACGCTAGCCTATTAGGTATGTTGTGACTGACTTGTGATCATTGCCCTTGGTAGTTTGATTGTATTGACATTCCCAGCCTTAGTTACCTTTGTCCGTTTTTGTTCAGAATATTGAGTGATTTAAACAGTGCACCCCAAATGGAGGCAGCAAACAATGTACCAGGCCAGCTGTTATTTTAAAACCTGATAGCAATATACCAAAACATTTATTCGTGAATTATATTAATCATGCATTGAACTGCGTCCATCTATTCTGCCAACAATGCCTTAGTGTACGTCATGGAAAGTTGAGTCAAATAGAACCTATTTTTAAAACCTCTTAAAGTTGGTTTTTTAGCTTAAACGGGGAATTTGATATTTTTTACTGAAATTGTTTCATATCGGCAAAGTAGTTAAACTGTCAGTTCCACTTAATTTTAGGTCACCGGTTACTTTGTGTGCTAAACGTGAAATATTTTTTGCAATGGGAAGTAATAGTTGTACATTTCGATTGGGAAGTACTTAATGGTTGTGTTTTTCTATTCTTATGATTGGGACCTACTGGCTTATTATGTCAGAGTTTATGGACTGCTTATCCTTTAACATCATGCTGTGTGTGACAGCTGTCTTTCCATCGGCCCTATGCAGTGGTGTAGTGGTTCCTGGAGAAGTGGGTATACTCTAATTTTGCCAAAAGGCCATCCCAGCGAAGATTGACACCTCACACCCTGCCATAAATTAGGGAGGAGGGGAATCTCCCTCTTGTTCTTCAGTATTGGTAAAGGAATGTCCCTTTGTCTACAGAATACTTTTGCCGCCAAAACCTTTACGTCCAAAAAGTGAATACTGGAACAATGTTTAACATCCGAATGTGTGGAATGATGACAGTTGGTCTATGGAAAACAAATGTGTATTTAGTGATGTCATTAACAATGGTATGGAAATGTTAATGAAAATACTGTAATTTGGAAAGTATACATACTCTATCTGTCAAGTTTACATCCAAATGTATAAGATATATGATTCATAATGCGTATTTTTGTTAAGATAGGAATGTGATTTTAGTTTTCTAACGAGATCATAGTTTTCTCATAAGCTTTGCACCAGTCAGTAGCCAAACCCAAGTGAGCTCAGAGATCGTGTCAGCAAGTAGTAACGCCCCTTTTACCAAGAGTGCATAAATGCTTGAAAGACAAATTCACATCAGAAAGATGTGAGATGGTGGTCTACACGTCTGAAAATGGTTGGAACGTTGAACCCCAACACGAGGTGAAGAAGATCAACTCCCAGACTAGACCCGAACATTGCCAGGCTGCAGCTGTGCATGTAAAGTGGCTCAAACTCTGACTAACCCCACGAGGTGGGAAGAAGAAAGCTCCCCTCAATCACTGGTACATCTAAGTGTCTGTTCTGAGAAAACATTCCAATACAAGCCAGGACAACTAAGAATAAATAATAATAATATGCCATTTAGCAGACGCTTTTATCCAAAGCGACTTACAGTCATGCGTGCATACATTTTTGTGTATGGGTGGTCCTGGGGATCGAACCCACTACCCTGTCGTTACAAGCGCCGTGCTCTACCAGCTGAGCTACAGAGGACCAAATACATTGTGGCCTCTTGTGGACAATCAGAGCCTTACACCCACAGGACAATTAAAGCCTTACAAGTGAGCTGAGCGAAGACCCAGCCAAAACCTCCTTTCCAAGAGGGCTTGGGTCAACAGAGATAGACGACGAACAAAGACATCCACACGTAAATACATTCATGATTTCTTACTCCAAACGGGCGGTGGTTCGTGAGCAAAGTATTATGATTACTTTGAGGGTAGTTTCCAAATGTATCAACGATAAGTGTCTCTGTCTCTCTCTACCCCTCCCTCTTTTGGTAACCAAGCAGTCATGTAATTGTTAGTCCGCTAGGGACTTTTTCTCATGTATTAAGTGTGTATGTTATTCTGAGTTATTATTTAGTTAGCTAGTAAATAAATTATTAAGCCAATTTGTGTAGTGCTGAATCTTAAGTAAAGCTGGGGTTCGTGCAGATCCAAGAAGTCTACGACCGTTCAGAATGAGACTGATAAGATGTAATGATTATTACCTTGACTGTTTTATACATATTGATAGGTAAAGGAGAATTAATTAATTTTGGAGATGGTAACTCTACAAACTTCTTCCGTGGTGCCCCAAATCCTAATGAGTTAATTGTTACATGATTCATTTAATAGAGTAACAATTAAACATAGTTAGTTGATTCGATAAATAACAGTCATCATATTAATGAAAGTCACGTCATGACACTGCCCTTTCAGAATCACGAACCTGTCACACACTGAAGGCCTATAGGTTTGCCACTGCGCAAACATGTCTAATAGATATAAAGTCTGTTAAGATATTGTTTCAAGAAAGGAGTGTATATATTTGGCCTGGCGAAGTGGTTTTATACTCTAACTGAATGGAAGCTGATAATTCTTTGTTTTTTACTCGGCTGGTCTCGGGAAGAAATTACGAGTCCTCACTGTCAAGACCGAGTACAAATGTATCTGACAAAGACCGAGACACTGAATATGTGGTCTCGAGACCTAGACCGGTCTCGAGTACTACAACACTGGTATGAACGTCCTATCAATCTGTTTCACCTGCGCTACACGAAATGCAATAATATTTCATGTAAGTAGATTAAGTAGACAATAAAGGGTATGTTTTTAGTGATTGTATATTTCTAGATAGGCTTTATGTAGTGTATTTTAATTCAGTTTACCAACATTGCAGGAGGTGCAGAACAGGTGGATTTGGCGCATGCACACTTGCTCAAAAACAATACTTTGATTATTTCCAGACGTCGTTTTTTCGGTTGCATGTCACTTTATATTTCGACCTTTTTTTGGAAGTACATACCGACCGGGACGGCAGTAATGACGGTAGTTGCTCAGTGAAACTCCATTCTTTGGTAAGTACCAGATGTATTTTGACATTATTAAGCTTGAAAAGCTGGTGAATGGCTGCTTCCTGGTCTTAAAAGAGCGTCTCCTGTATCCAGATTCTGGTTAACCTGCCATTCAGACCTCATCTGTATTATCAATGTTTTTTTTCACTGAAATTGTTTCATGTTTCTGCAGATCAAGGAACAGAAAATTGTGTTTGATGAGCTCTCCAATCTGAAGAAAAATAGGGTGAGAAGTGGTTAATACAATTAAAACCTAGATGTTTAATTTCTGTGAAGGTAATGCTAATCTTGATGCATATTTCTTTCAGAGGGTCTATGTTCAACAGCCCAACAGTAACATATTCTTCTTGGCAGACAGAGGGCAGACTCTTGGTTCATGCAAAAGTAAGAATACAATTTTTGTGTACAAGTTTTGTTTTCTCTTAACCATCTTTTTGAGAGATACACTACATGTGAACTTCTCTTCCCTCAGAGGAACTGGACAACATGAAGAAGGATATGTAGAATCTACTCAATCTGGGACGGAACTACAAATAAGGCCTTACTTGCTATAAATATGTGTGGTATTTGTTGTGTGCTGAGCTTGTCCTCCTCCCAGCTTGTGCTGGAGAAGAGTGTGCATGAAAACCTAAGGAAAAGAGGGCCTAACTCCAGTTGCAACATCACCAAAACTGCTTCAAATCCCCACTACCAGTGTCTGTTCTCTGCTCATGTACTTCACATGAGAGGTTGCCTTGCCCCTCAGCCAGCACAAGACAGTAACAGGAATGTATTGATGTGGAATGGAGAGGTTTTTGGAGGACTGTTATTGAGACCAGAAGAGAATGACACTGATGTTCTTTCCCACCACCTCTCAGCCTGCAACAGCCCTACAGAGATCCTGTCTGTCCTGGCCAATGTCAGAGGACCCTGGGCTTTTACATATTACCAACAGAGTGGACACTATCTTTGGTTTGGGAGAGACTTCTTTGGCCGGCGAAGCCTGCTTTGGCAATATGATGCTGAGGAGAAGTCTTTGACTCTGACGTCTGTGGCTGCCTGTCTCCCTGGCTCTGACGGACCACCACAGTGGCAAGAGGTTCCAGCAGTTGGTGTTTACAGGATTGATCTGAGGGCGTTTGCAGAGTCTGGCTGTTTGACCTTTGAGGTTTATCCATGGGTTCACGCAGGCGAGAATCTATCGTCTGTTAGTCATGAATCTAAGTGGGAGGGTATCCCTAGTTACACCTCAGCAATGATGAACAATTCAGGTCTCTCCCTCACCTCTCCAGTTTGCCCACTGAACATGTCAATCCCTCAGTTGTTGAAGGAGGTAGAACATGATCCAAGCTCACAGTTCTCAGTTGAAGATCTGGAGGTGATGCTAAAGTCTGGCGAGAGAGAGCCTGTGGTAAATTGTCTCATTGATGTACTCAGTGAGGCAGTACGGAGGCGTGTGCAATGTCTTCCCTTTGATACACAGGTGACATCACCACTGACCAATGACGAGGCAGCAATCGCAATCCTTTTCTCAGGAGGGATTGATTCCATGGTTCTGGCAGCCCTGGCCGACCGCCACATCCCAACCCACCAACCAATCGACCTTCTGAATGTGGCATTCAAACTGCAGGAACCAAAAATTCAGAAGGAGTCTACCAAAAAAAGCAAAAAGCACAAAACAAAGCCAATGGCTTCTAAAACTGTCGTGGCTGATTCCAATGTGTATAACCCCTTCGGCGTTCCAGACAGGATCACTGGCAGAGCAGGCCTGCAAGAGCTTCAGGACTTGAACCCAGAGAGAAGATGGAATTTTGTTGAAATCAACGTTTCTCAGGAGGAGCTGCAGAAAATGCGCCATGAGCGCATCTGTCACCTGGTGCACCCATTGGATACCGTCCTTGATGACAGCATTGGATGTGCTGTGTGGTTTGCGGCGAGAGGAACCGGCTTCCTCACAGAAGGCAACGAAGAGAGGGGGTTCACTTCATCTGCCAAGGTACAGTAGATTATCAAATGGGTAAAATAATAAGGAACATGCTATTTACAAGTTGTGAATAAAGTTTCATATTCTAACTCCTTTTTTGAGAAAATTGTGTTAGCTTTGCAGTGGTATAAATCTGACCCAACAGTATGTAAATTAACAACCTTGGAAATTAAGTATTTTCAAGTAAATTGTCTTTTCAACTGCTCTGTGACTGCAGGTGATTTTGACCGGTATTGGAGCTGATGAGCAGCTGGCAGGGTACTCCAGACACCGAGTCCGCTTCAAGACCTCTGGGCAAGAGGGTCTGGTCCAAGAGCTGGCCATGGAGCTGGGCAGAATCTCCACAAGGAATCTGGGTCGAGATGACAGAATCATAGCAGACCATGGGAAGGAGGCTAGGCAAGTCTCGGTCATCACTGTTAGCCCATTTTTGGCCCTTGTTTAGAAGCAAGCAGATTTTCCAGTACCAAAAACACACTACATGACAAAGTATGTGGACACCTGCTCGTCGAACATCTCATTCCAAAATCATGGGCATAAATATGGAGTTGGTCCCCTCTTTGCTGCTATAACAGCCACCACTATTCTGGGAAGGCTTTCCACTAGATGTTGGAACATTACTGCAGGGACTTGCTTCCATTCAGCCACAAGAACATTAGTAAGGTCGGGCACTGATGTTGAGCGATAGGCCTGGCTCGCAGTCGGCATTCCAATTCATCCCAAAGGTGTTCGAGGGGGTTGAGGTCAGGGCTCTTTGCAGGCCAGTCAAGTTGTTCCACACCGATCTCGACAAACCATTTCTTTATGGACCTCGCTTTGTGCACTTTTGTTTCATGCTGAAACAGGGAAGGGCCTTCCCCAAACTGTTGCCACAAAGTTGGAAGCACAGAATCGTCTAGAATGTCATTGTATGCTGTAGCATTAAGATTTCCCTTCACTGGAACTAAGGGGCCTAGCCCGAACCATGAAAAAGCCCCAGACCATTATTCCTTCTCCAACAAACTTTACAGTTGGCACTATGCATTTGGGCAGGTAGCGTGCTCCTGGCATCCGCCAAACCCAGATTCGTCCGTCGGACTGCCAGATGGTGAAGCGTGATTCATCACAACAGAGAACACGTTTCCACTGCTCCAGAGTCCAATGGCGGCAAGCTTTACACCATTCCAGCCGACGCTTGACATTGCGCATGGTGATCTTAGGCTTGTGTTCGGCTGCTCGGCCATGGAAACCCATTTCATGAAGCTCCCGACAAACAGTTATTGTGCTGACGTTGCTTCCAGAGGCAGCTTGGAACATGGTAGTGAGTGTTGCAACAGAGGACAGACGATTTGTACGCGCTTCAGCACTCGACGGTCCCGTTCTGTGAGCTTGTGTGGCCTACCACTTCGCGGCTGAGCCGTTGTTGCTCCTAGACACTTCCACTTCACAACAACAGTTGACCGGGGCAGCTCTAGCAGGGCAGAAATTTGACTGACTTGTTGGAAAGGTGGCATCCTATGATGGTGCCACATTGAAAGTCACTGAGCTCCTCAGTAAGGCCATTCTACTGCCAATGTTTGTCTATGGAGATTGCATGGCGGTGTGCTCGATTTTATACACCTGTCAGCAACCGGTATGGCAGAAATAGCCGAATCCACTAATTTGAAGGGGTGTCCACATACTTCTGTGTGTATATATAGTGTATTTGAAGAAATTGTGATATGCTGGATGTTTTTGTTGTCTTTGTATAGGTTTCCCTATTTGGACGAGGATGTGGTGTGTTTCCTGAATGCCCTGCCAGTGTCTGAGAAGGCAGATCTGTCCCTGCCTCGAGGTGTAGGGGAGAAACTGCTACTGAGGCTGGCTGCCAAGAAACTGGGTCTGGGGGCCTCTGCTCTACTGCCTAAGAGAGCCATGCAGTTTGGTTCCCGCATTGCAAAGATGGAAAACAGCCACGAGAAGGCCTCAGACAAGTGCAAGAGACTCCTCACACCTTAGGTCAGCATAGCATTTAATCAGGAATGTTCTCTTTTTTTACACTGTATTGACATAAAGAAACTAAGTCATCCTCTTAATTAGTGTCACAGTGAGCCAAAATATGAACAGACATGTTTTAATTTCAGACAAATATACAAATACACATTTTGATTGTAATATATTTTGAATATGTTCATTTTCAAAATGTTTTCTAATCTTCAAGGCACAAATAAAGTTACCATTTTCTTCACAATGCCAATCTCAAACATGCATCTGTGCACACTACATCATGTAAGACTTCACATCTTGAAGATTTTCTCTGAAGTACCGGTCACATTCAACATAGGAGGGCAGGTTTCCCACATCAAAACGGCCAGAAATCTGATGAATATACACAGGCTTTCTGTGGTGGGAAAATGAAATGTGTGCTTGGAGAATGCATTGTTTTTGCAGCCATGAATGTTGATCATCAATCTGAAATAGTACCTTGAAATTAGCCATGACAAAAAGTTTCCAGGTGCGTCCTTTTCTTCGATTGGCGCTTCCTTTGAAAAAAGCCAGTTGCTTTAGTTTAGATCAACATCAAGTGATGGATTACCAGCACAAATTAAGGAAATTACTAACTGTTTACCTTATTTTCATCAAGAAAGGCATCCAATAGATGAAGGGTTTTCTTGGAAAACAAGTAGAAACATGGACACTGCAAAAAAGGAATACATTATCAAGTGGCGAATATGTAGACACTGTGGGAAACTGGGAGGTTTAGTAGCAAGTCAAATGCTTCTTGCGCTTATCAGCAAATAGATTACTCGCTCTTAGTTTGAGCACTTATAACATAAACCAAAGGTTTATCTACTGTGACTTAGTCTTTAATGTTGCAATTATAAACGTTCCAAAGCAAGAAAAGTCTGAGGTTGGATATATTGTAGGGAGGGACAGAAAAGTGTTAGTATGCACTTACTGCTCTCCTTGATTTTGTCTCCGAGGGAAGAGGTTTCTCCTTCATACAGAGCACCCGAAGGTCTTCATCGACTTCCAAAATACCATACTTCTGTGTCTCTATGGGAGCAAATACAGAAATACAACTCAATATTAGGAAGGTGTTTGGTATACTCAGTGTATGTATGTAATATTATTACAAATAATGTAATGACAATCGCTCACAAATGTTATCCAGCTAGAGATATACTTCAAACAAGTAATGTGTGATTAGTGCAACATTTGAAAGGTTTTAGTGTACAAAATAGACGTTCTTGTTCTTTGGGGCTACAGCTGACATGACAAAAAAACTTCAAAAGCACGCAATCTGACATTTCACTCACCCTCATCTTTACATTGGTAGGAAAGAACCAGACTGCTGTCTTCACACTTTGCTTGCAGGTCAGAAAACCTCTCTTTAACTTTAATGAGACTGAATTCTTCCTTGAACAAAGTGTCTCTGTGTGGAGAAGAAGAGCCTTTCAGCATGTGTCAGTAAATGTTTTCTACCTCGAATCAGTGAAGGCTTTTTCAAACATACCCTCCGATAACTATTACATGGTCTTTGATCTTGAAGTGCTTGACTGTTAGCTGAAGACAGGCGACGGCACCAAGACGGTCCTAGTGGAATAAAAATGGTAAAATGTACAAATGTTTAATTCATATTTGACTGGGACAATGCACATTGATCAACATGAGACAACACTATCTCAGGGAAAGGTACTATAAATCATGTGAGCTGATGAACCTCATTGCTCTTTGTTCCATCACTTAGGACTTTGACATTAGGGAATTCCAGGGCCCACTCCTCAAATGCTTTGTGGTGAAGGGCATTGGTCTGTTAAGGTAAAAAGATAAGTCATCATTGACATTATCACCACACAACAATCTCAGTCCTTTAAATATGAATTTAGGTATTTTGAAATTATTTTCAAAGATTTATTGGGTTTTACTTTCCAATGAACTGATGAGAATGTTCAAAATGTTGGCCAGGCACAGTTACATGTGGAGTAAAATAATTCATATAAAATACTCTTAATGTACTTTGATACTTACAATGACAAAGACTGTGTCCACGCATCCAGTGGTACTCAATGCTTGGACCCAGTGAGATATCAAGGCACAGTGCCCCACAGGAAGCAGTGGCTTGGCAATTCCAGCCAGATGTTTGAATCTCCCGCTCGTGTCATTATCAATATCTCTCTGCAACCTTGTTCCATATCCCGCAGCGAGAATAACAGCTTTCATTTAAATAACTGTGCCAGAGTAGGCTACTTAGCGTCAGTCACTTATTTATTTAGCTAGCTAGGTGGCTAAATAAGACGCTAGCTCAAATGTTGCTGTAAACAGTTCCCTAAAAGCAGTGGGTTATAGGTTAAGTGAACGTGTCAAAGCAGCAATTATAACATCCGACTTCACATCTGTGTGCAATAGTGAATACACGAACCTGTATCAATCAGAATGTCATTCTTCCACAACGTAACAGCATTTTTTGTAAACCGCGCATGCGCTGTAGGTAACAGTACAAAGTATCAACAAAGCAACGTCTTCAAAAGTAAATGAACAGCGCCCCCGTATGTAATAAATTGTAACACTATTTGTATGTGGAGATGAAGTCTCTCTAGACATCGCGCGCCGGTAACCAAGGCTTAGCGTCTTGGTTGCCAAGAGCAAAGAGCTCGGAATCATCCACATAATTTTGGACTTTTTGGAGGCAACAATGTTGTGCTGTGCTAGTACCAACAGGTTTCACTCGTTATTCTAAAACGGTCTATGCAAGTCATTTAGAGTGTAAGCAAAGGTTACAATAGCCTGCTAGCTAACGTTAGCTATGGAAATGATGGCGCGCTCACTGACATCAAATTCTTCATCCAGATTACAAAATTATTCTGTTGAAGAGAAGGATGATACGGCCTACCTTGCTTCATTGACAGCTCAAAGAAACGCCAACGCTTTCTTTGAGAAGTACGAAAAGGGTGAAGTTCAGGAGTTGCTGAGCCTGACCTCTTGTAACTGGTTTCTGTATGGTGATGACTTCACTCAGCCAGCTGAAATGCCGCCAGGCATAATCAAACAAATGAGGAACTTCACGGAATCAAACTTCATCATTCTCGCACCTGTGGATGCGCGAGTCCTTCTTGATTACAAAGTGGTCCATCAAATCGTCAGAGAGCTCACAGTTGCCATCTATTGTTTCAACCAAGTGCCATTTATCAGTCTTGAGCCAAACTTTGACCAGAGCACCTCATGCCAACTGTCTCCAGCATATTATGATACGAAAGTAGGCCAAATTCTGGTTAATATTGACTACACTATAAAGGCTCTTTGGCATGGAGCCAACATCCCTAGAGAAAAGCGCATTCGCTTCTCTGAACTCTGGAGAAGCAGCATGGGTGTCGACTCAAATGGAATACCCCAGACGAAGAAAGATGTGTTTGCAGAGTTTCTCACTGCAGGTATTTGGGTGACAGACAGAGAAATGTCATGTTATGCAAGATAAATACAGACAGATAAATGCATGCCCTAACTTTGGGGCAAAATTGTGTCCGTTTTCAAATAATGATGTTGATTAGATTCAATTGAACATGCCTACTTTAGAAATAGGATTCCCCTCAACTGGTGGTGCTTGTTGTGTCCTCCAGGTCTTCAGGACATCTCAGAGGAGCCCTGTTACCATGGCATATACAACGGGGAGGTCAATGTGGATCCGACCTACGACCCCAACAGTGCTGAGGAGGAGAGGCTTTTTTCCCAACACCAGGAGAGCATCCTGCTCAAGCTGACGTCCTACCTGTCCTCGGCCCGACAGCACGGCAACCTGTTTGTGTTCGAGAGTGCCCACAGTCTGGCCAGTGTGGTGAGGCTGACAGAGGAGAGGCTGGAGCTGGCCACCTACCAGAGGCTGCAGCAGAGGCTGGGTCTACAGGCGGGCCTGGTGAGGGGCTGCTTGGAGAGGAAGGCAGAGGTGTGCCGAGACCTGGCTTACCTGCGCCTCCTCACCTTCCTGGTGCCCTTCCTGGTAGGGCTGAAGAAGAGGATGAAGATCCCCGACCTGGCGCAGCTGCTACCAGCTTACTCAGGTCAGTTGCTACAGCGCAACAATGAAATATAATTTACAGGATCTCCATGAGCAACAGTACATCTCTGTGCTACTTACTTACTGCGTTCATACCGGTATTTGAATTCTAGACTGAGGCCAATTTTCTGTCACTTAAACAACTAGGTTCCATATTGCCTAATAAATCAGACTTTTATACCAATACTTAATATACAGTCTGAAACAGCAATGCAAAATCAAAGTTTTCCTTACAAGCCAGAATGTTGACTACAATTACATTTGAACTTACTCTACCGGTTGTCTGCTCGGTTTACAGCTGCTCTAAATTTTAGACAAAATATCTACAGGAAAGCATTGTTTACACAACTTTTTACAGTGCCAGTACTGTTGTTGAAATGTATATCACCTGACACGTGCAAAACCATGTAAACACCTGCAGACTTCGGTTACGTGCATGCGTCACGTGCATGTACTTCCGTCTTATGGACGTGGCTTTGGTCACAAGCAAACAAATCTTGATTGCCACACACAGAGACCTGTGTTTTGAAGTCAGGTTAATAACACTTTCCTTTGGATATTGCCTCACATTTCAACCAACTGAAGGATCAACACCACGGACAATCGGCAGAGTAAGTTCAAATGAAGTTTATTCAACATTCTGACTTGTAGGGACTGTTTGGAATGTTTTAACATAAATGTGCGTGGCGTTGCCTACATAATTTGAAGGGCTTTGCCACGTTTCATGCCTAGGTTCCCTATGGCTATCATACCATTGACTTTGGGGTTGCAACAGATGTGTTTATCGTTGTTTTTGTAGAGGATAAACTGAAGACAGAGAGGGAATTACCACCATTGCTCCTTGGACCTGCATTCGCCTGTAAACATTTTCCGTACAAGTCAGATGAGTATTTTCACCTACACGGTGGGATTGAAGTTGACATCGGAACCCCTCAGCTAGAGGAAGTCTCTGAGGAAACAAAGGTGAGAGTTGGATTCACTTACTAGTTAGTAGTGAGCCGTCACAAGCCACTTAAGAGCCATCTACTTCCACAGTGAGGGCCCTAGTTTAATAATGAAATCAGGTTGTCTTGTGGTTCCCTCCAGGAGGCCTTTGCTGCACTGCAGAGTCTTGCAGTAGATCACCTGAGAGACCTGCTAAGTCAGGACACCACCTACAAAGAGCACTTCCCCATACCAGTCCACGAGGTCAACGGCAAGAAGTATGTTAAGTTCACTTGCAGAGAAGCTGTCTTAACATGCACGCATAAACACACACACCTCACTTACATTGTGCTCGGAGGCCTTATACTCCACACTCTCGCACACAGATGCACTTGTAAGAGAACATATACCCATGCTTTTTAGTGTCCAATGGTGAGGCTCTTACACGCTGCTTGGTGTCTTTGACAGCTATCATGTCATCTCTATTGAGGTGGGCTCATTCTACCATCAGCCCAATGTGGTTCCATGGTGGGAGGCCCTCAACACTGCCATCAAAACCCTGAGAGGGAAGAGACTGCCTCTCACTGACATCCAGCTGCACGAGCAGTTCAAGAAGACATTTGGCTACAAAAAGGCCATCAAATGCAAGGTGATGATGGAAAAGAAGATATAGCAATATACGAAACTGTTCTTTTTTTTATAGAGTGTTAGGTAAATGTAAAAGGCTTGTATGATCGTGTGTGTTATTTCTCACTGGGGTCAGAGTGTGCCATTCGGCCTCCATGCTGCGGCAGAGCGCGGCCTATCTGCCGTGTTCTACTCGCTGTGCCGCCGGAACTCTCCATCTCACCTGGGGGTCCTGGATGAGCAGGGCTACTCCCTGCTGCACCACGCCGCCAAACACAACCACACGCACATCATCTGCCAGCTGGCCACCAACGGGGTCAATCTCAACCAGACACGCAGCGGCAGGTTCAGCCGCACAGGTCAGAGACACAAGCCTCTCTCTCCCTTACTCTCGTTTACACACTTTCCTAAAAACTGTTTACAAACACCTTTATTTTGCAGTGAAATCTGGAGGGGGCGGCGGGCCCCCAAAAGAAGGAGCTGGTAAGCACATACCAGTGTGAGTATGTCAGCCTCACTCTACTGTAACGAAATAGGGCTTTTAGACACAGCTTTCCACTGTTTGTTTGTACATGTTCCAGGCTCCACTCCCATGCACCTGGCTGCTCAGTGTGGTTCCCTGGAGGCCATCAGCTGTCTGCTGGCTCTGCAGGCCGACCACCGGCTAGTGGACCGCAGGGGCTGGATGGCTGTACACTTTGCTGCCTACTACGGCCAGGTGGCCTGCATACAGGCCCTTTGCAGAAAAGACCCAGAGCTGGTGGAGATGCAAACCACTGCCGAGTGAGTGAGGAGACACTTTTAGGTTTAGAATAGATGACATGTCTAACAGGGATCAATAGGATGCAACAGCAGGCCACTGGCACTGTTACACAGATGCTTTCAGTATCATTTAATGTAACACTAGCATGACATTGCTCTGTAATCAGCACATACAACAGTGGAGGCTGCTGAGGGGAGGACGGCTCATAATAATGGCTGGAATAGGGTCATTGGAATGGTATCAAACACATGGTTTCCATGTCGTTGATACCATTCCATTGACTCCATCCCAGCCATTATTTTTATTTTTTATTTTATTTCACCTTTATTTAACCAGGTAAGCCAGTTGAGAACAAGTTCTCATTTACAACTGCGACCTGGCCAAGATAAAGCAAAGCAGTGTGATAAAAATAACAACAACACAGAGTTACATATGGAATAAACAAAACGTACAGTCAAAAACACAATAGAAAATAGAACATCTATATACAGTGTGTGCAAATGTAGTAAGTTATGGAGGTAAGGCAATAAATAGGCCATAGTGCCATAGTCCTCCCCTCAGCAGCCTCCACTGACATACAAGTAACAGACACCACAAAATGCACTCGGGCAGTATGGATGCATCTGCTTCTACACGCACACAGGTTTAGTTTTTTGTCTCCTCAGGTACCGCAGCTGCCCGTTGCTCCTGACGGCCACTTCGGGCTCCGTGGAGGCCCTGGACTACCTGCTGTCCGCGGGAGCCGACTGGCGGAGGAAGGACAGCAAGGGCAACGACATCGTGCAGCTGGCCGCCCTCTACTTCCACCCCAAAGTCCTCAGGCACCTCATCTCCCTGGGCCTGCCGGACTTGCCCGTCTGGAAGATCCTTGTGGGTACGCTGCCTGGTGGAAAAGATGGAGATGGGAATTAGCTAGCTAGCGAGGGTTACGCTAGGCCAATGTTTGGTTCGCAGGTTGTATCCGTACGATGAGTCTGCACTGATACTGAGGCCTGTGTGTGTGTGTGTGTGATGGAGCAGAGATGCTGCACAGCGAGGACCACCGCAGGCTGGAGATGGCCATCCGCTGCCTGGAAGCTCTGTGTGTCACGGCCAATTCCTTCTGGAGGGATATCATGGATGCAGGTGAGTGAGTTTTTGGAGAGTTTGGGCCTATATCAGACAGGAAGGCTTTGTTTTATACTATAACCATGAATACTAGCTTTATATTGCCAATTTACATGTTTGCCTTGCAAAACCATCCTTGGAATTATACTCCATATCACAGTAACATTACAGCATTAAACATGTTGGTACTAGGGAACACAAAGCTAGGCCAATTGCAATAGAATCAAAATACTTACGGACCCTAAAGCAGCTTACCTACTCTGTAGGAGGGATCCCGGCCCTGTTGGAGCTAATGCGCAGCACGAGACCAGTGCTGCAATGTATGGCTGCTGCCGTGGTGTGTCACATCTCGGAGAGGACGCCCGTGTGTGAGGCCCTGGTGCGCTACGGTGCCGTGCCGGTGCTGGTCAATCTGCTGGGCAGCCGGCAGGCCGAGCTCCACTCCCGCTGTGCCCTCATACTGGCAGACCTGGCAGGGCACAGTGACCAGTACCAGTCCCTCATAGTCCAGCAGGTTAGTACTACTGATATAATCAGTCTTTCCCATAGCCCATCTGGTTAGTATTGTTATAACTAATAGGTTGGTTCAGTTATAACCAGTCTTGTGTGTGTGCACGCGCATGTGTGTGCCTGTCTGTCTGTATTTGTGTATGTTTGACCATTCGTATGTGTCCAGGGTGGAGTGGCCCCGTTGGTGAAGCTCCTGGGCTCGGACCTACAGGATGTGCTGGTGAACACTGTGCGGTGCATCAAGGCGCTGTGTGTCCGTAGCCCCGGCAACCAGACGGCCGTGGCTCTGGCTGGGGGGATTCCACAACTTGTGGAGCTCTTGACTGTCAGATCAGGTATACTGTTAAATCATGAGTAAGACGATGATGATGATCTAGAACATGATGATGAATCGTCTCTTTGGTCGTGTATCTCCAGAAGTGCTGCAGGAGGAGGCGTGCACGGCTCTGGCTGAGCTGGCTAAGGGACACCGGGAGAACCAGGACACCATCTGTGGAGCGGGCGCCGTGGCCCCACTGGTGTTCATACTGCGGGGGAGGAAGATGGCCGCGCAGCTGACTGCGGCCAGAGCCCTGGAGGCCATTGCCGATCACAACCCTGCCATACAGGCCTGCTTTCTGAAAAAGTTGGCCGCCAAGCACCTCCTACGACTCTTAAAGGTAGGACCTGAGCAAGTCAAATCATTGTTTCCCTCATTTTTAAATACGCTCATGGAATTCTTGAACATGTATATTCATGTACTTTAAGTTGTGTCCCCTGGGCCATGTTCAGGGTTGAGTTCAGTAGGACACGCGTTATCAAACTGTTTTGCCACAGAAAATGAACATCTGTGTTCTTATGGGACAAATTCAGGTAGTACCGCCCCGTTTCAATCTTTCAAAACCTTTTCTCCCTATTGAACGTGACCCAGGTGTTCCAGGTCGAGGCGAGGGAGCAGGGGGCCGTCTCTCTATGGGCCTTGGCAGGACACACTCTGAAGCAACAGAGACTCATGGCAGAGCACATCGGCTACCACTTCATCCTCGAGCTCATCCTTTCCTCCTCCGACAGGATGCAATACGTCGGTAGGTTCCTTTAACTCTCATTTAAATGCTACCTCTCTGTACTTGCTAGGTCTCTTACGCAAAAGAGGTCACTTACACCAAATTCATCTCTCTCACAAGAGGACTCTCCAGCAAAGCAAAGGTTAAATGGCAATCATCGGTTCATGGACAGAGTTGGCTCGCTAACAAGCTAACATTGAGCTTTTCCAGACATTTTATTCGGTCAGGGGGATGACCTCTCCAGGGATCGTTGAAACTAAACACTGAGTGTTGTAAAACAATGATACTTCCATGCGGCGTTGACAGGCGATGCAGATGAATGATTGACTGTACCATAAACAGGCACCCTGAGGTTTGTGCTGGAGCGAGGCCCGCCTCTGTCACCGCAAGCCCAGCCACCTCCTACCCCCAGACGGCTTTCCTCTGCTAGACTCATCACCCGCAGCCAGAGCACAGGAAGGCATGCAGTCAGGAATGCCTGTCTGTCTATCCCTCCATTGGGAATCCCAACTCCTTTTATAATCTCCAACCGGCATAGCCAGAAGGGGACTGGCCACCCCTCAGAGCCTGGTTCCTCTCTAGGCTTCTTCCTAGGTTTCTGCCTTTCTAGGGAGTTTCTGTATAGCACTTTGTGACATCTGCTGATGTAAAAAGGGCTTTATAAATAAATTTGATTGATTGATTGAAAAGAAGTGGAACACAATCTCAAACAAAATTGAATGTGACAAACATTTCAATATCCCAAAGTTGATTTGGAAGAACTGGGGTATCAATTGAAATGGGATGGGTCACTCCCCATACCTCTGTCACTCCTTGAACACGTGTGTTCCCAGGTTGTTCTTTGCTGTAACATGTGAAGAGCCTCTACTCTTCCCTCAGGTCCTCTGTCTGTCACACATCTCTACAGAGCATCTGTACAGCAGCTTCTGAAATAGTTTCTGTCCAGACAAGACAACAGCTGTTTCTTTCATTCCAGCCTTCTTTTTCACAAAAAAATGCCTGTCCTCTTAAAAGGGAGACGAACTGAGGTTAATGATGTGGAAATGGTAGGCCTGCGCCTGACCACAATAACACCACGACAATGGTTTACAAAGTTAATGTACAGATTGAATTCTAGGTAACACTTTACCTGAACCGTCTGTCACAAAGTCTACATAATGCCATCATAGTAATGGCATAACAGTCATGACCGCTGATGTCAGCTTATAGGCCTAGCGACTAACTTTACATTATGCTAACCCAAAATCGTTATTAGGGCCAGCTAATGGGCAGGTCATAACTCTAGCCAACTAGCTGTTTCATGAGCTGACAGCTGGCATCAACTTATGCCTTTGTCCTGTCATCTTCACACTGATGGTCACCACTGCTGGCCAATACTCCATAAAGGCGTCACTCACTCACATCCCAGCGCTGCCACCAATTGTAAAATGTGGTGTGGAGGTTTCAGATCTGGTCAGGCCAGAGAGGGCCCTTATGAAATAAGTCAAGTCAAGTCAAGGTTTACATACAATTCAGCTTGGTAAATTGTAATAAAATAGTATTGTGTTTCAGGCTGCCAGGCAGTTATAGCACTGAGCAGGGACAGTCGGAGCCACCAGGACGGGCTGTGTAAAGAAAACGGGGTGCCCCCACTGGTTCGCCTACTACGAGGGTCCCGGACCACAGAGAGAACCCTCCTCAGTGTTATACGATCCCTGGGCATCCTGTGTATTGGTTTGTACATTCTCACTGTGGCCTTAATCTTATCTTGAGAAACACAGTACATGCACTCAAAGGTTTGCATAAACCATGCATTGGTATCAATGGGAGATTTTAGTAAACCTTTGTCATGATACTACTTGACTATTTTGCCCATTGATGTTTTAACAGTGCTACAGTAGTAACATGGCTTTCAGACTTGACAACAGGTCACAGTATACAAGCTAATAATATACCATGACTTCTAGTGCATGCATGTTTCATACTAATTTTAGGAGTGGCACACACCAATAACCCAAACAGCCAGAGGGTCATAGCTGAGGAGCAAGCCATTCCAACTCTGTTAGAACTTGTGACGCACCATGAATCACTGCAGGTCAAGGTAAATACATTGGAAATCGATCACCCCAAAAAATCTTTCTCTCTCCTCTTAAATTTCCTTGGTAGTGCCACAAAAGTCCCACAAACAAGGGCAGCCAATACTATAATTTTCCATTGAAAGCAATTTAGGCTTGGGTGACATGTTGACTCTCCTGCAGGTCCAAGTGGCTCAAACGCTGGCCTGTGTGCTGCTGGGAAACCAGGACCTACAAACGGCCTTTTGGGAAAAAAAGGAGTTTACCTATGAAACAGTTCTAGAGTTGCTGCGAGTGCCAGATCAGGTAAACCATTTGAAAGGCTATTTGTGGGCTACTTCATATCCTCAAACCAACTTTAGCCCAGTATGTAATTGAACCTTTCAGTATGTCAGCAGTCAGCACAGTCACTAACAATATGTTGTGGAACAAGAGATGGGTCTAGTACAGATTAGAAAGAAAAGCTTACAAGATCCAATACAGGTATCTCAATGTGCAATGAACTACTGGCACCTAATGGACAAGGACTGCTCAAGCACTAAGGGGTGTTGACAATCCGTAAAGTGGATTCCCCATGGCAATTGCGGAAGTGATTTGTCATGTTTGCCTTTTCCCAATAGGACATCTGCCTGGAGGCTGGTTATGCCCTGTCTCTGTTTGCCTACAACAACACCACCCAGCAGGCAGCCATCCTGCAGAATGGTGGCCTTCCCATAGCCATGTACGAGGCCTTCTTGAACTCCAGGAACGAGATGGAGAGGGCCAAAGCTGCTTTTCAGGTAGCCATGAAGCAGATCATTGAAAAAATTAACATGAGGGCCACAGTAATATCAATGGGTCATTAACAGCTGCTGATTTGTATGTGCTTTCTGTCTTGACACGGAATTAGTGTTAGGTAATGCCTTTTATCGCTACCTTTTAGTTTCGTGGTAACTGGTCACTACTCTCTCCAGATAGTCGTGTTGGCCAAAGTGATCACAGACACGGACCAGGTGACTCTGTCTGCCAGAGGGGTGACTGGCCTTGTAGACCTTCTGCAGTCCACTAATCCCAACACTGTGGTCCTGACAGGTAACTTCAGCCCAGTACTATGTATGGGAAGAACATTATATACAGTGGGGAGAACAAGTATTTGATACACTGCCGATTTTGCAGGTTTTCCTACTTACAAAGCATGTAGAGGTCTGTAATTTGTATCATATGTACACTTCAACTGTGAGAGACGGAAAAAAAAATCCAGAAAATCACATTGTATGATTTTTAAGTAATTAATTTGCATTTTATTGCATGACATAAGTATTTGATCACCTACCAACCAGTAAGAATTCCGGCTCTCACAGACCTGTTAGTTTTTCTTTAAGAAGCCCTCCTGTTCTCCACTCATTACCTGTATTAACTGCACCTGTTTGAACTCGTTACCTGTATAAAAGACCTGTCCACACACTCAATCAAACAGACTCCAACCTCTCCACAATGGCCAAGACCAGAGAGCTGTGTAAGGACATCTGGGATAAAATGGTAGACCTGCACAAGGGTGGGATGGGCTACAGGACAATAGGCAAGCAGCTTGGTGAGAAGGCAACAACTGTTGGCGCAATTATTAGAAAATGGAAGAAGTTCAAGATGACGGTCAATCACCCTCCGTCTGGGGCTCCATGCAAGATCTCACCTCGTGGGGCACCAATGATCATGAGGAAGGTGAGGGATCAGCCCAGAACTACACGGCAGGACCTGGTCAATGACCTGAAGAGAGCTGGGACCACAGTCTCAAAGAAAACCATTAGTAACACACTACGCCATACTACGCCGTCATGGATTAAAATACTGCAGCGCACGCAAGGTCCCCCTGCTCAAGCCAGCGCATGTCCAGGCCCGTCTGAAGTTTGCCAATGACCATCTGGATGATCCAGAGGAGGAATGGGAGAAGGTCATGTGGTCTGATGAGACAAAAATAGAGCTTTTTGGTCTAAACTCCACTCTCCGTGTTTGGAGGAAGAAGAAGGATGAGTACAACCCCAAGAACACCATCCCAACCATAAAGCATGGAGGTGGAAACATCATTCTTTGGGGATGATTTTCTGCAAAGGGGACAGGACGACTGCACCGTATTGAGGGGAGGATGGATGGGGCCATGTATTGCGAGATCTTGGCCAACAACCTCCTTCCCTCAGTAAGAGCATTGAAGATGGGTCGTGGCTGGGTCTTCCAGCATGACAACGACCCGAAACACACAGCCAGGGCAACTAAGGAATGGCTCCGTAAGAAGCATCTCAAGGTCCTGGAGTGGCCTAGCCAGTCTCCAGACCTGAACCCAATAGAAAATCTTTGGAGGGAGCTGAAAGTCCGTATTGCCCAGCGACAGCCCCGAAACCTGAAGGATCTGAAGAAGGTCTGTATGGAGGAGTGGGCCAAAATCCCTGCTGCAGTGTGTGCAAACCTGGTCAGGTCCTACAGGAAACGTATGATCTCTGTAATTGCAAACAAAGGTTTCTGTACCAAATATTAAGTTCTGCTTTTCTGATGTATCAAATACTTATGTCATGCAATAAAATGCAAATTAATTACTTAAAAATCATAATGTGATTTTCTGGATTTTTGTTTTAGATTCCGTCTCTCACAGTTGAAGTGTACCTATGATCAAAATTACAGACCTCTACATGCTTTGTAAGTAGGAAAACCTGCAAAATCGGCAGTGTATCAAATACTTGTTCTCCCCACTGTACACTAAACAAAAATATAAACGCAACATGTAAACTGTTGGTCCCATGTTTCATTAGCTGTAATAAAAGATCCCAGAAATGTTCCATATGCACAAAAAGCTTATTTCTCTCACATTTTGTGCACAAATTTGTTTACATCCCTGTTAGTGAGCATTTCTCCTTTGCCAAGATAATCCATCCACCTGACAGGTGTGGCATATCATGAAGCTGATTAAGCAGCATGGTCATTACACGGGTGCACCTTGTGCTGGGGACAATAAAAACCCACTCTAAAATGTGCAGTTTTGAATGCACAGAAATACTGTGACGAGATCCTGACGCGCATTTTCTTTAAAGGTATCTGTGACCAACAGATACATAATTAATTAATTTCAATTGACTGATTTCCTTATATGAACTGTAACTCAGTAAAATCTTTGAAATTGTTGCATGTTACGTTTATATTTTTGTTCAGTATAGAATAACACTTGTCTGACCTTGCTGCATACATTTCTGCCATAGCTCAGTTGCTAGCCAGTCTGGCTCACACCCGGGCAGGTATTCCTGATGCTATTGTCACCATGGGAGCTGTTGGTCACCTATGCGCTCACCTGTATTCTGAGGAGGAAGAGGTAAGGATGGGACTGGTGGTATGGGGGAGCATTCCTGTCTATGACTATTGCCTGAAAATTACCAAGATAATTCATTCTACAACCATCAAATGCTATCCAACTTTACATATTTCAGGTTATGATGTGCAGATTTTTGATACAAGCATGGTGGTGAAATCCTTAATATTTTCAGGTGCGAACGGCATCTTCAAGTGCCCTCGGCTACCTCACCTTTAATCGTCACGCACATCGCCTCTTGTTGGTGGAATGTCGAAACACTCCATCTATGTACGACCTTATGACCCAGCATCTCATCGAGGACGCCAAGATCTCACACGTTTTTACTGCCGAGTTCGAAAGGCAGAAAATAGTGGGGCTGCCATCACTAAGGTATGTTAGTTTTTTTGCCCTAAAAAGCAATGCTTTCATATATTTCTAGCTGGGATAACATCAATAATTTCTGTCCTTTTTAACAGTTTGGAGATAAATGGTGGCCCACCTGTTCCTCAACGCAACAAAAAAGGTACATTTTGTTATGCTGTAAATAATGATTTGAATCTATTTATATAATAAAAAGTCATAATGGTCTATGTCATCGTCTTTGTCGCCTCTACCTATGTCAGGTTTGTCCAAAAAGACAAGCCGCACTCCTGGCCTGTCAGTGTCTGCAGGCCACTTTGGGCGGACCAGCTCGGCTCCAGTTCTTCAGCTTCAACCCCAGAGGAGCAGGACAGCCAACCCCAAGGTTAGGCTGCAGGGAGAGTGGCCAACCCATAGCTCCCAGCCCACCCTGGAGTCACTGGGGCTGGATAAGGACAGCCAGAGACCCCAGCAAAGGCAGTGACCCTGGAGGTCAGCCTAGGATCTAGCCTGACTGGACTAGCTTAAAGTAGTAGTGAATTTATGACTCAGGGAACCATTCTATTTATGTTCAAGATGAATATATTACATTTATATTATTAATGGGAAAGACTGACTTAATGGAATAATATATTGGAAGTCGGTTGAATAAAAAAACAAAATGAAACACCTAGTCCTTTCTGTCCTTTCTGCCAGGATGTACAGTACCAGTCAAAAGTTTGGACACCTACTCACACCTACTCATTCCAGGGTTTTTCTTCTATTTTTTACATTGTAGAATAATAGTGAAGACATCAAAACTATGAATTAACACATATGGAATCATGTAGTAACCAAAAAAGTGTTAAACAAATCAAAATATATTTTACATTTGAGATTCTTCAAATAGCCACCCTTTGCCTTGATGACAGCTTTGCACACTCTTGGCATTCTCTCAACCAGCTTCACCTGGAATGCTTTTCCAACAGTCTTGAAGGAGTTCCCACATATGCTGAGCACTTGTTGGCTGCTTTTCCTTCACTGCGGTCCAACTCATCCTAAATCATCTCAATTGGGTTGAGGTCGGGGGATTGTGGAGGCCAGGTCATCTGATGCAGCACTCCATCACTCTACATCTTGGTAAAATAGCCCTTCCACAGCCTGAAGGTGTGTTGGGTCATTGTCCTGTTGAAAAACAAATGATAGTCCCACTAAGCTGTCCCTAGCTGTGTGTTGCCGCTTTCCATGTCTGTTGTCTGTAACTTGTGAGGTGTGGAAACACTTTGTTGCTTTTATGAATTTTGTCTTGCTGCTTTTTGTTCTATGTTGCTCGGTCTGTATGCTACGTCTTGTTTGTCCTATGTTGCTATGTCTGTATGCTATGTCTTGTTCTATGTTGTTATTGTCTATATTGTAATTGTTTTTAAACCTGCCCAGGGACTGCGGTTGAAAATTAGCCGGCTGGCTAAAACCGGCACTTTTACTGAAACGTTGATTAATGTGCACTGTCCCTGTAAAAATAAACTCAAACTCAAACTCAAGCCCAAACCAGATGGGATGGCGTATCGCTGCAGAATGCCGTGGTAGCCATGCTGGTTAAGTGTGCCTTGAATTCTAAATAAATCACAGACAGTGTCACCAGCAAAGCACCCCCACACCAGTACCTCCTCCTCCATGCTTTACAGTGGCAAATACACATGCGGAGATCATCTGGTCACCCACACCGCGTCTCACAAAGACATGGCGGTTGGAACCAAAAATCTCCAATTTGGACTCATCAGACCAAAGGACAGATTTCCACCGGTCTAATGTCCATTGCTCATGTTTCTTGGCCCAAGCAAGTCTCTTCTTATTATTGGTGTCCTTTAGTAGTGGTTTCTTTGCAGCAATTCGACCATGAAGGCCTGATTCACGCAGTCTCCTCTGAACAGTTGATGTTGAAATGTGTCTGTTACTTGAACTCTGTGAAGCATTTATTTGGGCTGCAATTTCTGAGGCTGGTAACTCTAACTTATCTTCTGCAGCAGAGGAAACTGGGTCTTCCATTCCTGTGGCGGTCCTCATGAGAGCCAGTTTCATCATAGCGCTTGATGGTTTTTGCGACTGCACTTGAAGAAACGTTCAAAGCTCTTGAAATGTTCCAGATTGACTGACCTTCATGTCTTAATGTAATGATGGACTGTTGTTTCTCTTTGCTTATTTGAGCTGTTCTTGCCATAATATGGACTTGGGTCTTTTACCAAATAGGGCTATATTCTATATAGGTTAGACTACCTTGGCACAACACAACTGATTGGATCAAACGCATTAAGAAGGAAAGAATTTTCACAAATTAACTTTAAAGAAGTGTCACGACTTCCGCAGAGGCTGCCTCCCCTCCTTGTTCGGGCAGGTTTCGGCGTTCGGCGTCACCGGCTTACTAGCTACTGCCGATCCATTTATCATCACTCCATTTGTCTTGTCTTCAATCACACACACCTGGTCCTTATTCCCTCATTAGTCATGGTAAAAGTGTTCCCTCTGCTTCCTTGTCTGTGTGGGTGATTGTTTGTTTGTGGAGGTTAGTGAAGCTCGTGTATTGACGGGAGTATTTTTCCCATGTGCCTTGTATCTTCCAGTGCGCCTGTTTTGTGCCCTGGAGTGTATTTGACGCATTTCTGCGTAAACCTGTATTTTGCGGATTAAAGCCTGTTATTCTGTGATTTACCCTCCTGCGCCTGACTCCTTCATCACCACCTCATCACAAGAAGGCAAACCTGTTAATTGAAATGCATTCCAGGTGACTACCTCATGAAGCTGGTTGAGAGAATGCCAAGAGTGTGCAAAGCTGTCATCAAGGCAAAGGGTGGCTACTTTGAAGAATCTCAAATATAAAGTATATTTTGATTTGTTTAACACTTTTTTGGTTACTGTATGATTCCATATGTGTTATTTCATAGTTTTGATGTCTTCACTATTATTCTACAATGTTAAAATAAAGAAAAATCATTGAATGAGTAGGTGTGTCCAAACTTTTGACTGGTAGTGTATTTCAAAAGTTTAATCGTAAATAGTAGGAAATATATGCGTCATGGATATGCACATAAGTGAACGTCAGTCCAAAATCCTCAGCTTTAATGGTGGAAGTTTGATAGCTGCCTCCTTCACTTCTGCTGTTATGTCCACACCCAGGGGAGCTCTAGAACACAAGGAGCAACAATTAAGCTATAGAACTTATCAATAGAAGTTGGCCATCTTTTTTACTTATTAACTGTAAACTCTGTTACTTTTACTTACTTGGGCTCATAGTTGACCTCCTCAGTATGGGACAGGATGCCCTTTCCTTCCCTCAGTCTCTCAACTCCATTCCTGAAATAAAGTGTAGTTGAATGCACTGGACTCCAAAGCCATATATAAGCTGTGTATAGCTTACTATCTTATTTCTCATGTTTTCTTTTATCTACAGTACCAGTCAAAAGTTTGGACACACCTACTCATACAAGGGTTTTTCTTTATTTTTACTATTTTCTACATTGTAATTTAGAATAATAGTGAAGACATCAAACCTATGAAATAACACATATGGAATCATGTAGTAACCAAAAAAGTGTTAAACAAATCAAAATATACTTTATATTTGAGATTCTTCAAATAGCCACCCTTTGCCTTGATGACAGCTTTGCACACTCTTGCCATTCCCTCAACCAGCTTCTCCAACAGTCTTGAAGGAGTTCCCACATATGCTGAGCACTTGTTGGCTGCTTTTCATTCACTATGCTGTCCGACTTATCCCAAACCATCTCAATTGGGTTGAGGTCGGGTGATTGTGGAGGCCAGTTCATCTGATGCAGCACTCCATCATGCTCCTTCTTGGTCAAATAGCCCTTACACAGCCTGGAGGTGTGTTTTGGGTCATTGTCCAGTTGAAAAACAAACGATTGTACGACTAAGCGCAAACCAGATGGGATGGCGTATCGCTGCAGAATGCTGTGGTAGCCATGCTGGTGAAGTGTGCCTTGAATTCTAAATAAATTACCAACAATGTCACCAGCAAAGCACCATCACACCTCCTCCTCCATGCTTCATGGTGGAAACCACACATGCAGAGATCATCCGTTCACCTACTCTGCGTCTCACAAAGACACGGCGGTTGGAACCAAAAATGTCAAATTTGGACTCAGATTTCCACTGGTCTAATGTACATTGCTCGTGTTTCTTGGCCCAAGCAAGTCTCTTCTTCTTATTGGTTTCCTTTAGTAGTGTTTTATTTGCAGCAATTCGACCATGAAGGCTTGATTCACACAGTCTCCTCTGAACAGTTGATGTTGAGATGTGTCTGTTACTTGAACTCTGTGAGGCATTTATTTGGGCTGCAATCTGAGGTGCAGTTAACTCTAATGAACTTATCCTCTTTAGCAGAGGTAACTCTGGCTCTCATGAGAGCCAGTTTCATCATAGAGCTTGATGGTTTTTGCGACTGCACTTGAAGAAACTTTAAAAGTTATTGAAATTTTACAGATTGACTGACCTTCATGTCTTAAAGTAAAGATGGACTGTCGTTTCTCTTTGCTTATTTGAGCTGTTCTTGCCATAATATGGACTTGGTCTTTTACCAAATAGGGCTATCTTCTGTATACCACCCCTACCTTATCACAACACAACTGATTGGCTCAAACGCATTAAGAAGGAAATAAATTCCACAAATGAACACCTGTTAATTGAAATGCATTCCAGGTGACTACCTCATGAAGCTGGTTGAGAGAATGCCAAGAGTGTGCAAAGCTGTCATCAAGGCAAAGGGTGGCAACTTTGAAGAATCTGAAATATAACATATATTTTGATTTGTTTAACACTTTTTTGGTTACTACATGATTCCATGTGTTATTTCATAGTTTTGATGTCTTCACTATTATTCTACAATGTAGAAAATAGTAAAAATAAAGAAAAACCCTGGAATGAGTAGGTGTGTCCAAACTTTTGACTGGTGCTGTATATACACTTCTGTTCAAAAGTTGGGGTCACTTAGAAATGTCCTTGTTTTCCATGAAAACATACATGAAATTAGTTTGAATAGGAAATATAGCAAAATGAATAGGAAATGTAGTCATTGAAAAGGTTAGAAATAATGATTTTTAATTGAAATAATAATTGTGTCCTTCAAACTTTGCTTTCGTCAAAGAATCCTCCATTTGCAGTAATACAGCCTTGCAGACCTTTGGCATTCTAGTTGTCAATTTGTTGAGGTAATCTGAAGAGATTTCACCCCATGCTTCCTGATGCACCTCCCACAAGTTGGATTGGCTTGATGGGCACTTCTTACGGTCAAGCTGCTCCCACAACAGCTCAATACGGTTGAGATCCATTTTACATTTACATTTTAGTCATTTAGCAGACGCTCTTATCCAGAGCGACTTACAGTTAGCACATACATTATTTTATCGAACCCACAACCCTGGCGTTGCAAACGCCATGCTCTACCAACTGAGCTACATCCCCTGCCGGCCATTCCCTCCCCTACCCTGGACGACGCTGGGCCAATTGTGCGCCGCCCCATGGGTCTCCCGGTCGCGGCCGGCTACGACAGATCCGGTGACTGTGCTTGCCACTCCATTATAGACAGAATACCAGCTGACTGCTTCTTCCCTAAATAGTTATTGCATAGTTTGGAGCTGTGCTTTGGGTCATTGTCCTGTTGTAGGAGGAAATTGGCTCCAATCAAGCGCCGTCCACAGGGTATGGCATGGCGTTGCAAAATGGAGTGATAGCCTTCCTTCTTCAAGATCCCTTTTACCCTGTACAAATCTCCCACTTTACCACCACCAAAGCACCCCCAGACCATCACATTGCCTCCACCATGCTTGACAGATGGCATCAAGCACTCCTCCAGCATCTTTTCATTTGGTCTGCGTCTCACAAATGTTCTTCTTTGTGATCCGAACACCTCAAACTTCGATTCGTCTGTCCATAACCCTTTATTCCAATCTTCCTCTGTCCAGTGTCTGTGTTCTTTTGCCCATCTTAATCTTTTCTTTTTATTGGCCAGTCTGAGATATGGCTTTTTCTTTGCAACTCTGCCTAGAAGGTCAGCATCCCGGAGTCGCCTCTTCACTGTTGACGTTGAGACTGGTGTTTTGCGGGTACTATTTAATGACGCTGCCAGTTGAGGACCTGTGAGGCGTCTGTTTCTCAAACTAGACACTAATGTATTTGTCCTCTTGCTCAGTTGTGCACCGGGGCCTCCCACTCCTCCTTCTATTCTGGTTAGAGCCAGTTTGCGCTGTTCTGTGAAGGGAGTAGTACACAGCGTTGTACGAGATCTTCAGTTTCTTGGCAATTTTTCGCATGGAATAGCCTTAATTTCTCAGAACAAGAATAGACTGACGAGTTTCAGAAGAAAGTGAGCCTGTAATCGAACCCACAATTGCTGATGCTCCAAATACTCAACTAGTCTCAAGAAGGCCAGTTTTATTGCTTCTTTAATCAGCACAACAGTTTTCAGCTGTGCTAACATAATTGCAAAAGGGTTTTCTAATGATCAATTAGCCTTTTAAAATGATAAACTTGGATTAGCAAACACAACGTGCCATTGGAACACAGGACTGATGGTTGCTGATAATGGGCCTCTATACGCCTATGTAGATATTCCATTATAAATCAGTCGTTTTCAGCAACAATAGCCATTTACAACATTAACAATGTCTACACTGTATTTCTAATCAATTTGATGTCATTTTAATGGACAAAAAAATTGATTTTCTTTAGAAAACAAGGACATTTCTAAGTGACCCAAAACTTTTGAACGGTAGTATATACAGGTAAAAGTCAGTAAATTAGAATATTTTGAAAAACTTGATTTATTTCAGTAATTGCATTCAAAAGGTGTAACTTGTACATTATATTTATTCATTGCACACAGACTGATGCATTCAAATGTTTATTTCATTTAATTTTGATGATTTGAAGTGGCAACAAATGAAAATCCAAAATTCCGTGTGTCACAAAATTAGAATATTGTGTAAGGGTTACATTTTGAAGACACCTGGTGCCACAAAATAATCAGCTGATTAACTCAAAACACCTGCAAAGGGCTTTAAATGGTCTCTCAGTCCAGTTCTGAAGCCTACACAAACATGGGGAAGACTTCAGATTTGACAGCTGTCCAAAAGGCGACCATCGACACATTGCACAAGGAGGGAAAGACACAAAAGGTTATTGCAGAAGAGGCTGGCTGTTCTCAGAGCTCTGTGTCCAAACACATTAATAGAGAGGCAAAGGGAAGGAAAAACTGTGGTCAGAAAAAGTGTACAAGCGATAGGGATCACCGCGCCCTAGTCAAGATTGTGAAAAAAAACCCATTCAAAAATGTGGGGGAGATTCACAAGGAGTGGACAGCTGCTGGAGTCAGGGCTTCAAGATCCACCACCAAGAGACGCTTGAAAGACATGGGTTTCAACTGCCGCATACCTCGTGTCAAGCCACTGTTGACCAAGAAACAGCGCGAAAAGCGTCTCACCTGGGCTAAGGAAAAAAAGAGCTGGACTGCTGCTGAGTGGTCTAAAGTCATGTTTTCTGACGAAAGCAAATTTTGCATTTCCTTTGGAAATCGAGGTCCCAGAGTCTGGAGGAAGACAGGAGAGGCACAGGATCCACGTTGCCTGAAGTCTAGTGTAAAGTTTCCACCATCAGTGATGGTTTGGGGTGCCATGTCATCTGCTGGTGTCGGTCCACTCTGTTTCCTGAGATCAAGGGTCAACGCAGCCGTCTACCAGCAAGTTTTAGAGCACTTCATGCTTCCTGCTGCTGACCTGCTCTATGGAGATGGAGATTTCAGGTTCCAACAGGACTTGGCGCCTGCACACAGCGCAAAATCTACCCGTGCCTGGTTTACGGACCATGGTATTTCTGTTCTAAATTGGCCAGCCAACTCCCCTGACCTTAGCCCCATAGAAAATATGTGGGGTATTGTGAAAAGGAAGATGCAGAATGCCAGACCCAACAACGCAGAAGAGTTGAAGGCCACTATCAGAGCAACCTGGGCTCTCATAACACCTGAGCAGTGGCAGAAACTCATCGACTCCATGCCACGCCGCATTAATGCAGTAATTGAGGCAAAAGGAGCTCCAACCAAGTATTGAGTATTGTACATGCTCATATTTTTCATTTTCATACTTTTCAGTTGGCCAACATTTCTAAAAAATCCCTTTTTTGTATTAGCCTTAAGTAATATTCTAATTTTGTGACACACAGAATTTTGGAT
Source organism: Coregonus lavaretus (assembly GCF_964263955.1). NCBI lineage: Eukaryota > Metazoa > Chordata > Actinopteri > Salmoniformes > Salmonidae > Coregonus > Coregonus lavaretus. The sequence goes on along the minus strand of NC_139992.1, from coordinate 62,957,418 downwards.
TTTCATTTGTTGCCACTTCAAATCATCAAAATTAAATGAAATAAACATTTGAATGCATCAGTCTGTGTGCAATGAATAAATATAATGTACAAGTTACACCTTTTGAATGCAATTACTGAAATAAATCAAGTTTTTCAAAATATTCTAATTTACTGACTTTTACCTGTATATATATATATATAGTGAGGGGGGAAAAGTATTGGGGTCATAGGCAGCATTCCTCCTCCTCCAAACACGGTGAGTTGAGTTGATGCTAAAGCGCTCGATTTTGGTCTCATCTGACCACAACACTTTCACCCAGTTCTCCTCTGAATCATTCAGATGTTCATTGGCAAACTTCAGACGGCCCTGTATATGTGCTTTCTTGAGCAGGGAGACCTTGCAGGATTTCAGTCCTTCACGGCGTAGTGTGTTACCAATTATTTTCTTGGTGACTATGGTCCCAGCTGCCTTGAGATCATTGACAAGATCCTCCCGTGTAGTTCTGGGCTAATTCCTCACCGTTCTCATGATCATTGCAACTCCACAAGGTGAGATCTTGCATGGAGCCCCAGGCCGAGGGAGATTGACAGTTATTTTGTGTTTCTTCCATTTGCGAATAATCGCACCAACTGTTGTCACCTTCTCACCAAGCTGCTTGGCAATGGTCTTGTAGCCCATTCCAGCCTTGTGTAGGTCTACAATCTTGTCCCTGACATCCTTGGAGAGCTCTTTGGTCTTGGCCACGGTGGAGAGTTTGGAATCTGATTGATTGATTGCTTCTGTGGACAGGTGTCTTTTATACAGGTAACAAACTGAGATTAGGAGCACTCCCTTTAAGAGTGTGCTCCTAATCTCAGCTCATTACCTGTATAAAAGACGCCTGGGAGACAGAAATCTTTCTGATTGAGAGGGGGTCAAATACTTATTTCTCTCAATAAAATGCAAATCAATTTATAACATTTTTGACATGCGTTTTTCTGTCTGAGAGACAGAATAACAACAAATAAACCTACCATTAAAATTATAGACTGATCATTTCTTTGTCAGTGGGCAAACGTACAAAATCAGCAGGGGATCAAATACTTTTTTCCCCTCACTGTATATATATATATTATTTTATTATTTATACTATTTTGATATTGATTCCTGCACTGTTGGGTAGAGCATACAAGTTAAGCATTTCACTGTACTTGTGCATGTGACCAAACAACTAACTATATATTTTCAAAACCAAAATAACTAATAGTCTTCTACATACCATGCGATCATGACTCCATTGTCAGTACAAAACTTGGACGGAGGACAAAGCAAATGTAATCCAGTGGTGTCAGTGACAATCTTCAAAGTCTTTCGAATGTACTGGTTACTGGCAACTCCTCCTGACACCACCTAACAGAGCAAAACATTTAGGACACCATATGCTTGTTTGTAGAAATACAGTGTCTTCAGAAAGTATTCACACCCCTTGACTTTTTCCAAATGCTGTTGTGTTACTGCCTGAATTTAAAATGGATTAAATTGAGATTTTGTGTCACTGGCCTACAGACAATACCCAATAATAATGTCAAAGTGGAATTATGTTTTTCAAAATTGTTACAAATTAGGCAAGCCTAAATACGTTCAGAAGTAAAAATGTGCTTAACAAGTTGCATGGACTCACTCTGTGATCAATAATAGTGTTTAACATTATTTTTGAATGACTACCTCATCTCTGTACCCCACACATACAATTATCTGTAAGGTCCCTCAGTTGAGCAGTGAATTTCAAACACAGATTCAACCACAAAGACCAGGGAGGTTTTCCAATGCCTCGCAAAGAAGGGCACCTATTGGTAGATGGGTAAAAAAGAAGACATTGAATATCCCTTTGAGCATGGTGAAGTTATTGATTACACTTTGGATGGTGTATCAATACACCCAGTCACTACAAAGATACAGGTGTCCTTCCTAACTCAGTTGCCGGAGAGGAAGGAAACCGCTCAGGGATTTCACCATGAGGCCAATGGTGACTTTAAAACAGTTACAGAGTTTAATGGCTGTGATAGAAGAAAACTGAGGATAGATCAACAACATTGTAGTTACTCCACAATACTAACCTAATTGATGGAGTGAAAAGAAGGAAGCCTGTACAGAACAAAAATATTCCAAAACATGCATCCTGTTTGCAATAAGGCACTAAAGTAAAACTGCAAAAAATGTGGCAAAGAAATGAACTTTATGTCCTGAATACAAAGCTTTATGTTTGGGGCAAATCCAACACAACACATCACTGAATACCACTTTTCATATTTTCAAGCATGGTGGTGACTGCATCATGTTATGGGTGTGCTTGTCATCGGCAAGGACTAGGGAGTTTTTTTTATGATAAAAAGAAACGGAATAGAGCTAAGCACAGGCAAAATCCTTGAGGAAAACTTGGTTCAGTCTGCTTTACAACAGACACTGGGAGACAAATTCACCTTTCAGCAGGATAATAACCTAAAACACAAGACCAAATATACACTGGAGTTGCTTACCAAGACAACATTGAATGTTCTTGAGTGGCCTAGTTACAGTTCTGACTTAAATCGGCTTGAAACTCTATGGCAAGACTTCAAAATGTATGTCTAGCAATGATCAACAACCAACTTGACAGAGCTTGAAGGATTTTAAAAAGACTTATGTGCAAATATTGTACAATCCAGGTGTGGAAAGCTCTTAGAGACTTACCCAGAAAGACCAAAGCTGATTCTAACATGTATTGACTCAGGGGGTTGAATACTTATCTAATCAAGATACAGTGAGCTCTAAAAGTATTGTGACAGTGACAAATGTGTTGTTTTGGCTCTGTACTCCAGCACTTTGGATTTGATACAATGACTATGAGGTTAAAGTGCAGACAGTCAGCTTTAATTTTAGGGTATGTTCATCCATATCAGGTGAACCATTTATAAATTACAGCACTTTTTGTAAATATTCCCCCCATTTTAGGGGACCAAAAGTATTGGGACAAATTCACTTATGTGTATTAAAGTTTAGTATTTGTTCCCATATTCCTGGCATGCAATGATTATATCAAGCTTGTGATGCTACAAACCTGTTGGATGGATTTGCTGTTTATTTTGGTTGTGTTTCAGATTATTTTGTGCCCAATAGAAATGAATGGTAAATAATGTATTGTGTGATTTTGGAGTCACTTTTATTGTAAATAAGAATAGAATATGTTTCTAAACACTTCTACATGAATGTGCACGCTACCATGATTACGGATGATGAATGAATTGTGAATAATGATGAGTGAGAAACTAACCTGTCATTGTTAATCAATATTCACGATTCAATCAGGACTATCCGTAATCATGGTAGCATCCAAAGTGCTGGAGTACAGAGCCAAATCAACAAAAAATGTGTCACTGCCCCAATACTTTTGAAGCTCATTGTACACTGAGTATACCAAACAGTAGGAATACCTTCAGGACAGCCTCAATTCGTCGGGGCAAGAACTTTACAAGGTGTCAAAAGCGTTCCTCAGGGATGCTTGCCCATGTTGACTCCAATGCTTCCCACAGTTGTGTCAAGTTGGCTGGATGTCCTTTGGGTGGTGGAACATTCTTGACACACACAGGAAACTTCTTGACACAAACCGGTGCGCCTGGCACCTACTACCATACCCTGTTCAAAGTCACTTAAATATTTGTTCTTGCCCATTCACCCTCTGAATGGCACACATACACAATTTACATTTTACATTTTAGTCATTTAGCAGACGCTCTTATCCAGAGCGACTTACAGTTAGTGAGTGCATACATTTTCCTACTGGCCCCCCATGGGAATCTATGTCTCAAGGCTTAAAAATCCTTCTTTAACCTGTCTCCTCCCATGCATCTACACTGATTGAAGTGGATTTAACAAGTGACATCAATAAGGGATCATAGCTTTCACCTGGATTATATGTCATGGAAAGAGCAGGTGTTCTTAATGTTTTGTACTCTCAGTGTATATTTGTGTTTTATTTTTTATTAATTTTTAACAAATGTTAGAATTTTTTCTTCCACTTTGACAGAGTATTTTATGTAGATCGTTGACAAAAAATGACAATTAATTCCACAACAAAATGTGGAAAAAGTCAAGGGGTGTGAATACTTTCTGAAGGAGATCATTCAATGCAATATTGTGGATTAGAAAATCTTGATAGCTGTGAAAACCACTTCCAATGATGGGATTTCACTCACCAGCGTTGGATTGCAGGAAGGCAGAAGGCCTTTGGCCTTACAGAACAAAATGGCACGATGTGTGCGCTTGGCAATGTGAGAGGCCACTGTGTGCTGTGTAGCAGCAGCTATGTCATTCACACATGACAACAAAGTTCCCTGCTCCACACCTTGGATGAAAAAAACATGTAGGAGCATTTTCACACTTAAAGGAAAACTCCACCCAAAAATTTTCTTTTGGTATTTGTTTCATTAGTCCATTGTTGATATAGTCCCAAAATGTTTTGCATATCAGCAATCAAGGTTTCAAGATATAACTTTCAAAATACAGAAATATAGCCGGTGTGATGCATTTTGCATCATATGATGCAAAATGCATCATACCAGCTGTATTTTGAAAGTTATATATCTTGAAACCTTGATGACTGGCTGACATGCAAAAAAAAAATGGGACTATATCAACAATGGACTAATGAAACAAATATCAAAAGATTGCTTTTGGGTGGAATTGTCCTTTAAATTATCTGATTCAATTAGTTGATTAGGGAAAGGTTATGATATAAATGCATATTATATCTTTATGAATTATTTATTACCTTCCTCCTTCTCTTTTTTCTGTATTGACATCGTCACCTGATTTCGCAGACCAGCGAAGGAGAAGTTACAGTCATAGTGCACTCCCATTGGTGGCTTGAAGAGAAACTTCAACCTGTCTCCATCTTGAGCCAGAAGCTCTATTGCTTGACCCCCACTTATCATGGAGCACTTTGGGTGTTTGATGAGTGATAAACGTCTTGCCACCTGTGAACACACAAATGTCACAAATTCAAGGCCAAGAAAACCCACCGGCCTCTGATAAGTGTTTTCTCAAAGTTAGACTCTTTACCTTGTCCATAGTGTCCCCTGGAGCTTCATCTAGTGTTTGACCCAGGAGAAGAAAGTCGTCGACTCCTCTGGCCAGAGCCAAGAGAGAGTGACCCCCGGAGACTAGAAGGACAAGGAAGGGGAATACCACGGGCTGGAGCATCCTGACTGTCAGGGCATGGGCCTCCATGTGGTGGATGGGGATGAAGGGCTTCTGGTGTAGCTTTACAAAGTTCAGGCTGAAGTCCAGGCCTATCCCCAGACTCAGGGCCAGGCCCGGCTTCACTGTGGTGGCTACAGCAGACAGTTGACTCTGGGTGACGCCACTCCTCTCCATGGCCTCCTGGACAACGCGGCCTATGTTCTCTCTGTGGAGCCGCTGGGCAACAGTGGGAATAATCCCACCAGTCCTACAATCAAATACAAATGGAGAACATGATGTCCTGAGACATCTTTGCAAGGTTTTATCTTGATTCTTGACCAAGGGGGGCATTGCATTGATAAATCTGACAATCACTTTTGTTGAATGAACATGAAAAATTACAAGATTATACCCACTTCAAGTGCACCTCTTTTTGTGAATGAAGAGATTCTCCAAGGATTAAGCCTGTTTCATCCATTACAGCCGCACCTGTCTCGTCGCAGCTTGTCTCAATGCCGAGAACAAGCCTGGAACTCATTTTTCTTCTAAAATAACATTTGCATAAAATCTTGACTCTAAACATACGTGCGCCCTGTTGAGCCGAAGCGTTCAATGCAAACATTTTATTTCACTAAACCCGATTTTCCTGCATTTGCCAAAATACATGTTTTAAATTACTGAAATTTGGTAAGCGCCACTATCCGTAGAGAATCACAAGAGTGGGAGAAAAATAGCTCTGCTACTAGGGACCATTACGATGGTCTATTACTATTTTCTAAAGGTATGTCCTTAATTAATAACTTGATTATAAGTCTCACGACAATGCCGCTGTCAGGTGGGAATGAAATACGTTTGCATTTGTCGCAAAAGTTAAAATTGCGATGCTGACAAATTGTTAAGTGCGGAGCTCCACGACCTCACGCTTGTACTTCTGAGGAGCTTGTGTCACATATAAACGATTCCTCCATGAAACCTCACATAGTTTTCTAGCTAGGTGCAGTTACATTTGTCCAATTTGAAAATTGTGAAAGAAAATGTTAAAATGTTTTGCAGGTATCAACGGAATTTGTTTGAATTGAATGAGTACTTTTTTTATTAATCTAGAAAACAAAACCGTGAATGGCTCTGAATAGTGATAGCCTTTGTTTCAGGGGGAAATTATATGCAGTTGGACATCAACAAGCGTTGATGGAAATGTAGTGCCAGCTCCAAGTATCTGAATGAATGTCACCTTTTACAGTTCTAATCAAAGCTAGTCAACAAGGTAATTTGAATTCGGTAGTCAATATGCGGTAGGAGTCCATTTTTTGGATTTTATTTCATTTTTTTATGTTTTATTCTTTATATGTTAAGTTCACACTACAATCACCCCATACTTTTTTTAACACCTCTATCAAGTATTTTAGCTACTTTTCAGATGTATTTTATACCTGTTTCACTGTTTTTAGCTTCTACTATGTTTTTCTATGAGAAAACATTAATAATTACACATTTATAATGTTATCTACTAGAGAAAGAGTCAATGAAATGAAATCTATATCAATATTTATTGTGAGTATGCCCTTTATATTGTTTTTTTACACAAAATATACCTGTCTTTTGGTAGTCGTGTAATTTCCACCACTGAGGACAAATCCATAATTAATAATGTTTTCTCAAAAGACTGTTAATTTAGTTACCATGGAAACCTATTGTGACACTGAAGCACATGGCTGCAGCTGACAGTTGTTCCAGATGTGATGTCCAGAAGTTGAAGAAAAGTCTAGGTAAATATTGCTTGTGTAGAGACTATTTTTATTGTCAGTCATTTCCAAACAGGCTATAATTGTTTTAATTTGTGGTAGAATTTTGAAAAAATTTGTATATTTTATGTATTTAGTGTAAACTATATGCTAGCTGTAATACTAGCCAAAGCATGCTAAGCAGCCTGTCATTTTTCTCCAAAAACTGTGGAAATGTCATTTCCATCACAGTCATTTCCATCACAAACTTAATTAACTGTGGTGGAAATTACATAACATGGTGGAAATGACAAAAATCCATTATCTTATTAGTTATTATTAATTTTTATTTTTATTTTTTTACTTTAGGCTGATTTAATCATGTTTTAAATTAGTTTCATCTAGGAAATGCTCCAAGGTGTGCACAAGTTGAAAACTAAGTAGTATTTTTCTTTGTTTTTAGAAGATGCCACATAAAATAGCACAGAGGTCACAGACATATAGAAAAAAAAATTGAAAAAAAAGGTCCTATACATTTACATTTTTGTCATTTAGCAGACGCTCTTATCCAGAGCGACTTACAGGAGCAATTAGGGTTAAGTGCCTTGCTCAAGGGCACATCGACAGATTTTTCACCTAGTCGGCTCGGGGATTAGAACCAGCGACCTTTCGGTTACTGGCACAACGCTCTTAACCACTAAGCTACCTGCCGCCCCATACGATACCAGGAACATTTGCAAAAAGACAGGGAGAGATGCTGGAAGAAAAAAGAGAAGGGAGAAGTGAAATCTATCTCCGAGCTTACAAAGCGAGAACAAATAAGCAAGAGAAGGCAATGGAAATGCAACCAATGGACTTTAAAGAGAACAGTTGCAATGGAGACCTACCTATCAGGCAACACACCACCTCAGTCACCAGATGACTTGCAGCCAGAACATGAGGCCAACATACCTGCCCCTAACATACCTGCCCCTGATGCACGCCCTGATACCCCTTCTTCATCGTCTGCAACAGGGATGAGAAGTTGAATACTTGCTGGAAGGAAAAAGGTTGGAAGAGGTCGCTCAAAAACATACACAGATCTTTGCATGACAAATGTCAAACTTCATAATGCTTTACAGAAAGCTGAGAAGACCAAACAAAGGTATGATCAACTGATGAAGAAAATGGAGAGAAAGATTCCCCAAAGACAAAAACAAAACAGCAAATGAAGGGAACTCTGAATAACTGTTTTATTGTTTCAAAATGCCATCATTGCAGAGTTAAAGCAAAAGTATCAAAAAATGTGCAGTGCCAAGGACAAACAAGTGGCTTAAAAAATGCTCAGTGGCAACATCCTGAGAAAGTATGGCCTGGTCAAAGCCGCATACAGATAATTTGGATTTTCAGCAAAAGCAATGAGTGCAAATGAAAACAGACCAACAAGTCTTCAATACTCAAGGAAAAAGAAGTGTAACAGAATTAGCACAGCCACAGAAGAGAAAATCACTAGATTCTATGAATGTGATGACAACAGTAGAGCAACAACAGGGAAAAAGGACACACTAACCAGGAACAAGAAAAAAAAGCAGAAGTGCTTCTTGAATGGCACAATTCAGAACCTTTATCAGAAGTTTAAGAGGGAATATTCAGAGATTCAAATGTCCTTCTATGCATTCTGCAAAGCCAACAGTCCAGGATAGGGACATATGCCTCTGCAAAACCCACGCCAACCTCCAGTTCATGGCAGACAAACTACAGTATCACAAAGTGATCAGCTGCAGCAATACTGAGAACCTTATTGAGTCTTTGTGCTGTGAGAACCTGAAGAAAGAGTGCATGTATGTACACAGTGTGCTCCCTTTGCCAAGCAACGGAGCTTAAAACATCTGACTTTGATGCTGGTGAGCAGACATGGTGGTTTGAGTGGAAAAACAATGCTGAAGAGAGAGAGAAGGAAAAACAAAGACATTTGACAGTAAAAGAAAAGGTGTGTGGCACACTGCAGATTCTACTGGAGGACTTCTCCAAAGGATTGTAAGAGAAGTTGGGGAAACACGTGTACAACATTTGACACCAATACTCCAAACTGAGAGAATTAAAAGAGAATCTGGAGAAAGAGGAGATCATCATGCATATTGACTTTGCAGAGAACTACCTGTGTAAATACATCAGTGAAATCCAGGCAGTTCACTTTGGTGATTCTCACAAGCAGGTGACCCTCCACACCTGTGTTGGATATGCCACAAATTATACAGTTTCACTTTGCTCACTGAGCTCTTCGATAACCCCTCTGCTATCTGGGCCCATCTCTCAAAAACACTGGCCTACTTTCTTGAGCTCTGCCCATCGGCTACTGCTGTACACTTTGTGAGTGATGGGCCTACAACCCAGTATAGGTCTAAAAATAATGTATACTATCAAACCCTTCCCTTTGGAATGGGCTTCCAGAGAGTCACATGGAATTTCCTAGAAGCCGGACATGGAAAAGGCCCAGCTGATTGGGTAGGAGCAGCTGTGAAACGAAGAGCAGATGGAATTGTGGCACAAGGCAAGGACCTCCCAAATGGAAGAACTGTATTTGAGGAACTGTCAAAAGATCAGTCAGCTATCAAGCTCTTCTATATCTCAGAGGAGGAGATAGAGAGCATGGAGGACCTCCCACCGGATCACCTGGAGATAATCTGTGGGACAATGAAGATACACCAGGTATTAGTTGTGGGTTATTTTATGTCAAATCTCACATTTGTTATACAAACATATTATCACTACACTATATATCACTAGACTATGCTATCACAGACTGTGACTCTGGTTGAAAAAATAGAGGCAGACCGAGATGGAAAATCCAACACATCTCACAGCGCCTTCCAGCCCATTGAAGATCTAAGTGAAGCATTGATTGGAAAGTGGTGTGTGGTGGAGTATGATCAGGATGTTTACCCTGGCATCGTGCAAGACGTTCACGCAGAGAGTGGTGCTCTTTTGAAAACCATGAGTCACGTTGGCCCCAACCGTTTCTTTTGGCCGATGAGAGACATCATATGGTACAGACCACAGCATGTGCTTGACCAAAAGGCACATGGAGCTCGATGCATTGGTCTGAGAGGAACTTAGCTCTCTTTCTAAGCCTTAGATACCATTGGAAGCTCACTATACAGTACATACAATACAAAGCAGGACATCAAATCATACATTAAATAAAACTATGTGCAGCTCTCAATTAACTCTTCCCTCAATATATAGGTGCTAGAAGTTCTAGTTGTTGCATCTAAGTGTAGCCAATGACAAAACATTGTTCTCAGGTTAGAAAAGGTGCTAGTACCAGTGTTTTGGAATCTTACTTTGTCTTAGATTAATTAAATGTTTAACAATGGTGGTTGTTCAAAATGTTTGCAATAAAATATTGTTTTTTTAACATAGATGTAATTTCCACCACACCTTGTCATTTCCACCATAACCCATATTTTTGAGGTAAATTAGTATATTATGTATCATTTACATTGATTGATTTGTTTTAGATAGGGAATTCATATGGTTGTTATCATAATCTCACAAAAAGGTTGGGTGGAAATACACTGCTCAAAAAAATAAAGGGAACACTTAAACAACACATCCTAGATCTGAATGAATGAAATAATCTTATTAAATACTTTTTTCTTTACATAGTTGAATGTGCTGACAACAAAATCACACAAAAATTATCAATGGAAATCAAATGTATCAACCCATGGAGGTCTGGATTTGGAGTCACCCTCAAAATTAAAGTGGAAAACCACACTACAGGCTGATCCAACTTTGATGTAAAGTCCTTAAAACAAGTCTAAATTAGGCTCAGTAGTGTGTGTGGCCTCCACGTGCCTGTATGACCTCCCTACAATGCCTGGGCATGCTCCTGATGAGGTGGCGGATGGTCTCCTGAGGGATCTCCTCCCAGACCTGGACTAAAGCATCCGCCAACTCCTGGACAGTCTGTGGTGCAACGTGGCGTTGGTGGATGGAGCGAGACATGATGTCCCAGATGTGCTCAATTGGATTCAGGTCTGGGGAACAGGCGGGCCAGTCCATAGCATCAATGCCTTCCTCTTGCAGGAACTGCTGACACACTCCAGCCACATTGTCTTGCATTAGGAGGAACCCAGGGCCAACCGCACCAGCATATGGTCTCACAAGGGGTCTGAGGATCTCATCTCAGTACCTAATGGCAGTCAGGCTACCTCTGGCGAGCACATGGAGGGCTGTGCGGCGCCCCAAAGAAATGCCACCCCACACCATGACTGACCCACCGCCAAACCGGTCATGCTGGAGGATGTTGCAGGCAGCAGAACGTTCTCCACGGCGTCTCCAGACTCTGTCACGTCTGTCACATGTGCTCAGTGTGAACCTGCTTTCATCTGTGAAGAGCACAGGGCGCCAGTGGCGAATTTGCCAATCTTGGTGTTCTCTGGCAAATGCCAAACATCCTGCACGGTGTTGGGCTGTAAGCACAACCCCCACCTGTGGACGTCGGGCCCTCATACCACCCTCATGGAGTCTGTTTCTGACCGTTTGAGCAGACACATGCACATTTGTGGCCTGCTGGAGGTCATTTTGCAGGGCTCTGGCAGTGCTCCTCCTGCTCCTCCTTGCACAAAGGCGGAGGTAGCGGTCCTGCTGCTGGGTTGTTGCCCTCCTACGGCCTCCTCCACGTCTCCTGATGTACTGGCCTGTCTCCTGGTAGCGCCTCCATGCTCTGGACACTACGCTGACAGACACAGCAAACCTTCTTGCCACAGCTCGCATTGATGTACCATCCTGGATGAGCTGCACTACCTGAGCCACTTGTGTGGGTTGTAGACTCCGTCTCATGCTACCACTAGAGTGAAAGCACCGCCAGCATTCAAAAGTGACCAAAACATCAGCCGGGAAGCATAGGAACTGAGAAGTGGTCTGTGGTCACCACCTGCAGAACCACTTCTTTATTGGGGGTGTCTTGCTAATTGCCTATAATATCCACCTGTTGTCTATTCCATTTGCACAACAGCATGTGCAATTTATTGTCAATCAGTGTTGCTTCCTAAGTGGACAGTTTGATTTCACAGAAGTGTGATTGACTTGGAGTTACATTGTGTTGTTTAAGTGTTCCCTTTATTTTTTTGAGCAGTGTATATTTTTCATGATAAATGTTTTCAGCTGTCACCAAGGAAAGTTTATACATTCTGGCGTCGTGTTGAATTATTAATATTAGGACAACCTTAAAAATCACTTAAAATAATATTCCATACAAGTTCATGTACAAATGTATAAGAAATGTGTTATAAGTAAATTGTATGATATTTCATGTTCAACTAAAATGTATGTTTAATGACGTGATGGAAATTACATTTGTCTATGGCTGTCTGGGAAAAATGACAAAAATGTATACATTCCTGAATAGTACAATCACAGCCATTATTAGATATTGTTTCTAGACAAATCATAGACAATTAAAATACTGGTAAAATGGTGTTTGAATAAGTTTTAATTTCTGAAAGCTTGCAGGGCCAAAGTGCCCGAAGTTGCAGAATCACCCATTTATGTAAACATTGTCTGGATCTGAGTTGTTTGACCTGATTTGTGGTTGAACATCTATATTTTTAACACAGGTACTATGAAATGGAGCTACAGTCCAAACACATCAAATAATCGGAGTGTGACATTGACTCCTGGGTCGCTTATCCTGTGCTGTCCAACGTTCAGTCACAAGACACTGAGCTAATCGAGGCCTTTGCAGCTCCCATCGTCAACAAGAAACCTCTCGTTTGATAAAGGAGTTAGCCACAGTGTACTCGTTACCTGGACTTCAGCACATCAAGAGGGTATGGGCATGCAAGGATAAGGGTAGCCCTCACCCTCTGGAGGTCATTGTATGCCTTGCCAGTGATGCACCAGACATTGACTGCAGTAAGGACATGCACATATCTGATCTGTCGTCCTCAGGTAGATTAACCTGTGGAGGTCTAGGAGACCTTTTCCTGGTCAAGATACCTGCATGCCCTCCTTTGACCAGATCACAGTTTGAGCAGGCCAACAAACACTGGCCCACCTCCTTTTATGAGGACAACCAGGTGACGGTGGCACTGAAAGGCCAGCTGTTCACCTCCTCTCAGAAAGCCAAGATGCAGGACTACATGATGGCTGCTATGGCTGCAGCAAGAGCGGGGCAGGAGAGAGGCATGGAGGCTGTGGGGGCTGCAGTCCAGAGGCAGTGAGGATCATCGCTGTGGGACATGACTGCCGGGAAGGCATTCACCCACTTCATCACGCTGTCATAGTCTGCATTGAATTGTGGCACGTGGGCAGGGTGGTGGGGCCTACACCCATGATAAGTACCCTGCCTGCCAGTTTGTTTTGCCCGACTCCTCACCCTCTGAAATACATGGCGCCACCACTATGCCGTCCTGGGGGACAGGGACAGTGCAGAGGAGAGCGGTCAGCCGTACATCTGCACCGGGTACGACCTGTACGTTACTCGAGAGCCTTGTATTATTTGTGCCATGGCGCTATTCCATTCCAGGATAGGCAGTCTTCTATGGAACAGCCTCTACCGATGAGGCATTTGGGACTAAATATAAAATCCATGCTCAAAAAGATCTGAATCACCGTTTTGAGGTTTTCAAAGGAGTCTTGGGCCAACAATTCCAACAACTGTACCACAATGAATTCCTAAGTTTCACATAATTGTTACAGGAATGCTCTACCTTTATAATTGAATAGTCTCATGTGTCAGACTACTATGCACACACGGTTGATGAATGAGATCACGGTGTGACGAAATTACATGTGACATTTTGGATTACATAAATTAAATGTTTTACTTTATTGCATTTAATTTTAAACTGTAACAAAGCTTTTGCCACTGTGACATCACTTAAAAGCATTCACAGATTGTTTTTATACTTCTCTTCCACTGTAGTCAGTGCATGCCAAAATATGGTTTCCATCCATTTCCCTCAAGAGATTTAGCCAGTTAAGACATATATGCTGCTTTTAAGGGCACAAATGTTTTAATGATGTTAGATACAGGGGCTGACAAAGCTCCAAGAATATCATGGATAAGCCATGACCAAACAAAACAGGACTAGCTGCCTTAGTAATAGCGTCCAGGAGATCTCCTAAACAAGTACAGCTACATGAATATAGGTACGTAGGCATACCATAGACCGGTCTCAGTAAACACTTTCATCTGACAACACTTAACATCTTATGAAAAATTATCTGATCTTCACATAAGAATCAAGACATGAACCAACACATAAAACTATATACACTGAAAAAAATGCCTGCCCTATATGATTGAGTAACAATGAGAAATGATTCATATACCAAGGAAATCATGCAACATTTGTATTTCATATTGTTCAGTTCTTTTCAGCAATGATAACCCATCTAAAAAATAAATGTGTCAAACAATGAACCATAGGCCCCTACTTTTATGAAGAAATCATCTTCAAAAATACATCTGATAAGGCTTTCGGTTATGATGAGAAAAATTAATTGTAACAAGGAGGAACTCAATATTTGTGTCACTGTGTGAAGTGAGGGCAAACAAAAACAGAACAAAAAAAAGCTCCACTTTTTATACATGGGCCAGCCCAGGTCTATGCAGATAAAAAAATAAAATTAATAATAATAATATTTACTTAAGTTAGTAATGCACATGGCATTATCTTATCTCTGTAAGTCTCCCATTATAGTTTAACCTGGCGTATCTAAACAATGAGTGACAATTACACATACTGTACAAAACTGCTCAGTACACACTCCAGTGGTACAGAGTACATAGGGTTAACTATTCATCTTGCTATGAGCCAATAGCTCCTTTGAGAGTTGGTCACACACCACTGACCCTCAACACTCAGCTTAATACTTGTTGATGCCAAAGATGCGGACTCCATGTAGTTGTGGCAATTTGGGGATCAGCACACTCAAAAGGGAGGCAGTGTTTATGACAAAGTGTGTTGTGTCGTACTTCGTGTAGAAGCTTGCAAGAAAATATCTAGGAGAAAAAAACAAGACAAGTTAGCAAATGTGTCAGTTAAAAAAGCTCTGCAACATGGTCAACAGTTGTAATTTATAGGGCCAGTTTCCCAGACACAGATTAAACCAATCCTGGACTAAAACGCATTCTCAAATGGAGGATTTAAGTGCTTTTTAGTCCAGGACTAGGATTGATCTGTGTCCGGGAAACCATCCCATACAGTTTGCAATTATTTCTGCACTGGATGCTAAATGGGTATCTAAAGCCAATGGACAAAAATGTAACCTCTTGTTCTAAATGACGGGAGGCGACGTACAAAATGATTGGGGAGATGGTGAAGAATTTTCTGGATGATGTGAACTGCACGCCGTAGTCCAACTGTTCCCAATGTGTCAGGAGCCGGGCTTTTCCTTGGTCTGGGGTCTCAAACGGAGTGCCTTTCACTGCATGCATGAAGACATACATCCCCTGCAAGACAGACACAGATACAGTGAATGAGTCCAAATCTTGACGGCGAGAGACAGTCCACTAAGACAAGACAAACTAATCATAACGTAGCAAATGGTGCCAGAGACTGAGGGTAGATGTTGCAGCACAACTACATGTCCTTTTGGTTCATTAAAATTATATTATACATCTTTTAATTATCATTCCATGGAAAGAGCTGGGATAGAATCAGAACTGTATTTATGATAAGAAGTGGAGTGCGTGTGAAATCTGCTTACTGGTGCAA
The DNA here is from genome assembly GCF_964263955.1 of Coregonus lavaretus. Lineage (NCBI taxonomy): Eukaryota > Metazoa > Chordata > Actinopteri > Salmoniformes > Salmonidae > Coregonus > Coregonus lavaretus. The sequence continues at coordinate 62,941,808 of NC_139992.1, read as the reverse complement.
AGCCTCTCACAATTACCTCAACTGATACTTTATTAACTACTAGGTCATAAATGGGACATTGGAGTGTGTTATGTTCTGGGTATTCACTTCCTAAGTTCCTTTACAACACTTGGCACTGAGGACATAAGGTCATTTGAATGAGAATGCTACATTCTATGAATAAAAGGGTCTGTGAAAAAAATGCATTTACCAGCTGAACTAGCACTTGCTGGCAAGCAAAAGATACAGTAAACAATAAGCTGCTGAACTAAAATAGCAGAATATTGTGGTTCCCTTTTAATGGCCTTCTTTACTGCTGTAATACAGAAGACCTTTCCAATATGGGGACAACAGTTAAACTTAGTGAGTCAGTGACCTTGTTTCTTTATTAAACAGATTCCGCAAGGAACAATGAGAGACCAATGCATTGATGAAGCAACAATTGTCTAGGCACCAACTTTGAAGGGGGGAGGGGGGGGGGGGGGGGTTTACCATGATATGGCTGAAAGTAAGAAGGACAAACTGGTAATAGGTTATTAAAGCGTGAGAAGAGAAATTACTTACAAAATTGTGTATAACATTTGTGAGAGTCCACACCACAGGTACACTGAAGAAGGGTATGCTCAAAAGCACAATGTGAAGCATTCCAACACCGAGGGCATAGGTCAGCCAGATCCCTCGACTGTTCATGACCCGAGTGTTGGGGTTCACCTCACTGTGCGCTACGCCAACATTCATTTTGTTTCTGTGAACAAGAGGATTATGAGGATTGTGTTGCTAATGAATACACCTTATTCCTTCGAAAACATCACCAAAATGTGTCACTCATAAATTATACCAACAGGGAACCATTTGCTCCAGGACAATAAAATAATTACTGCTGCAATATACAAAGTTCATAGCCTGCAGGTACAAGATAGATTACGCAAATAAAATGAATGTGATCTGCTTAGTACACTTTCACCTTTCTTGCACAACAATAGCTCTTGCTGTTGTTTTCAGACAAATAATTAAATTAAGCTTTCCACAACATGACATATGTAACCTATTTGAACTTTACTTGTCTGAGAGTTGCTTTTAAGACCATTGATTGGCTTGAGATTGAAAGTCTGAGGTTGCGTCATGAATTCTCAGATTTCTCAAACTCTTGATAATGGTGATGTCGAAATATTTGACCGTGGGCAAGTAGCTATACTTGTTTATATACCAGTATGCTTGGAATAGGGTTAGCTGGTATCTCAGCCATTTAGAGAAAGCGTGTAGCATTTTCACTTTCAAGCATCAAAGGGGAAACCAACCTATTCACTTGCAAATGTCCCAAGAGGGTAATGCATTCAAAAGCAGCTGCACAGAAGCTTTTCATTTGAAAAGTGCAGCACCAATGCTATGGCAGACAGGTGCTTGCTCTGATGACCTTCTCACTGATTCTTATTACCCTGTTAAATGGATTCTGACTTGTGTTCCCTAGAGCACCAAACAATATTCCCTAAAATGTTCCCTAAAACCCACAATATTAAAGGCTAAGATGGACTCTATTAAGCATTTACAGTGCATTCGGAAATTATTCAGACCCCTTGACTTTTTCCACATTTTGTTACGTTACAGCCTTATTCTAAAATCGATTAAATTGTTTTTTTCCCCCTCATCAATCTACACACAATACCCCATAATGACAAAGCAGACACAGGTTTTTAGAAATTTTTGCAAATGAACCCCCCCCCCCCCCCCCCCCCCCCCCCCCCCCCCCCCCCCCCCCCGCAAATATCACATTTACATAAGTATTCAGACCCTTTACTCAGTACTTTGTTGAAGCACCTTTGGCAGCGATTACAGCATCGAGTCTTCTTGGGTATGACACTACAAGCTTGGCACACCTGTATTTGGGGAGTTCTTCTCTGCAGATCTTCTCAAGCTCTGTCAAGTTGGATGGGGAGCGTCGCTGCACAGCTATTTTCAGGTCTCTCCAGAGATGTTCGATCGGGTTCAAGTCCGGGCTCTGGCTGGGCCACTCAATGACATTCAGAGACTTGTCCCGAAGCCACTCCTGCGTTGTCTTGGCTGTGTGCTTAGGGTCGTTGTCCTGTTGGAACCTTCGCCCCCAATCTGAGGTCCTGAGCGCTATGGAGCAGGTTTTCATCAAGTATCTCTCTGTACTTTGCTCCGTTCATCTTTCCCTCGATCCTAACTAGTCTCCCAGTCCCTGCCGCTGAAAAACATCCCCACAGCATGATGTTGCCACCACCATGCTTCACTGTAGGGATGGTGCCAGGTTTCCTCCAGACGTGACGCTTGGCATTCAGAGTTCAATCTTGGTTTCATCAGACCAGAGAAATCTTGTTTCTCATGGTCTGAGAGTCTTTAGGTGCCTTTTGGCAAACTCCAAGCGGGCTGTCATGTGCCTTTTACTGAGGAGTTGCTTCCGTCTGGCCACTCTACCATAAAGACCTGATTGGTGGAGTGCTGCAGAGATGGTTGTCCTTCTGGAAGGTTCTCCCATCTCCACAGAGGAACTCTGGAGCTCTGTCAGAGTGACCATCGGGTTCTTGGTCACCTCCCTGACCAAGGACCTTCTCCCCTGATTGCTCAGTTTGGCCGGGCGGCCAGCTCTAGGAAGAGTCTTGGTGGTCCTAAACTTCTTCCATTTAAGAATGATGGAGGCCACTGTGTTCTTGGGGATCTTCAATGCTTTAGAAATGTTTTGGTACCCTTCCCCAGATCTGTGCCTCAACACAATCCTGTCTCTGAGCTCTACTGAAAATTCCTTCGACATCATGGCTTGGTTGTTGCTCTGACATGCACTGTCAACTGTGGGACCTTATATAGACATTTGTGTGCCTTTCCAAATCATGTCCAATCAATTTAAATGTACCACAGGTGGACTCCAATCAAGTTGTAGAAACATCTCAAGGATGATCAATGGAAACAGGATGCACCTGAGCTCAATTTTGAGTCTCATAGCAAAGGGTCGGAATACTTATGTAAATAAGGTATCTGTTTTTAATACATTTGCAAAAATTTCTAAAATCCTGTTTTCGCTTTGTCAATATGGGATATTGTGTGTAGATTTGAGAGAAACAAAAGTATGTAATCCATTTTAGAATAAGGCTGTAATGTAACAAAATGTGGAAAAAGTCAAGGGGTCTGAATACTTTCCGAATGCACTGAATAAAATGCTTGGAAGATTGATGGGTGTACATTAAACTTCCTCCATTTCCGTAGAAAGAACAGGCGTTGTTGACATTGAGGGAATGTGTTCAATGTTTCTTTTGAAGGAGAGCTAGCTTGTTGCCAATGATGGTTCCTAGGTATTTGTAGTCCTCCACTCGCTCAATGGTCTGTCTGTTAATCTCCAGTGGTGGGATGGTAGGTTGGTCTCTTCTGAAGTCAATGACCAGGTCTTTGGTTTTGGTTGCATTGAGGTCCAGGTAGTTCTGGCTACACCACAGTGAAAACCTGTCAATTTCAGCCTGGAGGTGCCCCTCTGAGTTTCCTGCTGTGTCCATAATTACTGTGTCATCTGAGTACTTGATGAACATCATCTCTGGGTCTGAGCTCCTAAAACAGAAAACAGGTGAGATGACAGAGCCTTGTGGTGATCCTGTAGAGATGGTTCTGGACGAGCTGCAATGACCATTGAATCTGATCAGCTGTTCTCTATTTGTCAGAAAGGAGAGGACCCAGAGAATCAGATGTGGATTGACATTCATGTTCTGGAGCTTTTGACCCATTAAGTGAAGACTAGATTAAAAGGCACTAGGGAAATCCACAAATACCATCCTGACGTATGTCTTGGGTTTCTCCAGGTGGGTGTAGGCACAGTGCAGTAGGAACAGAAGTGCATCATCAACACCCCTGTGCCACTTGTAAGCAAACTGGAGTGGGATACCTCCTTTTGTAGCTGGGGGAGAATCAGCCTTTCAAAGCTCTTCATCACCAAAGATGTTAAAGCTACAGGGCGGTAGTCATTGTTGCAGTAGGGGTTGCTCTTTAGGTACTGGGTATATGGTGGATGATTTCCATATTGAGTGTTCTGCCAGAGTGCGGTTAAAAAGCTCACAGGAAACACCTGACAGTTGCTTATGGCAAATCTTTAGTAGGCGACCACTAATGTTGTCTGGCCCAGGTGCTTTGTCCTTTTAAATACAGCTTCTACATCTTTTGGTTGAAGCTCAACATTTTTTTACAGTGTGCAACATGTTAGATAAGTCAGAGATCAGCTCATTCCTTTCCATTGAAAAGTCATATTGGTCAAATCTACACTAAAACTAGATGGCAGCAGTGTGTGTGCAAAGTTTCAGATTGATCCAGTGAAACATTGCAATATTGGACTATTTTGTATCAAGTCTGCCCAAATGTGACGAATTGGTCAATTCATACATTTTCAAGTACATAACTATAGAGAACATACAAAAATGATATGGTAATACAAAATGTAAATTTACACACTCCCAGGAATGTCATACATGATGGATCATTAGCTTATATACTAACTCACACATCTAGATGGCCGGGCGGGGTGGGTGTGGAGCCAGAAACAGCAAGGGTTCAAACTGTAAAACCCAGTTCCAACATTTGAATATAAAAATTGATTTTATCAAACAAAACTATGCTACATTTTATCTCTGGGACCCTCAGGATGACAAATCAGAGCGAGATTACTGAATTTAAGTACATTATTTACCTTCAGAGGTGAATGTATCAAACCAGTTGCCATGATAACTTTTTTGTTGTTGTGCACTCTCCTCAAACAATAGCATGGTATGTTTTCACTGTAATAGCTACTGTAAATTGGACAGTGCAGTTAGATTAACACGAATGTAAGCTTTCTGCCCATATAAGACATGTCTATGTCCTGGAAAGTTTGCTGTTACTTACAACAGTCATGCTAATCACATTAGCTCAACCGTCCCGTATATGGGACACCGATCCCGTAAAGGTTAACACAACGCCCCCGTACAGAAGACGCCTTCATCCAATGACTTATGTGTAATGTAATGGAACTGGGAGTCACGATCAATGGCTAATTTCTAGTTAGCTTAGCTAGCTAAGCCGTACTAGCTAACATTAGCTAGGTAACTACCATTATTTTCCCATTTTATAAGTGCCAGCTACCAATGATTCAGCTGGAAACTAGCTAGTTTACGTTAGCCAAACTTCAACAAGTCAAGTGAAGTATTGTATGCTTGAAACAACACCAGTTGAATTGCTAACTTGCTAGCTAGCTATTTTTCGTGACAAACTAGGAATATCTAGGTCACAATATTTGCATATCAATAGTGTTATCAAATATTTTAACAAACAGTCAACACATAGATATGTCCATATACTTACCGGAGTACCTTGTTATGAATCGGTTTTTAAACGTGGCAGTAAGAACGACAGAAGGCCAAGCTCCCCTTCACTAGCAGCACAAACGATGACGTCACTTTTGTATTGTAATGAGGAATCCTTTAAAAATAAAAGCCAGCCTTTCAAAACATTGCAATGTGGATAACTCATTCAAAAGATATTACATTTTAATCAATGTCAATTTTTTATTTTGCGTAAAAGCAAATGCAAGAAGGACTTTATGGAAACAATTACAAATATGCTCAAATATATATATATTTTTTAAGACTACTATCGAAAAATACAATGTTCAGATTGGTATTATTATTATGTTAAAATCATTGGGCTGTAGAGAAAATACTATTCTATGTGCTGAGGTAAACGTGGGGTTGGGAATACTCAGTAGGGTCTGTAGTATCTATATATGGTGTTATTTCATGGGGACTGTGGTCTAAATAACCAGCAGCACTTTCTACTACGCGGCAGGTAGCTTAGTGGTTAAGAGCATAGTGCCAGTAACCGAAAGGTCGTTGGTTCTAATCCCCGAGCCGACTAGGTGAAAAATCTGTCGATGTGCCCTTGAGCAAGGCACTTAACCCTAATTGCTCCTGTAAGTCGCTCTGGATAAGAGCGTCTGCTAAATGACACAAAAACAAAACAATACTCTGTAGGCTTATAAATTACATATTGGCTTATAGAGAAAAAACAACTATTCTATGTGCCGAAATGAAGGTGGAGTTGGAATTACCCAGTAGGGTCTGTATAATCTATATATGGTGTTATTACTTGGGGGACTGAGGTCTAAATACCTAGCAGCACTTTCTACTCCACCCACTCCATTGGTCCCAATATAATACACTATGGGGCCGATTCCGACCCTTGTTAAGCAGTGCATAAATGGAACATAATTCACTTTTTATGCACTTTTCTCTATGGCCCGATTCCGACCCGAGTTAAGCACACGTAAATGGAACGTTATTCCCTTTTATGCACTTTTCTCTCTGCATATTCTGACCTTAAGTATGAGAATGGCATGCTGTTCACCCGCTATTAATTCGTGGTGGAGATCTAAGAAATGAAGGTGTGGTGGACGTGTCTACAGATAAGCCATATTCTGACCTTTACTTAATGCCCTCATAATTCCACCACCTTTACGCACGAGGAAACCATGAATAAGGTCGAGCGAACCTGCCAGTTCCAAGTGGGAAAAGGCATCTACTTTATTTGAAGGCATCTACTTTATTTTTCCAATAGAAATAACAGCATTCTCCATGCACCGTAATTTATACATGGATTAAGAGCTATTGATAAGAGCTAGGTAAATGAGTAAGGTAAAGGGGATTGTAAATACACATAGCAATTGTTTTAGATAATTCTTCCTTATGATTTCTGGAGACGAATGTGAAACCAGCCACATGGAAGCAAATAGAAAATCATATCAACATGACATGTATTGCGTCCCCTTTTCCGCAGTGATATAGGCTATAAATAGCTGTGCTGTTATTCAGAATTTTAATTGTGTGCCCTCAAAATTTGCGTGGATGAAATTTGGACACCCAAGCTATAGGCTTCTGTAGGGCTGAACCTGCTGAGATGATATATGCACTTTATAATGTTTTAATTATAGCCTATGCCCGGGCTTTTTAACGTTTTATTCTACAATTTGTATGATGTTAAATGTTAGCCACTATCGGAAGCTACCATCAGTAATACCCACATACATTTATAACTGTCACTTTAGTGCTAGTTTTCTTCAATTTGTAGCTTACCTTTTGCATCATTCCATTCTATTCAATTTACCTTTCTTTGTTTTTCCTGAGGGTCGCTAGCGTTAGTGGATCATATTAGGCTAACGTTGTGCAATAATTTGGGACATGCAGCCAATTTGAATCATTATGGAATCATTATGAAACCTGGTGCCTGGCGCATGATTCACAACTAGACCGTTGTCATACAGTTCCATGATTAGTGACAATTAGGTTCGATTTATAGGACTATTGTTCAACCCCTATTGTACACTTTATCCACCTTCCAATGTTCCATGGATTGAACTTGAATATGACAACGTTCAGTATGAATCAAACCACTGTATTTTATATTCCTCAATATGTTTTGTGTGTAAAGGCTCTCCAAACCAGTTTTTGTATGATTCATACATACTTTCCTAACCCTAAAAGTTGCCTAAATAATCTAGAAAATCAGAGTATTTTAAAATCTATCAGTTGGTACTGAGGCGTAGACAAATATGCATATATTTAGATGGATTTATTTCATTGATCCCTATATTCTGACACTGTTCTCTCTGTGTATTCTAGTGAGTCTGTTGACAAAATTATAATTAAAGGTACACCATATTTAAAGGGATGGCTTAAGATAAATGTACTGAAAACCCAATTGAATGAAAACCCCACAAGAAAATCAGTTCGCCAGCAAGTGGGGGGGTTTCAGTGATTAATTAAATGTCTTCAGTGCGCTAGGGAACCACGCCTGCAAAGCCCGTTAAGCACCTGCATAAGGTAAGTTTGAGTACCAACTACTGTGAAGTGCGTAGGAAAGGCGTGCATAGAAAAGGCTTACATAAGTCGGAATCGGCCCCTATAGGCCTATAAATTACATATGGCTTAAAAAAGAGAAGTGGGGGTGGGAATACTGTAGCTCAGTTGATAGAGCATGGCGCTTGCAACGCCAGGGTTGTGGGTTCGTTTCCCACGGGGGGCCAGTATGAAAATGTATGCACTCACTAACTGTAAGTCGCTCTGGATAAGAGTGTCTACTAAAATGTAAATGTAGGATCTATATATGGTGTTAGTTCTTGGGGGACTGAGGTCTAAATACCCAGCAGGACTTTTTACACCCACTCCTTTGGTCCATAGAGAAAAAACTATTCTATATGCTGAAGTAAAAGTGGGGTTGGAATTACTCAGTAGGGTTTGTAGAATCTATATATGGTGTTATTTCTTAGGGGACTGAGCACTTTTTACCCCACCCACTCCATTGGTCCCAATGCAATACACTGTAGGCCAATAAATTACATATTAGAAGTGCTCCTGAATAGAATGGACCCCCTTTTACTGCGACACCACGTACAGGCAATTATGTATGGTGCAATATGTATGTTCAATATGAAAAAAACGTACTACATTTAAACTGATTGGCCACTCTATAAAGGCCGCAAAATGAGCAGCAACGCTCCTAGGGGTGTAAACTCTGTGGATTTGGAAACTACAAGTGCTACTGAGTAGAATGGAACCCCGTTTTACTGTGACACAATGTAGGTACAATAAATTATAAAGTACACACACATTTTTTTTTGTGACCATTTAGCCTTGAAAAAATACACAAATAAATCACTTAATATCTTATAGAAATACTTTAAATTATTCTTTGTATGATAGCTAGTATAAAATATATCAATAATTGTGCACATTTGCCATCATTTTCGCCCTAATTATTCAGTTACAAAGAATACAGGTCATAACTCTTACTTTGAAGGATTCCAAAAAATCCATGCCCCGGAAGTACTTAGTTATCCTTGCCTACTTCACAGTGGGGCCGCAATGGATTTTCCACACAGCCAATCACAAGTCAGAGGGGTGAAGGCGCTAATTTGACCTCTGTTCCACCATCAAGAAAATGCTCATTAACAGGGATGTAACCAAATTTGTCCACAAAATTTGAGAGAAATACCCTTTTTGTGCGTATGGAACATTTCTGGGATTTTTTATTTCAGCTCATGAAACATGGGACCAACACTTTACATATTTTTGTTCAATATAGTATAAAATATATTGATAATTGTGCACGTTTTCCATAATTTTCGTCCTAATTATTAATTTACTAAGTATACAGGACGGGACTCTTATTCTGAATGATTCCAAAAATCCGTGACCTGGAAGTACTTAGTTATTCTTGCCCGCTTTACACACTGAACGACTTCATAGCGGTGTAATTTTTTAGCACTTGTATTTGCGTTATTGTTACTGAACCAGACGGGGTCGAGGAGGTAGGAGACCGCTGTATTTCAAGTAAATAACGTTTAATAACTACACAGTCCACTAGTGAGTCACTATTGTGTTACAATTAATAATTTATTGTAAATATATTAATCGTTTCGAGAGTTCATGGCTGGCAGGTAAGGTTAGTTAACTAGCTAACGTTAATTCAACGCTAACGTTATTCACTCAGCCAACCATGGGTATATTAATTAGCTGCAACTAAAACGAGAGTTTCTATTGGATAAATTCAGTGAAGTCCCTCTCTATTCCGTTTAAGAAACGTTTAGCAACAGAATCGGCGGAATGAATACACCCTTGCTAGCTAATTTAACGCTACTCAGCCAACAAGTTAGCTAGCAATTGTGTTGTGAGTGACAGCTCATTGCACTACAATGTCACATCATTTTTCCCCTCCATATTGCAGGTGTCCATAAACAGTAACAAATCATGAAACAGCTGCCTGCAGACACGGTGCGGCTTCTTTCCAGCTGTCAGGTCGTCACCTCTGTCGTAAACGTGGTGAAGGAGCTGCTGGAGAATTCCTTGGATGCTGGTGCCTTGAGCATCGACATTAAACTGGTAAAATATTATTTTACCCATTACTGTGGCCAGGGAAGCACATGAAAATCACTAATGGCATGTTGAAATTGTCACATTCTAAAGCACATATTTGACTTGCTTTCCCTGGCAAGAATTTGGCCTACTTAAAGGGCAATTACACCACTTTTCAACCAAATTTTCATTATCTCCAGCACAATAAGTTTATTCATATGTTAAAACGACGTATTTCTACATGGGGTGTCAGGTAGCCTAGTAGTGGTCCGTTGTGTGCACAGTTCAAAAGCAATTGTTTACGCAATCCAAAAACAGTCCATTATAAATCGCAATCTATCATGATTTGAAAGCTTGTTCTATTGCCAACATGACTAACTAAGTTATAAAATACAATCTTAGAGTGTTAGGCTTTCACAAGGCAATTCAGAGAAACAGATCATCATTTTGGTGCGCATAGAAAGGAGTCATGAGTGCATTCAGGTGTGTTTGCTGCGCACATTTTCTTAAATAAACAAACAGGCTCATTCTGTTCAGAACAACCCAGGGTATGACGCCATGTCATCTTGTAACTACATCAAACATAGTTTTCATAAAAGTAGACATTGTATGTAACAAGAGATTTATGATTTGGAAATGTGAAGTGCACATTTGGACTCATATGGCTTGCTTGTATGACATCAAAGAGGTATTTATTATAATCCTCATCTGTCAAAATACATAGTAATCTTAATTTACAGCATTTCACTCACGCAAACAACAAAAAATGTGCAAAAGTTGCCCAATTACCGGAAGGGATGGGGGTAACTTCTTGTCGCGCGGTGCTCAAATTCAGAACAGCTGTCAGTCAAAACCATACAGCACTGTGAAGCGCAGAGCCAGAGCTCTAGCGTCATGTATAGCATGTTACTGTACAGGCACTACGTTCCAATTTAGGCGCTTATAAGTGCCCAAATCTGCCATTTTCAACCCGTATACGAGTACGAGCGTAAAGGGTTACTTCTACCCTGCATTTTTTTAGGACCTTGTCTTTTGAACCACAGATCATAGAAACGTGCTGTTTTCACATATGTAGACACAATGGTTTGGTGCTGGAAATAATGAATATAAGGTTGAAAAGTGGCAGAATTGTCCTTTAAGGGATGCTGTTTAACCTGTCATGAAAAAATGAATGTAGCTAGCCACACACACACTGTCTCCAACTCCCAATACTGTCTGAAATGGTTGTAGTGTACTCATGGTCATGTCATCTGAATTCCTAAGATATTTTCCCATTTCGAGTGGGCTCGGCTCACCTGCTCTCAGTGTGAGCTTGTTTTTCTTGGCATGGCGGAATACTTGAGTTCACTCTCATCAGTGCAGTCTTTGCCCACTTCAAAGCCATTTCTTAATGAGCTGTCAGCAGTAATCCTTTCAGGCAGCACAGCCAGCCTCTGAGGACATAGTGAAGCTTTTTTATTGGACTAATATCTCCAACTCTTCTCCTATATTGCCAAGAGGAAAGCAAATCCACTTATGAAGAGGAAAACATTTTTCCGGAACTGTGAACACCACATCATCAATATCAAAAGCCCTCCAAGCATCTAGCACATAAACCTGCCTGTATGGAAGGAAGGAAGCGAATGTTTTATTGAAGCACAATTTATTATTTTCTTGTACTTTCTCCTCTTGAATTGGAAACTAAGCTGCAGTGGACACTAAAATATTGTCAGATCAACCCACAAAAGGTACTTTAAGAACTTAGGTGTTAATAGGACACAAAACTCAATCTGCTTTTGAGACTCTTTGATGGGACAATACTGAACTGACTTCAATTTCTTAATGAACTGCATTCTCTGTTTTTTGTGTATGTCATGTGTCTTAGGAGAATTATGGTCTGGATCGAATAGAAATCAGAGACAATGGCTCTGGCATCAAAGCTGCTGATACTGCTGTGATGGCTGTGAAACACTACACCTCTAAGATCAGCAGCCACGATGACCTGGAGCACCTGGCGACATATGGCTTCAGAGGAGAGGCCCTGTGTTCCATCTGCGCTGTGGCAGAGGTCAGACATAGCTGTCTTTTACACAATTCTGCTCCAAAAAGTCCAAAGCGGTACTAAGCAGCAGTGATAGATTTGTCCCGTTGTCTCCCGCCAGGTAGCTGTCACGACAAAGACGTCCGAGGATGACGTCGGGACCCAGTACACGCTTGACCTCACGGGAAGTGTTGTTTCCCAGAAGCCCTCTCACCTAGGGCAAGGTTTGTCTTTTTCCTTTTTACTGAAACAGAGGATTGATTCCCTCAGTTTCCAACAATATTTATTATGTATACTTAACAGAGAAAAATGTTATGGGTAGACATGAGCTTTGATGTCTTTTCAGGTACCACAGTCTGTGCGCTGAAGCTTTTTAAGAATCTCCCAGTGAGGAGGCAGTACTACGCCAACACGAAGAAGTGCAAGGAGGAGTTGAAGAAGGTGCAGGACCTGCTCATGGCCTATGCCATTATAAAACCAGAGCTGAGACTCACCCTCACTCACAATAAGGTACAACTTCATTCTCATTATTTATGAATCTTTTGCACACACTTATACTTCTTACCACAAGGTGTCCTCATCTGTATATTCCATGAAACCAATCCCTGCATACCAACTCCAGTAATCACTGTTTAAACGTCATTAATGCTGTCTATGATTTGATACGTTAGTGGTGTCTTGATGGGGCTTAAAATGGTAGATAATCTTATTCTAGGGATGTGCATCTCTCCTTACAAGCACAATTCGATACGCATCTAGATACATGGGCTCCGATACTATACAGGAACGATACTTTTAGTTTGAAACGATTAGATCTGAGCTGGATCTGTCTCAGCTGACCTCTCTCTGTGTGTGTGTGTGTTTGTATGATGTAGTGTGTGAGCTGAGCCATAGGGCAGACTGAGCATCTACCACGATCAGATTGAGGGGGGCAATTTATGTTTTTGTCCCCCCCACTTTTTATCTGAAATTCTCATCACCCAGTGATTAACTTGTCATATAGAAGATAAAAATGTTTTGAGCTAATAATATGTCAATATTTATCTTTAGAAATTAGCTAAGACATACATATCCAATTAATATAACACAGCTTTGGATTTCACCCATGTCACAAAAGCTAATGTTTTTGACCGTTTGGAACTTTACGGAGGAGAGCTGCTCTCTTCTCCTGTTCCGACCAGTGCAGCTCACAAAAATTATTGATGTCCTTGTTATGAAATTACACTTTTACCCTGTTCATGTAAAAATGACCGAAAAGCCTCAATCAGCAGTTACATGTGCAATCCGCAAGATGTGAGTTGTGTCCACTCCGGTAGCCCACACAGCTCCGCCGGTAAAACACAATTTTCTACAGCGCATTTGGTAAGAATGACCCAGCAAGTTGCATTGGTTGTCCTGCAATAAAGCCTATGATTTCATGTTGCGAAAGCCATTTTACAAACATCTGAATGCTGAAGGTGCCGCACAGGTGTAGCCTACATAAATTAGAACAGGGATAGGGTATGCCTAGCTACCTTGCAGCTGCTCACGCCAATGATTCTCCCGCACTGTGCGCACAGTTATCTGACTTGTAGATCAGTGTCATACGCAGGTACGGTGCCTTCAGAAATTATTCATACCCCTTGACTTATTCCATATTTTGTTGTGTTACAGCCTGAATTCAAAATTGATTACATCTACATACAATACCCCATAATGACAAAGTGAAAACAAGTTTTTAGACATTTGTGCAAATTTATTGAAAATGAAATACAGATGTAATTTACACTGAACAGAAATATAAACGCAACAATTTCAAAGATTTGACTAAGTTATAGTTCATATAAGGAAATCAGTAAATTGAAATAAATAAATAAATGAGGCCCTAATCTATCGATTTCACATGACTGGGAATACAGATATGCATCTGTTGGTCACAGATACCGGTACAGTTGAAACCGGGATTCATCTGTGAAGAGCACACCTCTCCAGCGTGCCAGTGGCCAATGAAGGCTAGCATTTGCCCACTGAAGTCGGTTACAATGCCTAACTGCAATCAAGTCAAGACCCTGGTGAGGACGACGAGTTCGCAGATGAGCTTCCCTATGACGGTTTGTGCAGAAATTCTTTGGTTGTGCAAACCCAAAGTTTCATCAGCTGTCCGGGTGGCTGGTCTCAGACGATCCCGCAGGTGAAGAATCTAGATGTGGAGGTCCTGGGCTGGCGTGGTTACACGTGGTCTGCAGTTGTGAGGCCGGTTGGACGTACTGCCACATTCTGTAAAACGACGTTGGAGGTGGTTTATAGTAGAGAAATTAACATGACATTTTTTGGCAACAGCGCTGGTGGACATTCCTGCAGTCAGCATGCCATTTCCACGCTCCCTCAACTTGAGACATCATTGGCATGTTGCATTTATATTTTTGTTCAGTGTATATATTTATATTCCAGACTCTGACATTGCTCGTTCTGATATTTCTTAATTCCTTTATTTTTATTTTTTTGATGTGTGTATTTTGTTTTGTTAGATATTACTGCACTGTTGGAGCTAGAAACATAAGCATTTCTCTGCACCTGCGATAACATCTGCAAATAGTGTACGCAGCCAATACGATTTGATTTGAGATTCAGTTTCAATCAGTGGCCACTTGGAATATAACATTAGGGGAGGGGGTCAGAGGAGTTCCACGACCACCGTATACTTTTCATTGAAACCACTCGGAGATCATCATGGGAGGAGTGTGCCCCCATTTCATGGCATCAGCAGTTGGGAGACATATCCCGTATCCCGAACTTTGCACTTCAGCCTGTGTTAGGTTTCATGGCTTCTCCAAGTGCTTTTTACGGGAGTGATCTGTTTACAGTCACTAAATTGCATATTTCATAGCATAGACGTGTGCTGCTGCGGGCAGCATGCTATCAGAAATCAACACCCTGGAGATGTACTCGCTTGTGGACACACCAATGACAGGCCCACCCGTGGGTGTGAAAATGTGTTCGCTCTTTCTCCTGGACTACTTTCCTCTCACATACATCTGATACGAAGGAAAATCTGAGGAATCCATGCCTCGGTGGAGGGTGCACAGTGATGAGGAAGATTGTGTAACCTTGTGGCCACTGTGGTCAGCTTCCATTATGTATTGGACATTGATCCATTGGGTTGAATAATATGCTCAGATACATGCTGATTTGAGAGTGGTGTGAACTAGTGTCCGTTTTACAAGCTCCAAGGTCCGAGCAGACTTGCTGATTCAGTAGAACTGCTCTCACAGTATGTGACCTGACATATGCACCAGTGCGCACTAGCTTGTTCTCTAGCTTTCCCCAAACCCCCTGGTCTGGTTCAGGTCTTTCTAGAACAGTTGACACAGTAAACCTCTCTCCTAGCCCCTCTTGTGCCACCACACAGGTAAGGGAAGTGCTACAGGAGAGGCTTTGATTGGTGGTCAGCGTCTACTGTCTTGATTTCGAGATCCGGCAGGTGGTCTTTTTTTAGCCAGACTGAAAATAAGCTGCTGCGTGTTGTTGCAGGTGGTGGTGTGGCAGAAGGCCAAGGTGTCCGATCACAGGATGGCTCTCATGGCTACACTGGGGCCCAACGCTGTGGCCCACCTGCTCCCCGTCCACCATCAACAACCAGAGGTCAGTCAAACACTCACACCAGCATCACTCCGTCATGACACTGGTCCATCCAAACCAGTTATCATAGATAAAACATTGCTGTTCTACTGCAATAATGCAATTTAACTATGCTAAATAAGTGAAAAACTGAAATTAGATATGAATTCTAAAACACAGCACAGGACCAACGTTGTTGGCCCTTACCCCAGAAACTCCCAATCTGTTTTGATTGAACCCTCTTTCGAGTGGCTATTATAATGTAGTCTCATGCGCCACATGCAATTTGATCAAGCAAGGCTACACATTAGCCACAGTCAAGGGCTTTAATGTAATACCTCAGTCCTGAAATCTGCTAGCAGGTGGCTGTTCTTGGAGGTGTCCACACAGAGCTTGACTTAAACATTGCTGGTTTTGCAGTACTGTCCCCTCCTGCAGTGCTCAATGACACCAATTACTATTTTATTGATTTCATTCTCTCCCAAAAGTATATGTCAGTCATATTTTTCTGGGTTTTACAATAAGTGCCCTGAGATTCCCCTAACCAAGAGTACAATGAGAGATACAAAAACTGGGCACCATTAAGGATGGGGTGTGACCTTTTTGCATAATTTACATCTGAGTTCTTTTTGTTCTGAATTGGGACCTGATGTTTAAACTATCCTAACTATACCCATATAGACAGATCCTACACAATAAGTAATCCCATTATGATACCATGGCACGGTCACAGGTGCTTCTGTTGTTCATCATTACATACATTATAATACTGAATCCTGCCTCCAAAATAGAAAAAGAGGACATGTAAAGAGTCAGAGCACCGTGTGACTCGAATGGCGTGTGATGCAAATGGAAGGGGCAATCATGAAACGATATACCAGAACTGTCTTTACAAGTCAAAGCCATTCGTACCCTTGTAACAAATGTGGCACTGAATTAAATTAGAAGAGATTGTGTGACCTGTGGTGCATGTGGATGGCCCAGCGTCATAGAGAGACATAGCACGGCTGCACTGGCACCCAGCCACTCGTCCTCCCACTGCCCTCCAGTCTTGGCCAACACCAGGGTTCCCAGAGACCCTCTCTCCATATCCTGGGTGTGTTCCACAGTCTGCATGAACCTTGCTCTGGATGGTGTTGGTTCAGCTACAGAATGGACAGGTCCACCGTGTGTGTGTGTGTGTGTGTGTGTGAGAAACCCAAGAGAAATACTAGACAGCAAGCTTATTAAATGACTACACCAAGAACTCGTGATTTCAAGCGAGTATATGATGTTGGTTGGCTGTTCGGCAGCTATGTCTATGCCCTTTTCTCCTTGTGTGAGAGATTTGCTTTGCTGCTGGTAATTGAGTTGGCTGTGGAGCGTTAAGTTTCTGCTTGGTCATGGTAGGTGTTGTGTGGCTGCTACCTGCCGTGCATCTCCCGGCTAATGTGGCCTGACAGATATGGAGCACAAGTCCCTTTCCCCCGTTTGCTTTGTTGTTATTTTTCAGCAGGACTCTGGGTCCCAGTTATGAGAAGGTTCATTGGCCTTTGTCCTCCCAGTAGCAATGAAAGAACGCTTATTGGCTCCCCCTTCTTTCGCCGAAGCTTAGCGATCACGGAATCCAGTTCAAAGATTCCACACGCAATTCTGGCAAGTTGATGTAGGTGCCATGCCTCTTGTGGAACAAAATGTGACACTCATTTTGGCAACGTGACAACACACAACCATGCCCTTTGTGGCAAAGGTGCCATTGGTGCTCCCATAACTTGACCTAATGAGCAGAACGAGAAGAAACAACATCCTCAAATAGCGTTGCATCAATTAACTGGCTTTTCATTTACTATGTGTTAAGAAGTTATGAGAAGTTTTGCATTGCTCATTTAAAATGAGCAGTGTGCCAATCTAAAACCAGAACAATGTGTCCCTGGAACTACATCTTCCATGTGTGAGGATAGTGTGTTCTTTTGTTTTGCGGTAACGCATTACATATAGCCCAGCTACATTGATTGCTTTGCAATTTGTCCCTCTCTTGCCTGTTACATAACATTAGCCTTAAGTCTGGCTCATGAAACTCATTATCCAGATAAGGAAATGTTTTTGTCTACCAATTTGGGTTTTTCCTCTCAACATTCTTAGAATGTCCTATAGACCCACCCTTTTAATTTATGCGGTGAGAGGTCTGCTTGAGTAATCAGTCATTAGCCAGGGAGAGATGATCACTCATCGGGTAGGACACCAAGCCAAGATGTGTTCCAGTTCCGAGCGCATGGGTGTGACACGTGAAGATGTGTGCAGACAGACTGGGGAACACAGCCTGGCCCGCTGCTCAGGTCACCTGAGAAAAGTTTGAGTCAATCTTAGGACCCTGGCCTGCGTCAATCCTAGGACTTCTGTTTTGCAGATTTAGGTAGGTCGTCTTGCAGATTTCAAACCTCAAAGGTCTTACTTAGTTTGTTTTGTTATTTTCCTTTTAACTTTGGTGCCTATTATATTTAGTATTTCATCACCTTAGGCAAGACAAATTGTTTGACACATTTTGTATTAAAACAATTTTTTTGTAAAGAACTCCATACTCGTGGTCACGCCTTGACAAATCGAGAGTTTTCAAGAGGCTTATCTGTAAGTGTGTCAACGAGTATCTGCGGTGAACCTGGGTCAGTTTTGCTGTACAGCTTTTGTAATTTCTAGAGCGGGGTCCTGTGGCAGTGAACACTGCTGCCAATGAGGCCCAGATACCTCTACACGACTCATAATAATAGAGCTCATTCATGGCCAGGCAGACAGTGGGCAGGATCACCTGTGTCACAGTAATTGACAAATGTTTTAATGGCAAAGTATACGTAATGTACATGGCTATTGTCAAGGTTTCAATGCCAGTAATTAGAGATTTCGTTAAAACTCCAATTATATGGCCGTAATGCTCGCCAACTGCAGAGCTTGTTAATTTAGAATTGTTTGCCTGAGTTATGCAGTACACGGTGGCTAATTGAGTAATTTGGAGCTGGTTCTCTTTTCGCCAACACTTTCGTCTATCACATGCCGCCAACATTTAATTCCTAGAATTAAGAAGCTTGGAAACAGCAGTTCGATGTCATTGGTTGTCCAAACAGTTTCCAAGTGTGAACAGCTTGTGATGTTTCTGTTGAAAAAAAAAAAAGTTAATCCTTAAAGGGATATTTCACCCAAATTACAAAATGACTGGTTTCCCTACCCTGTAAGCAGTCTATGGACAATGTATGACAGCAATCCATGCTTTTGTTTAGTTTCCCTTAGCACTGTTTCCACATGCTAATGTTTTAGCATTTGTGGCACAAATCCCATTCAAGTCATGGGACCGATATGGGTGTTTTTCACACGTTATGTCCAAATCATCTGACAGGATCTAAAATTGATTGTGAAGCTTAACAAAGTCACTTATAGATAATTTGAACATGATGTGAGAAAAATGCTAATATCAGTCCCCGTGACTTGAATGGGATTTGTGCCACAAATGCAACAAAAAAAAGCATGGATTGCTGTCATGCCTTGTTCATAGACATAGGAAACCAATATGTAATTTTGTAATTTGGGTGAACTATACCTTTTTAAAGATGTGAAACCCTTGAGGATACGGCATGAATCGATTTGATAGTGTACTTTTTAAAATTTCAAAGTCACTGGGATTATATTGCTCAAAGACTTGGTTTGAAGTTATTTTAAGATTTTGGCGTGAAATTTTAAAACATTCTAATATTGGGTAACTGGTTTCTGGTTAGGCCCTAGCACTAAACAGCTGATTCAAATAATCAACTCATCAAGCTTTGATTATTTGAATCAGCTGTGTAGTGCATGGCCAAAAACCAAAACGTGCACCCCTTGGGGTCCCCAGGACCGAGTTTGGGAAGCGCTGGCCTAGGTAAACAACGAAAGCATAGATTACTGTCTCTCCTTGTCCATAGAAGGAAACAAATACGTTTTTTTTCTAATTTGGGTGAACTATCCCTTTAGTACCTTTTATTTGACTACTTTTACATGGTATTTAAATGACAGATGCATTGTAAGTACAGTATCGGTACATATTGTTATAAATTATGCAAAAAGCATGTTTAACTGCAGTAGCTATGTAACAATGTGTACATCGAATTTGTTTTAACACGATGTTCCAGATACCTGTATCGCAAGAATCAAGTATTTTTTTCAACTTCTGTTTTTGAGTGTTTTGTCTTTTTGGTCTCGTCTCCTTCATTCCTTCTGTACTGTGTGCACTGTGCACCTTCCCACTCGCACACAGACAACAAGCCCCTCCCCCTGCCACTCACAACAACAAAGAAACTAAAGATCACTTCTTCCTCTCTGACAACAAGCGGTTTCAACTTGGTATTTGCATTTGAGGTTTGGTCCGACGTAATCGGTCATATGGACACCGAAACACATTGAGACATTATTTTACCCTAATAGAGAACTTAACCTTTGTAACGATACCCTTTTTATGTCTCAACTCCCAAAATGTTGAACAGAGCACAACCTACTAAGACGGGAGGATCAACAATGAACATGATTGGAAAATGTATGCTCACTTTCTATTGTGCGGCATTGCGGTACCATGTACCACTAGTCTGTGTTTTATAAATGTGCAATGAGCATTAAAAAGATGCATTTGTATAAGGAATTCTGAGGAATAAGCATCTTCTTATTCAGGTAGTTAGGCAACTTGATTTCAACATCTAAACAAAGTGAACAGGCTATTCAAACAGTTGTAGATGGACAGGAGGGTGTGTTCATAACAGTTCAACTGTTCTACCATATTAGCAAGCAAATAGATCCAAGTTGGCTAGACTATAAATATAAAGGTTAGCTGGCTTGTGCTTGAGAGATTGTTAATGGGACCTGTGTTAACGTTTTATAACGCCTGCTACCGTAAGTTGGTCATTATCAGTGGATGTGCGTTGTGCATGAGTCTGGTTACATTTGTAACAGAAAGGGCATTTTCATAGACTTGACAGCCAGATCAGTGATTATTGCAAAAAAGCAGGTTAAACTATTCTGATCAAATAATAAATAGTGTGAAGGCTTATATTTAGCCTAGGTATAACTTTACAAGCCCTGAATTCATTAGATTATTCTCGACTGTTTGAAATGCAGTGTATTGACCTTTACAGTGCCTTCAGAAAGTATTCACACTCCTTGACTTTTGCCTACACAAAATAACCCATAATGTCAGTGGAATTATGTTTTTTGACATTTTTACAAATGAATAAAAAATTATAAGCTGAAATGTCTTGAGTCAATAAGTATTCAACCCCTTTGTTATGGCAGGCCTAAATAAGTTCAGGAGTAAAAATGTGCTTAACAAGTCACATAAGTTACATGGACCCACTCAGTGTGCAATAATAGTGTTTAACATGATTTTTTCAATGACTACCTCATCTCTGTACCCCACACATACAATTATCTGTAAGGTCCCTCAGGCGAGCAGTGAATTTCAAACACAGATTCAACCACAAAGACCAGGGAGGTTTTTCCAATGCCTTGCAAAGAAGGGCACCTATTGGTAGATGGGTAAAAAATAAATAAAGCAGACATTGAATATCCCTTTTGAGCATGTTGAAGTTATTAATTACACTTTGGATGGTGTGTCAGTACACCCAGTCACTACTCAGTTGCCAGAGATGAAGGAAACGGCTTAGGGATTTCACCATGAGGCCAATGGTGACTTTAAAACAGTCACAGAGTATAATGGCTGTGATAGGATAAAACTGAGGATAGGTCAACAGCATTGTAGTTACTCCACAATACTAACCTAAGATTACAGAGTGAAAAGAAGGAAGCCTGTACAGAATACATATATTCCAAAACATGCATCCTGTTTGCAACAAGGCACTCAAGTAATACTGCAAAAAATGTGGCAAAGCCATACACTTTTTGTCCTGAATACAAAGTGTTATGTTTGGGGCAAATCCAATACAGCACATTTCTGAATAACACTCTCCATATTTTCAAGCATATTGGTGGCTGCATCATGTAATGGGTATGCTTGTAATCGTTGAGGACTGGGGAGTTTTTCAGTAAAAAAAGAAGCGGAATGGAGCACAGGCAAAATCCTAGAGGAAAACCTGGTTGTCTGCTTTCCACCAGACACTGGGAGATGAATTCACCTTTCAGCAGGACAATAACTTAAAATCACAAGGCCAAATCTACACTGGAGTTGATTACCAAGAAGACCATGAATGTTCCTGAGTGGCCGAGTTACAGTTTTGACTTAAATCTTCTTGAACATCTATGGCAAGACCTGAAAATAGTGGTCTAGCATTGATCAACAACCAATTTGACAAGAGCTTGAAGAATTTTGAAAAAGAATAATGGGCAAATGTTGCACAATCCAGGTGTGGAAAGCTCTTACTCAGAAAGACACCGCTGTAATCGCTGCCAAGGGTGCTTCTACAAAGTATTGACTCAGGGGTGTGAATACTTTATAGTATGTAAATGAGATATTTCTGTATTTTATTTTCAATACATTTGCAAACATTTGTAAAACAAGTTTTCACTTTGTCATTATGGGGTATTGTGAGAAACAAAATCAATGTAATCAATTTTGAATTCAGGCTGTAGCACAACAAAATGTGGAATAAGTCAAGGGGTATGAATTCTTTCTGAAGGCACTGCAATTGTGCAATAAAGCTTATTTAGAGGTTTTAAAAATCGAGATGTGAATCGCCCATAAGTTGGAAAAAATGTGTATATTATTTTTAGGCCATATCGCCCAGCCCTAACTCCCTGTAATCCATTTTTAGCGCACTAGAGTTGTTCTGATTATGAGGGGGGTCCCTGATGAATTTGCTATCACAAAAGGGAACCCATGTATTACATTGTACCTGCCTGTGTAATATGCATGTTAAAAGGCAGGGCCACTTGGTATGAAGTGAGATCAAAATATAAATGTAGAAAATATTATATTGTTTTGCACTGATAAATTGTTCCTCAGTTATTATGTTGGTTTTATTTATTTTAACAGATTGTAATAGATGGATTCTTTCCCAGACCTGGTATGGATTGCTCTTTAGCAAGCTCCAGTAACCCCGACAAAACATTTATCTTTGTGAATGATCGACCAGTCCACCAGAAGGATATCCTGAAGGTAAAAACGTTTTTTGTGTTAGTGAAATGTACATATGTTGTTTGTTGTGGTTTAGGTAAAGAAAATCAGCAGCCAATGTAATTGAGTTGTTCTATAAACAAGAGCTTTTGAAGTTGCTTGGACAAAATATTTGTTCTCTTCCTGTAGTTGTACACTAGAGCTGGGACGATAAACCAAACATTATCGACACGGACCATACCGATCACTTTTTGCTGATTTTGTTCATTATAATAAGTAGCCTATACTAAAGAAATATAACCTTTGAAATGAAATAAGTTTTCTAATATGGGTGATTGTTAATGGGACAATTGATGGCTACAACCATCAAACTATTACTAGTAGTTTCAAGGATAGTAAAACAAAAAGTTTTATAAACGTATCGTTCTATTTATCTTTATCACATCATTTCAGGCACTTTATTGCGATATGGATTTTTGTCCATATCGTCCAGCTCTAATATTCACGTTACATTCACCCTACATTCACACAAGTCGTCCAAGGAAGTCATAGACAACATTCACTATTAGAAATGTGGTTATTAGAAGCGCACCCAGTAGTATTTTATTTTATTTAACCGAAGATTAAAAATACATATAAAGTCGCTCCAGCTGAAGACCGCAATGCATTCACAATATAACCCAAAGGCTTATTTCCATTGTGGTCCTCTAAAGTATCACTTTGTCATCATATAGGCCTGTCTATTATCCCCAATGTAGCGCTCTGTCATTGATACTGTCACTTTATGTAAATGCTACAACACTGTCAATGTGAAGCATTGCTCATAGTATCACTGCAGTTCTGATACCTTCTCTCTGCTTGACCATCAGGTGGTCCGGCAGCACTACCTGGCTCAGTACCCGGCAGACTCTGCCCTCAATCGCTATCCCACTATGATGCTCAACATCACTGTTCCCGCATCCACTGTAGATGTCAACCTGACGCCCGACAAGACCCAGATTCTGCTCCAGAACAAGGTGCCGTTTTCCATTATTTTCTCTATTTCCTCGTAGACAGGTTGAAAGATTAGAGAACTAAGGGGAAACAGAATATAATGGGGGGGGGGGGGGGGCAGCTGCAGAACCAGTTACTTTTGGCTTTCAGACTGATTCAACTGCAAATATGCAATGCGAGATCCATTTAGCAAATTCACGATTTCCTTACGTGTAGAATCCATGTACTTGCTTTGGCTAGTAACCGTTACAGTCTCGTTACTTTTTAACTTCTCTTAAATGTAACTCCTCAAAACCACTTGATTGATTTTCTTTTATAAAAATAGAAAGTGCTGACAGTAAACCGTAAGTTGCCAATCACTTCTGTAGCCACCACCATTTGAAATAGGAGGAGCTGACAAGTGCAGTAATTAACCACAGACACTAAATTAACAGTTATGCACAGCCACTTCCTGTTAAACAGAAAGGGAAAAGTGAACAGCATGGGCATTAGTGTGTGGTGTTATTTCTCACTGAGACTTTGACTCTCAGGTGGCTGTGCTGGCTGCAGTGGAGATGCTGTTGGTTTCCCTCTATGGCCCTGGGTTGGGGTCTGCCACTGAGGCTCCACCAGTCACTGGAGAATATGATGGAGGCAGCGGCCTGCATGCTGGCCCATCACTGGGCGACTGTAGGGGAAACGCTGATGCAGAGGACAGTCTTGAGGAGCACAGTGTCAGAGTGGCCAAAGCTCCATCTGACTGCAGTGATGGCCCTCCATCCAGGGTAGTGGCTGGTGACCAGACAGCAAACACTAGCTCCTCCTCTTCCTCTGAAGACTGGATAGTCAACCTAAATCCAGGGGACTTTGACCTGACATTTCCACTATTGGAAGATTACATGGCTTCAACCTGCACCGGGACAACAAATCCAGGCCCGGCCAAAGGCCTGGAGAGGCTCAACAACCACGACAAAGGTCCTGACAAAGGCAAAGACGTCGAGCAGTTATCAGCAGTAAGTTGGAGCCGAGGCACGGCTCTGACGGACCCCTCCACAGGAGAGCCGTTGCAGCCCGTCAAGGTCCATCTGCCCACCGGATGCAGCAGTGACCTTGGCCAGGTCAAGGCCAAGGGTCAGAGCAGCCCTGGCAAAAAGGTTTCCAACGCTATAACGGAGAAACAGGCGGCGCTGACGGCCTACGACTTGATCAATAACCGTGCCATGAAGACCCCCCTGTCGCCTGCCTCCCTGTTTGAGAGGGAGACCCGGGCAGAGGTTCTCCAGGAGAAGCCCACAGCCAGCCTCCAGGACATCACCACTGCTGTGCAGGAGAGATGGAAAAACCTGGGGGAGGAGGACCGAAAGAAGTGGGTTTCCAGACTTCACCTTCGAAGCAGTTGTTTCCATTTATTATTATTAGCAAGGCAAAAAAATAGGTTGACCTGTCACTTGCATGTGTAAAATATGGCCCAGGAAATTTTGCTTGGCATATTCATGTTGCTACCCAGACAGAGAATTGTTGAGATGAGCTATGTTTATTTTCCAGACAACTGAATCTGATTACTAGGTTACATGGTCAATATTTTCGACTGTAAAACAGGTATTCTGTATGCTGAAATAACTCCCCTTTTTCCAAAGTATGCCATGCATCTTAGGCACTCAAAAGTATTTTGCTAGTGCTAGTCAGACGCTTAATACATTTAACTTAATATTCTGTATGTGGACACGCACTAACCCTCTCCTCTGTCTCGCCCGTCTGGTGCGGCTTGTTCCTAATCAAGACGTTGTCAGGAAGATCTTAATCAGCAAGTGCATAAGATGGGCCACGTTTCAGATGGATCAAAAATGTCTTGATATATAAATTATTAAGGTGTTCTAATATTTCATTTTGTTGCGGTTTCGACAAATAATAAGATGTAGGTGAAAGAAACTTATGATATACACTGAGTATACAAAACATTAAGAACACCTGCTCTTTCCATGACATAGACTGACCAGGTGAAAGCGTTGATCCCTTATTGATGTCACTTGTTAAATCCATTTCAATCAGTGTAGATGAAGGGGAGGCGACAGGTTAAAGAAGGACTTTTAAGTCTTTAGAGAATTGAGACATGGATTGTGTATGTGTGCCACTCCGAGGGTGAATGGGCAAGAACATATTTAAGTGCCTTTGAACAGGGTATGGTAGTAGGTGCTAGGCACACCAGTTTGTCAAGAACTGCAACACTGCTGGGTTTTTCACACTCAACAGTTTCCCGTGTGTATCAAGAATGGTCCACCACCCAAAGGACATCCAGCCAACTTGACACAACTGTGGGAAGCATTGGAGTCCACATGGGCCAGCGTCCCTGTGGAACGCTTTCGACACCTTGTAGAGTCCATGCCCCGATGAATCGAGGCTGTTCTGAGGGCAAAAGGGTGGGGTTCAACTCAATATTAGGAAGGTGTTCCTAATGTTTGGTGTATGAATATAATTTTTGAAAATGTAATAGAACATTTTGGTAGCACTATATAATAACTCCACGTAATAAAGCATTTATAATGGATTAGTAAATAGTTTATTAATTTACTAATCATTACTCCATTCATACAATGGTTAATATGGGTCCTTATAAACCATTTACTAATCATTAGTTAATTATTTTTACGTGGCCTCTACAGTGTTGGCTATTTATGCTTTATAAATACTTTATAAAGCTGATGCTCCTTAAGTTCTCAAAATAGCCTAGAACATAACCAATGGTAAAAGAATAAGCACACAACACAGGATGTTGAAGGAAATATATCAACCATTTTATTCACAAAAATTGTTGTGAAACAACTGTTGCGCGGACTTGAGGAAGAGTTGTAATGTACATGCTTTGCTAATGTCAACCGTGCGAATGCTAATTAATCATAAAACGGGGAGATGTAGTTTACAACTAGTGGACTTTTATTCCTTCATTACTGATATGCGATCGACGTAGACATGTTACATGTAAACTACATGACCAAAAGTATGTGGACACATGTTTGTCGAACATCGCATTCCAAAATCATGGGCATTTAATATGGAGTTGGTCCCCCCTTTGCTGCTATAGTATATTTGTTTACATAGCCAGCTAGCAAGTAGCTTGTTCTGTCCTGTTTCTACCGATGTAATTCATTTAGAAACTGGCCCAGCTTCATAACTAATCAGCTAACATTGGCGAACTCTGTAGTTAGTCTGTCAGGCAAGAAAGCAAGAGTTGATTGGAGGAGACTGAGTTTGTATGTGTGGGATGGGAGGCGTGTATCACACCTTTTTATAAGGAGAAAAAGAAAGAGGAAGGAAGAGAGAGACAGTGTGAGAGAGAGGGATTATGTTCCTGACCACAATTGCATCCTATTTGTTGCTCCTCTCCTCTCCCTCTGTTCCTTTAGGGCAGTGAAAGAGAAGGAAGTGATGTGGAGAGTCAGGGCTCAGCAGCAAAAGGCAGGGAGGAAGAGTTAGAGATGATTGGCGGGAGAGAGATGTGGACGGAGAGGAACATGGAGGGAGAGGAGGAAGCAGAGGGAGGGGAAGGAGAGCACACCTGAGAGGGGAGCCTATGTTTTCATGGGATGTGTCTGCCCCAAGTCCCACCATTCACCCTTGTACCACACAGCCTGGGCCTGAAGTGACAGTAGTAGGAGTTTTGGAGGGATTTTTAAGTGGTAGGATCTGTTCCAGAGCTTGTAATGGATTATAACAAGAAAATGGGCGGGGTTGACCATCTTGACCAACTGAGGAGCTAATGTTGGACGCACAGGCAGAAAATGGTGGAAGTAGGTGTTTTGGGGGACGCTCAACATTGCCATCATAAATGTGTACATTGTGTGGGGGACCCTGCAATGGCCCCTTCCCAGAAACTGCAGGTGCTGGTCCCTGAAGGTATTCAAAATGCAGCTTGTGCATTCACTTTGTGATACGGCTACAGTGGCAGGAAGAGGGGAGAGTGTGGCACCAGGGCGTGTGGACCGAGTTGTAACCTATTTGAAAGCTGTTGAAGTTTGAAGGGCGCAAGAGAGTGTTGTGCATCCTGAGTGGACGCAGGGCAAAGAGTGGGAGAGGTATAGAAACCTCCTTTGGGAGCTCTACGTGTTCTGTGTCACTTTGCAGGATGGGCCATGCTTCCAGAAGTTCCATGACATGTTGTAGGTTATATGCAAATGCTAAAGTGACAGTGTGAAATATGAATTGTTCTACAAATCTTTAATATGGAGTTGGTCCCCGCTTTGCTGCTACAACAGCCTCCACTCTTCTGGGAAGGCTTTCCACTAGCTGTTGGAACATTGCTGCGAGGACTTGCTTCCATTCAGTCACGAGCATTAGTGAAGTCGGGCGCTGATGTTGGGCGATTAGGCCTGGCTTGCAGTCGGCGTTCCAATTCATCCCAAAAGTGTTCGATTGGGTTGAGGTCAGGGTTCTGTGCAGGCTAGTCAAGTTCTTCTACACTAATCTCGACAAATGTATGTATGGTCCTCGCTTTGTGCACAGGGGCATTGTCATGCTGAAATAGGAAAGAGCCTTCCCCAAACTGTTGCTACAAAGTTGGAAGCACAGAATCATCTAGAATATCGTTGTATGCTGTAGCATTAAGATTTCCCTTCATTGGAACTAAGGGGCCTAGCCCGAACCATGAAAAACCCCAGACCATTATTCCTCCTCTACCAAACTTTACAGTTGCACTATGCATTGGGGCAGGTAGCGTTCTCCTGGCATCCGCCAAATCCAGATTTGTCCGTTGGACTGCCAAATGGGGAACACGTTTCCACTGCTCCAGAGTCCAATGGCGGCGAGCTTTACACCACTCCAGCCGACACTTGGTATTGCGCATGGAGATCTTGTTTACATACACCTTAGCCAAATACATTTAAACTCAGTTTTTCACAATTCCTGACATTCAATCCTAGTAAAAATGTCCTGTCTTAGGTCAGTTTAGATCACCACTTTATTTTAAGAATGTGAAATGTCAGAATAATAGTAGAGAGTTATTTATTTCAGCTTTTATTTATTTCATCACATTCCCAGTGGGTCAGAAGTTTACATACATTCAATTAGTATTTGGTAGCATTTCCATTAAATTGTTTAACTTGGGTCAAACATTTCGGGTAGCCTTCCACAAGCTTCCCACAATAAGTTGGGTGAATTTTTGGCCATTCCTCCTGACAGAGCTGGTGTAACTGAGTCAGGTTTGTAGGCCTCCTTGCTTGCATACGCTTTCTCAGTTCTGCCCACAAATTTTCTATAGGATTGATGTCAGGGCTTTGTGATGGCCACTCCAATACCTTGACTTTGTTGTCCTTAAGCCATTTTGCCACAACTTTGGAAGTGTGCTTGGGGTCATTGTCCATTTGGAAGACCCATTTGCGACCAAGCTTTAACTTCCTGACTGATGTCTTGAGATGTCGCTTCAATATATCCACGTAATTTTCCTTCCTCATGATGACATCTACATGATGCTGCCACCCCCGTCCTTCACGGTTGGGATGGTGTTCTTCGGCTTGCAAGCAACCCCCTTTTTCCTCCAAACATAACGATGGTCATTATGGCCAAACAGTTATATTTTTGTTTCATCAGACCAGAGGACATTTCTCCAAAAAGTACGATCTTTGTCCCCATGTGCAGTTGCAAACCGTAGTCTGGCTTTTTTATGGTGGTTTTGGAGCAGTGGCTTCTTCCTTGCTGAGCGGCCTTTCAGGTTATGTCAATATAGGACTCGTTTTACTGTGGATATACAGTGAGGGAAAAAAGTATTTGATCCCCTGCTGATTTTGTATGTTTGCCTGCTGACAAAGACATGATCAGTCTATAATTTTAATGGTAGGTTTATTTGAACAGTGGGAGACAGAATAACAACAAAAAAATCCAGAAAAACACATGTCAAAAATGTTATAAATTGATTAGCATTTTAATGAGGGAAATAAGTATTTCACCCCTCTGCAAAACATTACTTAGTACTTGGTGGCAAAACCCTTGTTGGCAATCACATAGGTCAGACGTTTCTTGTAGTTGGCCACCAGGTTTGCACACATCTCAGGTGGGATTTTGTTCCACTCCTCTTTGCAGATCTTCTCCAAGTCATTAAGGTTTCGAGGCTGACGTTTGGCCACTCCAGGACCTTAATGTGCTTCTTCTTGAGCCACTCCTTTGTTGCCTTGGCCGTGTGTTTTGGGTCATTGTCATGCTGGAATACCCATCCACGACCCATTTTCAATGCCCTGGCTGAGGGAAGGAGGTTCTCACCCAAGATTTGATGGTACATGGTCCCGTCCATCGTCCCGTTGAGGCAGTGAAGTTGTCCTGTCCCCTTAGCAGAAAAACACCCCCAAAGCATAATGTTTCCACCTCCATGTTTGACGGTGGGGATGGTGTTCTTGGGGTCATAGGCAGCATTCCTCCTCCTCCAAACAAGGCGAGTTGAGTTGATGCCAAAGAGCTAAATTTTGGTCTCATCTGACCACAACATTTTCACCCAGTTCTCCTCTGAATCATTCAGATGTTCATTGGCAAACTTCAGACGGCCCTGTATATGTGCTTTCTTGAGCAGTGGGACCTTGCGGGCGCTGCAGGATTTCAGTCCTTCACGGCGTAGTCTGTTACCAATTGTTTTCTTGGCGACTATGGTCCCAGCTGCCTTGAGATCATTGACAAGATCCTCCTGTGTAGTTCTGGGCTGATTACTCACCGTTCTCATGATCATTGCAACTCCACGAGGTGAGATCTTGCATGGAGCCCCAGGCAGAGGGAGATTGACAGTTATTTTGTGTTTCTTCCATTTGCGAATAATCGCACCAACTGTTGTCACCTTCTCACCAAGCTGCTTGGCGATGGTCTTGTAGCCCATTCCAGCCTTGTGTAGGTCTACAATCTTGTACCTGACATCCTTGGAGAGCTCTTTGGTATTGGCCATGGTGGAGAGTTTGGAATCTGATTGATTGCTTCTGTGGACAGGTGTCTTTTATACAGGTAACAAGATGAGATTAAGAGCACTCTCTTTAAGAGTGTGCTCCTAATCTCAGCTCGTTACCTGTATAAAAGACACCTGGGACCCTCTCAATCTGATTGAGAGGGGGTCAAATACTTATTTCCCTCATTAAAATGCAAATCAATTTATAACATTTTTGACATGCGTTTTTCTGGATTTTGTTGTTGTTATTCTGTCTCTCACTGTTCAAATAAACCTACCATTAAAATTATAGACTGATAATTTTTTGGTCAGTGGGCAAACGTACAAAATCAGCAGGGGATCAAATACTTTTTTCCCTCACTGTAGATACTTTTGTACCTGTTTCCTCCAGCATCTTCACAAGGTCCTTTGCTGTTGTTCTGGGATTGATTTGCACTTTCCGCACCAAAGTACGTTCATCTCTAGGAGACAGAAAACGTCTCCTTCCTGAGTGGTATGACGGCAGCGTGGTCCCATGGTGTTTATACTTGCGTACTATTGTTTGTACAGATGAACGTGGTACCTTCAGGCGTTTGGAAATTGCTCCCAAGGATGAACCGGATCTGTTTGAGAAACAGGCACTTCACAGTTTCTGGGCTCCCGAGTAGCGCAGCGTTCTAAGGCACTCAGTACTTGAGGCGTCACTACAGACCCCCTGGTTCGATTCCAGGCTGTGCCACAACCGGCCGTGATTGGGAGTCCCATAGGGCGGTGCACAATTGGCCCAGTGTTGTCCGGGTTTGGCCGGTGTAGGCCGTCATTGTAAATAAGAATTTGTTCTTAACTGACTTGCCTAGTTAAATAAAGGTAAAATAAAACAGGTCCTCAACTGGCAGCTTCATTAAATAGTACCCGCAAAACACCAGTCTCAACGTCAACAGTGAAAAGGCGACTCCGGGATGCTGACCTTCTAGGCAGAGTTGCAAAGAAAAAGCCATATCTCAGACTGGCCAATAAAAAGAAAAGATGGGCAGTCTGAGATATGGCTTTTTCTTTGCAACTCTGCCTAGAAGGTCAGCATCCCGGAGTCGCCTCTTCACCGTTGACGTTGAGACTGGTGTTTTGTGGGTACTATTTAATAAAGCTGCCAGTTGAGGACCTGTGAGGCATCTGTTTCTCAAACTAGACACTAATGTATTCGTCCTCTTGTTCAGTTGTGCACTGGGGCCTCCCATTCCTCTTTCTATTCTGGTTAGAGCCAGTTTGCGCTGTTCTGTGAAGGGTGTAGTACACAGTGTTGTATGAGATCTTAAGTTTCTTGGCAATTTCTCGCATGGAATAGCCTTAATTTCTCAGAACAAGAATAGACTGACGAGTTTCAGAAGAAAGTTATTTGTTTCTGGCCATTTTGAGCCTGTAATCGAACCAACAATTGCTGATGCTCCAGGTACTCAACTAGTCTCAAGAAGGCCAGTTTTATTGCTTCTTTAATCAGCACAACAGTTTTCAGCTTTGCTAACATAATTGCAAAAGGGTTTTCTAATGATCAATTAGCCTTTTTAAAATGATAAACTTGGATTAGCAAACACAATGTGCCATTGGAACACGACTGATGGTTGCTGATAATGGGCCTCTTTACACCTATGTAGATATTCCATAAAAAATCTGCCGTTTCCAGCTACAATAGCCATTTACAACATTAACAATGTCCACTGTATTTCTGATCAGTAGTCTTTCGAAAACAAGGACATTTCTAAGTGACCCCAAACTTTTGAACGGTAGTGTGTATTTATTTATTTATATATATATATATATATATACAGGTCTGTGAGAGCCGGAATTCTTACTGGTTGGTAGGTGATCAAATACTTATGTCATGCAATAAAATGCAAATTAATGACTTAAAAATCATACAATGTGATTTTCTGGATTTTTGTTTTAGATTCCGTCTCTCACAATTGAAGTGTACCTATGATAAAAATTATACAGATCTCTACATGCTTTGTAAGTAGGAAAACCTGCAAAATCGGCAGTGTATCAAATACTTGTTCTCCCCACTATATATATATATATATATATATATATATATATATATATATATATATATATATATATATATATATATATATATATATATATATATATAGTGTATGATTTGTAGGTAGAAATGTTACATGTATAACCTTTTATTCCTTCAAGTGCTTCAGTCTTTTAACTGCAGACTTTGGCTGAGAGCTTCCTTTTGCGAGGGCAAACCGGAACTCCCCATTTCTAACACATATGGACCCAGAACTTAATCACGCATTTGACCAAATTACGCAAGATTTTAGTTCTTGGTTAACTGAGATTAGACCGCTCTAAGGAGTGACTGCAATCCACACTTTAGTTTTGGTAGAAAAGTCACTGCCAAGAAACGCTTATGTTAGTATTTATAAAGTATAAATAGCCCACACTTTAGATGAGGCCACACAAGAAAAACTTTACTAATGATTAGTAAATGGTTTATAAGGAACAATATTAAACATCTTATGAATGATCTTATGAATCATTATTAAATACTTTAAAAGTTGTTTATACATTTGTGAATAACTAGTTTAATAATGTTTACAAATGAGTAATGATTAATCATTTATGAATAAACTATTTACGAATTAATTATAAATGCTTTATTACGTGGAGTTATTATAAAGTCCTACCAATATTTTGAGAACATTTGAAACTTTGAGAAATTACACAAATGTTGCAAATCTTACATTTTGTGACCTTGGTTGAATTGCCTTTCCACAGCTGAGAGGACATGATTTTTGGCAGTATCTGTATATCACAGCACACTGTAATAGGGTCTGCGTGACTCATGATTCAGCACGAGGTAACTTACCTTTGTGCTTTCCTAACAGTGTAGAATTGTTTTAATCGGACGTACCAAAGATGAGCAATGCATGTCGTACTGCCATTCTTTGGACTTCTAACAACATCCAGATACGCGTTCACAGGCCAGTAAAGCCAATCAAATATGGCATTATCTTCTGATCTCAATCCACTGAGACTGAACAACTCAACCAGCATCACGGAATAACATCATTACCCTCTACTGAAAGCACTCCACCCAATTATCGTAGATTACTGCATACCAATTTAAAGTAATTGAAAGGACAGAAAATGTGTATCAGCATTAGCCTACGTGTGGAACCTATGTAAGGGATGGACGAGTGTATGGAAAAAGACATCTGTTTAGAATCATGTTAGTGCTGTCTTAAACATGAAATAAGATGAGGCAAATATTTGTCTCCTTTCGACGCCGCTGTTAAGTGGCAAGCCACTTCTAGGAATCGTTATCCCTCTCACATGTACTCTAGTAACACAGGTCAGTTGCATGTGTGGATGCAGTGCCATAAACCCATAGGATTATTTACATGGAACCGTATGGGAGTGCAAGTTAGAAGACCCCCCCCCCTGGCTGTCTTCCAGCTGACATGTATAGAACTGGTCCGCCTCCAGAATCCCTGTGCAAGTGACCTCTTATTGCACGCACTATATACTTTTGATCCTCTCTTATGAAGGCTCTAAATGCAAACATTGCATTACCTAATAATGCAGTAGCTTGAAACATTGAGGAGAGCATGGTCCACTGTAGCTTGTCTCAGTGGACACTGCAGCTTCTGAGTTTTTTTGGGGGGATCTCTCTCTTATTTCCCATGTGTGGACTGCACATCCAACACCCTGCTGGAATCTGAAAACACACACTTTATCCAGGGAGACTTAAATTGCCTTACCGCCTTACACAGGCTTTACATTGCTCTTGCGTAGGTGGACCTTTGTCTTAAGGCTGTACTGTTTGTACTTCCAGGTGGTACGGCGTTGGGAGAAGGCGATTTACAGTATAGATAGACACTTTTATATAGCGAAGCTGACAATATTACTCCAGGATTTCGGGAGTACCCCACATTTTTCTTTGTCCCCTGAGCTCCCCACAAATGCTGTTTTGGAGCCATTCACATCAGAATACTGGCATCGCTCCTGCACTTCACAACTTAGCGTAAGTGAGTTTACAAACATTAAAGGGATAGTTCACTTTTATATGACCGTTTCAGCTTATTTTTAATATACTTTCCCAGAAACGTAGACGTGTACCTCTGACAACATTGATTTGCGCATTCTGAATTAGGTCCAATTCCTTTTTAATTTTGCCACAGTTGTGCATCACCCTGGACTGCTGTTTCCTGTTTCACTTGCGACTGTTTCCTTTGCATTTAGGAAATTTAAACTGGGGGCATTTCAGGGCATAAACGACGGGATGGGTTTCTTTATTTGCCGAAATCCATACATTAACACAACTTGTGAAAGGAAGTGCCAAACAGATGCCATACATAATCCAGAGAAAGATGTGTGTTTTTGTGAATGAATGGGGTTTATGGAGCTAAACTCTGTTATTTTAGTGGATTAAACCAATGTTTGATCATACTGGGATACAAGCAGTAGCTATTGCTTTCAAGCATGTTATAGTACTTTTGCCCTAACCCCTAGCCTTGAGGTGACTCAAAAAGCTTCTGTATTTACAGCAGCTAGAAAACCTCAACACACTGCCACTGATGTTAATTGGCAGGAATGTGGAACAATTCTAAGTGGAAGGTCAAGACTGGATATTTTAACAGTCCTCCACTTCCGTTTTGAGTGATTCACCTCCCACCCCCATCTGGCTACAAGTGGCAGATGTTTTTTATCTTGACGGTTTTAGCACATGTTCTACGCTATGATTTACTGCATGTCACTTAGATTCACTAGAGTAAATTGAATCAAGATTCCATATGTGAATTTAGGATATTTAATTGGTCACAATTGGTGACCCCTTCAATAAACCTATTTCCATCATGCCCGTAGAGTAATTGGTTCTGAATTGATAAATTAGAAGGGCTTATTCTAAAAGATTAGGGCTTTACGACAAATAATAAGCTGAGTTTGCAAACTGATATACACTGTGTAATTACGTGATAATGCCCGAGAAGCTGGTGTTTGGAGGATATATTGGCATAGGTGTTGTTCGGGCCGAGACGAAGTTGAGGGCCAGCAAACCGTGCCAATATGTGACCGACCGGCTCGATTCGGTCTTATGTAGCAACATTTTTTATTGTGTTTTTTACATTGGATGAAAGTAGAGACTCGGAGCTAGAAAATTGTATATCATACACTACAGTTGGGGAACAATGGGAAAGTAATTCTGCTTTGAAAGTTGATAAACTTGTAACCTCACTTTTGAGAAAATGAACCTTGAAGGTTTTGATAAACCTACTGGAGAGCTCTTCTTTGTCTACACCCATTCAGCATCGTTCACACCCTCTTAAGCCTTAGCCCCACCCATCTCTTTAAGGATTCACATCTGGGTACTAAACAACATACCATTTCAAGACTAAAGGCTGGTTTATACTACGGCGTTTTCGTAAATTCAATCTGGAGTGCCAGAGTGCACTCCGAGCATTGTCAGTTCGTAAATTCAGAGCGTTTCGCTCTCGGAGCGTTCAGAGCGCACGCTGGATGCTCTGGCTGAGGAGTAGGGTTGATCCGAGCGTTCTGACCTAACAACAGCAGTCAAGCACCCAAACTAACTGGCTAACGTTGGCTAGCTTGCTAGCTACTTCCAGACTCAAATGAGAGAACAGCTCACTGACCATTTTACTCGCCCTATCAGAGCTGGTTAGGCTGTTTTTGTTATCCAGAGCGTTGGTAACTGTGCTGCGGGCAACAATTTAATGACGCATTTTTGCCAACATTTACTGACACCGGCCATATTCAACGGGTGTTGAGCGTTCATAAATTCGTCAGTTATTCCGCGAATTTACAAGCCACGTCTATCGACAGCTGTCACAATGACATCATGAACATTCTATTGAAATGGTTACTTGCATAGTGGAGTCTTTTGTTTAGACATGTAACTAGCTAGCTAAACAATGAACCATAATCCCAACTCATAACGTTACTACCCTGCATGAATCTGCAAGTAGCTAACCAACGAGGTTCAATGTTGGCTAGGTAGCTAACATTAGGCTATAACTAGCAATGCAAATGGCTCTGAGATATGAATAATATTACTATACAGATCATACACGTAACTTTAGCTAGCGAGCCAGCCAGCTAACGTTAGCTAGATAGCTAACAGTACGCTTTAACTTGAAATGAAAACTATTTTCTGACAAAATTAGAAACGTGTAATATCTGAAAATGTAGCTAGCTAGACTATCTTACCCAATGGACGCTTCTACCTCTCTGCCATGGTTGCCCTTAGTTTGAAGATGTAATCCGGAGACGGGTGTTTTATACAATAGCCTTCTGTGTGTTCTCTTTTCGACTCTCTGCATATTTGCAATCAAACGCCAGAATTTTCTCCATCTCCTTAGCTATCATACTTTAATTCCACTGGGCATTCCACTGATTTCAAAACTTGGTCCTCCAGAAAGTGGAGAGCAACACTTTTGCAGTTCTACTATGTGATATCTTTCAAAAAAGTCGCGTTAGAAAGAATTACCTACACATACTGACCAGCTCATGTTATAGACAGACGCGTGCTACATGGCAGACCAATCCAAACTCATCTAATCTCTCACGGGTTACCAACATATTCAAATAATGATTGACATATTTTCATTAACTTTATTTTGATGAATTTATTCATACCATTTCATCCTTCCACAAGATATAGTCCCGACACAAATGTGCATTTGTTTAAGCTGTTTTCTAGTGACATTTATTTGGATACATGGCATAGAAAATGTGCTCTCTCGTCAGGACAATGTTGTTCAGAGTAGATAGCCTACAACACAGCAAACACAATCACTTCGAACTGGAGCTGGAAAGACTACAAACTAGCTGCACCTTTTTTTCAATTGACATTTCTTTGAATATATCCATAAAAATGATGCCAGCTGATTCATGATTTCGACTGGCTGAGAAACGCTGCCTGCCTGTTTCTCAGACAGCAAGGTTTATAAAAATCTCAGCTGTTAAATGTTTGTCTAAAATAAATGTGAGATAATGTCTAGATGCTTTTTATAGTGGAGATCAAGTTTAGAAATTGTCTGGCTGGGCTGATGAGACAGTGGATTGCGCATTCAGATGGAACAGAGTAAATAGGCATTTTAACATCATAGATTTAGCCGGTGGTAACTTGTGGAATAGACACCGGCTGGAATGCGGTTTTAACCAATCAGCATTCAGGATTAGACCCACCCGTTGTATAATGCACAGTAGCTTACAATAACTACCTTTCTGAGCTTGCCCAAATTTGTGGATTTTTCTGAATTCTCAGATTGATAATTTAAAAGGTATATTAGTGTTAAAAAACATTTTCGCACTGATTTGAACAACTACAAAAATCCTAGGAATAAGTATTTTTGAGTGCAGTACTCCTTTTAACATGTTAAAGATGATTTATAACCCAGTGCAGCTTTGTGCTGCATCTAGTGAGGTGAAGTAGGAGGAATCCTGAATGTGATTGCTGACCAGATCTGGGATAACTATAGTTTTAACTCTGCTTTGTGGAAAGTAACAATTTTTTCCAGGCGAACAAATGGTTACTTTGGAGGTGACTACAACTATTTGAATACAGTTCCCAAAAAATTACTTGAATACAGATCTGAGAAAGCAACTCAGGAAGTGACTACTTTTCTGAAACTATTGGATTGGCTGCCTTCAACTAATGGCAGGGCTGTATCTGGAACTGCATGTTGAATAAATAAATAGAATGAATAGAGAACACACAATCTCCTATACTATTCCAATCTGTCTGACAGTCATATTTGATCAACACAATACATTTATATCTGAACATTGTGTAAATGACCATTCTCCTGAATGTCTGTTGCCCCAGATGTACATAATCAATTCAAACCAATTAACCAATGATATTTTGTACGGATAAGTATAAATAAGTTGTTACGCTCAGCTACTGTATGACTCTTTCAACATGCCACTGAAAAGGTCAAAAGCTGCAATTAATTTTATGATACCTGAAAATACTGCAGAGTAATTAAAAGCCATTTGCAAACAGCAAGTTGGATGCTTAGGAAAAACAACTTAGAACCTTTGTCCATCTGAGGGTAAGTGTTCTTGTTTCAAACACACACTGTCGTCTTTAAAGGGATAGTCTACTCAGAATACAAACTAACATGATTTTCCACATACCTTGACTGTAGTTGATTCAAGAAGGCAGTTTTGAGATATTTAGTTTCCGTTCGACACTTAATAGACATATTTTGTTACTGTTAGCATTCTCAGTAACACTTAACATTCAACTGTTCTTGTAATAAAATAATGACTTTTGGAGCAATATTGTAGTAGCATGTTACAATACTTTCATAATTGCATAGCAATGAGCTGAGAGTTAACTACTGTACACAAGAGGAATAGGTTCTGTTCCTTATTCCACTTATGTAATAACTCCATTATTATGCAATTATAAAGCAATTTCCAAAGTACT
Organism: Coregonus lavaretus; assembly: GCF_964263955.1. NCBI lineage: Eukaryota > Metazoa > Chordata > Actinopteri > Salmoniformes > Salmonidae > Coregonus > Coregonus lavaretus. The sequence goes on along the minus strand of NC_139992.1, from coordinate 62,902,952 downwards.
ATGTAACACAAATGTTGCTTTTGTAATAATCACAGTTACTACACATGCATAAGAACTTGATGCCAAGTGTTTGTGTATTACCTCATGTCTCACTCATTATGAAAATGTATTTGTTAGTCATTTTGAAGCTGCAAAAGTGGTCTACTCTTAATTCCATTTCCCATGTATTTAAGTCTAGGCTATAGACGGTTGATTGTTTAGCAACAAAACCAACACGTGTGCAACTATGGGGCAAAACAGACTGGGTTGGCTTAGACTGTTGACAACATGTAAACTATATTTTGTCTCCAAATGTTTATTGAAAGCATAAATACTTTTGCACAATGAGCACTCTTTGTCTCTCAAATACATGCTTACCCTTCCCCAAAAAAAGGGCAGTTTTGAAACTGCAGTGAAAGTGCAGTAACTGCAGTCGACTGTGGTATTTTGGATGCAGTAATTGCAGAGTTCACTGCAAAATTACTGCAGTAAAAAATACTGTTCTTTTGGATGCAGTATTTGCAGCATACTGCAGTTATACTGCACTCTAACTGCAATCTTTTTTCGTAAGGGTACAGTTGTTGGTTAGATAGCTAGCTAACTTTAGCCATATTAGCAAGACATGACATCAGTCAAACCACCTCAAAACAAGACAGAATCAATAACAAGATACGAGCTGAAAAATTAGCCACCTACAATTCGTGGTCCTCTGTAGCTCAGCTGGTAGAGCACGGCGCTTGTAACGCCAAGGTAGTGGGTTCGATCCCCGGGACCACCCATACACAAAAAAATTAAATAATGTATGCACGCATGACTGTAAGTCGTTTTGGATAAAAGCGTCTGCTAAATGGCATATATTATATTATTATATTATAATTCCCCACATGGCAGCTTCTTGTCATTGTTGCTAGCCATCTGACAGTTAAGAATCGTAACCCACGTCTTCTGGCCACATCGATACGCGCGCATCATTTTCGTGACGTTGTCAGCCAACCCGTCGATATGGGTATACTAAGATTAATATCTAAGAGCCCTCCAAACCATGTGCTTATGATCATATGCAGTATTTAGACTAATTCAACCAACTGTTGTAGTTTCTGGTTCTTCATCAAATATTTGGCAACCATCAAATACGTTATTTTTTTAATCAAATAAGTTGCATATATTCAAATACCTTCAAATATTATTTGGTTTTCTGAGAGTTATTCAAAATACTTTAAAATATAATTTTGTTTTTCTGAGATTTGTATTTGAATGTCAAAGAAAAATAGTTTTAGTTAAACTCTATATAAACTATATTCGACTAAGTTGGCATTTTCAAATAAACTACAAAATGCAACTATTTTCTGCCCAGGTCTGTTGCTACGTTCTTACAGAGACCTAGAGTAAGATACCTTTGTGATCATGTTGGAGATGATAATACACCATTTCTTAATTGGCTTAATTGATTTCTGGTCCTTGCAGGTATGAGGATAAGGCAAAGAAACACCTGGAACGCTACGACCTCCAGACCAAGCTGGCCTCTGATCGAGGTGTGAGAGAGCCCGAGAGGCGGCTCTGTCTGGGCTCCCCGCTGAGTCGGCCCCAGGGCCAGAAACGCAAGGTCCTGCCTTCTAACCAGCCGGTCCTGGACCAGCTCTTCTTTTCCCAGCCCCAGAAGAAGAGGAGCCCTGTGCCAAAGCCCTCAGAACCCCTACCATTCAGTGTGGTTACCCTCAGGCAGCGGCTTCATCGCCTCTCGTTCCAGAGCAGCCCAAGACCTCAGGGCCTCCGGCTTGTAAACCGCTTGGCCTCTCAAAGCGCCTGGGTCGTTTTATGTGGTAGAAAGATCATGTTGTTAAATCCATTTCGGGTGGAGGAGGCCTTGCTGTTTAAGAGACTTCTGGAGAATAATATACTTCCAGCAGCGAGCCTGCAGAACCCTATACAGTTAACAGATGGGTAACATATCACTCAGATTTCTCACCTAACAGTGAAATGTGAACATTGACACAATCTTGTTCTCAGCTCATAAGTTCAGAGTGATTTCATAATGCATTCTATAATCTAGTCATTATGTAACACCTTATGTTACACTTAATTTTACAGCTTGCTATTTACCTGGTACCTGATATACAGTACTTATAAATGACTGGGTAGAATGGTAATTTTATAATTACACTGAACAAAAATATAAACGCAACATGCAACAATTTCTACGATTTTACTGAGTTACAGTTCATATAAGGAAATCAGTCAATTTAAATAAATAAATTGGGTCCTAATCTATGGATTTCACTTGACTGGGCAGGGGCGCAGCCATGGGTTGGCCTTGGCGGGCATAGGCCCACCCACTTGGGAGCCAGTCCCACCCACTGGGGAGCCAGGCCCAGCCAATCAGAATGAGTTTTTCCCCACAAAAAGGCTTCGTTACAGACAAATACTCCTCAGCATCCCGCAGGTGAAGAGCCCGGATGTGGGCTGGCATAGTCACACGTGATCTGCGGTTGTGAGGTCGGTTGGATGTACTGCCAAATTCTCTAAAACGACGTTGGTAGAGAAATTAACCTTAAATTATCTGGCAACAGCTCTGGTGGACATTCCTGCAGTCAGCATGCCAGTTGCACACTCCCTCAACTTGAGACATCTGTGGCATTGTTGTGTGACAAAACTGCACATTTTTTGTGGCATTTTATTGTCCCCAGCACCTGTGTAATGATCATGCTGTTTAATCAGCTTCTTGATATGCCACACCTTTCAGGTGGATGGATTATCTTGGCAAAGGAGAAATCCTCACTAACAGGGATGTAAACAAATATGTGCACAAAATTTGAGAGAAATAAGCTTTTTGTGCGTATGGAACATTTCTGGAATATTTTATTTCAGCTCATGAAACACGGGACCAACACTTTACATGTTGTGTTTATATTTTTGTTCAGTGTACATGATAATTACTTTTTGGATCTCTGTGAGATTCATTGAAACAAGTACCACAATGTCCCATGTGGTACCAGGTACAGATTTGGTATCCTTTGTTAATACAATATGTGCTTGTCTTTTTTTAGTATCCTAGGGGGTGCTGAGTATACTCAGGCTCTCTGTACAATGGAGAAGGGAAGTCCTGAGCTGAGAGGAATGGCCATCTTCTCTGATCCCAGGCTTGTGGCCAACGGGTTTCAAATCACACTCACTCCAGGTAGGGTAGAATATTAATTGAAACGATTTTTCATTATCATTTGTAGGTAAGTTGACAAATAGCCATATTTAAGTAGAAAATGTAATCTTGAGTTGAAAAAGTCAAATGTAAAACATTCACAACAGTACAGGTGATCCAGCACTGAGCCATGAGGAACACCTGTTGCTTCCAATAGCTGTGTGGCTAAAATCATTGGGGAAGCCAAGCCAGGAAAAAAATGACAACCTTATGTGTTGTGATAATTGCATTGTGTGTGCGTTAACCTGTTAGTTCATGTGCCTTGCGACCGTGATATATAGGCCTAAAGGCAGAGACAATAAGAAGACAGTGGCAGAAAAAATTCAACCACACCTTTGTTTCATCACAAAACCTGAGAGCGATCTCTGTCAGGTGAAGTCCACAAAGCATATTGCATGTAACAAACAGTTACATGACATACAGCATGGTCAAGCAAGTTAATGATTCTGACATTTTCAGACAACTAAACATCTAATGATTTAGAACCACAGAGTTACATTAATTCGCAACGAAAACAGGAGCTGCCTCCACTATTCCAGCACCATTTCAACTTCAAGATTATCAAATCACCTATGCTTAGTCTAATACAGTGACAACTAAATATGTAAGCTAAATATGATGTGGCTGGCCATGGTTCTTATTTCTCTCTGTGTGTGTGTGTGTGTGCAAGTAGAAAAAACATGTTGATTCACCCTACTAGTAGAGAAACGTTAATGCCATCCTCTCTTTCATGTTGACGAAACGGTCTATGACTGTCATACAGTACACATTTTTATTTTTTTGATGTCCAAGGCTACCTGGCTAAAATGCTTGCTCGCTAGCCTAACTTTCTTTCATGGGCAACGTTAGCTATCCTTCTTCAACATTAGCCTTTTACATCTATCTACATATTGAACTTCCATCCTCTCAGACCAGGGGCACAATGTATGAATTTACAGTGCATTCGGAAAGTATTCAGACCCCTTATAATATAATAATAATATGCCATTTAGCAGACGCTTTTATCCAAAGCGACTTAGTCATTGACTTTTTCCACATTTTGTTATGTTACGGTCTTATTCTAAAATGGATTAAATAAAACAACTTCTCATCAATCTACGCACAACACCCAATGACAAAGCTAAATCTGTTTTTTATAAATTTTTGCAAGTATTCAGACCCTTTGCTATGAGACTCAATTGAACTCCGGTGTATCCTGTTTCCATTGGTCATCCTTGATGTTTCTACAACTTGATTGGAGTCCACCTGTGGTAAATTCAATTGATTGGACATGATTTGGAAAGGCACACACACCTGTCTATATAAGGTCCCACAGTTGACAGTGCATGTCAGAGCAAAAACCAAGCCATGAGGTCGAAGGAATTGTCAGTAGAGCTCCAAGACAGGATTGTGTCGAGTCATAGATCTGCGGAAGGGTACCAAAAAACTTCTGCAGCATTGACGGTCCCCAAGAACACAGTGGCCTCCATTCTTAAATGGAAGAAGTTTGGATCCACCAAGACTCTTCCTATAGCTGGCCGCCCGGCCAAACTGCGCAATCGGGGGAGAAGGGCCTTGGTCAGGGAGGTGACCAAGAACCCGATGGTCACTCTGACAGAGCTCCACAGTTCCTCTCTGGAGATGGGAGAACCTTCCAGAAGGACAACCATCTCTGCAGCACTCCACCAATCAGGTCTTTATGGTAGAGTGGCTAGACGGAAGCCACTCCTCAGTAAAAGGCACATGACAGCCCGCTTGGAGTTTGCCAAAAGGCACCTAAAGGACTCTCAGACCAAGAATAACAAGATTCTCTGGTCTGATAAAACCAAGATTGAACTCTTTGGCCTAAATGCCAAGCTTCACGTCTGGAGGAAACCTGGCACCATCCCTACGGTGAAGCATGGCGGTGGCAGCATCATGCTGTGGGGATGTTTTTCAGCGGCAGGGACTGGGAGACTAGTCAGGATGAACGGAGCAGAGAGATCCTTGATGAAAACATGCTCCAGAGCGCTCAGGACCTCAGACTAGGGTGAAGGTTCACCTTCCAACAGGACAATCACCCTAAGCACACAGCCAAGACAACGCAGGAGTGGCTTCGGGACAAGTCTCTAAATGTCCTTGAGTGGCCCAAATGTGGAAAAAGTTAAGGTCTGAATACTTTCCGAATGCTCTGTATGTTTGAATCAGAATCGCTGTTATAATCATTGGACTGTATGGAGAATTAAGTAAAACCAACAGTTCAAATCCCTATCTCCATCCATGGCTAATTTAGGAAAGGGGCAATTTTAGCTAGCTATCTAGCCACAAGAGGACAACAGCACGACGAGATGCAACAATTCAAGTTGTTTCTGTCTGACGTATTGCTGTCGATGTGATTGGAGGGCTTCTATTGAACTGGCTTCTATTGACTTTTGTATTTATATTTTTTATTTTTGGTGTGCCAGGACCATTCACAGTTGAGCTCAATGCTGATTGGCTATTATTTTATTTAAAAAATGTATTAAGGGAGGCAAAATACTTGCTTGCTTCCGTTGCATTCATTGCTACGGGCGGCAACGATGTCATACTCTTTTTGACCAGGCAGCATCAGATCGATGGCCTACACATACAGAGACAGAGGGGCGCTGTTTCACTCGCTCGGATGCTTTCTCCGGTGAGATACATTCAGCCTCATGCGAATTGAAGGAAAATTATGAAACACAGAGACAAAAGATAAATGATTTTGTATGTTTTTGTGTTTTTTTATTGATAAATGTTTTGGGGAAGCCTGGCTTCCTTTGGCATACATGAATACACGCCACTGGTTGCTTTGCTGTTTGGTGAGTAGATAGACCCACTCCATGTAACCTGGCTTAAGCTATCGACTAGATGGGATGCAAACCATTCGTTTTGCGAAACAAACTTGATTCTGAACCTTTCAGGGTTTCCAGACAATATAGCTAAAATTATTATCTTGAAGCAACATGACTTTTCTTTGCACAAGCTGACATTGTTAGCAGAGCCTCTTACAGTATTAACACTTATGATGACATCATTGCGAGGATAAATTGCTTGAGAGGAAAAGAACAATGTCAGCATTTCCCTGGTCCTGGTGGCGCACAGTGAAAGTTCATTCACTTGTTAAAAAGGATTTAAGCGTTGTTGTTTTTTTATCCCATTCCATTATTTCACTGTTTTCTTGTTCTCCTGGTCTGGTCCTTTCATCTTACTTACCGTCTCTCGCTGGTACATAAGACAGTACAGTTTACAGCCCACCCTTTCCTTCTGAGAGAAAATAGGCCTTGATAATTTCTTGATTCAAGCTGTTTAAAAGCTTATTGACCCAATTCAATTTAACAAAGGTTGTGCTCATTGGACGTCATTAATGTCATAGTTCACAAATAATTTAGAAATGTCAAACATAAGAGCTGGAGTAACAGGATTATGGTCAATTATTTCTGACAGAGTTGCTGTGTCAGTATTGGATTAGCAGTGGATGCTTCCATCATATGCAACATGTTAGTTATTCAAGGTTCCGCATGACTTCGTATCAAGTGGGATTTGAGTGTTCAACAATTTGAAGTACCTTGTCTAGGTGCTGATTTGTGACCGAATTCCCTCTGGGGTGAAAGCGCTAAATATATCCATCCCATTATTATTAGTCATAGTTGTAATCCCTTGCCATCAATGCTTTAATTATGGAGGGGAGAAATTCCAGTCAAGATTACCATTTCTATTAGCTTTTCGATGTTTCTCTTTTCAGTCAATATTTGTGTACCGGTATTTTTTTATGTTTTTCATATGACATCCACACAGTTTATCTGCACTATAATGTGTATATGTTCACTATGAATTGTGTTTGGTTTTACATGGTACTGAACAGTCTCTCAAATACCTTCAATGGCTGTGAAAGCTAAAGCAAACTACTCCTATCCCCCTTGTCTTCAGTTGGTATGACCTTATTTCTTCTTGCGGTTGAAAAGTGCCAAAGGCCTTCTCCAAATCCTGGTTGTTTTGGTGCCGGTATGGGTCACCTTAGTTGACTTTGGCATTTTGCCAGGCACTGTGCCCTCACAGTGGATTTGTACCACAGTGTGCAGGTGAAGAGAATGGCTGCCCTTTAGAGAGGGAAGAATGTCCAAGTATTCTTGTTGCCAATCCCAGCAGGTGGGTGTGAATGTGAGACTAGGTAGCCAGGGTGGAGCGATTGCCAACGGTAGTAGCTACACTACCGTTCAAACGTTTGTGGTCACTTAGAAATGTCCTTGTTTTTGAAAGAAAAGCAATTTTTTTGTCCATTAAAAGAACATAAAATTGATCAGAAATACAGTGTAGACATTGTTAATGTTGTAAATGGCTATTGTAGCTGGAAACGGCAGATTTTTTATGGAATATCTACATAGGTGTACAGCAACCATCAGTCCTGTGTTCCAATGGCATGTTGTGTTTGCTAATCCAAGTTTATCATTTTAAAAGGCTAATTGATCATTAGAAAACCCTTTTGCAATTATGTTAGCACAGCTGAAAATTGTTGTGCTGATTAAAGAAGCAATAAAACTGGCCTTCTTGAGACTAGTTGAGTATCTGGAGCATCAGCAATTGTGGGTTTGATTACAGGTTCAAAATGGCCAGAAACAAAGAACTTCTGAAACTCGTCAGTCTATTCTTGTTCTGAGAAATGAAGGCTATTCCATGCGAAAAATTGCCAAGAAACTGAAGATCTCGTACAACGCTGTGTACTACTCCCTTCACAGAACAGCGCAAACTGGCTCTAACCAGAATAGAAAGAGGAGTGGGAGGTCCCGGTGCACAACTGAGCAAGAGGACAAATACATTTGTGTCTAGTTTGAGAAACAGGCGCCTCACAGGTCCTCAACTGGCAGCTTAATTAAATAGTACCCGCAAAACACCAGTCTCAATGTCAACAGTGAAGAGGCGACTCCGGGATGCTGACCTTCTAGGCAGAGTTGCAAAGAAAAAGCCATATCTTTTCTTTTTATTGGCCAGTCTGAGATATGGCTTTTTCTTTGCTACCATCATATGCAACATGTTAGTTATTCAAGGTTCCGCATGACTTCGTATCAAGTGGGATTTGAGTGTTCAACAATTTGAAGTACCTTGTCTAGGTGCTGATTTGGGACCGAATTCCCAATAGAGAAACATTCGTTTGGGTGTCAAATGTGGTTCCGATGGGTTCAACACAAATATTTGTTCACAGGCAAGGGTTTTGGTATATTTGCCTCATAATAGTAGCACACAGGGTTGGGGAGTAACTGATTACATGGGTTAAAAGTTACATGGAATCTGATGGAAAGATAGCGCAGACAGAGAAGTGCGACATCTAAAGAGTTCCAACTTATTTATAGACTTTTTTCGTGTTCGTCTTAACTTTATTTGGACAGAAAGTTCATAATAGGATCAGATATGACCGCCAAGCACTTCTTTACATCAGATCGACAGTTACTAACCTCGATTTCGACTTCAAATCCGACTTCAACTCTGACTCAGCTGTTCCCTTGCTCATACCGGACCCCATTCCTTTGTTTCATGGGCCACCAAAACACAGCAGGCGTGGACGCGGTAGACGAGCCGGCATCCTGGTGAGATTGAGACGAAGAGAAAACCGACCGGCACTCCCCTCCGTTCTATTGGCAAATGTCCAGTCACTCGAGAATTAGATGGATGAGCGTGGAAATTGTAGGCCAAGGGTTATTAACCCTTACTTTAACAATTTTAAATGTCTACTTCAATGGGGTAGGGACGTCCAAAGGATCCTGGATAGTGCTGACCATTTTGCTAGTACAGACTGGCATATATTCCAGGATTCATCTGATAGCATTGAGGAGTTTTACCACATCAGTCACAGGCTTTATCAATAAGTGCATAGACGACATTGTCCCCACAGTGACTATATGAACGTATCCAAACCAAAAACTATGGATTACAGGCAATATTTGCACTGGCCTAAAGGCTAGAGCTACTGCTTACAAGGAACGGGACACGGACATGGACGCCCACAAGAAAGCCCACTACGACCTCTGACGAGACATTAAACATGCAAAAGGACAATATAGGAGGAAGGTGAAATCCTATTTAACTGGCTCAGACACTTGTCGTATGTGGCAGGGTTTGCAGTCAATAACGGATTACAAAGGGAAACCCAGCCGTGAAATGCAGAACTCCCAAACGAGGTAAATGCCTTTTATGCTCGCTTCGAGGAATACAACATTGAGTCTTGCGTGAAAGCCCCTGTTGTTCCAGATGATTGTGTGAGCTCGTTCTCCGTGGCCGATGTGAGAAACGTTTAAACATGTTAACACTCACAAGAAATACCAGGGCGCATTCTCAAAACATGCGCAGAACAGCTTGCAAGTGTCTTCATGGACATTTTCAGTCTCTCCTTGTTCCAGTCTGTAATCCCAACATGTTTCAAAGATGACCATTGTCTCTGTTCCCAAGAACTCCAAGGTAACCTGCCTAAATTACTATCGCTCTGTAACACTCATATCTGTAATTATGAAGTGTTTTGAAAGGCTGGTCATGACACACATCAACACCATCACCCCAGACACCCTTGGACCCACTCCAATTTGCATACTGCCCCAACAGATCCACAGATTACGCAATCTCAATTGTACTTCGAACTCCCCTCCAACCTGGATAAGAGGGGAAATAACTATGTGAGAATGCATGTTCTTAGTAACCTGATGGAGAGAATTGTGTTTGACCAAATACAATGCTATTTTTCAGAGAACAAGTTAACTACTGACTTTCAGCATGCATATAGAGAAGGCACTCAATTTGTACAGCATTTCAGTGCAGCCTTTGATGTTATTGATCATAAATTGTTATTGTAAGAAAAACACTTGCTAGGGCTTTACATCACCTGTCATTACATGGTTGGAGAGTTATTTAGAACCCAGAGAGTGTTCTTTAATGGAAGCTTCTCTAACATCAGATATATACAGTGCGGTGTCCCTCACGGCAGCTGCCTTGAGCAGTTACTTTTCTCTATTTGTACTAATTATTTGCCACTGGTCTTACACAAAGTTAGAATGACTATGAATGCAGATGATTCCACACTCTACATGTCAGCACCCAAAGCCAGTGAGCTCACTGAAATTCTAAATAAGGAGTTACAGTATCAGAATGGGTGATTTCAATAATAAACTGGTCTTAAATATGGCTAAAACTAAAAACATTGTATTTGGTTCAAAACATTCTCTAAGACCTAAACCTCAACTGGAGTTGTTAAAGGGTGTAAGGGGCATGTCTGTATACATTTCTGTGTGTGTTTTTGACACATCAACTGTACTAGTTGTTCAGGTTCTTGTATTATCTTGATTACTGTCCGGTAATATGGTCAAGTGCAGCAAAGAAAGACCTAGCAAAGCTGCAGCTAGCTCAAAACAGAGCAGCACGCCTTGCCCTTAACTGCACATACAGAACTAACATCAACAACATGCATGCCAGTCTTTCTTGGTTGAGGGTTGATGAGAGACTAACTGCTTCTCCTAGTTTAAGATAAATAATACTGTGATGAAAATTCCAGATTGTCTGCGTAATCAAATAACATTCAGCTCAGACACCCATAAATACCCCACAAGACATGCCATCAGGGGACTTCACGGTCCTCAAATCCAAAACGAATTCACAGCAGTGCACAGTATTATACTGAGCCATGATTGCATGGAACTCCCTTCCATCTCCAATTACTCAAGCAAATGGCAAAATGACCTTACATTCTTTTATTAAACAACATCTCCTGGAACGGCGGGGATTGTGAGGTACACAAACACACGCACACACTAACACACACCATTTTTTTGTTGTATTGTTTGTATAATTTTTTTCACCAGGAAGAGTAGGTGCTGCTTCTCTGCAAAAGCTAACAGGGATCCAAATAAACAAAGGCTGTTCATAGACTACAGCTCAGTGTTCAACACCATAGTCCCCTCCAAGCTCATCACCAAGCTGGGGACCCTGGGACTGAACACCTCCCTCTGCAACTGGAACCTGGACTTCCTGACGAGCGGGCCCGAGGTGGTGAGGGTAGGCAACAACACCTCCAACACGCTGACCCTCAACACTGGGGCCCCTCGGGTGTGGGCCCAGTCCCCTCCTGTACTCCCAGTTCACTCACAACTGCGTGGCCTTGAATGACTCCAACACCATCATCAAGTTTGCTGATGACATGACGGTGGTAGGCCTGATCAATGACGGCGATGAGACGGCCTACAGCGAGGTGGTGAGAGAATTGGCAGTGTGGTGCCAGGACAACAACCTCTTCCTCAACGTCAGTAAGACCAAGGAGCTGATCGTGGACAAGAGGGGAGAGCACGCCCCCTTCCACATCGACGGGGTTGTAGTTGAGCGGATCGAGAGCTTCAAGTTCCTTGGCGTCCACATCACTAAGGACATGGTCCACACACACCCACATAGTCGTGAAGAGGCCACGACAGCGCCTCTTCCCCCTCAGGAGGCTGAAAAGATTTAGCATGGGCCCTTGAATCCTCAAAACGTTCTACAGCTGCACCATCGAGAGCATCTTGACTGGCTGCACCACTGCTTGGTATGGCAAATGCACCGCCCTCGACCACAAAGCATTACAGAGGGTGGTGCGGACAGCCCAGTAATCACTGGGACCGAGCTCTCTGCCCTCCAGGACTTTCATATCAGGTGGTGTCAGAGGAAGGCCCGAGAAATTGCCAAAGACTCCATTCTGCTACTATCCAGCAAACGGTACCTGAGCATTGGCTCTCGGACCAACAGGCTCCTAGACAGCTTCTACCCCAAGCCATTAGATTGCTAAATTGTTAATTAAATGGTTGCCCAGACTATATGCACTGTGACCCAATCTTGCACTGACTCTACGCACACGCACAAGACTATATAAACACACTGTATACACACTGACTCACACACACTATCACACAAAACCCATACACATGCACAGACACTCTCCGGACATTTTGTTAGGTACACCAACGTACACGAAAAAGGATCGCTCCTACAGGCAGTGAGTCACTTGGCCGTGGCTTGTTACAGTGCATTCGGAAAGTATTCAGACCCCTTGACTTTTTCCACATTTTGTTATGTAACAGCCTTATTCTAAAATATATAAAACAAAAACAAAATCTCATCAATCTACACACAATACCCCATAATGACAAAGCAAAAACAGATTTTTTTGAAATGTCAGCAAATGTATTAATAATAAAAAACGGAACTATCACATTTACAGTGCCTTGCAAAAGTATTCATCCTCCTTGGTGTTTTTTCCTATTTTGTTGCATTATAACCTGTAATTTTAAATGGATTTTTATTTGGATTTCATGTAATGGATATACACAAAATAGTCAAAATTGGTGAAGTGAAATGAAAAAAAAAATTGTTTTCAAAAGTCACATAATTGGTTAAATAAAGTCCACCTGTGTGCAATCTAAGTGTCACATGATCTGTCACATGATCTCAGTATATATACACCTGTTCTGAAAGGCCCCAGTGTCTGCAACACCACCAAGCAAGCAGCACTATGAAGACCAAGGAGCTCTCCAAACAGGTCAGGGACAAAGTTGTGGAGAAGTACAGATCAGGGTTGGGTTATAAAAAAATATCCAACACTTTGAACATCCCACGGAGCACCATTAAATCCATTATAAAAAAATTGAAAGAGTATGGCACCACAACAAACCTGCCAAGAGAGGGCCGCCCACCAAAACTCACAGACCAGGCAACAAAGAGACCAAAGATAACCCTGAAGGAGCTGCAAAGCTCCACTGTGGAGATTGGAGTATCTGTCCATAGGACCACTTTAAGCTGTACACTCCACAGAGCTGGGTTTTACAGAAGAGTGGCCAGAAAAAAGCCATTGCTTAAAGAAAAAAATAAGCAAACAAGTAGTCAGAGCCCAGACCTCAATCCAATTGAGAATCTGTGGTATGACTTAAAGATTGCTGTACACCAGTGGAACCCATCCAACTTGAAGGAGCTGGAGCAGTTTTGCCTTGAAGAATGGGCATAAATCCCAGTGGCTAGATGTGCCAAGCGTATAGAGACATACCCCAAGAGACTTGCAGCTGTAATTGCTGCAAAAGGTGGCTCTACAAAGTATTGAATAGTTATGCACGCTCAAGTTTTCTGTTTTTTTTTGGTCTTATTTCTTGTTTGTGTCACAATAAAAAATATTTAGCATCTTCAAAGTGGTAGGCATGTTGTGTAAATCAAATGATACAAACCCCCCCAAAATCAATTTTAATTCCAGGTTGTAAGGCAACAAAATAGGAAAAATGCCAAGGGGTGTGAATACTTTCGCAAGCCACTGTACATAAGTATTCAGACCCTTTACTCAGTACTTTGTTGAAGGAACCTTTGGCAGCGATTACAGCCTCAAGTCTTCTTGGATTTGACGCTACAAGCTTGGCACACTTGTATTTGGGGAGTTTCTCCCATTCTTCTCTGAAGATCCTCTCAAGCTTTGTCAGGTTGGATGGGGAGCGTCGCTGCACAGCTATTTTCAGGTCTCTCCAGAGATGTTCAAGTCCAGGCTCTGGCTGGACCACTCAAGGACATTCAGAGACTTGTCCCAAAGCCACTCCTGCATTGTCTTGGCTGTGTGCTTAGGGTCGTTGTCCTGTTGGAAGGTGAATCTTCACCCCAGTCTAAGGTCCTGAGCGCTCTGGAGCAGGTTTTCATCAAGGATCTCTCTGTACTTTGCTCCGTTCATCTTTCCCTCGATCCTGACTAGTCTCCCAGTCCCTGCCGCTGAAAAACATCCCCACAGCATGATGCTGCCACCACCATGCTTCACCGTAGGGATGGTGCCAGGTTTCCTCCAGACGTGAAGCTTGGCATTCAGGCCAAAGAGTTCAATCTTCGTTTCATCAGACCAGAGAATCTTGTTTCTCATGGTCTTGAGAGTCCTTCAGGTGTCTTTTAGCAAACTCCAAGTGGGCTGTCATGTGCCTTTTAACTGAGGAGTGGTTTCCGTCTGGCCACTCTACCATAAAGTCCTGATTTGATGTGTGCTGCAGAGATGGTTGTCCGTATGGAAGGTTCTCCCATCTCTGGAGCTCTGTCAGTGTGACCATCGGGTTCTTGGTCACCTCCCTGACCAAGGCCCTTCTCCCCCGATTGCACAGTTTGGCCAGGCGGCCAGCTCTAGAGTCTTGGTGGTTACAAACTTCTTCCGTTTAAGAATGTTAGAGGCCAGTGTGTTCTTGGGGACCTTCAATGCTGCAGACATTTTTGTGCCTCGACACAATCCTGTCTTGGAGCTCTATGGACAATTCCTTCGACCGATGATCAATGGAAACAGTATTCACCTGAGCTCAATTTCAAGTATCATAGCAAAGGGTTTGAATACTTATGTAAATAAGGTATTTCCGTTTTTAATTTTAATACATTTGCAAACGTTTCATTTGCAAAACCCTGTTTTTGCTTTGTCGTTATGGGGTATTGTGTGTAGATTGAGGAAATAAATACATTTAATCAATTTTAGAATAAGGCTAACGTAACAATGTGGAAAAAGGGAAGGAGTCTGAATACTTGCTGAAAGCACTGTGCATGGCTATTAAGGCCACATCGATGTTCAAGTATTCATAGATGACCAGCAGGGTCAAATAATAATCACAGTGGTTGAAGGTGCAACAGGTCAGTAACTTAGCAGTAAATGTCAGTTGGCTCTTCATAGTCGAGCATTCAGAGGTCGAGACAGCAGGTCCGGGACAAGGTAGCACGTCCGGTGAACAGGTCAGGGTTCCATAGCCGCAGGCAGAACAGCAGAAACTGGATCAGCAGCACGACCTGGTGGACTGGGGACGAGTACAGAAATGAGTTGTCAGGCCAGGTAGTCCTGCGGCATGTTCCTAGGGCTCAGGTCCTACGGGAGAGGAAGAGATGGCGAAATGGGATAATTAGAGGGAGCATACCTAAGACCAGCACACACGACAACAGATAGGACAGACTCACCCTAATTTACCTGGCACATAGACTATTGCAGCATAGATATTGGATACTGGGTCGGGGAAACTGTGGCCCCGTCCACGAGCCCGAGGGGGCGCAATACCGGACAGGAAGATCAGGTCAGTGACTCAACCCACTCAAGTCAAGTATAGTGAAAAAAGCCTGGTACAACGTGATGCACCTCTCCTTGGGAAGGCATGGGAGAGTGCGAGCAAGCCAGTGACTCAGCCCCCTAAATAGGGTCAGAGGCAGAGAATCGCAGTGGAGAGAGGGGAGCCGGCCAGGCAGAGACAGTCAGGGTGGTTCGTCACTCCAGTGCCTTGACGTTTACCTTTCGCACCCCTGAGCCAGACTACACTCAATCATAGGATCTACTGAAGAGAGTAGTCTTCAGTAAAGACTTAAAGGTTGAGACCCAGTCTGCGTCTCACATGGATCGACAGACCATTCCATAAAAATGGAGCTCTATAGGAGAAAGCCCTGCCTGCAGCTGCCTCCAAATTCTAGGAACAATAAGGAGGCCTGCGTCTTGTGAGCATATGTGTAGGTATGTACGGCAGGACCAAATCGGAGAGCTACAGTGGGGAGAACAAGTATTTAATACACTGCCGATTTGCAGGTTTTCCTACTTACAAAGCATGTAGAGGTCTGTAATTTTTATCATAGGTACACTTCAACTGCGAGAGAGGGAATCTAAAACAAAAATCCAGAAAATCACATTGTATTATTTTTAAGTAATTCATTTGCATTTTATTGCATGACATAAGTATTTGATCACCTACCAACCAGTAAGAATTCCGGCTCTCACAGACCTGTTAGTTTTTCTTTAAGTAGCCCTCCTGTTCTCCACTCATTACCTGTATTAACTGCACCTGTTTGAACTCGTTACCTGTATAAAAGACACCTGTCCACACACTCAATCAAACAGACTCCAACCTCTCCACAATGGCCAAGACCAGAGAGCTGTGTAAGGACATCAGGGATAAAATTAAAGACCTGCACAAGGCTGGGATGGGCTACAGGACAATAGGCAAGCAGCTTGGTGAGAAGGCAACAACTGTTGGCGCAAGTTCAAGATTACGGTCAATCACCCTCGGTCTGGGGCTCCATGCAAGATCTCACCTCGTGGGGCATCAATGATCATGAGGAAGGTGAGGGATCAGCTCAGAACTACACGGCAGGACCTGGTCAATGACCTGAAGAGAGCTGGGACCACAGTCTCAAAGAAAACCATTAGTAACATACTACGCCGTCATGGATTAAAATTCTGCAGCACACGCAAGGTCCCCCTGCTCAAGCCAGCGCATGTCCAGGCCCGTCTGAAGTTTGCCAATGACCATCTGGAGGAATGGGAGAAGGTCATGTGGTCTGATGAGACAAAAATAGAGCTTTTTGGTCTAAACTCCACTCGCCGTGTTTGGAGGAAGAAGAAGGATGAGTACAATCCCAAGAACACCATCCCAACCATGAAGCATGGAGGTGGAAACATCATTCTTTGGGGATGCTTTTCTGCAAAGGGGACAGGACGACTGCACCGTATTGAGGGGAGGATGGATGGGGCCATGTATTGCGTGATCTTGGCCAACAACCTCCTTCCCTCAGTAAGAGCATTGAAGATGGGTCGTGGCTGGGTCTTCCAGCATGACAATGACCCGAAACACACAGCCAGGGCAACTAAGGAATGGCTCCGTAAGAAGCATCTCAAGCTCCTGGAGTGGCCTAGCCGGTCTCCAGACCTGAACCCAATAGAAAATCTTTGGAGGGAGCTGAAAGTCCGTATTGCCCAGCGACATCCCCGAAACCTGAAGGATCTGGAGAAGGTCTGTATGGAGGAGTGGGCCAAAATCCCTGCTGCAATGTGTGCAAACCTGGTCAAGACCTACAGGAAACGTATGATCTCTGTAATTGCAAACAAAGGTTTCTGTACCAAATATTAAGTTCTGCTTTTCTGATGTATCAAATATTTATGTCATGCAATAAAATGCTAATTAATTACTTAAAAATCATACAATGTGATTTTCTGGATTTTTGTTTTGGATTCCGTCTCTCACAATTGAAGTGTACCTATGATAAAAATTACAGACCTCTACATGCTTTGTAAGTAGGAAAACCTGCAAAATCGGCAGTGTATCAAATACTTGTTCTCCCCACTGTAGATAGGAGCAAGTCCATGTAATGCTTTGTAGGTTAGCAGTAAAACCTTGAAATCAGCCCTAGCCTTAACAGGAAGCCAGAGGCTAGCAGTGGAGTAATATGATACAATTTTGGGGTTCTAGTCAAGATTCTAGCATCCGTATTTAGCACTAGCTGAAGTTTATTTAGTGCCTTATCCGGGTAGCGGAGAGTAGACCATTGCAGTGTTATAATATTTAAGTGACAAAAGCATGGATTAGCTTTTCTGCATCATTTGGACAAAAAGTTTCAGATTTGTGCGATGTTACGAAGCTGGAAAAAAGTTGGTCTCTAAATAATTTTGATATGTTCATCATTGAGAGATCAGGGTCCAGAGTAACGCCGAGGTCCTTAATTTTTATTTGAGATGACTGTACAACCATCGAGATTCATTGTCAGATCCGACAGCAGATCGCTTTGTTTCTTGGGACCTAGAAGTAGCATCTCAGTTTTGTCCGAGTTTAAACGTTTTAAAAAATTGCCGCCATCCACTTCCTTATGTCTGAAACACAGACTTCCAGGGTATGGAATATTTGGGCTTCACCGTGTTTCATCGAAATGTACAGCTGTGTGTCATCTGCATAACAGTAAAAGTTGACAGTGTTTCTGAATGACATCACCAAGAGGTAGCATAATGCATTCAGTTGTACAACTAACTAAGTATCCCCCTTTCCCTTCCCTTTCCCTATATAGTGAAAACAATAGTGGTCTTATAACGGAACCTTGAGGAACACTGAAACGTACCATTGATTTGTCAAAGGACAAACCATCCACAGAGATGAACTGATATGTTTCC
This sequence comes from Coregonus lavaretus, assembly GCF_964263955.1. Classification (NCBI taxonomy): domain Eukaryota; kingdom Metazoa; phylum Chordata; class Actinopteri; order Salmoniformes; family Salmonidae; genus Coregonus; species Coregonus lavaretus. Next base: position 62,884,890 of record NC_139992.1, on the reverse strand, counting down.
GACAGATAAGATCTAAACCAGACAAGAACTTGTCCGCATAGACCAATTAGAGTTTCCAATCTCTCCAAAAACAGTGGGGAAAAAAAGTATTTAGTCAGCCACCAATTGTGCAAGTTCTCCCACTTAAAAAGATGAGAGAGGCCTGTAATTTTCATCATAGGTACACGTCAACTATGACAGACAAAATGAGAATTCTTTTTCCAGAAAATCACATTGTAGGATTTTTAATGAATTTATTTGCAAATTATGGTGGAAAATAAGTATTTGGTCAATAACAAAAGTGTCTCAATACTTTGTTATATACCCTTTGTTGGCAATGACACAGGTCAAACGTTTTCTGTAAGTCTTCACAAGGTTTTCACACACTGTTGCTGGTATTTTGGCCCATTCCTCCATGCAGATCTCCTCTAGAGCAGTGATGTTTTGGGGCTGTCGCTGGGCAACACAGACTTTCAACTCCCTCCAATGATTTTCTATGGGGTTGAGATCTGGAGACTGGCTAGGCAACTCCAGGACCTTGAAATGCTTCTTACGAAGCCACTCCTTCGTTGCCCGGGCGGTGTGTTTGGGATCATTGTCATGCTAAAAGACCCAGCCACGTTTCATCTTCAATGCCCTTGCTGATGGAAGGAGGTTTTCACTCAAAATCTCATGGTACATGGCCCCATTCATTCTTTCCTTTACACGGATCAGTCGTCCTGGTCCCTTTGCAGAAAAACAGCCCCAAAGCATGATGTTTCCACCCCCATGCTTCACAGTAGGTATGGTATTCTTTGGATGCAACTCAGCATTCTTTGTCCTCCAAACACAACGAGTTGAGTTTTTACCAAAAAGTTCTATTTTGGTTTCATCTGACCATATGACATTCTCCCAATCCTCTTCTGGATCATCCAAATGCACTCTAGCAAACTTCAGACGGGCCTGGACATGTACTGGCTTAAGCAGGGGGACACGTCTGGCACTGCAGGATTTGAGTCCCTGGCGGCGTAGTGTGTTACTGATGGTAGGCTTTGTTACTTTGGTCCCAGCTCTCTGCAGGTCATTCACTAGGTCCCCCCGTGTGGTTCTGGGATTTTTGCTCACCGTTCTTGTGATCATTTTGACCCCACGGGGTGAGATCTTGCGCGGAGCCCCAGATCGAGGGAGATTATCAGTGGTCTTGTATGTCTTCCATTTCCTAATAATTGCTCCCACAGTTGATTTCTTCAAACCAAGCTGCTTACCTATTGCAGATTCAGTCTTCCCAGCCTGGTGCAGGTCTACAATTTTGTTTCTGGTGTCCTTTGACAGCTCTTTGGTCTTGGCCATAGTGGAGTTTGGAGTGTGACTGTTTGAGGTTGTGGACAGGTGTCTTTTATACTGATAACAAGTTCAAACAGGTGCCATTAATACAGGTAACGAGTGGAGGACAGAGGAGCCTCTTAAAGAAGAAGTTACAGGTCTGTGAGAGCCAGAAATATTGTTTGTTTGTAGGTGACCAAATACTTATTTTCCACCATAATTTGCAAATAAATTCATAAAAAATCCTACAATGTGATTTTCTGGAAAAAAAATTCTCATTTTGTCTGTCATAGTTGACGTGTACCTATGATGAAAATTACAGGCCTCTCTCATCTTTTTGGTGGCTGACTAAATACTTGGTGGCTGACTAAATACTTTTTTTTCCCCACTGTAATGTGGTGATCGAGGGTGACGAAAGGGGCACTTATATAATTTATCACCTTAACAAGCCTGACTTGCAACTCGGCTATCTTAACCATAAGGCGACAGTTCTCCTGCATATTATAAGTACAGCGGCTGCAATGGGAAGGCAGAATGTTACTTAGTTTTTTTCGGCTGGTGGAGGTCCTGCAGATCCATGTCCAGATTAAGCGTCCTGGGTAAAAAAAGTTTCATGAAAAGTTAAACAGGTAACCAAGTTTGGCAGCTAGCCAAGTAGCAACTAACAGCACAGCAGCACAGAGACAACATACATACACTCGTCTTATGCTGCTACTACTTATTTTACTCTTATTATATATCCTGATGCCTAGTCACTTTACCTTGCCTTTATGTACATATCTACCTCCAATACCTCGTACCCCTTCAAATTGATCTGGCACTGGTACTCCCTGTATATATAGCTCCATTCCTGTGTATTTTATTTTATTCCTTGTGTTAGTATTTTTTATTTTGTTATCATTTTTTAACTGCATCGTTGGGAAGGGCTCATAAGCAAGCATTTCACGATAAAGTCTACACCCATTGTATTCGGTGCATGTGACAAATACAATTTGATTACAAAAACACGAACTGTAATCAGTTACAATACCAGCAAATATATTGTAATCGGATTACTGATACTTTTGAAAGACTAGATGATTAGTTCTTGGATTACTTTAGAATTCATAACGGATGTTTGCGTAAAAATACATTATGCCACCTTTCTGTTTTCTCTATGACATCAATTCAGCATTGAAAAAAATATGCAAGTTTTAAGTTTGTTCCACCTGAGCGAGTCTGACCACAAGTCAGAGACCACTATGATGACACACAAAATGCGTTTGATGGATCCTTTTTGTCTTCTTCTAATGCCTCTTAAAGGGAAAGTAATCCAAAAGTAATCAGATTACGTTGCTGAGTTTGGGTAATCTAAAAGTTACGTTGCTGATTACAATTTTGGACAGGTGACTAGTAACTGTAATGGATTACATTTAGAAAGTAACCTACCCAATCCTGGTAGCACATTGTTTGGTGTGTGCAAAACATTTCTCTCCACAGTGGTCATATTTTTCATATATACTGAATAAAAATATAAACACAACAATTTAATAATTTTACTTACAGTTCATATAAGGAACTCAGTCAATTGCAAGAAATTCATTAGGCCCTAATCTATGGATTTCACATGACTGGGAATACAGATATGCGTCTGTACCTTTAAAAAAAGGTAGGGGCGTGGATATAAAAACTAGCCAGTATCTGGTGTGACCACCATTTGCCTCATGCAGCGTGACACATCTTCTTCGCATAGAGTTGATCAGGCTGTTGATTGTGGCCTGTGGAATGTTGTCCCACTCCTCTTCAATGGCTGTGCGAAGTTGCTCGATATTGGTGGGAACTGGAACATGCTGTCGTTCTCGTCGATCCAGAGCATCCCATACATGCTCAGTGGGTGACATGTCTAGTGAGTATGCAGGACATGGAAGAACTGGGACATTTTCAGTTTACAGGAAATGTGTACAGATCTTTGCGACATGGGGCTGTGCATTATCATGCAGAAACATGAGGTGATGGCGGTGGATTAATTGCACGACAATGGGCCTCAGTATCTCGTCACGTTATCTCTGTGTATTCAAATTGCCATCGATAAAATGCAATAGTGTTCGTTGTCCGTAGCTTATGCCTGCCCATACCATAACCCCATCACCACCATGGGGCACTCTGTTCACAACGTTGATATCAGCAAACCACTCGCCCACAAGACGCCATACACGTGGTCTGCGGTTGTGAGGTCGGTTGGAGGTATTGCCAAATTCTCTAAAACGACATTGGAGGCAGCTTATGGTAGAGAAATTAACACTACATTTTCAGGCAACTGCTCTGGTGGACATTCCTGCAGTCAGCATGCCAATTGTACGCTCCCTCAAAACTTTAGACATCTGTGGCATTATGTTGTGTGACAAAACTGTTCATTTTAGAATGGCCTTTTATTTTCCCCAGCACAAGGAGTACCTGTGTAATGATCATGTTGTTTAATCAGCTTCTTGATATGCCACACCTGTCACGTGGATGGATTACCTTGGCAAAGGAGAAACGCTTGCTAACAGGGATGTAAACAAATTTGTGCACAACATTTGAGAAGCTTTTTGTGCATATGGAACATTTCTGGTATCTTTTATTTCAGCTCATGAAACATGGGACCTATACTTTACATTTTGTGTTTATATTTTGAATATACTGTATAATGTATATTCAACAACATTGTATGCCATTAGTATCATTTTCCGCCTCCACTCAATATTTTGTTTCCAGTCTGCAAAGACATCGTAATAGTAATTTAGCACTCTATTTGGCCCCTCACTTGTTTGACTTGGACCCCAGTATGGGTGTAAATCACAATATTTATTTATTATTATTTCCTGTAGATAGTTGATAGTATCTGGAGTATATTCATCCTTGTTTTCTGCTTTCTTTGGCCAGGGTCCTCGTCCACTGAGAGACATCTGGAAGTGACAGCGATGGCCGACTGCGTGCCTTTCCTCTGTATGGAGGACCTCAGGGAGATCCTTACCGCTGTTCTGCACAGGAATGCTAAGACCGTGCAGGAGTGCCGGCCGCTGAAAGTCACCAACTACCTTCAGGTAAGAAACACTGATTCATGTACCTGAAAATAAAGCTCACTTACACAATATTAAATATGTGTTTAAATATACAGTGCCTTCAGAAAGTATTCACACCCCTTGACTTTTTCCACATTTTGTTGTTACAGCCTGAATTAAAAATTTTATTCAATTTAGATTTTCTTGTCACTGGCCTACACAAATACCCCATATCAAAGTGGAATTATGTTTTTAGAAATGTTTACAAATTAATTAAATATGAAAAGCTGAAATGTCTCGAGTCAATAAGTATTCAACCCCTTTGTTATGGCAATAATAACTTGCAATAGTAGTGTTTAACATGATTTTTGAATGATTACCTAATGTACCCCACACATACAATGATCTGCAAGGTCCCTCAGTCGAGCAGTGAATTTCAAACACAGATTCAACCAAAGACCAGGGAGGTTTTCCAATGCCTCGCAAAGAAGGGCACCTAATGGTAGATGGGTAACATAAAAAAGCAGACATTGAATATCCCTTTGAGCATGGTGAAGTTATTAATTACACTTTGGATGGTGTATCAATACACCCAGTCCAAAGATACATATGTCCTTCCTAACTCAGTTGCCGGAGAGGAAGGAAACCGCCCAGGGATTTCACAATGAGGCCAATGGTGACTTTAAAAGTTACAGAGTTTAGTGGCTGTGATAGGAGAGAACTGAGGATGTATAAACAACATTGTAGTTACTCCACAATACTAACCTAATTGACAGAGTGAAAAGATGGAAGCCTGTACAGAATATAAATATTCCAAAACATGCATCCTTTTTGCAACAAAGCACTAAAGTTATACTGCAAAACAATGTGGCAAAGCAATTAACTTTTTGTCCTGAATACAATGTGTTATGTTTGGGGCTAATCCAATACAACACATTACTGAGTACCACTCTCAATATTTTCAAGCATAGTGGGGGCTGCATCATGTTATGGGTATGCTTGTAATCGTTAAGGACTGGGGAGTTTTTCATGATAAAAAAATTAACGGAAAGGAGCTAAGCACAGGCAAAATCCTAGAGGAAAACCTGGTTGTCTGGTAGAAACCAGACAACATTTACATTTACGTCATTTAGCAGACGCTCTTATCCAGAGCGACTTACAAATTGGACAACCAGGTTTTCCTCTAGGATTTTGCCAGGACAATAACCTAAAACACAAGGCCAAATCTACACTGTTGCTTACCATGTAGCTCAGTTGGTAGAGCATGGCGCTTGCAACGGCAGGATTGTGGGTTCTGCTAAAATGACTAAAATGTAAAAGAAGACAGTGAATGTTCCAGAGTGGCCTAGTTACAGTTTTGACTTAAATCTACTTGTAAATCTGTGGCAAGACTTGAAAATTGTTGTCTAGCAATGATCAACAACCAATTTGACAGAGCTTGAAGAATTTTGAAAATAATAATTGGCAAATTTTGCACAATCCAGGTTTGGAAAGCGCTTAGAGACTTACCTAGAAAGACTCACAGTTGCAATCGCTGCCAAAGGTGCTTCTACAAAGTAAAGACTTGAGTGTGAATACTTATGTAAATGAGATTTTTCTGTATTTCATTTTCAATAAATTAGCACTTTGTCATAATGGAGTATTATGTGTAGATGGGTGAGAAAAAAAAAATGTGTTTAATGCATTTTGAATTCAGGCTATAACACAACAATGTGGAATAAGTCAAGGGGTATGAATACTTTCTGAAGGCACTGTGTGTATATATAAGGTCCCTATACTGTACTTCCTGTGGGTAAATGTATGGTGGTTAAATTGATGTGAAGGTCTTGAAAGTCCTTTATCATGTGATGAAAGTGGAGATGGAGTCAAGACCGGAACACTCCAGACCCAGACCCATTGAGACCAATACCCTGTATATAGACACCATGATGAGACCAAGACCAATTAATTGTGATAAAACGAGACCCAGAGAAATACTGAATTCTCTCTCTAAACATTTGCCATCCGGCTTCCACGTTTAAAAAGCAAGGTAAGGAAGAGTAGCCATGTCCAAGCCAGAATGGACCATAGGGCAGGAGCCTAACTCCTGTTCGTATCATAAGGCAGCTTGATGTACAAGTACACCCTCTGGACAGGATGCTAGTCTATCGCAGGGCCTTACCACAAATCCATCTCCCCAACCTTCCAATCTCAGGGCAGACACTCTTACCACAAGGCCACTGAGTTGGCCAGAAAGCAAGGTGGTGTATCTTGACGACATGAGTTTAGAGACTACAAAAACAATGGTATTTTCTGATACTATGAGCCGAGATCAAGACCCAGACCAGGATAGTGGTGCCAACAAGCAGACCCATTCCAAGACCAAATGTCGAGATCAAGACCACTAGATCAAGACTCCATCTCTAGGTGAAAGCCAAATATACTGATTATGTTGCCTTTAATGCATGATGGTGTGTTTCGCTTGAAGGGAGAAGCTGTTCGACTGGCCCGTCAGCTGCCTATGACCCTTGCCAAAGAGGATGTGGAGGACACACTTTCGCGGATGCAACAGCAGCTGGAGACCAGCCAAGCCTGCATCCATGGACAAGCCTTTTTCCACCACCTTTCTGACATTCCTGACACTGAACAAGAGGCGCTGAAGATCATGTCCGATATTTTGTAGCTTTGTTACCTTTTCCATGGAAGTGTAGCGCTAGTTAAAACAAACCCTGGATACAGTGCATTCGGAAAGTATTCAGACCCCTTGACTTTTTCCACATTTTGTTATGTTATTAGCCTTATTCTAAAATTGATTAAATTGTTTTTTTCCCCTCATCAATCTACACACAATACACCATAATGACAAACCAAAAACACGTTTTTGAACATTTTTGCAGGAAAATATCACATTTACGTAAGTATTCAGACCCTTACTCAGTACTTTGTTGAAGCACCTTTGGCAGCGATTACAGCCTCGAGTCTTCATGGGTATGACGCTACAAGCTTGGCACACCTGTATTTGGGGAGTTTCTCCCATTCTTCTCTGAAGATCCTCTCAAGCTCTGTCGGGTTGGATGGGGAGCGTCGCTGCACAGCTATTTTCAGATCTCTCCAGAGATGTTCAAGTCCGGGCTCTCGCTGGGCCACTCAAGGACATTCAGAGACTTCTCCAAAAGCGACTGTGTTCTTGGGGACCTTCAATGCTGCAATAATTTTTTTGTACCCTTCCCCAGATCTGTGCCTGGACACAATCCTGTCTCGGAGCTCTACGGACAATTCCTTCGACCTCATGGCTTAGTTTTTGCTCTGACATGCACTGTCAACTGTGGGACCTTATATAGACTGGTGTGTGCCTTTCCAAATCATGTCCAATCAATTACATTTACCACAGGTGGTCTCCAATGAAGTTGTCGAAACATCTCAAGGATGATCAATGGAAACAGGATGCACCTGGGCTCAATTTAGAGTCTCATAGCAAAGGGTCTGAATACTTATGTAAATAAGGTATATCCGTTTATTTTTATTTTTTATACATTTGCAAATATTTCTTAACCTGTTTTCGCTTTGTCATTATTGGGTATTGTGTGTAGATTGATGAGGAAAATGTTTTATTTAATCCATTTTAGAATATGGCTGTAACGTAACAAAATGTGGAAAAAGTCAAGGGGTCTGAATACTTTCCGAATGCACTGGTATACTTTATTTGAAGATATGCTTATGATTAAGAATAATAAAGATGTGGTGTTCATGATTTATTATAAATGTTCAGGTCTTCATAATAATTGGTTTATGCATGTATTTACGAATGTTAATAAAAGTGAATAAATACATATTGTAATAAATTATGATATTTTACATACAGTTTAGTTAACTGCATATAAACCATTATTTAATAGTTTATTAAGCAGGTCTTATAAGGTTACGAGAAATGTCAATTTTCAGCTTATCGACTATCTTACATAATATATGCATTATATTTCGTTTTACACTTTATTCATTCTTCAAAGTAATAATAAATATCCTGAATAAGTTTATTTTGTTAATGGATGGAATTTTTGCTGGCAAAATTCGATTGAATGCCTCAGTAAATGTAATGATTATATACTGTGTAAAATATACTTTACATTGCTAACTATCAGCTAAGGGACATGTTGAAAGCCATGGGTTGAATAATGTGTGTCAGCGTGGGTGTAGTACTTATGCTTATCTGCAGAGCTCTTCAGAATGCCCTTAGGCGTTTGATTATGTTGGCCACAAAGTAGAGAACAATATCCATCACACATCCCCCAACTCTACCCATCAGGAACTCGCATTCTTGTGCAGTGTGCTAGCCTACTTCTAAGAAAACTGGGTCAGCCTGAGTCGCTGGGCTGTTACCATTCAGCATGATCATGCTCCTGCTGATAGCTGTGATTTACTTGAATGGGAGCCAACTATATCTTCACGTCCCCGTATTCTCCATGGTACGCACCTTACTTGGCCCTGTGCTGGATTTTTTTGTGTTTGAGTGTGAAACAATTCCTTCATGAGCAAAAAATGCACAGCCTTGTCCTGTGTTACATGTAGGCACCTACAGTGAGGGGAAAAAAGTATTTGATCCCCTGCTGATTTTGTATGTTTTCCCACTGACAAAGAAATGATCAGTCTATAATTTTAATGGTAGGTTTATTTGAACAGTGAGAGACAGAATAACAACAAAAAAATCCTGAAAAACGCATGTCAAAAATGTTAGAAATTGATTTGCATTTTAATGAGGGAAATAAGTATTTGACCCCTCTGCAAAACATGACTTAGTACTTGGTGGCAAAACCCTTGTTGGCAATCACAGAGGTCAGACGTTTCTTGTAGTTGGCCACCAGGTTTGCACACATCTCAGGAGGGTAAAACTGGTTGCATTGACGTCATTATGACTTCATTGTCAGGTTGTACACTGGTTGTAATAACCTTTCAACGTCTTTTTAGAAAAATAGGTATTTACCAGTGAGTATACATTGCGGAAACCGTTTACCAAACGGAAGCAAACAGTGCAAACTGAACGAAACGGGGAGGGACCTAACTGAATTAATCCAATAGAAAGTCTTATTTTCATTGCAAAATGATTTCTGTTTGGAATACACAGTTTATTTTGCAAAACGATGCAACAGTATCAGTGTAATGAATACACTCTTGGTTGTGACAGAGACGAGTTTTGACAGAGACCAGTCCTCGAGTACACCCAACAGTAAACATTATTTTTATTGTAGCCCCGGACAAACACACCAGATTCAACATAAAAATGTGTACTTGAGGACTGGAGTTGGGAAATGCTGCCTTAGACAACCAAGAAGTCTGAACTAGGGATGTACAGATGTGGAAATTCTGGTCCAATACTGATGTATAATATTTTCTTTGCAATATTGTCCAATATTATCAATACCGACATTTATTTTTATGGCCTTTTTAAGCATTTTAGGACAGATAGAAAAAGCAACCAAGTTTTAATGGGAAAGCTGTAATAATGTTGATTTGCATCACAGAGTAACTGAAATGCTTCAAAGGTATTGGAAAGTTCAGGAATAAGATCTGCATTGCTTTCAAATGCGGTTTTGTCACAGTCCCTTCTAACATTTAATGCGTGGCTTGTGTGTCGTAGAGGGAAACAGAAGACATGTACGTGTTCCGGAGAGTCAGCTTTCATGGGGTCATAATAACTAATAGCTCCAACTGTTCAAAAGATAGAGCCAAAATTGTAGGAAGAAAACAGAAACCGCTCCATTTGTCCCAACTGCTAATAGCGGATATCAAAGGTTACTCATGTAACCACGGTTCTATGAACTAAGCAGCGCATTCGGTTGACTACAGACCACTCCGTTTGTCTCCGCCGATTATATACTTTTTTTATATTACCGATATGGTCACCATTGTATCGTGCATCTCTAGTCCAAACCTCTTGACGAGGTCGCTATGTGTTGTAGTACTTTCGTGACAATACTGAGGCACATATTAGTCATATAGCTCTGTAGAAAAATTTTTTTTTTACAGTGAGTGATGACAATTACTGGTAAATGTGGGATGTGATCCAGTATTTTATTTGTGATGGTATTTTTTGAACTCATTAAACAATGGGCTGAAAAATAGCTTACTATTAGTGAGATGATCACTATTTAGCGATTGTCACTGAGAAATCTAATTTTAACTATGGGCCTTGTTGACCTCTGATTCGAAATCAAAAACAGAAGAATCAATGACCCCACAGAAGGTGCCATTGACCCATGAAATTAAATGTGGTGTGGCTGTAAAAATTATCCCACTCCTGCAAACCAGTGCCTTTAACACCCATCACAGTAGTGTGTGCTTGATGCCCATAAAATGAAAGTAGTTGCTTTTCTGTGGTTGGCCCAAAAGTGCACAGTCACAGTGAGGCACCTCCAATTACCTTGCTGAAAATAAAGCTCAGATGCAGTAAGGATTTAACAGTTGGTGCCCTGTGGACATATCGTTTGTGGCTTTAAAATGTTTTGATCAACTCCACATGAGCAAGGTGGTGGTGGTTATCATTGGGTTTGGCACCGGGGACCTTAGGCGCAGGGTTCATTTTTTGGGGTTTTATACTTTTCGTTGTTGGGCATAAGTCTGTAAAATCACCAGGAAATCAGTTAAAAGTGATTTTAATTTAGGAAAACTGTTCCCATGTATTCCCACGTATAAATAGAGGCATACAGTGGGGTCTGAAATTATTGACACCCTCAATTTAAAGATGAGCAAAAATGACTCTAAAATAACTCATTGAAATACTGAGCTACATGTAACTGCCAAAATAAAGGAAACATAAACATGAAGCGTTTTAGGGAGCGTTGAGCTACCACGAGCCACCAGAACAGCTTTAATGCGCCTTGGCATAGATTCTAAAAGTGTCTGGAACTCTATTGAAGGGATGCAACACCATTCTTCCACAATTTGGTGTTTTGTTGATTGTGGCGGAAAACGCTGTCTCAGGTGCCGCTCCAGAATTTCCCATAAGTGTGCAATTGGGTTGAGATCTGGTGACTGACACACACACACCCTTTAAACCCCCTATGCTCCTTCGAGACTCCTCATTTCAAAGTCACTGAGATCTCTTACATTTACATTTTAGTCATTTAGCAGACACTCTTATCCAGAGCGACTTACAGTTAGTGCATACATCATTTGTTTATTTTTATTTTATTTTATTTATACTGGCCCCCCATGGGAATCGAACCCACAACCCTGGCGTTGCAAACGCCATGCTCTACCAACTGAGCTACATCCCTGCCGGTCATTCCCTCCCCTACCCTGGACGACGCTGAGCCAATTGTGCGCCGCCCCATGGGTCTCCCGGTCGCGGCCGGCTACGACAGAGCCTGGATTCGAACCAGGTTCTCTAGTGGCACAGCTAGCACTGCGATGCAGTGCCTTAGACCACTGCGCCACTCTTCTTCTAGCCATGGTAGCCAAAATAATGGGCAACTGGGCATTTTTATACATGACCCTAAGAATGATGGGATGTTGATTGCTTAATTAACTCAGGAACCACACCTGTGGGGAAGCTTCAATATACTTTGTATCCATCATTTACTCAAGTGTTTCCTTTATTTAATTATATTTTATACTAACACAATTGGTCAGAGAAAGAGGTATTGTTTAACATGTAATACGTTTTTTTCTCAAAGGTAGCGGTCAAAGTTATTGACACCCCTTTTTTTATACCTTTCAATACCTCACCTTGCAAGGATAACAGCACTGAGACTTTTCCTAAAATGTTTTATGACTTGTTGATTTTGTGGCCAATTAACCAGTTATTTGTGGATTTTTATGTTATTGTCTTTCTGGAAGATCGACTTGCGGCCAAATTTCAGCTTCCTGGCAGAGGCAACCAGGCTTTTGGCAAAAATATCCTGGTAACTGGATAAAGTTCATGATGCCGTTGACCTTAACAAGAGCCCCAGGACCAGTGGAAGAAAATATCCCCAGATATGGGGTTCTTTTCTGCTCATGTGTTCTTATTTCCACGCCAAACCCACCACTGGTGTACGTGGCCAAAGAGCTGTATTTTCATGTCATCCAACAAATGTAAATGCCTGAAGTTTGCTAAACGGCATTGGCGCTTGGATTGGAACTGGTGCTTTGGTCAGATGACATGAAAATAGAGTTCTTTGGCCACGCACACCAGTGATGGGTTTGGCGTTGAAATGAGAATGCGTGAGCAGAAAATAACCCCATACCCACTGTAAAATATGGTGCTGGATCTTTGATGTTATGGGGCTATTTTGCTTCCACTGGTCCTGGGGCCCTTGTTAAGGTCAACGGCATCATGAACTTTACCCAGTACCAGGATATTTTAGCCAAAATACAGAATGTTGAAACTTGGCCGCGAGTGGATCTTCCAGCAAGACAATAAACCCAAGCACACATCAAAATCCAAAATCATGTTACTGAATGTATCTAGTGTATTTTTACATTTCGTTTAAAAATACACTAGATGCGGTAAAAGGTACAGTAAATGTAAAATGCACATACAATCAACAGTGTAATGTTTGGATTGTCTTGTGTCAGGTGAAATGTGGTCCTCACCTTTGGTCTAATAATTTACCCATAATCTCCAAACGGTTCCCTTTCAATTGCTACCATGCTTATGCATTTCATATTTCTTCTGTAAGAACTTTTCAATTTAGCCCTATCCATATAGGCCAATTCAAGTGTGAAGGGTTAATAGCTCTTGCCAGTTTTTCCTTTCGTAAAGGAAATTGAATGTGGTGTTGACTAGCTGAATAACTTGTCTTGAGAGAATCAAATTTTTCTTAGAAGTGTTGCGGAAAGCCTCTCAAATGCTGCTCTCTAAAAATCACAGCAAATTGAGGGCAAACTTGTTGATTTGGCAAGTTAAATAAAATGCCTCTTGAGGGTGGCAAAGGACTTGGCACTTGTCTGCAGCTGCCTCATGAGCATTAAGAGCATTTTAAACTAATGGCATCAGTCCCCTCAAATGAAACCGATGCTAAGGAACAGGCTCAGCTTTTGAATAGTGTCCTAGTAGGGCATATAAATATATAAGGCTGTGTCATAACTGGGCCCATAGGGACTGGAGGTGATGGAGAGGTCACCACATGCCAGAGGCAGACTCTGGCCCTGGCAGTGCTGAGGCCTGGATCAGGTAGTGGTTCCTGGTAGGATCTCTGGGGACTGCTTGCTCCAGCCTTGAATGGGCATTTCATTGGGGTGGTGACATTTTAGATTTTGTCAGGACCAGAGTGATAAGGGCAGGAGAGACTGATAGCGGCAGGTGGCAACTCAGGTGGATACAGCTCATGTTTCATGGGGTTGGATTGATTAGTGAAAATATTATTTCTGCTTTTGGAGTACCAAAAATTCATAGAGATGCAATGATTCCAATTGTATGCTCAGAGCTTTTTGATGATGACTTAGCTGCACTGTCAGTCATTGTGTCATTTTGTTTGTTTATCCAACACCACTGATCCATATTGAAATGTCAGAATAATTATTGTGGAACTGCTATGCAGATGTAAGGTTTGTACATATGAAATGCAGCCATAAGTAAATAATTAACACTTTTTGTGAAATGTCAAGAGTCATCTCAGAAATTTGCTAGCAGGTTGGTAGGTGGGGGAAACAAAGACATCCTTGAGTGGCAGTGGTTGAATCCAGGTGTGGTTCTTTGCCTGTTTTAGTTTTGTAACCCTACCCATGCCCTAACCCTATACCCCTAACCCACTAGCTAGTATGCCTAAATGTAACCCACCCTAACTGTTAACCCTAACCACTTGAATGCTTAACCTTAACGTTACCCTAATGTTAATCACTCACTAGCATGCTTAAACTTAACCTTACCCTATCCTTAACCACTCACTAGTATGCTTAAACTTAACCTTACCCTATCCTTAACCACTCACTAGTATGCTTAAACTTAACCTTGTTAACGTACAACTGCTTGCACCAATTGTCCTATTATTTTAAGGACTATATTTGATTTTTGACATAAGCCAAGTGTTCTCTCTTATCTAACTAATACCGGTGCCAATAGTGTACTTTATACATTTCTAATTGGAAATCAAAACTCCTTGTCATTCCCTACATCCAGTTTCCTATTCCTAAACAGAAATGGATGGTGCCCCTAACCTCTCTCTGTGCTGCTAGGTATGTATGGATTTCTCATTGCCGATCCAAAAGTAGTGGGAAGGTGGGTAAATATATAGCACGTGTCATTTTATTTAGGCCTTGATGACTTTGTTAATGGAGTTACGTTACCGTGCTGCAAAATAGCTATGCAGTTGCCCCAGTTGTTGAATACAACCTGAGAAGTAGAGGCCTTGCACTTTGGAGCAGTGATATGAGATATTATATAACTTGATAATGTTCCATCTGGACAGTCCATTAAGTATAATGAGGAGAAGCTAGCAGTATGTAATATATTACTGGATGTGCTATGCTAATTGCTGCACTAACTATTGGTAAGAAACTCTAAGCTCAGAAAAAACAACACATAAAAACATGTCAGGTGGTTTGAATGACAGCTGGTAAAATAAATAATGACTGACCTTTTTAACTGTCACATGTTTAAAAGATGATAATCAGTTAATCCCCACTAATCAGCCTGATATGCCCCCCATGTGCCAAAGGCAGCACATATGGGGCAGATTCCGCTGCTGTGGCAGCTATGGATACGAGCTCCTAAGGGAATTGCGTATCCTCGGCTCTAATCGAAGCAGGATCCAGGGCCAATATAATGGCACCTCTGGGAAGGCTGCCAGCCCTCCTCTTGTACCCCCCCCCCCCCCCCCATAGGCCCTTAAGATCATTTTTGCCTTGCAGCAATGCTGAAGCCATCTGTGGAGTCACAGCGGAGGCCATGAAAACCAAGACGTGTGCTGTGGTTTGACCTTTCCCTGTGGCAACTATAATATTATCATAGGATGAGCTATTGGGTTGCACTCTCCCCGTGTTTGGATTCAGCATAGATATAAATGTGTGGGGGGGGGGGTTCAAGACATTCATATATCCATAAGCATGTTTCTTAGTTTAGTGTAATCTGGTTCCTTTTTTTTCTTTTGGTTATTGATTCAGACTCATAAGCAGCATGAAAGCAGGGGTGCAGTGAATCACGTGTCAGATTTAGCACATTGTAATTGTGCCACATGCTTACACAACTTTTTTGCTGGTGCATCCTGGGATATATGTAAGCATATCTGGTATTAGTACTAGACAACTTTATTAGTAGTCAGAAATTATTCACACCCCTTGACTTTTTCCATATTTTGTTTTGTGACAGCTTGGATATAAAATTGATTACATTGAGATTTTGTGTCACTGATCGACACATAACCCCATAATGTCAAAGTATAATTTTGTTTTTAGAAATGAAAAGCTGAAATGTCTTGAGTCAAAAAGTATTCAACCCCTTTGTTATGGCAGGCCTAAATAAGTTCAGGAGTAAACATTTGCTTAACAAATTACATAAATTGCATGGACTCACTCTGTGTGCAATAATAGTGGTTAACATGATTTTTTTTATGACTACTCCATCTCTGTACCCCACACATACAATTATCTGTAAGGTCCCTCAGTCGAGTAGTGAATTTCAAGCACAGATTCAACAATGAGGCCAGTGGTGATTTTAAAATGGTTGCAGAGTTTAATGACTGTGAAAGGAGAAAACTGACGATGGATCAACAACTTATAGTTACTCCAAAATACTACATGTACCTAAATGACAGCGTGAAAAGAAGGAAGCCTGTACAGAATAAAAAAATATTCCAAAACATGCATCCTGTTTGCAACATGGCACTAAAGTAATACTAAATAATACACGTGGCAATGAAATTACCTTTTTGTCCTAAATACAAAGTGTTAGATATTTGTGGCAAAAACAATACAACACATCACTGGGTACCACGCTCTTTATTTTCAAGCATGGCTGTGGCCGCGTCGTGTTATGGGTATGCTTGTCATTGGCAAAGACTGGGGAGTTTTTCAGGATAAAAAAAAACGGAATGTAGCTAAGCACAGGCAAAATCCTAGAGGAAAACCTGGTTCACTCTGCTTTCCAACAGACACTGAGAGACGAATTCACCTTTCAGCAGGACAATAACCCTAAAACACAAGGCTAAATCTACATTAGAGTTGCTTACCAAGACAACATTGAATGTTCCTGATTGGTCTACTTACAGTTTAGACTTAAATCTGCTTGAAAATCTATGGCAAGACTTGGAAATGGCTGTCTAGCAATGATCAACGACCAACTTGACAAAGCTTGAAGAATTTTTATAAGAATAATGGGCAAATATTGCACAATTACACAAAAAATGACAATTCAATCCATTTTAACCCCACTTTGTCACTAACACAACAAAATGTGGAAAAAGTAAAGGGGTGTGAATACTTTCTGAAGGCACTGTATTATGACAGATAGTTGTGCATAGTCCCAGGATGTACTGTCATTTAGCCGGTGCTAATTTGTGTTGTTGGTTCTTGCTGTTAAAATACATTTTACCAAGCAGGTCATACTGTTATAATGAATAGTTCGTATTGTACGTAATTGTAACTATATGTTGAATTGTAATGGTAAAAGTGCTCAGCTGTGCTGTGTCTACAACAGGTAGCAACACCAGAAATTAGCAGAGTGTCAGGGCTTTGCTAAACTTAGCTTTGCGGTCAGAATCACAGTGTGCAAATCTCTGAGCCGTCTTGTGTATCCAGGGACTATACACAACTATCTGTAATTAATAAAGACCCCAGCAGCTGTCACTAATTAAGGGAAGGGAATTGTGGGAGCAGCTGGCACCCAGTTGGCCACTGCACGTCCGAGTGGAGAAACTTGCCAAATAAGACCCATTCCAACAATGACACAGGGGTGACATGCTTCTGGAGCTGTGTGGATATGTGTGACGAGTCAGACTGTGAGTCAGATGTCACTCTCTGTTACTCGGAGACCAAAGAGCATTTCAAAGAGCAGCATTGGTGGACAAATCCAATTACAATATATATACAAAAGTATGTGGACACCCCTTAATATTAGTGGATTCGGCTATTTCAGCCACACCCGTTGCTGACAGGTGTATAAAATCGAGCACACAGCCATGCAATCTCCATAAACAAACATTGGCAGTAGAATGGCCTTACTGAAGAGCTCAGTGACTTTCAACGTGGCACCGTCATAGGATGCCACCTTTCCAACAAGTCAGTTCGTCAAATTTCTGCCCTGCTAGAGCTGCCCCGGTCAACTGTAAAAGCCAAGTGTCGGCTGGAGTGGTGTAAAGCTCGCCGCCATTGGACTTTGGAGCAGTGGAAACACATTCTCTGGAGTGATTAATCATGATTCACCATCTGGCAGTCCGACTGACGAATCTGGGTTTGGCGGATGCCAGGAGAACGCTACCTGCCCCAATGCATAGTGCCAACTGTAAAGTTTGGCGGAGGAGGAATAATGGTCTGGGGCTGTTTGTCATGGTTCGGGCTAGGCCCCTTAGTTCCAGTGAAGGGAATTCTTAATGCTACAGCATACAATGACCTTCTAGACGATTCTGTGCTTTCAACTTTGTGGCAACCGTTTGGGGAAGGCCCTTTCCTATTTCAGCATGACAATGACCCCGTGCACAAAACGAGGTCCATACAGAAATTGTTTGTCGAGATCAGTGTGGAAGAACTTGATTGGCCTGCACAGAGCCCTGACCTCAACCCCATCGAACACCTATGGGATGAATTGGAACGCCAACTGCGAGCCAGGCCTAATCGCCCAACATCAGTGCCCGACCTCAATAATGCTCTTGTGGCTGAATGGAAGCAAGTCCCCGCAGCAATGTTCCAACATCTAGTGGAAAGCCTTCCCAGAAGAGTGGAGGCTGTTAAAGCAGCAAAGGGGGGACCAACTCCATATTAATGCCTATGATTTTGGAATGAGACGTTTGACGAGCAGGTGTCCACATACTTTTGGTCATGTAGTGTATGTTCTATGTACTTATGAAATCCCAACATTTAATGTAGGTGAAGCAGTGACAGTAAAGATCACATTATAAGAAATGCAGTGTACCATGACATAGACTGCCCAGGTGAATCCAGGTGAAAGCTGAGATGTCGCTTGTTAAATCCACTTCAATCAATGCCCAAGAAGCCACATTTTGGAGGATATATTAGTCTCGGGCCGGCAAGCCGTGCAAATATGTCCTCCAAACACCGGCATCGAGGGCATTATCACTTTTATACCACGGGTTACCAACATATTCAAATAATGATTGACATATTTTCATTAGAAAACATTATTTTGATGAATTTATTCATACTATTTCATCCTTCCACGAGATATAGTCCCGACACAAATCTAGGGTTGCTACCCAAGCCGGCTGGTCGTTTGTTCTATTAGTTCGGTTGCCAGAGACACGACCCAGTCGTTGTCTTTTTGTTCTAAATCTATGGACGAACGTTCTAAATCTTTTTGTTCTAAATCTTCCACCCAGTCGTTCATTCTAAATGTTCCGTTGCCATGATGGCAGGTAACGTTCTTATCCCTTGCTTGCTAGCTAGCCAACTTCGGCTAACACAGTCATGTCAAACAGTGCAGGAAGAATAACAGCAAAGTAGCTGCATTTGCGTTTGTTTAAGCTGTTTTCTAGTGATTTTTGGGGGGGATACATCCATAACCATGAGATAATAATGTGTGATTTCGCCTGGCATAGAACATTTGCTCTCTCGCCAGGACACTGTTTAGAGGAGCTAGCCAACTACACAGCTAACACAATCATTTCAAACTGAAGCTTGAATGACTGCAAACCAGCTGTGTTTCTTTGTATATATCCATAGAAATTATGCTTATTCATGATTTCAACTGGCTGAGAAAAGCTGACAGACTGTTTGTCTCCTCCCGACTCCCGACACGTTCATTACTATGGGGTAGCTGGAGATCGAATTTCAATATTTAAACAATAACCATGACAGCTGTGATGGACACAGGAAGTTTCGGTACAATTTTATAAATGCCGACAGATCATTTGTTCATTCGACATGGTGGGATCTTTTTGTCTTCGTAAAATTAATTATGCGAGTAATGGCGGTGGAAACGCCTTAATGCGCAAATATTGATATAATAACCATCATATCGAAGTAAACTTGGAGTCACGCGGTGATATGGTCTGTGGTCCTCCCACTACGACTAGGGGAAACCATGCAGTTACTTCACAGGGTGGTGAAAGTGCACAGTGATCTTGATGCTCCTTTCTAATAAATATTGAGGGTCTTATTCTGGTGACATGATCGATGCTCGACTGCCGTTTGACAAATAAAAATATTTTCTCCATAATAATCTCATCATGTAGACTAGCCTACCCGCACTGTATCTGCTGTTGGCTAGAGCGCACATGCCAAGACCAGAGTAGGCACATTTGCTATTTAACGCTACAGTTTTTGTGCCAAAACTATCGGTAGAGTTGAAAAGGAGATGGAAACACATTGAACTTTAGAGTATTATTCAGTACATGAAAACATAAGCGAAAAAGTACATTTTGTGTGCACTACAGTCAACACGCATTGATTTTTATCCGCAATTAATCAATTTGGTGGAAACACCACTGGTGGGAAAATGAGCATATTTCCTTTATTTTGGAATATTCGCATGAAAATCTTTCGCCAATTGGATGGAAACCTAGCTAGTGTTGCAAATGTCGGAAAGACAGACCGCAAGGTTAATACAAATCTCTGCTGTTGAAAACCAAATGCTAGTCTAAAATAAATGGGAGAAAATGTCTACATGCTTTTTATAGTGGAGCTCAAGATCCAGGTGAAAGCTATGATCCCTTATTATTGTCACTTGTTAAATCAACTTCAATCAGTGTAGATTAATGGATTTTTAAGCCTTGAGACAATTGACACATGGATATTGCATGTGTGCCATTGAGAGTGAATGGACAAGACAAAAGATTTAAGTGCTTTTAAAAGGGGTATGGTAGTAGGTGCCAGGCGCACCGGTTTGTGTCAAGAACTACAACGCTGCTGGGATTTTCATGCTCAACAGTTTCCCATGTGTATCAAGAATGGTCCACTCGGGGCGGCAGGTAGCTTAGTGGTTAAGAGCGTTGTGCCAGTAACCGAAAGGTTGCTGGTTCTAATCCCCGAGCCGACTAGGTGAAAAATCTGTCGATGTGCCCTTGAGCAAGGCACTTAACCCTAATTGCTCACGTAAATCGCTCTGGATAAGAGCGTCTGCAAAATTACTAAAATGTAAATATGTCCACCACCCAAAGGACATCCAGCCAACTTGACAGAGCTGTGGGAAGCATTGGAGTCAACATGGGCCAGCATCCCTTTGGGACGCTTTTGACACCTTGTAGCGTCCATGCCCCGATGAATTGAGGCTGTTCTGAGAGCAAAAGGGGGGCTGCAACTCAATATTAGGAAGGCGTTCCTAAAGTTTGTATACTCAGTTCATGTATGTACAGTGAGGGAAGAAAGTATTTGATCCCCTGCTGATTTTGTACGTTTGTCCACTGACAAAGACATGATCAGTCTATAATTTTAATGGTAGGTTTATTTGAACAGTGAGAGACAGAATAACAACAAAAAAATCCATAAAAACACATGTCAAAAATGTTATAAATTGATTTGCATTTTAATGAGGGAAATAAGTATTTGACTCCTCTGCAAAACATGACTTAGTACTTGGTGGCAAAACCCTTGTTGGCAATCACAGAGGTCAGACGTTTCTTGTAGTTGGCCACCAGGTTTGCACACATCTCAGGAGGGATTTTGTCCCACTCCTCTTTGCAGATCTTCTCCAAGTCATTAAGGTTTCGAGCCTGACGTTTGGCAACTCGAACCTTCAGCTCCCTCCACAGATTTTCTATGGGATTAAGGTCTGGAGACTGGATAGGCCACTCCAGGACCTTAATGTGCTCTTCTTGAGCCACTCCTTTGTTGCCTTGGCCGTGTGTTGTGGGTCATTGTCATGCTGGACTACCCATCCACGACCCATTTTCAATGCCCTGGCCCATCGTCCCTTTGATGCGGTGAAGTTGTCCTGTCCCCTTAGCAGAAAAACACCCCCAAAGCATAATGTTTCCACCTCCATGTTTGACGGTGGGGATGGTGTTCTTGGGGTCATAGGCAGCATTCCTCCTCCTCCAAACATGGCGAGTTGAGTTGATGCCAAAGAGCTCGATTTTGGTCTCATCTGACCACAACACTTTCACCCTGTTCTCCTCTGAATCATTCAGATGTCCATTGGCAAACTTCAGACGGGCATGTACACTGCTCAAAAAAATAAAGGGAACACTAAAATAACACATCCTAGATCTGAATGAATGAAATAATCTCATTAAATACTTTTTTCTTTACATAGTTGAATGTGCTGACAACAAAATCACACAAAAATTATCAATGGAAATCAAATTTATCAACCCATGGAGGTCTGGATTTGGAGTCACCCTCAAAATTAAAGTGGAAAACCACACTACAGGCTGATCCAACTTTGATGTAATGTCCTTAAAACAAGTCAAAATGAGGCTCAGTAGTGTGTGTGGCCTCCACGTGCCTGTATGACCTCCCTACAATGCCTGGGCATGCTCCTGATGAGGTGGCGGATGGTCTCCTGACGGATCTCCTCCTAGACTAAAGCATCCGCCAACTCCTGGACAGTCTGTGGTGCAACGTGGCGTTGGTGGATGGAGCGAGACATGATGTCCCAGATGTGCTCAATTGGATTCAGGTCTGGGGAACGGGCGGGCCAGTCCATAGCATCAATGCCTTCCTCTTGCAGGAACTGCTGACACACTCCAGCCACATGAGGTCTAGCATTGTCTTGCATTAGGAGGAACCCAGGGCCAACCGCACCAGCATATGGTCTCACAAGGGGTCTGAGGATCTCATCTCGGTACCTAATGGCAGTCAGGCTACCTCTGCCGAGCACATGGAGGGCTGTGCGGCACCCCAAAGAAATGCCACCCCACACCATGACTGACCCACCGCCAAACCGGTCATGCTGGAGGACGTTGCAGGCAGCAGAACGTTCTCCACAGCGTCTCCAGACTCTGTCACGTCTGTCACGTGCTCAGTGTGAACCTGCTTTCATCTGTGAAGAGCACAGGGCGCCAGTGGCGAATTTGCCAATCTTGGTGTTCTCTGGCAAATGCCAAACGTCCTGCACGGTGTTGGGCTGTAAGCACAACCCCCACCTGTGGACGTCGGGCCCTCATAGCACCCTCATGGAGTCTGTTTCTGACCGTTTGAGCAGACACATGCACATTTGTGGCCTGCTGGAGGTCATTTTGCAGGGCTCTGGCAGTGCTCCTCCTGCTCCTCCTTGCACAAAGGCTGAGGTAGCAGTCCTGCTGCTGGGTTGTTGCCCTCCTACGGCCTCCTCCACGTCTCCTGATGTACTGGCCTGTCTCCTGGTAGCGCCTCCATGCTCTGGACACTACGCTGACAGACACAGCAAACCTTCTTGCCACAGCTCGCATTGATGTGCCATCCTGGATGAGCTGCACTACCTGAGCCACTTGTGTGGGTTGTAGACTCCGTCTCATGCTACCACTAGAGTGAAAGCACCTCCAGCATTCAAAAGTGACCAAAACATCAGCCAGGAAGCATAGGAACTGAGAAGTGGTCCGTGGTCACCACCTGCAAAACCAGTCCTTTATTGGGGGTGTCTTGCTAATTGCCTATAATTTCCACCTGTTGTCTATTCCATTTGCACAACAGCATGTGAAATGTATTGTCAATCAGTGTTGCTTCCTAAGTGGACAGTTTGATTTCACAGAAGTGTGATTGACTTGGAGTTACATTGTGTTGTTTAAGTGTTATCGTATATGAAGATTATGACGTTGTTAATGTTTTAAGTGGAACCGGAGAGGACGTTGATTTTAGTATCAAGAGGGAATGTTTTAGTGTAACGCCACATACAACAGACAGGAAGTGTGTTGGAGACAGGGGGGATAGGTGATTGGACGAAAAAGGGAGCAACCCATTTTTGCCATTGTTTATAAGTAGGAGCTAGACAAAGGAGGGGTCAGAAGCATTCAGATTAATTTGGGAAGGTGCTTCTCCAGACACCGCGGGTCTGTAACTTATGCTGTAAACGTGTGATATTAATAAAAGCCTCTAATCACGGTGCAGCCTAAGCGGACTCTTTGTTGACAGCAATAACCACCAGCATTCGACGCGATACCACAAATGGAGGCTCCGCTGAGATTCTGATTGCATCGTTCTTGGTTCCCTTCCTGAGTCGCGAGTTGACTACTGCCCAAGCCGGCTTTAAAGGTGAGATTACTCACAAAATTTGGGCATTAGTTATTCCGCTGATTCATGAGAGGGCATTGAAGGTGTACAGTTAAAAGTACTTGGGTCGTTGTTGATGTGGCGCTATTGTGGTCGACTGGAAGTCTGTAATAATATTCTAAAATGTGGTTCCATTGGTAAACGGCAGATAATTGGAATTTTAGAGCATAAAACGGTAGGAATTAAGTATTGGTAGGTGTACAATTAAGGCAGATATGCATACATTAGGGCATTGTGAATCTGATAAAGACCCCAGGTTAAGGGGCCATCATATAGGGATGGGCCATAAATCCTGATTATGCATTCGGTGTTTCAGGTTAGTTCTCGGAACTATAAGGTGGACGGTTATATTGTAAGTTATTCTCATCTTGTAGTCGACGGGGTATTTGCATGGGGTAACCGCTCATATATAATATCCATAACTTACGGCAGCATAAAGTTAGCAGGGGATAAATGGACAATGATTTAGGCACAATGCAGGGTTACTTAGGGCGTGGTAGGCCACAGTTAGCTAAAGGCTAAGGCTAATGTTAATGCTAAATGCTGGATTGTGGTTCATGCCACATTGTACATAGCGGCTAATGCTAAAGGCTAAGGCTAAATGCTAATTGTGTTGCGTGCTACATGCTAATGTGTCCTTAGAGGTCTCATTGCGATGAGATAAGCCTCTTAAATGTGTTTGTGTGTGGGTGGAATTCAGAGTTCTACGCAAATGTGAGCTCTGTTATGTGTAATTGTCTGACTATAAGTGTAAAATAGAGAACTGAGGTAGAACGCTGGCGTTCTATTGTGTGGCAATCGTATGGTTAAATGGATTTGCGCATGCGCTTGATTTTACGGCGCTAAAACTACGACACGAGGTGATTTGCTAAAACTACAACACGGGATTGTGGGTAAAGGGTCATATTTCTGTGGGGTTACACTGCAGGGGGAGAAATAGCCACAGACAAGAGGTATTTGGACACGAATCTTCTAAATCGTTAAAGTGACTGTTGTTCGAACATGAAACTATTTGTTGAGATGTAGTGAATTTATAAATTAAATATATGTTGACGGAGTATAATGAATTAAATTAAATGACGGATTAAAATAAAATAAAAATGTTTTTGAGCGATCTATTTAGTCCTGGGTTCAGTCTTATAGCGAATATGAGTGGGGGAATATTGAATGTGGATAACTTAGTTAAGTGTATAAACTTTAAATGCTTGTCTGTCCCGTTTTGTTCCCTTGTCATATGAGAGGCGATAGGACGAGAGCAAAGGAGAGAGAGAGGAGGGGCTAACGTGTGCGTGACGTGACAAGGTGTGACGCAGGCAGAGGATCAGTCAAAATCAGGCCAGTGCTTTTTTGTTTACAAATCTTCCCCTACAGGATGTTTGATGTTATGACAATTTCTCAGACGCTTGGCAACAGACTGATCATTTGAATAAAATTTGCATTTTGGAGTCTCTGTGCATTACTTGGCTTGATTAGGGGTTCGGTTGGAAAGCAGGTACTGACATTATTCTGTGAAATTAAGATACTTGGGTGCATATTAAACAATGGAATTTATGAGTGTGGTAGGGTTGTAGATTGGAAGTCGTTGTTTTTGGGATTGCTGTGAAGTTGACTACTGGTATTCACTTTCCGGATGGGTTAAGGTAAGTGGGCCACTAATTGATAAATTGGTAAGATAGGTGTAGGAATAAAAGATTGGTGTTAATTATTCATAATTTTTAATTGATTTTTAATTGATTTTTTTAATTGATTTTTTTAATTGATTTTTTATTTTTAATTAAAAATATTTTTTGAATACAATTTTTAATTGAATTTTTGATATTCATATTTTTATTGATTTATAAAAAATAAAAAATAAAAAAAATCTTTTTTTTTTTTTTTGGGGTTGTTTAGGTTATATTAATAATTAAAGGGGGAAGCCATAGGCTATATAGGCTATATAGGCTAAAATAAAATATTTCACAATAAAGGAATATAAAAGAGTAGTTACAATGGGGAGAAAGGACAGCAAGGCTATGAAAGTTATTACACCGGTTGATATAGTTGAACATAGTAATCCTTTAGTTAAGGGTATTGCGAGGTTATCCGGCAAATGGAACAAACGTTGGCCTGACATTGAACAACCATGGCCAGTGGAAGGGACTCTTAACCCTGACGTCATCAACATCATGAAAGTGCTTCTGTCAATTTACAAGGCAGATCAAAAGAAGGGAAAACAAAAGGAACGACGTAAAGAAAAGAGACAAAGGGAGCTGGGTGTTCTTAAGCTGTTTGAAGATGAAGGACAAAAACTGATGAAAGATACCAACGATAAGGGAAGCAAAGGTATGGAGAAAAGGCTAAAGGAAGAGAAGTCGACAGAGAAACTAAGGGTAGAAGTCAGTATACCTTTCTCACATACGGATTCGGCGAAAAGACCCCCACCTTATGAGAAGGAAGTAGAGCTTAGGGATGCTTATCCTCAGCTTCCAGTGATCCTCCAGCAGGGTGATTATTACATCAGAGATGAAGATGAACGAATAGAGAGAGGACAAGCAGAAACGACCATAAAAATGCATCCAAGCTCCAAAGGTAAAAAGAAAACGAGAAGTCTGGAAACTAAGGGTGGAATGAGGTTAAGTAGGATGAAACTGGATGAGGACGATGATGATCAGAGTGATTTAGAGGGGATCATGGGTGGATATGATCCTGTGATCAAACGGAGGTTGGCCAGAACGGAGAGAAGGGGTGAGGAAGGTTGGAAGAAGAAGGATACAAGATATTCCAGGGCTGAGGAAGGTTTGAAGAAGAAGGATACAAGATATTACAGTGCTGAGGAAGGTTTGAAGAAGAAGGATACAATATATTCGAGTTCTGATGAAAGCAAAGATGAAGACAGCGATAAAGAGGAGACTAAAGGTGCTGTGTATTCGAAAGGAGTTTATCCTGCAAAGACTGGCACAGAAGAAATAGAAGGAGATATAGACCGATGCTTATCAGAACTGGAGAATGCGAGGACTGCAGGAGAGGTAAGAGAGCTAGAGGAAGAACTCCAGACGCTGACCATACAGAAGGAGAAACAGCTGAAAAAAGAATCCAAAAAAGGTGAGACAAAATATGCATTAAGGCCAAGGAAAGAGACCACGAGCAAAATGATACCAGTTATCAGTCGAGGTCAAAACTTTGAATATAAGCCGTTGCAAAATACCGATATGTCAAATATACTTGAGAAGCTGCCTATTCTTCAAAATGGGGCCTATCCTTGGATTTCGAAATTGGAAGAAATTACGGTGGGAACACAGTCAGCCATAGGAGACGTTAAGAGACTGTTGGCTAATCTCATTGGGATTCCAGATATGGAAGAAGTCTTTCAGAGAGCTGGACTCATTAGATATGTAGGGACTGCAGTGAACGATCCTGAATTGTTGGCTGCAAGTAGGAATCGTCTGTGGAGAGCATTGAAAGATACATTTCCAACAAATGTGCATCCTGATAATATTCTGATTGACCCGCTAGGACAACAAGAAAATCCGAGAGCCTATGTGTCAAGAGTTCATCAAGTGTGGAGAAATATTACTGGAAATGATCCAGATGTGAGTCAAATTGAGCAGTCAATTTTGAGAGCTAAACTGCAAATGGGACTGCCCTCACCAGTAAGAATCAAACTGGCAGAAGTGGTTGGACTTGGAAGCATGACAAAAGGCGTCTATACCGATCATATAGCCCATCAAGTGGATCTGTACAGGAAAAAGGAACATAATCAGAAAGAACAGGACGAAGAAACTCTCAGAAAACTCAATCAAATACAACTGGGGGAGAATAAAAAGGATAAGAAACAAGCTTTGGTTATGCAGAATCAGTGTGCACCAAATCAACAATCACTGCCACAGCTTCAACCAGAACAGGTCCAACCGCAATTGTACCCGCCACCAATGGCGGTACCAGTTTCATATCCACAGCCAATTTCTGGACAGACACCGAATTGGAGAGGAAGAGGACGAGAAGGATTAGAAAGGGGAGGAAGATTTAAGCCATACTTCCCGCAGTCTCCAGAGGTGTGTTATAATTGTGGACAGGTTGGTCACTATGTCCGTGAGTGCAATTGGTCAGGAGGAAACATTAGAGGGAATTTTAGAGGAAGATACAGGGGCCAGTCAAGATCATCTGGAGGACCGGTGAACCCCTACAGGGGTCCGTAGCAAGGATTCTAGAGGTGCCTAGATGATCCGAAAGGGGGGTGTCAGCTGGTAGCATCAGGACCGGAAAAAGATCCAACAATTGAGGTGAAAATAAACAACCGACCATTGGAAGTGATGGCGGATAGCGGAGCTGCGTTCACCTGTGTTCGGCCTGAAGATGCTACACATCTCCCTATGTCCAATCAACTCGTTAGGACAATCGGATTTGAGGGAGTAAAACAGCTGATTCCTCTTACGGAACCAATTGAGCTCTGCTATAAAGATCAGAAAATTACAATACCCATACTGGTATCAGAACATACACCTGTTGCATTATTGGGAAGAGATGCATTGTGTAAGTTGAACTGTACAATAAGATGTACACCAGACGGCTGTCTGATAGAAATGCCAAAGGAAAAGGTTTACCAATTGTCGATGATGACAGAGATGGATTCGTCTTCAGTATTCTGGATTGGAAATCTCAGTGAAGATTTTATGAAGCAGGCTAAGATATGGGAAATATTTATTGTTGCAAATATGCCGGATGCGAAGCTTCCGGAATATCCATTCCATTGTACGCTCAAGTATTTCAAGAAGGCTGCTCAACCACACTCAGAGGAATGGTTGAGTCATCAACCGAAGAATGTTCAACTTAGCTCAAGTTGTATTATTTTAGGACCACAAGGAGCAGCGATGAAGATAAACACAGACGACTATCTGAATAAAGAATTTGAGATTGAGAAGAGTGTGCCACATGTTACCTTGTTGGTTTCGGAAGGCTATGAACAAAAGCAAATAGGAGAAATGATGACAGAAGCAGAGAAACTTATTTTCAGACCAATGAAAGAGAATTTGGCGATCTGGAGAAGTGAAGATCAACGATTTCTTAAAATAATGATTTCGGCTCAAGGACAAGGAGAGCCACAGGCTGTAGGAATGACACATGGATCTATTTGCAATATGAAGATGGATTCAGACTCTATGAAAGAGGAGATGTTGCAACAAGTTCCAGAAGGGTTGTGGTCTCAACATAGTACCGATATTGGACTTGTGAAATCAGCCCAACCTGTGAAAGTTGAACTTCGACCAGGAGCCAGACCTCCATGGAAAAATCAGTATCCATTGAAAGATGAAGCAATCCAAGGGATTGAACCACAAATTGAAGGACTTTCGAAAGCAGGTGTTTTAAGGACAACAAAAAACCCTCGGAGTAACACGCCTTTGTGGCCTGTGGAAAAACCAGATGGAACTTATCGTGTAGTTCATGATTTGAGAGCAGTAAATGAGGTAGTGACTGACTTTCCAGCAGAAGTGCCAGACCCTCATACCTTGTTAGCCCAAGTTCCTCCTGATGCGACACATTTTACAGTACTAGACTTATGTGGAGCATTTTTCAGTGTTCCACTTAGTGTAGAGAGTCAGAATTTATTTGGGTTCACATATAAGGGACAATTCTATGAGTACAGTAGAATGCCACAGGGGTACCGGCATTCTCCTCATATCTTCAATAAAGTACTGAAGGAGGATTTGGTAGGGATAGATCAGATATTGCAGAGCACTGTCATTCAGTACGTGGATGATATAATGGTTTGCTCACAAAATAAGGAAACATGTCATAGAGACTCAATTAAATTACTACAGGTATTGGCAGAAAAGGGGCATAAGGTTTCACAGAAAAAGCTGCAATATTGCCAGGAGAAAGTTGTATATTTAGGTCAAAACATAACTCATGGCCACAGAAACATTTCGGACAGGCAAGTGGAAACTATTCGTAAGGCTCCAAAGCCTAGAACAGTCAGAGAGATGATGACATTTCTGGGTATTGCTGGTTATTCCTCAGCTTGGGTAGAGGATTATACTAGTTTGATGGCACCTTTGAGAGCTATGGTTAGGGGTACTGAGAGTGGTCAACTCCATAGCAATCTTTCCTGGACACAGGAAGGCCATGTGGCATTTGAAACGATCAAACAGAGGTTGCAGGAGGCACCTGCACTTGCACTACCAGATTACTCGAAGAACTTTTTGCTATATGTGTCTACTTCTACGGGAGGTAGATATGCGTGTGCGGTTCTTTGTCAACCGACAGGCACGGGGACGAATCCTCAGCCTATTTCCTACTACTCTACTGCTTATTCAGAGGTAGAATTAGGGTTACCACTGTGCTACAGAGCAATGGTGGGAGTATACTCAATGTATGACAAAGCATCATCGGTCACGATGGGCTACCCAGTAACAATTCTTACCCATCATAGTCTCAGAAATCTTCTGAACTATGGGAAATATACATTGACTATGCCTAGGCTCAGAGACTATCATAGGCTCTTAGAGCAGGAAGATGTCACCCTAGTGAGATGTGATACAGTAAATCCAGCCGAGAGTTTACCAACTTCAGAGGATGGTGAGCCACATGATTGTGTCCAAGAAGCAGAAAGATATTCGAGGCTTAGATCAGATCTACAAGCCTTTCCATTACGTGAGGCAGACCTGGAGTATTGGACTGATGGGTCTTGTTATCGGGTGGGAGATAAATTATGTGCTGGTTATGCAGTAGTTAGAGGCAGAGGAACGGGATTTGTTGTGGAAAAGGCTGAAGTAATACCACAGCCTGCGTCTGCACAATTTGCTGAACTTGTGGGGCTAACAGAAGCATGTTTGTTAGCAGAAGGAAAGCGAGTAACCATATACACTGATTCAGCATATGCACATAGTGTATGTCATTTGTTTGGGGCAGTATGGAAAGGTCGAGGGTTTAAAAAAACGGATGGTTCTCCGATACAACATCATGCGCAGATAATGAAACTGTTGCATGCTATGATGAAGCCTAAAGAGATAGCGATAGCTAAGTGTGCAGCTCACAAGACAGATATGTCAAGAGTGACACAAGGGAACAAAGCTACTGATGAAGCTGCAAAAGCCGTCGCAGGAGCGGATAAATTGGGAAAGGTTTTTCTGGTCACTCATGTAGTGGACTTGGAAGACAAAATTACGCTTCGGGATGTAATTTTGATGCAAGAAGCTGCTTCTATGATCGACAAACAGCTATGGCTAGACCGAGGAGCGGTCAAAGATGCTACTGGTCTGTGGAGAAACCATGAGGGGTTGATAGTAGCGCCTCTAGACCTCTTAGGTCTGATGATTCAGGAAGCACATGGGTTAGCTCATGTTGCAAGGGGGGAGGTTAACAGGAAGATCACAAAGGAATATGGTTTTTGGGCTCCATATTTGTTTGAACAAATTGATTATATGATAGGAAGGTGCACTATCTGTCTTAAAAATAATGTTCGAAGAGGGATACCTGTTCATCCAGGTTACATTCCTACACCAAGGGGTCCTATGCGTGAGTTGGTTATTGACTTTGTTGATATGATAAAACCAGTGGATGGGAAAAGATACATGTTGGTGGTTGTAGATAGATTTTCACGATGGACAGAAGCTTGTCCAACCAAGCGTAAGGATGCTCAGTCGGTTGCCAAGTTCTTGTGTAAAGAAGTCATAAGCAGGTGGGGATTACCCAATCGAATATCCTCAGACAATGGAAGGGAATTTGTGGATAAATCAGTTAAATTGATGTTGCAAAAATTGGGAATTAAGCAACGTCTTGGAGCAGTTTATCACCCACAAAGTCAAGGGATGTGTGAAAGAATGAACGGTGTCTTGAAAAATCGCATTGTGAAAATTTGTCAACATACAGGTCTAAACTGGATAGCGGCGCTTCCTTTAGCACTAATGGTGTGTCGCTCAAGTGAGTTACGTGATCTACGTATGACACCCCATGAGTTGGTAACAGGAAGAAGGATGCCTACGCCTTGTTTGCGAACAAGCGGAAAGGGTCCAAGCTTGGCTCTGTTGGAAGATGAAATGAGAGCGTACGTTACATATATGGCCAATTTTCATAAAAAGTTGTCCACATATGTTTCTGACAGGCAAAGACAAGAAGAGGTGCAGAAGGCGCTTGAGGAGGATAAGAGGAATACAGTACAACCGGGAGACAAAGTATTCGTAAAGGTATTCAGAAGGAAGTGGTATAACGAACGTCGTGAAGGACCATTTGAAGTGGTTCGTAGTACTGGAACAGCTGTCCAGGTTAAGGGGTCTCCTACGTGGTATCATTTGTCACATTGTGTTAAAGCACCTACAGAAGAGGTGCCACGCGCAGAGAGAGAGGATGGAGATAGGGGAGAACAGGAAGAGGGAGAGATTGTCAATGTTGGGGTTAACGTTGATAATGGTGACACTTCTGATGATGCCAGAGATGACTATGCAGGGGATGGAAAGGAAAGGGGATTTGGGGAAATTGATTTTCAATACGTCCCAGAAGCAACAGGGAATATTTCAGTGGGATGTGAAGCAGCAGAGACCACCAAGGGCAACTCTGTTACAGGAGAAGCTAGTGATTCAGTTAGACAAAGTAGGCCTAGACCAGTTAGGAGAAAAGTCAGACCAAAACGTTACGAAAACTAGGGATGAAGTAACAACAATGACACCAACACTTCAGTCTGTTATAACAACAGTGGGAAGCAATTTAACTCTTTCAACATTGACAGGTATTAAAGCCATAAATATATCGCATTCGATTACAAGGGAACCAATAGCTCCAGCACCAATTTTAGAAGAAAATACTGTTATTGAGGTTAGGAGGGGTGAGACAGCTCATCTTCCGTGTAGCTGTGAGAGATGGAGTGGGGGAGGGGACGTTCCTCCCACATGGAGAGATAATTATGGAGAAGAAGTATTGTTATCAGGACCAGATGTAGAAGCGGTGCCCCCTAGTCAAAGAAAGTATATTTTGTACAACAATATGGAGGGGAAGAGGGTTGTGAATGATTGTTCACTTATGTTGCGTAATGTTACAGAGAAAGATCAGGGAGAATATATGTGTACTTATCTAGTGCAAGCATTAAAATTTGTTCCGGTTAAGAATTATTGGTTAAAAGGCTATGTAATTCGTAAAGTGACGCTTATAATGGAAGATTTGAAATCTGGTGAAGCCTCCACGGTCACCAAAGGAGTTCAGGAAGAATATGTTACAGTAGTCACTCCAACAGTAAATAATGCACATAGGATATCGGTAGCTTTCCCACTAGAAATAATTAAGGTTAATACATCAACTAAATCAACTACTTTAATGGTAACTTTGGAAGGATTTAATGGTACGACGGCAATAACAAATGTAGGAAGTATGACACCGACACCGACAACAACTTTTCTGAAATTAAACGATGTAACAGGAATGACTCAGCAAATAGTGGTAGAGAACAATATAGGTTCATCTGAAATAGTACAGGATAATATCATGGAGGTACAGGATGAGTTCTTTGGGTTCAACCTAACATCAGAAGATACATCTGATCAATACCGCTCGTTAGGGAAAAGAGAAGCTAAATGGAAAGCATATGGATTTGATTCGTCTGTTTTGAAGATTAAAGATCAATGGGCAGGGAGAAATCTTTGGTTCCAGCAGTTAACTCATTCTGTAAGATCAGTGAGGAATCTTGAGGGTCCATGTCTGTTGAGAATTCCAGCACCAGAGACGTGGGGTTCCATTTTAGAGACGGTCGCTCAACCGCTATCAAGTGTGTGTCAGTCCTATGCGTTGAGATGGCTGTTGTATCAGCAACGAGCATTGACAGATAAAGTAATGTCGTTGTCACAACATTTGTTTAAGCCTAGGTATAAGTGTTCTTGGTTACATGAATTACCCTATGTGAATTTGTTGGATGGTAAAGAAAGTCAGGTAACAGCGAACCCTGAAGCATTTGAGGTGAAAGCAGTGAGGGCTAAAAGTTGTTTTTGTTCTAATAAAACAGATGATGTAAAGGGTATGTTCATGGGAATATCAGATTGTGATGATTATATGATGACTTTGGATAAGCACGAACATAAGGTTAGAGAGGACAAATATAATGTAACTTTTTATGTACCAGGTAGTAAGAAGAGCAGTACTTTGATGGTGAAAGATCAGCTTTTGCCTGTCAATGTAACTATTGGGAATTTTAGAGATATTTGGTGGGTTTGTGGTGATAAAGCATATATATTCTTACCCTATGGATGGACAGGATGTTGTTACATGTCGACGTTGAAGCTTCCATATGAGGTTTTTACCATTAAAAGAGGGGTAGCACCGAACACAGATCAATCTGAAACTAGAGTTGAAAATAGGGTGAAAAGAGATATGGCTACGTTTCATAGTCTTGAAGCCTACCATTGGAGAATAAGTCTGGGAGAGAAGTGGGGACTCGGTCTTTTTCCATGGTATGGTGTAACATTTTTGGCAGATCATATTGATAATATTACATATACGTTGCAGGGGTTTGCGAATGAAACAATAAGAGGGTTTAACCTTCTGTCAAATACTCAAAGAAGTCACAGACTGACGCTGTTGAAACATGACATGGCTCTTGATTATATTTTAGCAAAACAAGGTGGCTTATGTTTGGCTATGAATCTGACGGGGGATGATTGTTATACTTTGATCCCAGATAGTTCCGATAATATCACGAGTGTTATAGATGCGTTGAAGAATATAAGGGATATTTGGTAGATCTGAATGAGCTGGATGGTCAGCGAAGTCTTGGTTGCAAGATCAGTTAGGCCCAATAGGAGCAGTGATGGTTCAGATTTTAGTTGCAGCGCTGATAGCGTTGTGTGTGATGTTTTGCTTTTGTACTTTGTTACTGACCTTTGCGAAAGCTATGATATTAAGATGGGTTGGTGTTGTGATGCCTGGAGACAACACTCAGATGCCGTTGTTGACTGTTCCTGATCTGGATGAAGATGGACAAGGGGGTCTGGATGGAGTACTAATGGATAAATATCCTTTTTGATTATTTGATCATTTTTCAATTTTTTTTTTCAATATTAGTGTGATTTTTAGTATGATTTTATGAATCAAAGGGGGGGAAGAGGATAATATGATTCATACATCATTTATATATCATTTTTATATTCTTAGTTGATATCATTTATATATCATTTTTATATTTTTAGTTGATATCATTTATATATCATTTGTATATTCTTAGTTGATATTGATGTTTAATTTGAAAGTGTTGTTTTGCAAAAGATACTGTTTGGTCTTTTCTTTTCTTCCAGAAGCATTTGGGGGAATATGTGGAGATTGAAATACTCAACCAAGGACAATATGAAAGGACAATGACTGGAGGAGATGAAACAAGGAGGGTGTGGAAAGGTTCCCATTCCATCATCAACAATCCATTGGAAGTCGAGACTACGGGGAGATGAAGTGTAGTGGACTACATTCCAGTGTCTGCAATGAAATATAGACATATTTGCATGTGTAATACATAATTGTGTCATATTCTTAGGTATAAATTTTTGTAGAATGATATTTGATGTTATTGGATACATGTGGGGAACTTAGATGTTTTTGTTTATTTCGTGAATGCTTAGGGACAGGGAGTCTAGGCAGGGAGAGGTCCACTGTAGGGTCCAATGGGTTGACCAGCCTGAGAGTGGACATTTTTGGATAGTATTTTGTTTGCAGGGGCTTACATGTGTATTTAATTGCATCATAGTTTCAAATGCATTTACATGGTTTATGAGTTTATCTGGAGTATCTAGGTGGTTGCCTGGGGCAGAGGGACCGTGAGAGAATTTTACTGTCTTGATTGATGGATGGATATCTGGAAAGATGGCTGCCGGACAGGTTTTTCGCTCTCACACTCCATAAAGATTTGTTCATATTTCATAATAATGTATTCACACTCCATAAAGATTTGTTCATATTTCATAGAAAGGTATTTACACTCTAGAGGAGAATGTTTTTTGGTTTAAGGTTAAAAATACTCAATAAGATAAATTGTCACTTGTCATAATCCTATTCTGTTTGTTTTCGAGACTGTTTAGTCTCGAAGGGGGGAATATCGTATATGAAGATTATGACGTTGTTAATGTTTTAAGTGGAACCGGAGAGGACGTTGATTTTAGTATCAAGAGGGAATGTTTTAGTGTAACGCCACATACAACAGACAGGAAGTGTGTTGGAGACAGGGGGGATAGGTGATTGGACGAAAAAGGGAGCAACCCATTTTTGCCATTGTTTATAAGTAGGAGCTAGACAAAGGAGGGGTCAGAAGCATTCAGATTAATTTGGGAAGGTGCTTCTCCAGACACCGCGGGTCTGTAACTTATGCTGTAAACGTGTGATATTAATAAAAGCCTCTAATCACGGTGCAGCCTAAGCGGACTCTTTGTTGACAGCAATAACCACCAGCATTCGACGCGATACCACAGTGTCCCCTTTTTTTGAGCAGTGTATATGTGCTTTCTTGAGCAGGGGGACCTTGCGGGCGCTGCAGGATTTCAGTCCTTCATGGCGTAGTGTGTTACCAATTGTTTTCTTGGTGACTATGGTCCCAGCTGCCTTGAGATCATTGACAAGATCCTCCCGTGTAGTTCTGGGCTGATTCCTCACCGTTCTCATGATCATTGCAACTCCACGAGGTGAGATCTTGCATGGAGCCCCAGGCCGAGGGAGATTGACAGTTATTTTGTGTTTCTTCCATTTGCGAATAATCGCACCAACTGTTGTCATCTTCTCACCAAGCTGCTTGGCGATGGTCTTGTAGCCCATTCCAGCCTTGTGTAGGTCTACAATCTTGTCCCTGACATCCTTGGAGAGCTATTTGGTCTTGGCCATGGTGGAGAGTTTGGAATCTGATTGATTAATTGCTTCTGTGGACAGGTGTCTTTTATACAGGTAACAAGATGAGATTAAGAGCACTCCCTTTAAGAGTGTGCTCCTAATCTCAGCTCACTACCTGTATAAAAGACACCTGGGAGCCAGAAATCTTTCTGATTGAGAGGGGGTCAAATACTTATTTCCCTCATTAAAATGCAAATCAATTTATAACATTTTTGACATGTGTTTTTCTGGATTTTTTTGTTGTTATTCTGTCTCTCACTGTTCAAATAAACCAACCATTAAAATTATAGACTGATCATTTCTTTGTCAGTGGGCAAACGTACAAAATCAGCAGGGGATCAAATACTTTTTTCCCTCACTGTATACACAGTTGAAGTCGGAAGTTTACATACACCTTAGCCAAATACATTTAAACTCAGTTTTTCACAATTCCTGACATTTAATCCAAGTTAAATTCCCTGTTTTACGTCAGTTAGGATCACCACTTTATTTTAAGAATGTGAAATGTCAGAATAATAGTAGAGAGAATAATTTAATTCAGCTTTTATTTCTTTCATCACATGCCCAGTGGGTCAGAAGTTTACATACAGTGGGGAAAAAAAGTATTTAGTCAGCCACCAATTGTGCAAGTTCTCCCACTTAAAAAGATGAGAGAGGCCTGTAATTTTCATCATAGGTACACGTCAACTATGACAGACAAATTGAGAAAAGAAATTCCAGAAAATCACATTGTAGGATTTTTTATGAATTTATTTGCAAATTATGGTGGAAAATAAGTATTTGGTCACCTACAAACAAGCAAGATTTCTGGCTCTCACAGACCTGTAACTTCTTCTTTAAGAGGCTCCTCTGTCCTCCACTCGTTACCTGTATTAATGGCACCTGTTTGAACTTGTTATCAGTATAAAATACACCTGTCCACAACCTCAAACAGTCACACTCCAAACTCCACTATGGCCAAGACCAAAGAGCTGTCAAAGGACACCAGAAACAAAATTGTAGACCTGCACCAGGCTGGGAAGACTGAATCTGCAATAGGTAAGCAGCTTGGTTTGAAGAAATCAACTGTGGGAGCAATTATTAGGAAATGGAAGACATACAAGACCACTGATAATCTCCCTCGATCTGGGGCTCCACGCAAGATCTCACCCCGTGGGGTCAAAATGATCACAAGAACGGTGAGCAAAAATCCCAGATCCACACGGGGGGACCTAGTGAATGACCTGCAGAGAGCTGGGACCAAAGTAACAAAGCCTACCATCAGTAACACACTACGCCGCCAGGGACTCAAATCCTGCAGTGCAAGACGTGTCCCCCTGCTTAAGCCAGTACATGTCCAGGCCCGTCTGAAGTTTGCTAGAGTGCATTTGGATGATCCAGAAGAGGATTGGGAGAATGTCATATGGTCAGATGAAACCAAAATAGAACTTTTTGGTAAAAACTCAACTCGTCGTGTTTGGAGGACAAAGAATGCTGAGTTGCATCCAAAGAACACCATACCTGCTGTGAAGCATGGGGGTGGAAACATCATGCTTTGGGGCTATTTTTCTGCAAAGGGACCAGGACGACTGATCCGTGTAAAGGAAAGAATGAATGGGGCCATGTATCGTGATATTTTGAGTGAAAACCTCCTTCCATCAGCAAGGGCATTGAAGATTAAACGTGGCTGGGTCTTTCAGCATGACAATGATCCCAAACACACCGCCCGGGCAACGAAGGAGTGGCTTCGTAAGAAGCATTTCAAGGTCCTGGAGTGGCCTAGCCAGTCTCCAGATCTCAACCCCATAGAAAATCTTTGTAGGGAGTTGAAAGTCCGTGTTGCCCAGCGACAGCCCCAAAACATCACTGCTCTAGAGGAGATCTGTATGGAGGAATGGGCCAAAATACCAGCAACAGTGTGTGAAAACCTTGTGAAGACTTACAGAAAACGTTTGACCTGTGTCATTGCCAACAAAGGGTATATAACAAAGTATTGAGACACTTTTGTTATTGACCAAATACTTATTTTCCACCATAATTTGCAAATAAATTCATTAAAAATCCTACAATGTGATTTGATGAAAAATTACAGGCCTCTCTCATCTTTTTAAGTGGGAGAACTTGCACAATCGGTGGCTGACTAAATACTTTTTTCCCCCACTGTATACTCAATGAGTATTTGGTAGCATTGCCTTTAAATTGTTTAACTTGGGTCAAACGTTTCAGGTAGCCTTCCACAAGCTTCCCACAATAAGTTGGGTGAATTTTGGCCCATTCCTCCTGACAGAGCTGGTGTAACTGAGTCCGGTTTGTAGGCCTCCTTGCTCGCACACACTTTTTCAGTTCTGCCCACAAATGTTCTATAGGATTGAGGTCAGGGCTTTGTGATGGCCACTCCAATACCTTGACTTTGTTGTCCTTAAGCAATTTTGCCACAACTTTGGAAGTATGCTTGGGATCATTGTCCATTTGGAAGAACCATTTGCCTACCAAGCTTTAACTTCCTGACTGATGTCTTGAGATGTTGCTTCAATATATCCACATAATTTTCCTTCCTCATGATGCCATCTATTTTGTGAAGTGCACCAGTCCCTCCTGCAGCAAAGCACCCCCACAGCATGATGCTGCCACCCCCGTTCTTCACGGTTGGGATGGTGTTCTTTGGCTTGCAAGCAACCCCATTTTTCCTTCAAACATAAAGATGGTAATTATGGCCAAACAGTTCTATTTTTGTTTCATCAGACCAGAGGACATTTCTCCAAAAAGTACTTTGTCCCCATGTGCAGTTGCAAACCGTAGTCTGGCTTTTTTATGGCAGTTTTGGAGCAGTGGCTTCTTCCTTGCTGAGCGGCCTTTCAGGTTATGTCGATATAGGACTCGTTTTACTGTGGATATACAGTGGGGGAAAAAAGTATTTAGTCAGCCACCAATTGTGCAAGTTCTCCCACTTAAAAAGATGAGAGAGGCCTGTAATTTTCATCATAGGTAAACGTCAACTATGACAGAAAAAATGAGAATTTTCTTTCCAGAAAATCACATTGTAGGATTTCTAATGAATTTATTTGCAAATTATGGTGGAAAATAAGTATCTGGTCAATAAAAGTTTCACAATACTTTGTTATATACACTTTGTTGACAATGACACAGGTCAAACGTTTTCTGTAAGTCTTCACAAGGTTTTCACACACTGTTGCTGGTATTTTGGCCCATTCCTCCATGCAGATCTCCTCTAGAGCAGTGATGTTTTGGGGCTGTCGCTGGGCAACACGGACTTTCAACTCCCTCCAAAGATTTTCTATGGGGTTGAGATCTGGAGACTGGCTAGGCCACTCCAGGACCTTGAAATGCTTCTTACGAAGCCACTCCTTCGTTGCCCGGGCGGTGTGTTTGGGATCATTGTCATGCTGAAAGACCCAGCCACGTTTCATCTTCAATGCCCTTGCTGATGGAAGGAGGTTTTCACTCAAAATCTCATGATACATGGCCCCATTCATTCTTTCCTTTACACGGATCAGTCGTCCTAGTCCCTTTGCAGAAAAACAGCCCCAAAGCATGATGTTTCCACCCCCATGATTCACAGTAGGTATGGTGTTCTTTGGATGCAACTCAGCATTCTTTGTCCTCCAAACACGACGAGTTGAGTTTTTACCAAAAAGTTATATTTTGATTTCATCTGACCATATGACATTCTCCCAATCCTCTTCTGGATCATCCAAATGCACTCTAGCAAACTTCAGACGGGCCTGGACATGTACTGGCTTAAGCAGGGGGACACGTCTTGCACTGCAGGATTTGAGTCCCTGGCGGCGTAGTGTGTTACTGATGGTAGGCTTTGTTACTTTGGTCCCAGCTCTCTGCAGGTCATTCACTAGGTCCCCCCGTGTGGTTCTGGGATTTTTGCTCACCGTTCTTGTGACCATTTTGACCCCACGGGGTGAGATCTTGCGTGGAGCCCCAGATCGAGGGAGATTATCAGTGGTCTTGTATGTCTTCCATTTCCTAATAATTGCTCCCACAGTTGATTTCTTCAAACCAAGCTGCTTACCTATTGCAGATTCAGTCTTCCCAGCCTGGTGCAGGTCTACAATTTTGTTTCTGGTGTCCTTTATAATATAATATAATATAATATAATATAATAATAATATGCCATTTAGCAGACGCTTTTATCCAAAGCGACTTACAGTCATTCGTGCATACATTTTTGTGTATGGGTGGTCCCGGGGATCGAACCCACTACCTTGGCGTTACAAGCGCCGTGCTCTACCAGCTGAGCTACAGAGGACCAGCTCTTTGGTCTTGGCCATAGTGGAGTTTGGAGTGTGACTGTTTGAGGTTGTGGACAGGTGTCTTTTATACTGATAACAAGTTCAAACAGTTGCCATTAATACAAGTAACGAGTGGAGGACAGAGGAGCCTCTTAAAGAAGAAGTTACAGGTCTGTGAGAGCCAGAAATCTTGCCTGTTTGTAGGTGACCAAATACTTATTTTCCACCATAATTTGCAAATAAATTCATTAAAAATCCTACAATGTGATTGACTGGATATTTTTTTCTCAATTTGTCTGTCATAGTTGACGTGTACCTATGATGAAAAACACAGGCCTCTCTCATCTTTTTAAGTGGGAGAACTTGCACAATTGGTGGCTGACTAAATACTTTTTTCCCCACTGTAGATACTTGTGTACCTGTTTCCTCCAGCATCTTCACAAGGTCCTTTGCTGTTGTTCTGGGATTGATTTGTACTTTTCGCACCAAAGTACGTTCATCTCTAGGAGACAGCACGCGTCTCCTTCCTGAGCGGTATGACGGCTGCGTAGTCCCATGGTGTTTATACTTGCGTACTATTGTTTGTACAGATGAACGTGGTACCTTCAGGTGTTTGGAAATTGCTCCCAAGGATGAACCAGACTTGTGGAGGTCTACCCTTTTTTTTCTGGGGTCTTGGCTGATTTCTTTTGATTTTCCCATGATGTCAAACAAAGAGGCACTGAGTTTGAAGGTAGGCCTTGAAATATATCCACAGGTACACCTCCAATTGACTCAAATGATGTCAATTAGCCTATCAGAAGTCATGCCATCATTTTCTGGAATTTTCCAAGCTGTTTAAAGGCACAGTCAACTTAGTGTATGTAAACTTCTGAACCACTGGAATTGTGATACAGTGAATTAAAAGTGAAATAATCTGTCTGGTAACAACTGTTGGAAAGATTACTTGTGACATGCACAAAGTAGATGTCCTAACCGACTTGCCAAAACTATAGTTTGTTAACAAGAAATGTGTGGAGTGGTTGAAAAACGAGTTTTAATGACTCCAACCTAAGTGTATGTAAACTTCCGACTTCAACTGTATATACAGTACCAGTCAAAGGTTTGGTCACACCTACTCATTCAAGGGTTTTTCTTTATTTTTACTATTTTCTACATTGTAGAATAATAGTGAAGACATCAAAACTATGAAATAACACATATGGAATCATGTAGTAAACAAAACAGTGTTAAACAAATAAAAATATATTTGAGACTTCAAAGTAGCCACCCTTTGCCTTGATGACAGCTTTGCACACTCTTGGCATTCTCTCAACCAGCTTCATGAGGAAGTCACCTGGAATTCATTTCAAGTAACAGGTGTGCCTTGTTCAAAGTTAATTTGTGGAATTTCTTTCCTTCTTAATGTGTTTGAGCCAATCAGTTGTGTTGTGACAAGGTAGCGTTGACATACAGAAGATAGTCCATTTGGTAAAAGACCAAGTCCATATTATGGCAAGAACAGCTCAAATAAGCAAAGAGAAAAGACAGTCCATCATTACTTTAAGACATGAAGATCAGTCAATCCGGAAAATTTCTAGAACTTTGAAAGTTTCTTCAAGTGCAGTCGCAAAAACCTTCAAGCTCTATGAAGAAACTGGCTGTCATGAGGACTGCCACAGGAAAGGAAGACCCAGAGTTACCTCTGCTGCAGAGGATAAGTTCATTAGAGTTACCAGCCTCAGAAATTGCAGCCCAAATAAATGCTTCACAGAGTTCAAGTAACAGACACATTTCAACATCAACTGTTCAGAGGAGACTGCGTGAATCAGTCCTTCATATTCTAATTGCTGCAAAGAAACCACTACTAAAGAACACCAATAAGAAGAAGAGACTTGCTTGGGCTAAGAAACACGAGCAATGGACGTTAGACCGGTGGAAATCTGTCCTTTGGTCTGATGAGTCCAAATTTGAAATTTTTGGTTCCAACCGCCGTGTTTTTGTGAGACGCAGAGTAGGTGAACGGATTATCTTTGCATGTGTGGTTCCCACCGTGAAGCATTGAGGAGGAGGTGTGATGGTGTGGGGGTGCTTTGCTGGTGACACTGTCAGTGATTTATTTAGAATTCAAGGCACACTTAACCAGCATGGCTACCACAGCATTCTGCAGCGATACACCATCCCATCTGGTTTGCGCTTGTTTTTCAACAGGACAATGACCCAACACACCCCAGGCTGTATAAGGGCTATTTTACCAAGAAGGAGAGTAATGGAGTGCTGCATCAAATGACCTGGCCTCCACAATCACCCGAACTCAAACCAATTGAGATGGTTTGTGGTGAGTTGGACCGCAGAGTGAAGGAAACGCAGCCAACAAGCTCAGCATATGTGGGAACTCCTTCAAGACTGTTGGAAAAGCATTCCAGGTGAAGCTGGTTGAGAGAATGGCAAGAGTGTGCAAAGCTGTCATCAAGGCAAAGGGTGGCTACTTTGAAGAATCTAAAATCTAAAATATATTTTGATTTGTTTAACACAATTTTGGTTACTACATGATTCCATATGTGTTATTTCATAGTGTTGATGTCTTCACTATTATTCTACAATGTAGAAATAGTAAAATTAAAGAAAACCCCTGGAATGAGTAGGTGTTTCCAAACTTTTGACTGGTACTGTATATATACTGAATAAAAATATAAACGCAACATGTGTAAAGTGTTGGTCCCATGTTTCATGAGCTGAAATAATAGATCCTCGAAATGTTCCCTTTGCACAAAAAGCTTATTTCTCTAAAATGTTT
Source organism: Coregonus lavaretus (assembly GCF_964263955.1). NCBI lineage: Eukaryota > Metazoa > Chordata > Actinopteri > Salmoniformes > Salmonidae > Coregonus > Coregonus lavaretus. The sequence goes on along the minus strand of NC_139992.1, from coordinate 62,841,499 downwards.
TGCACAAATTTGTTTACATCCCTGTTAGAGAGCATTTCTCCTTTGCCAAGATAATCCATCCACCTGACAGGTGTGGGATATCAAGAAGCTGATTAAACAGCATGATCATTAAACAGGTGCACCTTTTGCTGGGGACAATAAAAGGCCACTCTAAAATGTGCAGTTTTGTCACACAGCACAATGCTAAAAATGTCTCAAGTTTTGATGGAGCATGCAATTGGCATGCTGAGTGCAGGAATATCCACCAGAGCTGTTGCCGGAGAATTGAATGTTAATTTCTCTACCATAAGCCGCCTCCAACGTTGTTTTAGAGAATTTAGCAGTACGTCCAACCGGCCTCATAACCGCAGACCACGTGTAACCTGCCAGCCCAGGATCTCCACATCCGGCTTCTTCACCTGCGGGATCGTCTGACACCAGCCACCCGGACAGCTGATGAAACTGTGGGTTTGCACAACCTAAGTATTTCTGCACAATCTGTCAGAAACCGTCTCAGGGAAGCTCATCTGCGTGCTTATCGTCCTGACACTGCTTATGTCAACGTTCTGAACAGAGTGCCCCATGGTGGCGGTGGGGTTATGATATGTGCAGGCATAAGCTACGGACAACGAACACAATTGCGTTTTATTGATGGCAATTTGAATGCACAGAGATACAGTGATGAGATCCTGAGGCCAATTGTCGTGCCATTCATTCGCCGCCATCACCTCATGTTTCAGCATGATAATGCACGGACCCATGTCGCAAGGATCTGTACACAATTCCTGGAAGCTGAAAATGTCCCAGTTCTTCCATGGCCTGCATTGAGCATGTTTGGGATGCTCTGGATCGACGTGTATGACAGCGTGTTCCAGTTCCCACCAATATCCAGCAGCTTCGCACAGCAATTGAAGAGGAGTGGGACAACATTCCACAGGCCACAATCAACAGCCTGATCAACTCTTTGCGAAGGAGATGTGTCGCAGTGCATGAGGGAAATTGTGTTTTCTGATCCACTCCCCTACTTTTTTTTTTTAAGGTATCTGTGACCAACAGATGCATATCTGTATTCCCAATCCTGTGAAATCCATAGATTAGGGCCTAATGAATTTATTTCAATTGACTGATTTCCTTATATAAACACTTACCGACCAGTTTATTAGGTACGCCCATCTAGTACCAGGTCGGACCCCCATTTGCCTCCAGAACAGCCTGAATTATTTGGGACATTCAACAAGGTGTTGGAAACGTTCCACAGTGGTGTTGGTCCATGCTGACGCGATGGCATCACACAGTTGCTGTAGATTGGACGGCGGTACATTCATGCTGCGAACAGCCCGTTCCATCTCAATCCAAAGATGCACTATTGGGTTGAGGTCTGGCGACTGCGCAGGCCACTCAAGTAAACTGAACTCGCTGTCAAGTTCCAGGCAATGTTTTTCCACTCCTCAATTGTCCAGTGTTGGCGATCGCGTGCCCACTGGAGCTGCTTCTTTTTAGCTGATAGGAGTGGAATCCGGTGTGGTCGTCTGCTGCAATAGCCCGTCCGTGACAAGGATCGACGAGTTGTGCGTTCCGAGATGCAGTTCTGCACACCACTGTTGTGCTGCGGCATTATTTGTCTGTTTGTTGCCCGCCTGTTAGCTTGCACGATTCTTGCCATTCTCCTTCAACCTCTTTCATCAACGAGCTGTTTTCGCCAACAGGACAGCCACTGACTGGATGTTTTTTTTTTGTCGCACCATTCTCTGTAAACCCTAGACACTGTCGTGTGTGAAAAGCCCAGAAGGGCGGCCGTTTCTGAGATACTGGATCCAGCGCACCTGGCACCGACGATCATACCACGCTCAAAGTCGCTTAGGTCACTTGTTTTGCCCAATCTAACGTTCAATCAAACAGTAACTGAATGCCTCGATGCCTGTCTGCCTGCTTTATATAGCAAGCCACGGCCACTGTCTGTAGGAGCGATCCATTTTCGTGAACAGGGTGCTGTACCTAATAAACTGGCCGATTAGTGTATATATGCACACTGAGTGTACAAATATTGAGTTCCAACCCCTTTTGCCCTCAGAACAGCCTCAATTCGTAGGGGCATGAACTTTACAAGGTGTCGAAAGCGTTCCACAGGGATGCTGGCCTATGTTGACGCCAATGCTTCACACAGTTGTCAAATTGGCTGGATGTCCTTTGGGTACATGGGAAACTGTTGAGCGTGAAAAACCCAGCAGCGTTTGCTGTTTTTGAAACACTCAAACCGGTGCGCATGGCACCTACTATCATACACCGTTCAAAGGCACTTAAATATTTTGTCTTGCCCATTCACCGTCTTAATGGCACACATACACAATCCATGTCTTAATTGTCTCAAGGCTTAAAAATCCATCTTTAACCTGTCTCCTCCCTTCATCTACACTGATTGAAGTGGATGTGACATCAATAAAGGATCATAGCTTTCACATGGATTCACCTGGTCAGTCTATGCCATGGAAAGAGCAGGTGTTCCTAATGTTTGGTAGAATCAGTGTATATTATAATATAATTGATAACATATAATATATATTTCTCTATGAGCTAAATATTTATTTATTTAAGACATATTACCCAAGTATTGAGATAGAATGGTATTGTAGCGATTCAGGGGGGATAAATGCTAACGTCTCTGCAGGTGATTGATCCTCGGTCATCATGACTGGCAGTGACAGTATCCGCTGGCCCAATAGAGTTAACTTCCTCGGCAGAGCAGATTGCCGCCAAATTATGCATTGAGGGCTCTATTCAAACCGCATCGCGGAAGTGCAGCTCTACAGCGTGGTTGAAATTTTAAGGCAATGTTCCTGCTTTAGCGGAGACTGCATTCACAGGAAACGCTGAATATGTCGGCTCAATCCGAAATTAACTTTCAATTTCTATCGCGGAATCTGTAACGCTTCAATTTTACAGATTGAATAGAGGCCGAAATGTACTACAAAAAAGACATACCCGAGAACACTTCATAAAGGGTCTTGTGCTCTACTTGTGCTGGCCAAAAGTTACGCTTCCAGTGTACAAGGTAAAGAACCTTTAGCGACGCCCCAGTGTAGTAGCTCCTATGTTAAGCTATATACTTTAAGGAAGATGTTGTCGACATACAGAATATGGAGTGAAACTGTTCTATACCGGTAGAATGTGTAAGTGTAACTGCTACTGGAGCAGAATTCATGACAGCCAGGGGGGTATCTGTTAATGTTCTGCCAAATTAAATGTTTAAAAATGAAACAACAGATTGCCTGATTTTAATAGCCTATATCCTGAAAGCCTGGACATGAAGTAACCAACTATTCCATAAAGGCTCGGGAATTCCGCTCAATGATGTCTGTGAGGTGAATTTGCCCCTTGAAATTGTATTGCTGAATTTATTAAAGATGCAGTCCGGGACAACTGCCAAATCGTTAATTGTTTCCCTCCGAATTTACCTAAAATGTACAGTTCCTTCATAAAGTATTCACACCCCTTGACTTATTCCACATTTTGTTGTGTTACAGCCTGAATTCAAAATGGATTAAATAAATACAAAATCTCACCCATAATGCCCCATAATGACAAAGTGAAAACATATTTTTAGAAATGTTTGCAAATTTATTGAAAATGGAATACAGAAATATCTCATATACATAAGTATTCACACCCCTGAGTCAACATGTTAGAATCACATTTGGCAGCAATTACATCTGTGAGTCTTTCTGGGTAAGTCTCTAAAAGATTTGCAAACCTCGATTGTACAATATTTGCACATTATTATTTTTTATTTTATTCAAGCTCTGTCAAGTTGGTTGTTGATCATTGCTAGACAGACATTTTCAAGTCTTGCCATAGATTTTCAAGAATAATTAAGTCAAAATGGTAACTAAGCCACTCATGAACATTTGTTATGGTAAGCATGGTAATGTCTTCATGGTGAGCTACTCCAGTGTATATTTGGCCTTATGTTTTAGGTTATTGTCCTGCTGAAAGGTGAATTTGTCTCCCAGTGTCTGTTGGAAAGCAGACCGAACAAGGTTTTCCTCTAGGATTTTGCCTGTGCTTAGGTCTATTACATTTTTTTTCTTAAAAAACTCCCTAATCCTTGCCGATCACAAGCATACCCATAACATGGTCCTCTGTAGCTCAGCTGGTAGAGCACGGCGCTTGTAACGCCAAGGTAGTGGGTTCGATCCCCGGGACCACCCATACACAAAAAAAAAGAATAATAATAATAATAATAATAATGTATGCACGCATGACTGTAAGTCGCTTTGGATAAAAGCGTCTGCTAAATGGCATATTATTATTATTATTATTATTATTAACATCATGCAGCCACCACCATGCTTGAAAATATGAAGAGTGGTACTCAGTGATATGTTGTGTTGGATTTGCCCCAAACATAACACTTTGTATTCAGGACATAAAGTTAATTTATTTTCACACATTTTTTGCAGTATTACTTCAGTGCCTTGTTGCAAACAGGATGCATGTTTTGGAGAAAAAAATCATATTCTGTACAGGCTTCCTTATTTTCACTGTCATTTAGGTTAGTCTTGTGGAGTAACTACAATGTTGTTGAACCATCCTCAGTTTTCTCCTATCACAGCCATTAAACTCTGTAACTGTTTAAAAGTCACCAGATAAGGTAGTCATTCAAGTTAATTATTATTGCACACATAATGAGTCCATGCAACTTATTATGTGACTTGTTAAGCACATTTTTACTCCTGAACTTATTTAGGCTTGCCATAACAAAGGGGTTTAATTCTTATTGACTCAAGACATTTCAGTTTATAATTTTTTATTAATTTGTAAAAATGTCTAAAAACATAATTCCATTCTGGGGTATTGTGTGTAGGCCAGTGACACAAAATCTAAATGTAATCCATTTTAAATTCAGGCTTTAACACAACAAAGTGTGGAAAAAGTCAAGGGGTGTGAATACTTTCTGAAGGCACTGTATATACTGCATGTTTGGCTCATAATCAATAGACTTACCTCATTACACCACAAAACCCTTAGTTTTAGTAAACCAAATGTTCGAAATGGAAACACACTGTTGACCTGTCGCTCTTGTGGGGTAGGTGCATTCTCAGAAAATAAACCTTGCTAACGGAGCGCACATTAATGCCCAATGAGGAGGCTAAGTATTAACAGTGATGTCCAGTGAGGTTTTGTCTGTCCTTACCTGTTTTTCACCTTATATCTAGCTTTGGAAAGGACTGGTTGTCAGTTCATTGTACATTTTACAGCAGTATTTCATTCAACTCCGAGTTTTCCTTATAATTAATTGTAAGTAATAATTTCTCTTAAAACATTTAATAAATATTGTTCTGAGACATGTCAAAATATATCCCCTCATCTGACAGATAGCTGATATTCCTCTTCATCCAGCTGTCGGAACTGCACAGGAATGACACTGGGAGACATGAGGTTTCCATAATCCAGACTTCTTCCAGTCTCCTTAGAGGAACATCTATCCTCCATCACTGTCAGCCCATGGCCCCCTGAGAACACTTGCTTCATTGCCTTGGACCTTGGCTGTCTTTAAGACACATTTATGTCAGTCACTGTCCTCTTCGTAAACCAAGATAGATATTTAAACGTTTCGTAAACACAATTGTTGCAAATCAAAATCAAATAAAATTTTATTTGTCACATGCGCCGAATACAACAGGTGTAGTAGACCTTACAATGAATTGCTTACTTACAAGCACTTAACCAACAATGCAGTTTTAAGAAAAATAAGTGTTAAGTAAAAATTAGATAACTAAAAAATTAATATAACAAATAATTAAAGAGCAGCAGTAAAATAACAGTAGTGAGGCTATAAACAGGGGGTGCCGGTACAGAGTCAATGTGCGGGGGCACAGGTTAGTCGAGGTAATTGAGGTAATATGTACATGTAGGTAGAGTTAAAGTGACTATGCATAGATGGCTGGAGTCTTTGACAATTTTAAGGGCCTTCCTCTGACACCGCCTGGTATAGAGGTCTTGGATGGCAGGAATCTTGGCCCCAGTGATGTACTGGGCCGTACGTACTAACCTGTGTAGTGCCTTGCAGTCGGAGGCCGAGCATTTGCCATACCAGGCAGTGATGCAACCAGTCAGGATGTTTTTGATGTTGCAGCTGTATAACTTTTGCAGAGGATGTAACTCCAACTGTCATGTCACAAAAAGGACAACAAATAAGTAATTTTAATTTATTTAGAATGGACACCAAAAAGATCCCATCTCCCAACTTCCAGAAGCTTTACAATGCCATTAATCATGTGATAGTTTCACAGAGGTCAGTATAGTTTAGGGATGGGAGCACTGATTCCTCCCCTAAGTGAAACAGCAAGCAGCGGTGTGGACGGGAAGGATAAATCATTGCGGCCTGACGACAGGTAGCCTCCAGCAGCTGAACATCTTGTCCCAGACTGGCTCCTTTTATTGCATTTCATTGCTTTCTTTGGACCCGAGAGAGACTTTAACGGACTACCTTTCAGCTAGCCCCTGATTCTCATCCTTTCTTGGTTATTTTAGTGATTACTACATATCTGCAGGTACCTGGATGCCTAGCAGTGTGAGGATTGAGAGGCTTCCCAGGATTGAGAAACTTTCCCAGGCTTTTCTGTGTGGTTGATTGGCCCATCTCTTGCTGCACTTTATTGCCAGTGTCTAACCTAGCTACTTTGATTAAGGGAATTACTCACACTTGCGTGATGAGTAACCTTCTTGAGACCTGAATACTTTCTGGCATACAGGAGACCCATGTTCAAAACCCAGTCTATCACATTGGTGCCGTGACTTGGATGGGTCTCTGCGAGGAGTGAAGTATAATAGGGGTGGTTCTGTGGTTCACTTGTGTGATGAGTAACCTTCCTGAGACCTGAGGACTTGCATTAGCTCCCCGAGTCACATTAGCACAGGTCTTAGTCCTGGAGGGCCACATACCTGTTGATTTCAATCCTTGCCTTTGAATCAGTGTCTGATCAATGAATTGCAAAGTTTACACTTTGGTCCCTGAGGACTGGAGTTGACACCCCTGTTTTAGACCTTCTCATGTACTCAGGGAGTAGGGGTCTATAAGGAATTGGGCAATGGGCAATCAAGACTTCCCATACATAGTCACCAGATAAATAGACAGGGTAGGAGCACACAGATGATCAACTCCATACCAGTTCCCAAAGACCCAAAAAGCTTGTGCCTCCTCTGGTATGGCTTCCCAAAACTCTCCAACAGACCTGACATAGTAGTGATAAGCCAATGACGACAGCTCAGCCATTAGACATTCCTCAATCAGTTAGAAGAGCACATGCAGCACAGAAGGTTTTTTTTGTCAAGTGCGACAGTGTCATCCATCCTATCCCCATCAACCCATGTACGTTACAAGGAAGCCCGTCCTTCCTTCCAACAGAGGGACCTGCCAGAGTGTTTCTCCAGATGTTTTTTTTTTTTCAGACTCCGTATGTCTTGCACGTCTGCCGAAGGCTCCAGATGCTGGACTGCCCCTGGCAGCCTCCCCCTTCCCCTTGTTTGTGGCTCTCTGCCCCGTCCGGGACCGGGATGAGGTGGAGCATCCTAATACCAGACGGAGGGGAATCCTGAGCCCAGCAACCAGAACTGTCTCCCTAGCCACCTCTGGGGTTTCCCCCTCCTTCCCCTTTTCTCACTGTCACTTCCTCACCTGTCAAGCACGGAATGTTGTTGGCAGCGTAATTTCTCTGGAAAAGCTAGTCTTGCGGTGACAGATGTAGTGATGATCAGTCAAAGCGTTTCCCTGCTGCTGTTCATTTAGCAGCAACAGTTACCTGGCACAGACCGGGAAAACAATCCAACATGTGCGGTACTATTGCTACCTTGACAGAGATTTTGGAGAATGGTGCTGATTTGGAGGTTTATCACTTAAGCACACCTACCTGATGATTAGATTTGAATGTTGGAGGTGTTCAATAAGTGCTACTTATTTATGAAAAAGCTGATCTGGCTGTTCCGTTAGCCATGACAGCTGTTACGGTAGAATTCCAGTCTACCTTCAACTTCCTTCAAACTGCATGCAGGAAGGAATTGCTAAATCTCGCACTATCCCTTTAATACTTAGATAACAGTAACTAATACCTAATCAACAAGCCATTTACTTACTAATACTTATGTACATGCCATTTATTGGCATGTTCACCTCTTTACTCATTTATTAAAAGTCTAGTTTAAATAATAATACTTCTTTAACAATATATTTTTTCACACACACAAATGGCAGACAATATACGATTACAGTCATGTTACAAGTCCCTTCCCTCCCACCCTATGAACACCCCCTCCCAGTATTAGCTTCATTAGCTTAATGATGTATTCATGTTAATTACTGCATTAACTCATTACTCATGTTGATTATTTAGTTAATGAAGCTGTATTGTAAAGTACTGCCGATTAGGTATTAGATCTACATTGAACTAGATTCAACAAATATTCATTGTAAACTTAATGGCAAATATGTGATGTTGGCATAAAGAATACTTAATGATTTGTAACACTATTATTTAATCATGTATTTGTGCTAAATGCTGCATTAACTAATGTTAATTAATCTCTTTTTGAGTCGATATTGTAAAGTGTTACATCAGGTATTACATCAACTGAACTAGATGTGTAATTTTTCAACAATCATAAACATTGTGGAAAATCATCATATGTAATGTTGTCATCTTATTAATAAGTTTCAATGTAGTGTTATTTGTGTATATGTCATTGATTACATGTTTTAATTGAATTGATCTCTTCTACCTCTGAGAATGATTTGGAAGTAACTGGATTTTTTTAATTCTACCTACTACTATTACTGTGGCTTTTCTAGAACTTCCTTCCATTGCTATGTTGTCTAAATGCATGATATTTGTAGGGCCCACATAATGTGTAAAGCTTTCTCCCATAGTGCTTTCCTTCCTGAAAATGCACCTGTTATGTGTCTGTACGCATGACTAGGGATGGCAGTGGGCAAGGGATAACTTTTGAAAAAAATGTCCTCAAGGAAAGCTGTTCTGTGAATCCACTGCCCCTATCTGCTAGACTGCAGGTTTTCCCAAACTCGGTCCTGGGGCCCCCCTGGGTGCACATTTTGTTTTTTACCCTAGCACTACACAGCTGATTCAAATAACCAACTCATCATCAAGCTTTAATTATTTAATCAGCTGTGTAGTGCTAGGGCAAAAACCAAAACATGCACTCAGGGGGGGCCCCAGGACCGAGTTTGGGAAACCCTGTGCTAGAGTCCCACCTGACTGTCATGGCAGGCCTCCAGCTCACAGCAGGAAAGGAAGTCACTCTGGGCCAATGCTCAGTTCGCCCTCTACTGGGCGGAAGTGAAGCCTCATGAAGCCATCAGTTCAATGAGTTATGCTGTCAGAATGCAACAGAGTTCACTTCCTCTCATTAGACCGCAATGCCTTCTACAGCCCTGACTGACTGCAAAACCCCCAGCTGGAAAAGCAGATTGAATGAAAGTTGGCATGAATGATGTCCACACCACATATGATATAATGGTATCAGTGAATGTTGATCTCATTACTTTTCTGTACATCCATGCATGGGTGCACGCACACACATAATCTCACACACATCCTGTTGCTTATCCATCAGTAGAAGACATATGTTGAAAGAATAAGGATGGATAAACTCAAGTGAATGAGACATATGTTATCAAGACTACTCTGATTACTGTATGTTGTTTTGATGATGAAACAAAATGGTAACACCAGGGCTGGCTGGGTCCGTGTGATTGGTCAGCTGAAAGGCACCATGTTGGTCCAATCGTTTTGATGGGGTATGGGAGGATCCATGCTGTTCCTTAGCCTGGGCACACTTTCTGTGACCATGGATGGGATGGTTTTGGGTCTTGCGCTATTTAGCTGAATTGCCTGTGTAGTGGATGAGAAATTCACGTAGCATGTTGGCTTGAGTACATCGCTGTCACCTTCCTTGAGATCTAAAGCCAATTGTCGCTCATGGAATGACACACCTGTCTCTTGCTCTGTTGGCTAAGACGGTTGGCTATAAGTGGTGATGTGCAGAGCATTTTGAGTTTGAAGCCTGTTCAGGGGAAAACAGAATGAACTATATTGCTGTCTATAATCCACATTCATTTTATGTGAATTGGAACCATATGGATGCATTAGTCTGTGGTCCTCTGTCGCTCAATTGGTAGAGCATGGCGCTTGTAACGCCAGGGTAGTGGGTTCGATCCCCGGGACCACCCATACGTAAAAATGTATGCACACATGACTGTAAATCGCTTTGGATAAAAGCGTCTGCTAAATGGCATATTATTATGATTTATTATTATTCATTTGTTTATCACGAGAACCTTCTTCTTATGATTCAATTTAAATGACTGAGGCTTGTGAACAAAATGCACATGAACAGGAATGTTATAAATTACCTGTATATGATTCCACATGTCACTTATGTCATTCAGAACTCATTGCTGAAGGAGCACATCGTTCCTTGTTTAGAATACATTCACATCTTTAGTATTCCTAGGGCAGTAAAATACCATTACCAAGCTATTGGATGAAATAACTGAACTTAACATATAAGCAAGCACCTTTATTTGTTTAACAGGTATATAGTTGCATTTGTACAGTTTTCTTGCTAGTTTATGGTCTTATACATTTACTAACAGTGGATTAGAAAGGCAATTGCTAATGGAAACAATGGCATATGTATACAATACAAATTAGCAAACATATCAAAATCAGTTTTTACAACTTTTGTAGCAACCAATTATTTATATTGGTTTGCCATAGTGCAAACTGTGTTATTTGTAAGACAGAGTTTAAATGTGGTTTTAACATTCATACTTTTCAAAATATATTTATCTGTCTTAAACACATCTCAATGTGTAGACTGCATTCATTGTGCCTCCGGTTCAAGTCCTCCTGTCCAGTAATGTTGATTTACAATAAGAATAATTCAAGTGAGTAGGGCAGTTCAGGCAGTTGAATTGTGGTTAAGCTATGATTAAAAGTTGAATAAGAATGCACTGTTGCTGTGTGTGTATATGGTGTTTATGGCATTATGCATGAAGGCCAGTTCAGACTGAGTCCTCAGCTATAGTTTTCCAAGCCCTTTCAAAAGTCCTTGAGGATTCCCGGTTTCACTCTCAAACATTGCTTATATGATTATCACACCGATAGGTAAGCGTAGCTGTAAAATCTTGGGGGAAATGAGTCTGTGTTTGTGTGTGCACGTACAGTGGCTTGCGAAAGTATTCACCCCCCTTGGCATTTTTCCTATTTTGTTGCCTTACAACCTGGAATTAAAATGGGATTTTTGGGGGGTTTGTATCATTTGATTTACACAACATGCCTACCACTTTGAAGATGCAAAATATGTTTTATTGTGAAACAAACAAGAAATAAGACAAAAAAACTGAAAACTTGTGCGTGCATAATTATTCACCCCCCCAAAGTCAATACTTTGTAGAGCCACCTTTTGCAGCAATTACAGCTGCAAGTCTCTTGGGGTATGTCTCTATAAGCTTGACACATCTAGCCACTGGGATGTTTGCCCATTCTTCAAGGTAAAACTGCTCCAGCTCCTTCGAGTTGGATGGGTTCCGCTGGTGTACAGCAATCTTTAAGTCATACCACAGATTCTCAATTGGATTGAGGTCTGGGCTTTGACTAGGCCATTCCAAGACATTTAAATGTTTCCCCTTAAACCACTCGAGTGTTGCTTTAGCAGTATGCTTAGGGTCATTGTCCTGCTGGAAGGTGAACCTCCGTCCCAGTCTCAAATCTCTGGAAGACTGACACAGATTTCCCTCAAGAATTTCCCTGTATTTAGCGCCATCCATGATTCCTTCAATTCTGACCAGTTTCCCAGTCCCTGCCGATGGTGTTCTCGGGGTGATGAGAGGTGTTGGGTTTGCGCCAGACAATTTCCTTGATGGCCAAAAAGCTACATTTTTGTCTCATCTGAACAGAGTACATTCTTCCATGTTTGAGGAGTCTCCCACATGCCTTTTGGCGAACACCAAACGTGTTTGCTTATTTTTTTCTTTAAGCAATGGCTTTTTTCTGGCCACTCTTCCGTAAAGCCCAGCTCTGTGGAGTGTACGGCTTAAAGTGGTCCTATGGACAGATACTCCAATCTCCGCGGTGGAGCTTTGCAGCTCCTTCAGGGTTATCTTTGGTCTCTTTGTTGCCTCTCTGATTAATGCCTGGTCTGTGAGTTTTGGTGGGCGGACCTCTCTTGGCAGGTTTGTTGTGGTGCCATATTCTTTCCATTTTTTAATAATGGATTTAATGGTGCTCCATGGGATGTTCAAAGTTTAGGATATTTTTTTATAACCCAACCCTGATCTGTACTTCTCCACAACTTTGTCCCTGACCTGTTTGGAGAGCTCCTTGGTCTTCATGGTGCCACTTGCTTGGTGGTGCCCCTTGCTTAGTAGTGTTGCAGACTCTGGGGCCTTTCAGAACAGGTGTATATATACTGAGATCATGTGACAGATCATGTGACACTTAGATTGCACACAGGTGGACTTTATTTAACTAATTAAGTGACTTCTGAAGGTAATTGGTTGCACCAGATCTTATTTAGGGGTTTCATAGCAAAGGGGGTGAATACATATGCACGCACCACTTTTCCGTTATTTATTTTTTAGAATTTTTTGAAACAAGTCATTTTTTTCATTTCACTTCACCAATTTTGACTATTTTGTGTATGTCCATTACATGAAATCCAAATAAAAATCCATTTAAATTACAGGTTGTAATGCAACAAAATAGAAAAACGCCAAGGGGGATGAATACTTTTGCAAGGCACTGTATGTTTCTGACCTGGGTTAAAATATGATTTTTTTTCTTTCCGATACTTAAGCTGTGCTTATTCCCCAAAGTGAAAACCCCACCCGTCTCCATCAAACAGTCAAAGTATTTGAAAGAAAACAAATACTGTTTGAACCAAGGTCTGGTGTGTGTGTGTCCATCCATGTCTGTATGTTTGAATAACTGGACGGAGCGTGTAACATTTAACAGTTTTGTGGGAAAATGTGTCGTACTTTAGGCTACTACGTCCACTCCCAAGTCCAACAGGCGTTGTGTTCCTACATCCATGTGATTTTAGGCCATTGTGGCGCGAACATGTGATTGGAGGAGGGAAGAAAATTAAAATGAATAAAACTGAAGGAGACATGTCCGTTTTGGAAGCGCTGCTCAGCGAATGGACGGGCATTTCTTTAGCTGCTATTCTGGCTCTATTGCACCGTGTTCTGCAGAAAGCACTGGTAGTGGTGGATGGATCTGTCCCAAAGTCCAGGGTGGAGACCATGGCTGAGCCCCTCCCCCTCCCCGGCAGAGCTCTCGCTCACGAGCAGCCGCAGCGGTCCACTACCATGGAGGGGATCTTGCCATAGATGATCTGCTCTTTGCGGTTGAAGTAGAGCATGTTGATGGGGGACATCTTGGTGGGGGTGCAGCAGGGCCCTGCGGTGCCCCGGGGGTTAGCCTTGTTCACCAGGTGGGTGTGGGGGTACTTCTGCAGGTGCATGTACTCGCACTCACCAGAGCAGTAGTTGGCCTTGTAGCGTTTGGGGGCAATAATCCAGTCCCAGCCAAAGTCTTCAAAGTCCACCGTGAGGGGGTAGCGGCAGCAGCGGGACTCGGGGGAGTTCTCGTCACAGTCCAGGCCCGAGTCTCTCCTGGAGCGCTTCGGGCCCTCCGAAATCGTCACCTCCATGAAGGGTTGCTGTAAGGGCACAATACAGAATGGTTGAAAACATGAAACAGGCATTGGTTGACACATTGGGAAACATATTTGATTTTTTTACTCCAATAAAACATTTCTGAACCTTTACATTAAGGTTTCAAACCTGGTGTTGTGATACTTTGAACCACTGAAAATGTGTGTGTGTGGGTGGGTACTTATATCCTTGTGGGGACCTAAAATCCCCAAAAGTCCCCACAAGGACAGTAAAACAAGGAAATGTCTTCCTCGTCATGTGGACAAAGGCTATTTTAAGCTTTAGGCAATTACTCTTACTCTGATTAGCACAGTACCACAGAAGACTTCTGGAATTTCTGGCCATGTGAACAATGTGAACTTTTATGTAATCAGGTGATAGGACATGAGATTATTGGTGGCCAGGGCAAATATTATGTCATAGATGAACTCCTTAAATTAGGTCTGTGTGTTTATACTAAAGATTCTAAAGTACTTTTAAAATGTGATTGTTAGCTAAACATAAAAGCACATGAGAGCAAATCCACAGGGTGCCAAAACCCCTCTGAGCCATGGTTCTAAGTGAGTCTTGCCACACAATTCGACACAAAAATGAATTGGCACAACAAGTAAATGTTGATATTGCATTATTACGCATTAATACATGGGTTATGGATTACTTCCCATAGATCCCACGATGATAAACTACAAAACTATTTGTAAATTGCTTCGATGGGAGATAAATCTAAACTCACCAGTCCTTCTCCCGCTTCTGCTGAGGTAACGGCCAGATCATTTCCCTTCGAGTCGAACGCATTAATCTCGATCCCCCAATTCGTCTCCGGCTGCCGCAGCCACACCGACAGCACTTGTTTCACGTCGATACTTTGCCAAGAGCTGACTCCTGCATTCACGTCGATCTTTAGAGACCGGATACCTATGTGCCTGCCCCCGTCCGTGACAGGCATCAGGCGGGAGATTTGTAGGAACACCGTGGTGACTTCGTCAGCTGGCCGAAGGTGCACCCATAGCTGCGCATGAACTATGCGGTTCACCTGAATCTTCGAACTGAAGGAGAACAAGCAACACTTGGGTTTCCGATCAACTTGGACGATGGATTCGGCTGTAGGAGAGAAATTAGAACATTAATTACAATATGGAAATGTCATCTCTATTTCCACAATAAAATGTGATTTATAAACTAAATTAAATGACTGCAAAAACAAGTTTGCAGTTGTATTTAACACAAGCCACAATTGTGTTTTCGTTACAGAAACCCCTTGGTAAACCAATTTCAAAAGGTATATTTAAAGTTACAATGTCATGACAAGTATTGATATACTATAAAACACAACAATGTGTAATCTCCAGGGTATCCTCCAATATAGCCTAGCCTATCTAGTTTTAGAACCTCCACATTCAACACCAGAGAGTGACACTGGCACATTATAAGATGGAACTCGGCTCGTGCTTAATTGTTCGTAAATTTACTGCGTAATGTTCTATAGTGGTTTTTCGGATCAAAAATATTCCATCATTCGTATGAAATTCCAACCTATTCTCAACATAGTGGTGCAAGTAACACGGGATCAGACATGCAGGTGCTCTCTGTGCCCCATGCGTAAAAACAGCTGCGCTCTGGTACCTTTTTAACGTTATTAAACACTGAGTGTACAAAACATTAGGAACA
Source organism: Coregonus lavaretus (assembly GCF_964263955.1). Taxonomy (NCBI): domain Eukaryota; kingdom Metazoa; phylum Chordata; class Actinopteri; order Salmoniformes; family Salmonidae; genus Coregonus; species Coregonus lavaretus. The sequence continues at coordinate 62,826,120 of NC_139992.1, read as the reverse complement.
CCTTCCTAATATTGCGTTGCAGACACTTTTGCCCTCAGAACAGCCTCAATTAGTCGGGGCATGGTGTCGAAAGCGTCCCAAAGGGATGCTGGCCCATGTTGACTCCAATACTTCCCACAGTTGTGTCAAGTTGGCTGGATGTCCTTTGGTTGGTGGACCATTCTTGATACACACCGGAAACTGTTTTTGCTGCGTGAATAACCCAGCAGCGTACACTCAAACCGGTGCGCCTGGCACCTACTACCATACCCCGTTCAAAGGCACTTAAATATACTGTCTTGCCCATTCACCCTCTGAATGGCACACATACGCAATCCATGTCTCAATTGTCTCAAGGCTTAAAAATCCTTCTTTAACCTGTCTCCTCCCCTTCAGCTACACTGGTTGAAGTGGATTCAACAAGTGACATCAATAAGGGATCATAGCTTTCAACTGGATTCACCTGGTCAGTCTATGTCATGGAAAGAGCAGGTGTTCCTAATGTTTTGTACACTCAGTGTATAGTTGCATTGAATAATAGTCTGTTAAACTTACGTTCAGTGGCCATTGTCATGATTGTTTCTGTGATGGCATGTTCATCATCTTCTTCCATAACTCCATCCTTACTGTCATCTCCAAGTACATCGTACTGGTCAAGAAGTTGCTGCAAAGGTGGTGCCTTTGGCAGGAGTTGCTTGACAACATCTCGGCTGATATTGGGAGCTTGCTTGAGTCGCAGTTTGCTAAGAATTTGGGACTTGATTGCGTGTAATCTCATGTTTTTGATCTGCTGTCGGACCTCGCATGTTGAGCACTGCTCGCCGTTATCTGTGGCAGGGGGCTGGTGGTGCGCGGTTTGATCACCAAGACCCACTGGACCGAAAGCAACCATGAAACTCAGATAAATCAGAACCTGTGTCAGATGCATTATCTAAGGTGCAGAGTTTGCTATAAAAATGGAATCCCAAAGTTAATAAGTATTGGCGTGAAGGCGGACTACAGAGTTGCATGTGTTTGAAATCAGGCTCTACACTGATAGGTGTCATACTTTAATTCGGCAGCCCTTTTTATACTGCAACTTTGGCCTCTCTTTTGTGTCGTCAAAATCTATGATTGGTTGGGCTGGCAACAATGAATTTAACAGACAGACATTAACTGTATTTTTCTGTCAAACCTTAAAGAGGTACGCTATGGCAAGGTTTGGAATAGTTTTGAGACAACTACACTATCAATCAGACAAGACAGTTCTGCAAATGGTCAAATAAAAATGTCGGCTCCAGTTATTGATTTATTGCATAAACTTAAATCCGCAGCAGCCTGTCAACGTCTGAATGCCACTGAGAAACCTGTTTTATTCAGCCTGTCCCATCCCATCAGGGGCGGACTGGAACCAGAAATCGGTTCTGGCATTTCTAACACAATGGCCCATTTTTCCCCCCTTGAGGCCCCCACAACTAATTTTTTTCCTGGAGGCCCCCAGACCAGCCCATTTTTTCCCTTGAGGCCACCATTATTAGCCAGATAATGATTAGTTAGACAGGCCCACAAGGCAAAAAATTTACCAGCCCTTCTGACATTTGCCAGAAATGCCAGATGGCCAGTCCGCCCCTGCATCCCGTCAAAGCTACATAGATCAAATTAATCGGAGTTATGACTTCATTTTTTTAACGATCAATTAGTTATATGACCAATTTGCCTAGCTCTCTGAATCTCTCTTGAAAATGTAAGGTATATTAATAAATATGACAGGAACCACTCTTTAGCCTATGTAGACCTATAGGCTACATGGAGTAGACTTGTCTCCAAACCGACTTTCCAAAGGCACAATTCATTAATCAATAGGCTATACAGCTTTTCCCAAACTCGGTCCTCGGGACCCCAAGGGGGTGCACGTTTTGGTTTTTGCCCTAACACGACACAGATTATTCAAATGATCAAAGCTTGATGATTCGTTTATTATTTGAATCAGCTGTGTAGTGCTAGGGCAAAAATCTAAACGTGCAACGCTTGGGGTCCCGAGGACCGAGTTTGGGAAACCCTGGGCTATAGGATAGATACCATTGCATAGAAAATAAATGGCGAAATGGGGCTGTACTGTAGGCCTACTATACTGTACTAAACTATAGGCTACTGGGTATTGTTGCCTTGGGGTGTCTGTGATGTACGAAAGCTTTTTAGTCCAGACGTTTAGTGCCATCATGCGGCTTATCAACAACAACAGTTGCAACATTACGCACAGGTTATGAAATATTATTTTCATTTACAGATGAACAGTAAAATATAGGTTCTAATGAAAGTCAATAAAATCGTCTAAAATATGTACATTTTACGCAGCAATATGGCTGGCATGACACAATGACTTGGTCACGAGTCATGTCAATGGTTTATAGCCTATTATCATTATGGAATTTGAGACTATATCCCTTATGTGAAAGAAAACATACTAAACGACTTTAACTAATGTACACTTATGGACTATACAGTTTTACGCACACTCCCCCAATGAGTTTTACAGTTTTACGCATTCGTGAAGAACGAATTCGTCATATACAGCTGTGGAAAAAATTAAGAGACCACTGCAAATGTTTCTTAAATCAGCATCTCTACATGTATGACAGCCATTCCATTCCAGTGTCTGTTGAATTCCAACACAGGCACACCTCATTCTACTGAATTAGGTACTGATTAGGTGATCACATGAACCAAATCTTATTTAACGAGAAAAAGTATAAAAACCACTGCTGTGGTCATCACTATCCTCTTGCAATAAGACCAGCTGGATGGCAAAAACAGTGCTAATAGTACCTCAAAAGTAATATTAATAAAAAAAAAAAACTATTGACCATGCCAAAACAGTTGTAAAGGAAAATTCAGAGTGAGGAAAAGAAGGGTTCAATTCTGGCTTTACTGGCAGAGGGATACAGTGAGCGTCAGGTTGCTTCCATCCTTAAAATTTCAAAGACTGCGGTTCATAAGAACAAGGTCAAGCAGCAGACATTGGGAACAACAAAGCTACAGACCGGCAGAAGGCGAAAATGACTCTCTACTGACCGGGATGACCGCCAACTCATTCGAATGTCACTCAACAACCGTAGGATGACATCAAGTGACCTACAAAAAGAATGGCAAATGGCAGCTGGGGTGAAGTGCACGGCGAGGACGGTTCGAAACAGGCTCCTAGGGGCAGGGCTGAAGTCGTGCAAAGCTAGAAAAAAGCCCTTCATCAATGAGAAGCAAAGAAGAGCCAGGCTGAGGTTTGCAAAAGACCATAAGGATTGGACCTTAGAGGACTGGAGTAAGGTCATCTTCTCTGATGAGTCCAATTTTCAGCTTTGTCCAACACCTGGATGTCTAATGGTTAGACGGAGACCTGGAGAGGCCTACAAGCCACAGTGTCTCGCACCCACGGCGAAATTTGGTGGAGGATCGGTGATGATCTGGGGGTGCTTCAGCAAGGCTGGAATCGGGCAGATTTGTCTTTGTGAAGGACGCATGAATCAAGCCACGTACAAGGTTGTCCTGGAAGAAAACTTGCTTCCTTTTGCTCTGACATTGTTCCCCAACTCTGAGGATTGGTTTTTCCAGCAGGACAATGCGCCATGCCACACAGCCAGGTCAATCAAGGTGTGGATGGAGGACCACCAGATCAAGACCCTGTCATGGCCAGCCCAATCTCCAGACCTGAACCCCATTGAAAACTTCTGGAATGTGATCAAGAGGAAGATGGATGGTCACAAGCCATCAAACAAAGCCGAGCTGCTTGAAGTTTTGCGCCAGGAGTGGCATAAAGTCACCCAACATCAATCTGAAAGACTGGTGGAGAGCATGCCAAGATGCATGAAAGCTGTGATTGAAAATCAGGGTTATTCCACCAAATATTGATTTCTGAACTCTTTCTAAGTTAAAACATTACTATTGTGTTGTTTAAAAATGAACATGAACTTATTTTCTTTGCATTATTCGAGGTCTGACAACACTGCATCTTTTTTGTTCTTTTAACCAGTTGTAATTTTCTGCAAATAAATGCTCTAAATGACAATATTTTCATTTGGAATTTGGGAGAAATGTTGTCAGTAGTTTATAGAATAAAACAAAAATGTTATTTTTACCCAAACACATACCTATAAATAGTAAAACCAGAGAAACTGATAATTTTGCAGTGGTCTCTTAATTTTTTTCGCAGGTTTTGAATATATCTGAGCACATATAGCTTGCTATCAATACTCATAAAACCTGAAACAGTGTCCCTGTGGCTAAAGGGCCTAGGCAGTAGCCTAAAACTTAGATACAGGGAAGCTACACGGGGTACACTTCCAACAAAGTTTATAGCAACAACTGAATATATTCCTTACTTTAAAAAGTTCAATAAGTCACTGAGAAGTCAAGCGTGTGCCATCACGTGCCACAAGAGGGTGATATTGTACAAGTAACAGTAGCCTAATTGAATACGCACAATTTACCTCCACAACCTCGTCGACACAGCTACTAATTGATGTTGAATACGTATAAAAAATATAATTACATCCTAAAAGCTACAGCCACCATTAGAACTTGGAGTCAAACAGGCAACAATTTCAACGATAACCTATGGACAATCTCGAGTAGAATGATGGCAAGAAGGTGTAGTCCTCCAGGTCCGACTATTCATGGCTTTGAGAGCTTAAATCGATTTGTGCATTTTGTTAAATTACTGCACAATGTGGTATGGTGCAACATTGGATGCCCAGTTTGGTAACATAGTGCACATTTCGTGCAGAGAGAGAAACCGACCAATGCTGTCGTTGCCTTCCAAGCTTCAAATTCAAGTCCTTGGACGCATATGCGGCCGTTTATAGCCGATACGGAGATGGAGTAGAGAGGAGAGGCTGCACGTATGGTGATTTCGGTTCACAATCCGTGTGGATGTATGAGACTTCTTCATTGAAATCAACCGTAGGGGAAAGTATCGTTCAAGAGAAAACGAGGATGTGTTTTCCTACTGGGTGAATTTGATATTCATGGGGGGGAAACTCACCCAGTCCTACTTTTCCAAAAGCCTTCTTGAAGGTACGTATTCCACGGTTCAGCAATATTTTATGATATGTATTTCTCAGGGAATTGTGTTGGAAATGGGCTATAGGCGCAGGCTACGTCTAAATAATGGTGTATTGAGCAGAAATGCGCTCATGAGTAGGAATTCTCAGAAGCCTATTTCCAACGATGACAACTATTTCGCCTTCTATTTCTCTATCCCGGTTAGCATTTCTCCTTGACCTTTTATGTTCACATTTGAATAGTGAGATTATTCCATACATGTCTTTATTAATTTAAGAAAGTTGGGTTATAGTAGATGGTGGGTTAAACGTCTCTGGTCTGGCCAACTTCACCCTCACATTCCCAAGGATGGAAATGAAATATACATTTTTATTTATTTAGAATAACTTTTTCTCAAAGAATAACCTATACGACTATATTACACATAATCAGGTTATTTCCAAATGTAAAAAAATAAATAATAATAATTGAAAACAGAATTGTTATATGTGGGGAGGGAGGTAGGGTTTCCAGGGTCGCGTCCCATGATATCTGGCCTAGAGTGACATTCTTGCCACGTTCCATGCCTGGGCTAAAGCGGCATTGCCACGTTCCATATAGGCTACCTGGGCTAGAGCGATATGCTTGACATAAGGTAACAGACATCACCTTTCCCCACGTTGTCTTAAAATGAGAAATTATGTGTCATAAATATCTGCTTGACGTTTTAGGAATCAGCACTGTAGTTATATAAGCGGAAGCCACTGTCAAAAAGCATAAGCTAAAATGCCAGCATTTTGCAGCATCTCTAAAAAGCTCATTTTATGTGAGAGATGAACGGGATGATATAATAGTGTCAGAGGAATAATCACACGCTACCGTGAATCTGAATCAGGCAGGACTGAGGCAGCACACACACACAAGACAGATGGAGATGTGGACTACAGCAAATAACATCAGTCCTTTGTGCATTCAACCTAGAGCCACATAGTCTATTTATACAGTGCCTAGTGAAAGTCTACACACCCCTTGCAGTCTTCACATTTTGCTGCCTTATAATCCCCCCCCCCCCAAAAAAAAATATTACATTTTATATTTTTCCTCCTGATGTACACAACCTACTCCACATTTTCAAGGTGAAAGGAAAATTATAGAGCATTTTCCAAATTACTTATATCTACATTGAACAAAAACATAGACGCAACATGCAACAATTTCAAAGATTTTACTGAGTTACAGTACATATAAAGAAATCAGTCAATTGAAATAAATTCATTAGGCCCTAATCTATGGATTTCCATGACTGGGAATACAGATATGCATCTGTTAGTCACAGACACCTTAAAAAAAAGGTTGGGGTCGTGGATCAGAAAACCAGTCAGTATCTGGTGTGACCACCATTTGCCTCATGCAGCGCGACACATCTCCTTCGCATAGAGTTGATCAGGCTGTTGCTTGTGGTTTGTGGAATGTTGTCCCACTCCTCTTCAAAGGCTGTGTGAAGTTGCTGGATATTGGTGGGAACTGGAACATGCGGTCGTACAAGTCGATCCAGAACATCACAAACATGCTCAATGGGTGACGTGTCTGGTGAGTATGCAGGCCATGGAAGAAATGGGACATTTTCAGCTTCCATGAATTGTGTACAGATCCTTGTGACTTGGGGCCGTGCATGAGGTGATGGCACCGGATGAATGGCACGACAATGGGCCTCAGGGTCTCGTCACGGTATCTCTGTGCATTCAAGTTGCCATCGATAAAATGCAATTGTGTTCGTTTTCTGTAGCTTATGCCTGCCCATACAGAAATTAATCGGTTGTGCAAACCCACAGTTTCATCAGCTGTCCGGGTGGCAGGTCTTAGACGATCCTGCACGTGAAGAAGCCGGATGTAGAGGTCCTGGGCTGGCATGGTTAAAAGTGGTCGGCGGTTGTGAGGCCAGTTTCTCTAAAACGATGGCTTATGGTAGAGAAATTAACATTAAATTCTCTGGCAACAGCTCTGGTGGACATTCCTGCAGTCAGCATGCTTTTATTTCAGCTCATGAAGCATGAGACCAACACATTACTTATTATTATTATTACTTTACATGTTGTGTTTGTATCTTTTGTGCCATTAACTTCGTCTAGCTTTACTTCCAGTTACTCTACAAACTATACTGAACAAAAAATATCTCCTTCAAATGTTGATATTTGCTTGCATTGACAGCCAAACACAATTTAATATCAATTTTGCAATACAGTAAATAGCCTATTAACTTTGACAAGTTAACAAATTACATGTTCGATTCACGTCTCCAAGTAAACCAAAAATAAAAGTTAAAGAATAGGATTAAGCCAGTGGCTCAGATGAAACTATCCAAGCATTAGATATATCTCTTTTAAAATGTTGATATTTGGTTACATTGTCAACTAAACACAATTCAATATTACTTTTGTAATACAGTAAATAGCCAAAAGTTAAGGCAATCTTAGAAACTAATGTAACAGTATCTATTCAACCTTAAAATGAGTAACACATCCATTGCGCATTTTGAGATTACTAACCATAAATGTATTTTTATGTAATCATAGAAAGCGTGCATGTTCAACATAGCATGCAAAGGTCGCACGTCTGTGGAAATCTTCACAATTGCTATAATAATCTGCGCAGAATCTTGAACAGCATTGATCACTTGCACTATGTACTTTTAATGCAGTCTAATCTCAACTGCAATCCAGGTCATTTGGTTGTGCTATTAGATGAATGGTTGAAAGCGCAGTGATAACACATTCAGATGACAACTTAACCAAAAATCAGACATTGTTTTTCCATTGGGATTTGGTTGTGCTTTAGATGGTTGAAAGCATAGCGATAACACATTGGGAATTCAACAAACTTCTGTCCGTCCTTTTTGAGTGGGTGAATAAATGGTTGAAATCTCATTGATCAACGTCTCAACCAAATATGACCCAAAGGTCCACGTTGAAATGATGTGGTGTGCCCAGTGGGTAGCTACTGCTGCATAGGTGGTAACAGGGGGAAATATGCTAAGTCACTGTGAAAATAGTAGGCCTCTCAATTCTTTCCTTTGCCATCTGGTATTTTTAGGCTGCCTCTGAAGGAAAATAAATCACTGAAATCCTCTCCCTCTTTTCTCTCCCTACAGCACATGGGAAAGATGTGTGTAGGGGAGTACAGGAGCATGGCTGACCGTCTGGACTATTTCAGCGAAGCTCGGTCCAGACAAGAATCGGCTTCCTAGCCGTCACTTCTCGACCAGAGCCCAAGCCCCTCTCTGACACACTCCTGCTTCACCAGCTACTCTCTCCCTGAAATCAATGCTACATTATTTATATCATGGGATGCGTCAAATCCAAGAAGAGCGATCCGACCCAGTACACCAACTCGGTGGAGAAGGTGGATGGCAAGCCTGGGAAGCGACAGGGCGAGAATGCGCTGCTGGTCCACTTGGAGAAAGGGTCAGGGGAAGACTCTGCCCGGGTGGACCCCATCCTGCTGGAGTATGCCCAGCGGCTGTCGGAGGAGATAGTGGCTCGGGCAGTGCAGCAGTGGGTGGAGGTGGACAACCGCTACAGTGACATCCCCTACATTGAGTGTGACGTGCCATGAGGGATGGAGGGATGGATGGAGGGAGGGAGGGAGGGGGGTCGGCAAATTGGGTCTCCCTTTCTCCTCTGTCTAGCCACAGGGAGAGGCAGTGCCAGAGAGGCATTTCTGTTCTGGGATTCACCTTGAACCTCTGGGGACAAGAGGACTACTGGATGCCCATTAGACAGGAGACCAGACAGCACTCAGATTTAGGGTGAAACAAAACACTACAAACATGTACCAGCTGGAAATAGCAAGATGTTGATGCCATTCTATGGTCCAAAGCCATTTTTCTGTTTAATTAATACATACTTGGATGTTGTAACTCATCTGGTGACATTTTGACCTTGACTAACAGACAAAGACCTTGGCTACTCCTCTCATATTCAATCTAGACCATGTGCTTCCCTCTTGGGAGCCAATAAAGCAGGAGAGTATCGTTGAATCCTGCTTTGAAAATGACCGGTTCTGCCTTTCAGTAAAAGTCAACTGTTTTCGCTTGACACGTGCCATCCTGGGGACAAATTTCAGGTCCTATGTAGGAAGTTATTAATAGGCCCCTCAAGTGGCCAGTGATTTTCACTTGAGATGTTTGCTGGGGTCAGCAGGTATACACCTCCCTCTCCATCTGTCTGCCCAGACAGAAGCTCCCAGTTTAGGGTTCTTGGATAATGGCGTCCCAGGGGGCCTGTGGTCCACGTCCACCAACAAAGGAAACTCATTCTTCAAACTACCCATTAAGTAGGTCCGGGACGATACCAGTATCGCAATATTCATTAGTATTGTGGCAAGGAAACAAAACACGAAGTGGCTTTAACTTCTTAAGGAAAACAACCCTAATGTTGGAAACAAAAATCATTATGTTGTCATCCAGTCACATTTATTTATTTATTTTCCAAGCTATAGCACACAATATTTTACATACAGCAGGTTTTTAAAGGACCAAAGAGCTTTGTGTTTTCATTTTTGCCATGGAAAGAATATTGCGATACTGGTATCGTCCCGGCCCTACCATTAAGCAGGTCTGACCACGAGCTGCAGCAACCAAGGATCTGACAAAGGTCACTTTGACAAAATGATGCTCTAGGAATGACTTACAGAGGTTCAGCGTCCTCCCATTTTGTGAATTTGAATGCCAATGACAACAGGACATTCCTGAGGGCTGGCTAGGTCCCCATGCCATAAGTAAATCAGGACATTAGGACAGATTCACACACTTTTACTGGGACTTGGCTTCTGTGCACAAATTGAGTGCTGGGTTCACAAATACCTTTTGTTTTGGCCAAAATGTCTAGGGCCAAGCACCCTGGATTTTACGTAATGTATTCTACCCAATGATGAACTACTGCCATCTGCCCCAGAGTTTACAGCACAAATATGCAACTCTAAAAGGCCATGCTATTTTTATTGAGAGCAAATTGCTTCTTAAAATAGTATGATGCTATTTTAACAGGCCAAAGACACACATACTCACAACAGAGAGTTGAGTTGTTTGGAATAGGGGATCACAACTGCCAAAGTCCTTAATGAATGCTAATACAAGCACAATACGTTTTTCTTATGACGTTTATATGATAGAAGGCGATATCAGTGAGTTTTAGCCATGGCACGTCAGTTCCCACCACAAACAATGTTCTAGAAGCTTTAAAGGCGCATTAGTCTAGGCTGAGTGCTATTGTATACACCACAAAGAACAAGTGGACATTATTTCACTGGAAAATTAAGTTTTGGTGAAGTTTGGCATGTGTATCTCAAGTGAGAATTCAGCTGCCAGGGATTTAGTTATGCTCAGCGAAAAATGTGGTGGTGGTGGTTGTGGTGTGCTTTAAATGCGACACCAAAAATCCATTACAGTTAAAAGGAACAAATACTGTTTTTTGCACTAATCTGGGTTGAGAGATTAATCTGTTGAAACATCCTGAAATGTATGTAAACAAATTGAAAAGCCTGTCGCATGCTTCCCAGTCTAAACAGTTCGCGCATATATTACAACAACATTTTCGGACATTATTGTTTGTTTTGGCAGGGTATTTTTTGTCTGTTCGCGCACACAAACATTTTTCTTGAGGCAAGTTGAAGTTCAGTAGTCGAAGTTCATGCCCCTTCGTCGGTGATTGGTCAACAGTACTACTCATAGTAGCAGTGGGAACTATAGACGGGATTCTTCAATTAAGTGTTTGTTGTCATTCAACGAGAGACGACTAGTTTTCATGCACATTTTCTCTCTTGAGAAATTAGATGTAAAATTGCGCAACTAAGACCTCTTCAGCAAAAACACCAACATTAATTATGAAAAATTCTTGATTCATCTTAGATTAATTCGGACTATTTTGAGATGTTATTGGCTATGTTGTTGCTACGGCATCTTAAGAGGGACAAACAGTAATATTGCCACTTTTTTCTTGTTTTTCAAGCGAAGGACTTTTAAGGCGAGGCACAGACGTTCGCTTCGCCTGGCCGAGTTCTGCTAGGAGCAAACCGAACCTAGTATATGCAGGCCCATTTAGCGGTGACACAATTTCTTCCCATACTGAATTCCTAAGTCTAAGAACTGGGAGGTGGAGGGTTTAGAAACAGATCACTGTTATCACTGCTTCAGCTAAATGTTTTAACAATTTATAGATAAATCTGCAAAAAACAATAAATACAAAAGTTGTTTTCCAACAAGCTTGATTTTTACTCTGATAAATTGGATGATAAAAGTAATGTTTTACTATGCAGAAGACAGCTAGCACTACAGTATATACCGTATACAGTGCATTCGGAAAGTATTCAGACCCCTTTACTTTTTCCATATTTAAAAATTCTAAAATGGATTAAATTGTTTTTTTCCCCTCATAAATCTACACACAATACCCCATAATGACAAAGCAAAAACAGGTTTTTAGCCTCTAGTCTTCTTGGGTATGACGCTACAAGCTTGGCACAGCTGTATTTGGGGAGTTTCTCCCATTCTTCCCTGCAGATCCTCACAAGCTCTGTCAGGTTGGATGGGGAGCGTCGCTGCACAGCTATTTTCAGGTCTCTCCAGAGATGTTCGATCGGGGTCAAGTCCGGGCTCTGGCTGGGCCACTCAAGGACATTCAGAGACTTGTTCCGAAGCCACTCCTGCGTTGTCTTGGCTGTGTGCTTAGGGTCGTTGTCCTGTTGGAAGGTGAACCTTCGCCCCCAGTCTGAAGTACTTTACTCCGTTCATCTTTCCCTCAATTCTGACTAGTCTCCCAGTCCCTGCCGCTGAAAAACATCCCCACAGCATGATGCTGCCACCACCATGCTTCACCATAGGGATGGTGCCATGTTTCCTTCAGACGTGACGCTTGGCATTCAGGCCAAAGAGTTCAATCTTGGTTTCATCAGACCAGAGAATCTTGTTTCTCATAGTCTGAGAGTCCTTTAGGTGCCTTTTGGCAAACTCCATGCGAGCTGTCATGTGCCTTTTACTGAGGAGTGGCTTTGTATGGCCACTCTACATTAAAAGCCTGATTGATGGAGCACTGCAGAGATGGTTGTCCTTCTGTAAGGTTCTCCCATCTCCACAGAGGAACTCTGGAGCTCTGTCAGAGTGACCATAGGTTTCTTGGTCACCTCCCTGACCAAGGCCCTTCTCCCCTGATTGCTCATTTTGGCCGGGCGGCCAGCTCTAGCAAGAGTCTTGGAAGGTGCCAAACTTCTTCCATTTAAGAATGATGGAGGCCACTGTGTTCTTGGGGACCTTCAATGCTGCAGAATGTTTTTGGTGCCCTTTCCCAGATCTGTGCCTCGACAGAATCCTGTCTTGGAGCTATACGGACAATTCCTTCAACATCATGGCTTTGTTTTTGCTCTGACACGCACTGTCAACTGTGGGACCTTATGTAGACAGGTGTGTGCCTTTCCAAATCATGTCCAATCTATTGAATTTACCACAAGTGGACTCCAATCAAGTTGTAGAAACATATCAAGGATGATCAATGGAAACAGGATGCACCTGAGCTCAATTTCGAGTCTCATAGCAAAGGGTCTGAATACGTATGTAAATATGGTATTTCATTTTTTTGTATTAATATAAATATGCAAAAATGTCTAAAAACCTGTTTTTGCTTTGTCATTATGGGGTATTGTGTGTATATTAATGAAGGGAAAAACTATTTAATCAATTTTAGAATAATGCTGTAACGGAACAAAATGTGGAAAAAGTCAAGGTGTCTGAATACTTTCCGAATGCACTGTATATCATCATAATAAAACTGTGATAGCCTTCTATGGTAGAGGCGCTATCTCTGCCATTGAAGTTACGTCGAACACAGAATGCTTTGGATATGGTCAATGTTGCAGTTCACAATGCTTCCAGCTTGAAAGAAATACAAGGTATACCAACGTATGTACAAACTAGGTATACCTGGATTCCTTCCTTCTAAATATGATGTCAGTATCGGGAACAATGGCGAAATTTCACCTGAGTTGCAGTAACATCTTGTAACATCAGTCTTTCAGTCAACCCTTTAGTTTGATTATGGCCAAATGTGTTTTCTGTTGGGAGATCCTAATGCTTATTTTGCATCATCTAAAGACTAATCTATATATTTATATAATATTCATTTCACCTGCAGCACTGTACAGGTCTGTAAATAACTCATTGATAAAAAATGTGATGCCAATAAAGCTGAAATCTATGCCTTCTACCATTAATACAGTGACTTCATCTCTTTTTTAAGAAAGGGCATTGGCAAGATTCGAACCTGTGACCCTCTATCCCAGTGCATAGTCAACTGCACCAGCAGAGGGGAGAGTACCGCCCTCGTATTGAAAGCTATTCAGTTGTTGAGGCACTTAGAATGTTAATACATTTGAAATGTGATTAGTGAAGTATGTTGTGTAAGGTTGGGGGGAAAAAAGTTGAAACTTGGGTTCGAACTGGCAACCTTGCGGGTCACAACCCGTGTCTGATGTCCCCCACCCACCTCAGACCCCACTAACCTGTTACTAAGCTCTGACCGATGAGCTTTCATCCAACCAATAAATTTGTCCGACTACTTCCGAAATGCTTGGGAAGATCTGATCGCAATCAGTTATTTAATCGTCTACACCTTTTTTAAAGATATGGGCACAATCAGAATGTGGGCAAGATCAGGAGAGAGGACACATTAGCACCTGGTATAAATGGGGCCATTGATCCTGAGCATCATCAAAGGTTAATTATCCGATAATGACCCTAACCCTTACTTACCCCTTACCGTAGTCTCGCGGTACCAGATCTCAACACTGTATTCTCGTTTGAGAATGGCTTGAGAAAAACGTCTGGAATCGAAGCTACCCTTACTCTAACCTCAACCAATTTCAATTTCCCTATAGCTATTGCCTAACCTTAACCTTTGGATCTGCTGTCTTCCGTCTGAATCAAATCAAATGTTATTTGTCACGCGCCGAATACAACAGGTGTAGACCTTACCGTGAAATGCTTACAGGCCCTTAACCAACAATGCAGTTTTAAGAAAATAAGAGTTAAGAAAATTTACAAATAAACTAAAGTAAAAAAAGTAACAATAAAAAACCAATAACGAGGCTATATACAGGGCGCACCGGTACCGAGACAATGTGTGGGGGTACAGGTTAGTCGAGGTAATTGAGGTAATATGTACATGTAGGTAGGGGTAAAGTGACTATGCATAGATAATAAACAGCGAGTAGCAGCAGTGTCAATGCAAATAGTTCGGGTAGCCATTTGATTAATTGTTCAGCAGTCTTATGGCTTGGGGGTAGAAGCTGTTAAAGAGCCTTTTGTACCTAGACTTGGTGCTCCGGTACCGCTTGCTGTGCGGTAGCAGAGAGAACAGTTTATGACTTGGGTGGCTGACCTTCCTCTGACACCGCCTAGTATAGAGGTCCTGGATGGCAGGAAGCTTAGCCCCAGTGATGTACTGGGCCATACGCACTACCCTCTGTAGCGTCTTAAGGTCGGATGCCAAGCAGTTTCCATACCAGGCGGTAATGCAACCGGTCAGGATGCTCTTGATGGTGCACCTGTAGAACATTTTGAGGAATATCCACTACATATCCACTACCTAGAGTTGAAACAGATTTGATCATGTGGTCAACCCATCCTTGCCTTGCCTATCCAGGGCCAACAGCTCCCTCTGCGCCTGTGTTATGTCCCTGTAACATTAATGTAATAATTAGATTAGCTGATAGACTGTCAGGTCCAGGAGATTTCTAATCGGCCAAATGGAATAATGGATCATACCAATTAGCTTTGATATAGTGACTCAGAAGCTTTAGGAGCTGAACACTACAGGCTTGTACACAAAGCCAATGTTTAACATTCCACTTTAGAAATGGAATATCCAACTAAGTGTTAATATATAGTTACATAGGCAGGTACAGTGTAATTATGCGTTTGTCAACGATGACTTCAAACAATGAAATCAAATGACAATTTTTACGATCAGGTTTTCATACACGTCTTTATCAACATATTTCTTATACAACAGACTTTTACAGCTACTAGTTGGGAAATAGTAGTCATTGAATTGTACACCAGAGTGCACAATTAATTGAGAACTGTCCTTTAGCATACAGTAATACAATGCAAAATGCAACACTGAGTGATCACTCCAGGTACACGACAAGGGCAAAATACATTAAGAAGAATGACACCTGGCTGGTGACTTTTGATGGGCAAATCCTAAACCATAAAATCTCTGACGCCAAGAGAATTACTAAGCCTGTGTTCTCCAGGAGAGAGAGTTTATGCTGGTTCATTGTTTCCTTAGCAAACTTTGTGGCGGGTCATTTAGCTACTCTGGCCTCATTTCTCTCTGGGAGCCTGTAAGTGCTCTTAACTGTGTTGAGGGCTTGAGTGCTGCAAATGGGATTTAATATAACCAATTATTTGAGCAACTCAGAGAAACTCAAAGGGCCGGATTCAGTCAAAGCCACACTGCAGAAAAATAATGTAACAGCTTAAGTGCTGCAAAATCCCCCCTTTCATTAAAATACAAATTATAGGTAGAAATTAGGCTGTACATTTTAACATGGTGTTTTCCCAGTGTAGGCTTCCTGCATTGTGTATTTGATTGAATCCCTGGGAAATGTATTGGACAGACTGACAACTCAACAAGGGCCATAATAACCACCTTACGGTACTCTCCCAAGTTATATGATACTTCAAACACGATAGAACCTCTTCCTTACCCAGCTACTCCACCTACTCACCAAAACAAACATTTGCTTCTTTGCACCACCAACTGTAACGACAAATATTGCCCTTTGCCAATAATACTGTAATACAACTACATTCAGCCACAGGCCTAATTTCTTCTGGAGCGGATGGACAAAAACATTATAATTTCTAACCTTGATTACATTGGGATATGATCACAACTCTTTATTTAAGCATGAGAATACTTGGGAACAGATTTCTTAAATTAAAATCACTTTATGCTTATTTCCTGGTGACTTTAGTCTTTTTTTGTTTATTTGTGGGGCCAGATATAACCACCCGTGGGCCGAATTTGGCCCCCGGGCCGCCTGTTGAAGACCCCTGCTGTACTTATTGTCTGACTGACTATATAACTGGTCTAGTATCCCACTTTAGCCTTTTAGCTTGATGCTAGGAGTTGTCTTACAAACACTTGTGCAGATTTTAAGAAGTCATGCTTGAAGAGTCAATTCAATTTGTTTAAAGATTCATTGCAAAATAGGCCCCCTGTTTGCGAGCAACATAATCCAGGACTTTAAATAGACAGCAGTTTGGTATGCAGCCCAACTAATGTTCTAAATGTAGTGTCTTCATTTCTATTGAATAATACATCTGCCGTATCAGTTTGAATTCACACACCCTAATGCCTCATCGTTCACTTTTGCAGAGGATTTCTGATGCCGAGATCATTGCTTGATCCATAGTCCTACGATGTGTAATTCAGCACTACAAACTTTGAGACCAGCTAGCTAGATAATGTCGATCTATATTAGGAAACATACATTTAGTAAATCTAGTAGAAACAAACCAAAAATATGAACTGTGTCATCGACCATCATTGTAGAAAGATAATGTACTTTGAATCCATGTTGATAAATGTCATATAACAATAATTGACACAGTAATGTTATTATGCACTAAATGGTGAGGTCATAGTCTCCCTCTACTCCCACAGAAATGGGCACGGCACTGGGGTGTGGTCTTACCAAAGTCCTGCTGTTGTGAGAGGCCACTGAGTGACTGGCATGCCATGTCTGATGGCTGTGACCGGCTACTCTAGAGTAGCTTCCTTTCCTTGTCTCCTTTCCAACTGTATGACCACTAATAGGTGAATATGGTGGCTTATTTCAACCATAAACCTCAGGGAGAACATGGATTCTGTTGAGTGGCCATGAAAGAAAGGATACGAGGGAAGGAAACTAATTTAGACAACTAGGACACCTCCTATGAGAAGACCTCATGAGTGGGAGGTTGTGGAGGACCAAAGTGGTATCCCTTGATCTAATCTATGGGGTTGTCCTTAGAACTTGAGGTAATACTCCCCCAGTGACACTCTGTTCTGAGACCTCCTCCAGTGTGGATAGACTCCACTTGGGGCTGTGGTCCTTGTCAACCAGCACTAGGCACACAAAACATAAAAAACTATAAATAAATTGCATACTGCCAGAAACATCCTAATACACAGAAATCAAAGAGGGACGTAGAGCAGTTTTTGCCAACTACTACTCAACATTGTACAGAAATAAGGGTTTAAGATGTAAAAGCTCAAAAGGGTTTATTGATGTGTTTTGCAGAAGTCAAACACCTTACCTGCCCTCACACCCTCGTAGAAGTCACTGCCCTTCTGCAAAGCAACAAGAATAAAAACTCTTGACACACATACCTGTTTTAAACTAATAAGACCAGGAGAAGGGTGCATAGCTGTTGAGGGGCGATCCTATTCAAAACCCAGTAAATGAGTAAATAGCATTACCTTTAGATGGAAAAACTTTAATTTGCTAAGAAAATAGAAACATGTGATGAGGAAGAGGAGGTAGTATTAAGGGCCTGAGAACTTTTGGCATGTACCACCATGCAGGCTTGACTGAGTCTGTACTCCCATCACCAGAACCTCCTGCAAACTCATGGCGCCTCCCGCCTGAAGCTGCTTGAAGGTTATCTTCAGCGATGTGGGAGACATCTTGGCGAGGGTCTGTGAAATATACAAACACAAAAAACCTGTTTAGCTGTAGCCTAGTTTGTTATTAGCCAGCAGAACTTTATGGTCAATACACTGGAAATTATTTCAGGTGATATTGTGAGTAGCCTATATCATTGTAGTCACCCACAATTACTGCCTTTGCATTGATATGTACAAATCACATTTTATTTGTTACATGCTTCGTAAACAACAGGTGTAGACTAACAGTGAAACGCTTACATACGGGCCCTTCCCAACAATGCAGAGAGAAAGAAAATAGAAAAATTATAGAAAAGTAAAACACGTAATAATAAAAGTAATAATAAATACACAATGAGTAACAATAACTTGGCTATATACACGGGGTACCAGTACCGCGTCAATGTGCAGGGGTACGAGGTAATTGGGTTAGATATGTACATATAACTAGGAATAAGTGACAAATAATAACAGATAATAGCAGCAGTGTATGTGATGAGTCAACAATGCAGATAGTTAAATAGTTAACCAAATAGCTACCCGGACTGACTACTTATGGCTTGGGGGTAGAAGCTGTTCAGGGTCCTGTTGGTTCCAGACTTGGTGCATCGGTACCACTTGCCGTGCGGTAATTGACCATTTTTAGGGCCTTCCTCTGACACCGCCTGGTATAAGGGTCCTGGATGGCAGGGAGCTCAGCCCCAGTGATGTACTGGGCCGCACGCACTACCCTCTGTAGCGCCTTGCGGTCAGATGCCAAGCAGTTGCCATACCAAGCGGTGATGCAGCCAGTCAAGATGCTTTCAATGGTGCAGCTGTAGAATGTTTTGTGGATCTGATTGCCCATGCCAAATCTTTTCAGCCTCCTGAGGGGGAAGAGGAGTTGTCGTGCCCTCTTCATGAGTGTGTTGGTGTGTGTGGACCATGATAGATCCTTAGTGATGTGGACACCGAGAAACCTGAAGCTCTCAACCCGCTCCATTACAGCCCCTGTCAATGTGAACAGAGGCGTGCTCGGCCCTCCATTTCCTGTAGTCCACGATCAGCTCCTTTGTCTTGCTGACGTTGAGTGAGAGGTTGTTGTCCAGGCACCACACTGCCAGGTCTCTGACCTCCTCCCTACAGGCTGTATCATTGTCGCCAGTGATCAGGCCTACCACTGTCTTGTCGTCTGCAAACGTAATGGTGGTGTTGGAGTTGTGAGCGGCCACGCAGTCGTGGGTGAACAGGGAGTACAGGACAGCCCCCGTGTTGAGGGTCAGCATGGCGGATGTGTTGTTGCCTACCCTCACTACCTGGGGGCGGCCAGTCAGGAAGTCCAGGATCGAGTTGCAGAGTGAGGTGTTCCATCCCAGGGTGAGCTTGGAGGGCACTATGGTGTTGAACACTGAGCTGTAGTCAATGAACATCATTCTCACATACAGTAGGTGTTCCTCTTTTCCAAGTGGGAATGGGCAGTGTGGAATGCAATCTTGAATTATCTGGAGCGAGAAATCGCAAGAAAAACAATGAAAGTCATAAAGCATGAGCAGGTATCCCTTTTCAGATCCCTCTAAAGCCTGCATAGATACAGTACTTCACTCCTTTTCTCTTATTGAGGGGAAATCTTGCATTTAAGAAAATACTATACAATTGCTGTGCTTTCCACTCGGCTGGTATAACGCCCAGCTCCATAGGGGGAGTTTCTTTATTATCATCAGTCTATTTGAACAGGAGCAGGCCTGTTTTACATAACCTGTCTTCCCCCTCAACTCACATAGCTGGATTCAGGCATGTTTACGATCAAGCACATCCCATCTCATTAGTGGCATCATCTGTGATGCAACATTGTGATTAGATGAGGCGACGATATCATTCTTCTCCACACTAAATCTGTGATTACATGGCTACGGGTATGGCAACACTGTACAACGTCATTGCAGCGCAGCATGAAAATCCTTGTGCACATATCTCTCACAGAGCATCCAGGTTGACAGCACATTCGCTTCCAATACAAACAAGCACAGCTTGGCTTTTGGCACTATTAAAGAGGTACTTATCATTCAGGGTTAGGTTGCGCCATGGTGAGTGTTTGCCCAACAGGGGACTTTGGGCAGTGGGGAGAGAAAGGGCATTTCTGACCCATTGTCACACTGACAATGGGACTGTTCATTTTGGTGATCATCCTCGTTAAGGGTGTTTTTCAGAGCCTTTCATTGAGCCACCCTGGTAAGCTTAACCATATTAAGGGTTTACAGAGTGGCAATTACTACTGTTAAAAGAGCCCTAAAGACTGGACTAAAGGCCTGAGCCAGGTTCTCATACTCTCAGATGACTTCAGACTGGCTGGCGAGCTGGGTTTATTCCACATTGAGAAGGAGATGAGAAGAGGAAGTAATTTAGAACATAGTCCAAAGGCATTTCTACACAGCAACAGATGAAGTTCCTCTAGTGGCCCCTCTCTCTGTTAGACAAAGCTCTACACAGCGACATTTACAGTTCCTCTAGAGTTCATAAAGTTAATCTCTCTGCTAGCCAAAGCTCCCACCTTACCTCCAGGCAGCGTACAGTATATGTGTGGGAGATGGGGATGGAGGTTGAGGTGATGCTAAGGCTTGTGTGAATCTGCTTTATCTAACTTCAGGCTGGAACCTACCTCAGCTTGTTTCTGGGCGAATGAAGAGCCGTCTGTCTTCAGGTTGTGTATAATCCCCTCTACACTGCTGGACTGGAATAGCCTGAGGGCAGCAGGAATACAGGGATAAGATACAGTATGGTCAGTTCAAGTACACATGGCTGAATACACACATGCAGACACAGACAGGCAGACAGACACACACCATGTATATACACAAGCACACACAATGCAGCACTTACCCACTCACTTGGTGTTGTGAGGGGCTGCACATGGAATTCACAGCCCTAACCCTCTATCTATAGCTCCCAACTGCCCTTTCCCTAACTTCCCTCACTCCACCATCTGAACTCATCACTTGTGTATGTTGGGAGCTGAATGTGTTGGAGGTCACTCTCTCATAATTTCATTATATGAAAAATGATTATTATTTAATTATTACCCCTTTTTTTCTCCCCAATTTCGTGATATCCAATTGCGATTTAATTACGATCTTGTCTCATTGCTGCAACTCTCCAACGGGCTCGAGAGAGGCGAAGGTCGAATCATGCGTCTTCCGAAGCATGACCCGCTAAACCGCGCTTCTTAACGTCCGCTGGCTTACCCCGGAAGCCAGCCGCATCAATGTGTCGGAAGAAACACTGTTCAACTGATGACCGAAGTCAGCCTGCAGGCGCCCGGAGTCGCTAGAGCGCGATGAGCCAAGTAAAGCACCCCAGCCAAACCCTGATTCATAAAAAACACATACGGTAGACAGGGCCATGTGTACTCGATGATAAGAGGGTATATAAATAGCGACTAGTGGCGATCTCTCTCTCTGCTCAAAAGTACCCTGTGCTGCAGGCCCCAACTATTGTTATTACAGTAAATATGGCTATGCTCTGTAATGGGGCCGTGCTCTCTAAGAGCTGGGGTTCATGGTGTGTGTGTACAGTTGAAGTCGGAAGTTCACATACACCTTGGCCAAATACATTTAAACTCAGTTTTTCACAATTCTTGACATTTAATCCTAGTAAAAATTCCCTGTTTTAGGTCAGTTAGGATCACCACTTTATTTTAAGAATGTGAAATGTCAGAATAATAGTAGAGAGAATAATTTATTTCAGCTTTTATGTCTTTCATCACATTCCCAGTGGGTCAGAAGTTTACATACACTCAATTAGTATTTGGTAGCATTGCCTTTCAATTGTTTAACTTGGGTCAAACGTTTCAGGTAGCCTTCCACAAGCTTCCCACAATAAGTTGGGTGAATTATGGCCCATTTCTCCTGACAGAGCTGGTGTAACTGAGTCAGGTTTGTAGGCCTCCTTGCTCGCACACGCTTTTTCAGTTCTGCCCACACATTTTCTATACGATTGAGGTCAGGGCTTTGTGATGGCCACTCCAATACCTTGACTTTGTTGTCCTTAAGCCATTTTGCCACAACTTTGGAAGTATGCTTGGGGTCATTGTCCATTTGGAAGACCCATTTGCGACCAAGCTTTAACTTCCTGACTGATGTCTTGAGATGTTGCTTCAATATATCTACATAATTTTCCTTCCTCATGATGCCATCTATTTTGTGAAGTGCACCAGTCCCTCCTGTAGCAAAGCACCCCCACAGCATGATGCTGCCACCCCCGTGCTTCATGGTTGGAATGGTGTTCTTCGGCTTGCAAGCGTTCCCCTTTTTCCTCCAAACATAATGATGGCCAAACAGTTCTATTTTCGTTTCATCAGACCAGAGGACATTTCTTCAAAAAGTACGATCTTTGTCCCCATGTGCAGTTGCAAACTGTAGTCTGGCTTTTTTTATGGCGGTTTCGGAGCAGTGGCTTCTTCCTTGCTGAGCGGCCTTTCAGGTTATGCCGATATAGGACTCATTTTACTGTTATAGATACTTTTGTACCTGTTTCCTCCAGCATCTTCACAATGTCCCTTGTTGTTGTTCTGGGATTGATTTGCACTTTTCGCACCAAAGTACGTTCATCTCTAGGAGACAGAACGAGTCTCCTTCCTGAGCGGTATGACGGCTGTGTGGTCCCATGGTGTTTATACTTGCATACTATTGTTTGTACAGATGAACGTGGTACCTTCTGGCGTTTGGAAATTGCTCCCAAGGATGAACCAGACTTCTGGAGGTCTACAATTATATTTCTGAGGTCTTGGCTGATTTCTTTTGATTTTCCCATGATGTCAAGCAAAGAGGCACTGAGTTTGAAGGTAGGCCTTGAAATACTTCCACAGGTACACCTCCAATTGACTCAAATGATGTCAGAAGCTTCTAAAGCCATGACATAATTTTCTGGAATTTTCCAAGCTGTTTAAAGGCACAGTCAACTTAGTGTATGTAAACTTCTGACCCACTGGAATTGTGATACAGTGAATTATAAGTGAAATAATCTGTCTGTAAACAATTGTTGGAAAAATTACTTGTGTCATGCACAATGTAGATGTCCTAACCGACTTGCAAAAACTATAGTTTGTTAACAAGAAATTTGTGGAGTGGTTGAAAAACGAGTTGTAATGACTCCAACCTAAGTGTATGTAAACTCCCGACTTCAACTGTATGTGTGTGCGCACACGCACGTGCGTGAAGGTGCATAAGCCAGCGGTAAAACAAGGACAGTGTTGGCAGGAATCAATTAGTTTGGGTGTGCAGAGACAAGAGACATCACACTGGTTTTTAAAGGTCATGAACAGTCAAAATCATGTTTGTCTTGATGTATGATGACCAAAGTATTAAAAATGACTGTTGCTTCTACATTGATAAAGTTTTATCATAAAGTTACTGGTCCCCTCCCCCATGTCAAACACTTGGATTCATGAGGTTGGATTATTAAGGGGATAGAGTGACATCACCCTAACTCATTTTAATATACCAATGGTAACATGATATTCTTTTACCTAATTTAAATAAGTACTGCCTTGTAACCAACATCAGAGAAAATGTGTTTTGCGGAGGCGCGTGGTTTATATAGCTAGATAGCTACAGGTGCCAAAATTATAATTAAAAGTCTACACTCTTCATCTATGGCAAAGATACTTACACTACATGACCAAAAGTATGTGGACCCTGCTCGTCGAACATCTCATTCCAAAATCATGGACATTAATATGGAGTTGGTCCCCCTTTTGCTGCTATAACAGCCTCCACTCTTCTGGGAAGGCTTTCCACTAGATGTTGGAACATTGCTGTGGGGACTTGCTTCCATTCAGCCACAAGAGCATTATTGAGGACGGGCGCTGATGTTGGGCGATTAGGCCTGGCTTGCAGTCGGCGTTCCAATTAATCCCAAAGGTGTTCGATAGGGTTGAGGTCAGGGCTCTGTGCAAGCCTGTCAAGTTCTTCCATACCGATCTCGACAAACCATTTCTGTATGGACCTCGCTTTGTGCACAGGGGCATTGTCATGCTGAAACAGGAAAGGGCCTTCCCCAAACTGTTGCCACAAAGTTGGAAGCACAGAATCGTCTAGAATGTAATTGTATGATGTAGCATTAAGATTTCCCTTCACTGGAACTAAGGGGCCTAGCCCGAACCATGAAAAACAGCCCCAGACCATTATTCCTCCTCCACCAAACTTTACAGTTGGCACTATGCATCCGGGCAGGTAGCGTTCTCCTGGCATTCGCCAAACCCAGATTAGTCCGTCGGACTGCCAGATGGTGAAGCATGATTAATCACTTCATAGAACGCGTTTCCACAGCTCCAGAGTCCAATGGCGGCGAGCTTTACACCACTCCAGCCGACGCTTGGCATTGCGCATGGTGATCTTAGGCTTGTGTGCAGCTGCTCGGCCATGGAAACCCATTTCATGAAGCTCACGACTAACAGTTATTGTGCTGATGTTGCTTCCAGAGGCAGTTTGGAACTCAGTAGTGAGTGTTGCAACCGAGGACAAATTATTTTTACACGCTACGCACTTCAGCACTCGGCGGTCCCGTTCTGTGAGCTTGTGTGGCCTACCATGTCGCGGCTGAGCCGTTGTTGCTCCTAGATGTTTCCACTTCACAATAACAGCACTTACAGTTGACCGGGGCAGCTCTAGCAGGGCATAAATTTGACGAACTGACTTGTTGGAAAGGTGGCATCCTATGACGCTGCCATGTTGAAAGTCACTGAGCTCTTCAGTAAGGCCATTCTACTGCCAATGTTTGTTTTTGGAGATTGCATGGCTGTGTGTTTGATTTTTATATACTCATCAGCAATGGGTGTGGCTGAAATAGCAGAATCCACTAATTTGAAGGGGTGTCCACATACTTTTGTATATATAGTGTATATGTCTCCTCTTTCATCTGTGTCTGGTGTTAGCTAGTTACTGGCTAGCTAGGTCTTCAGCCAGCATGGAACAATAGGGGGAGAAGGGTCGGTCAAAACTGACACAGTAGTCATGTCAACACATCTGTCAGTGCTGCTGTGAACCGCATCACAAGAGACATGCCAAACGGGATTTCAATGTTGTTTGAGTTTCTTTGTGTATCACCAAATTTGTTTGAGATGATTTTACTGCAACATTGCTTACTGCTTCTAAGTTTCTTGACATAGGCATTCCAAAGAGCTGCCAGTCAAGGCGAGCTCATGACTATAAGCTCCACACCCACTCAGCCTTTCTATCCCCAAAACATATTATGGGTGATATTTTAGTCAATCAAAAGGCTATTTCACATGGGAATCAGAATGACTGTTCGGGACCTTTAATACTATCTGTTCCTGGAGTCTGCTCACAAAGGTTTACAAAGGGACTGTGGTCTCCAATATATTATAGATAATCTTAAGGAAAAAAAGAAAACAAGCTCAAAATGCCTACATGCTTTCCTAGCTGTAAACACTTCTCTGACCCTCCCCCAACTAGTTTATAAACACATTCTGAGCCAAACCTCTGTAACAGTGCCTAACACTATTGTGTGGCCTAGACCACCTGGGGAGAAAAGAACGGAGGACGGGAGAGAATGGTATTCAGAAAGCTTACTTATCAATCACGTCTATGTGCTGCTCAAGGACAAACGTCTTCTCTGCATCCAGACTGCTCTGTGGACAGAGAATCCATGGATACTAGTTAAACACACATGCACACACACTTTTATTGTTTTCATGTTCTTCCTCTTGGGAGTGTATTACAATTAAATCAAATCAAATTTTATTTATAAAGCCCTTTTTACATCAGCAGATGTCACAAAGTGCTATACAGAAACCCAGCCTAAAACCCCAAACAGCAAGCAATGCAGATGTAGAAGCACGGTGGCTAGGAAAAACTCCCTAGAAAGGTAGAAATCTTGGAAGAAACCTGGAGAGGAACCAGGCTCTGAGGGGTGGCCAGTCCCCTTCTGGCTGTGCCGGGTAGCAGTACATGGCCATTAAGGCCAGATTTTTCTCCAAGACGTTCAAATGTTCATA
Source organism: Coregonus lavaretus (assembly GCF_964263955.1). Classification (NCBI taxonomy): domain Eukaryota; kingdom Metazoa; phylum Chordata; class Actinopteri; order Salmoniformes; family Salmonidae; genus Coregonus; species Coregonus lavaretus. Next base: position 62,800,431 of record NC_139992.1, on the reverse strand, counting down.
GATGACCAGCAGGGTCAAATAATAATCACAATGGTTGTATAGGTTGCAACAGGTCAGTACATCAGGAGTAAATGTCACTTGGCTTTTCATAGACGGGCATTTAGAGGTTGAAATAACAGGTGCGGTAGAGAGAGAGAGTAGGTCTGGGGAAAGGTAGCACGTCCGGTGAACAGGTCAGGGTTCCATAGCCGCAGGCAGAAGTGTGGAAACTGGAGCAGCAGCACGACCAGGTGGACTGGGGACAGCAAGGAGTCATCAAGCCAGGTAGTCCTGAGGCATGGTCCTAGGGCTCAGGTCCTCCGGGATGGGAGGGAGAGAGGAAGAGAGAGAATTAGAGGGAGCATATTAAATTCACACATGACACCGGATAAGACAGGAGAATAACACCAGATATAACAGACTGACCCTAGCCCCCCGGCACATAGACTATTGCAGCATAGATACTGGTGGCTGAGACAGGGGATGGTCGGGAGACACTGTGGCCCCGTCCGACGATAACCCCGGACAGGGCCAACCAGGCAGGATATAACCCCACACCACCAGAGGGATATCAGCAGACCACCAAACTACTACCCTGAGACAAGGCTGAGTATAGCCCATGAAGATCTCCTCCACTGCACGAGCCCAAGGGGGCGACAAACCGGACAGGAAGATCACGTCAGTGACTCAACCCACTCAAGTGATGCACCCCTCCTAGGGATGGCATGGAAAGCACCAGTAAGCCAGTGACTCAGCCCCCATAATAAGGTCAGAGGCAGAGAATCCCAATGGAGAGACAGGAACCGGCCAGGCAGAGACATTAAGGGTGGTTTGTCGCTCCAGTGCCTTTCCGTTCACCTTCGCACCCCTGGGCCAGACTACAATCAATCATAGGACCTACTGAAGAGATGAGTCTTTAGTAAAGACTTAAAGGTCGAGACCGAGTCTGCGTCTCTCACATGGATAGGCAGACCATTCCATAAAAACTGAGCTCTATAGGAGAAAGCCCTGCCTCCAGCTGTTTGCTTTGAAATTCTAGGGACAATAAGGAGGCCTGCGTCTTGTGACCGTAGCGTATGTGTAGGTATGTACGGCAAGACCAAATCGGAGAGATAGATAGGAGCAAGCCCATGTAATGCTTTGTAGGTTAGCAATAAAACCTTGAAATCAGCCCTAGCCTTAACAGGAAGCCAGTGTAGAGAGGCTAGCACTGGAGTAATATGATCAAATTTTTTGGTTCAAGTCAAGATTCTAGCAGCCGTGTTTAGCACTAACTGAAGTCTATTCAGTGCTTTATCCGCGTAGCCTTAGAGGAGAGCATTGCAGTAGTCTAATCTAGAAGTGACAAAAGCATGGATTAGCTTTTCTGCATAATTTTTGTTCAAAAGGTTTCTGATTCTTGCAATGTTACGAAGATGGAAAAAAGCTGTCCTTGAAATATTCTTGATATGTCAAAAGAGAGATCAGGGTCCAGAGTAACGCCGAGGTCCTTCACAGTTTTTTTTAGACGACTGTACAACCATCAAGATTAATTGTCAGATCCAACAGAAGATCTCTTTGTTTCTTGGGACCTAGAACTAGCATCTCTGTTTTGTTCAAGTTTAAAAGTAACACATTTGCCGCCATCCACTTTCTTATGTCTGAAACACATGCTTCCAGGGTAGGCAATTTTGGGGCTTCACCATGTTTCATCGAAATGTAGAGCGGTGTGTCGTCTGTATAGCAATGAAAGTTAACATTGTGTTTCCGAATGACATCACCAAGAGGTCAAATATATAGTGAAAACAATAGTGGTCCTAAAATGGAACCTTGAGGAACACCAAAACATACAATTGATTTGTCAGAGGACAAACCATCCACAGAGACGAACTGATATCTTTCTGACAGATAAGATCTAAACCAGGCAAGAACTTGTCCGTGTAGACCAATTAAGGTTTCCAATCTCTCAAAAATAATGTGGTGATCGATGGTGTCAAAAGCAGCACTAAGGTCTAGGAGCACGAGCACAGATGCAGAGCCTTGGTCTGACGCCATTAAAAGGTCATTTACCACCTTCACGAGTGAGGTCTCAGTGCTATGATGGGGTCTAAAACCAGACTGAAGCGTTACGCATACATTTTTTGTCTTCAGGATGGCAGTGAGTTGCTGCACAACAGCTTTTTCTAAACATTTTGAGAGGAATGGGATTCGATATACAGTGAGGGAAAAAAGTATTTGATCCCCTGCTGATTTTGTATGTTTGCCCACTGACAAAGAAATGATCAGTCTATAATTTTAATGGTAGGTTTATTTGAACAGTGAGAGACAGAATAACAACAAAAAAATCCAGAAAAACCCATGTCAAAAATGTTAGAAATTGATTTGCATTTTAATTGAGGGAAATAAGTATTTGACCCCCTCTCAATCAGAAAGATTTATGGCTCCCAGGTGTCTTTTATACAGGTAACGAGCTGAGATTAGGAGCACACTTTTAAAGGGAGTGCTCCTAATCTCAGTTTGTTACCTGTATAAAAGACACCTGTCCACAGAAGCAATCAATCAATCAGATTCCAAACTCTCCACCATGGCCAAGACCAAAGAGCTCTCCAAGGATGACAGGGACAAGATTGTAGACCTACACAAGGCTGGAATGGGCTACAAGACCATCACCAAGCAACTTGGTGAGAAGGTGACAACAGTTGGTGCGATTATTCGCAAATGGAGAAACACAAAATAACTGTCAATCTCCCTCGGCCTGGGGCTCCATGCAAGATCTCACCTCGTGGAGTTGCAATGATCATGAGAACGGTGAGGAATCAGCACAGAACTACACGGGAGGATCTTGTCAATGATCTCAAGGCAGCTGGGACCATAGTCACCAAGAAAACAATTGGTAACACATTACGCCGTGAAGGATTGAAATCCTGCAGCGCCCGCAAGGTCCCCCTGCTCAAGAAAGCACATATACAGGGCCGTCTGAAGTTTGCCAATGAACATCTGAATGATTCAGAGGAGAACTGGGTGAAAGTGTTGTGGTCAGATGAGACCAAAATCGAGCTCTTTGGCATCAACTCAACTCGCCTTGTTTGGAGGAGGAGGAATGCTGCCTATGACCCCAAGAACACCATCCCCACCGTCAAACATGGAGGTGGAAACATTATGCTTTGGGGTGTTTTTCTGCTAAGGGGACAGGACAACTTCACCGCATCAAAGGGACGATGGACGGGGCCATGTACCGTCAAATCTTGGGTGAGAACCTCCTTCCCTCAGCCAGGGCATTGAAAATGGGTCGTGGATGGGTATTCCAGCATGACAATGACCCAAAACACACGGCCAAGGTAACAAAGGAGTGGCTCAAGAAGAAGCACATTAAGGTCCCGGAGTGGCCTAGCAAGTCTGTGGAGGGAGCTGAAGGTTCGAGTTGCCAAACATCAGCCTTGAAACCTTAATGACTTGGAGAAGATCTGCAAAGAGGAGTGGAACAAAATCCCACCTGAGATGTGTGCAAATCTGGTGGCCAACTACAAGAAACGTCTGACCTCTGTGATTGCCAACAAGGGTTTTGCCACCAAGTACTGAGTCATGTTTTGCAGAGGGGTCAAATACTTATTTCCCTCATTAAAATGCAAATCAATTTATAACATTTTTGACATGCGTTTTTATGGATTTTTTTGTTGTTATTCTGTCTCTCACTGTTCAAATAAACCTACCATTAAAATTATAGACTGATCATGTCTTTGTCAGTGGGCAAACGTACAAAATCAGCAGGGGCTCAAATACTTTTTTCCCTCACTGTAGGCCGATAGTTTTTTACATTTTCTGGGTCAAGGTTTGGCTTTTTCAAGAGAGGCTTTATTACTGCCACTTTTATTGGGTTTGGTACACATCCAGTGGTGTCACGATACCAGAATTTGGACTTGGAGACTATACCAGGTTTAGTATCACGATTCTCAATACTATCACGCTACTCAATACCAAAATGAAACTACGGCATAAAAAGAATGCACATTAACCAAAGTCACAGAATAGCACTTCATCCAGACAGATAAACTCAGCTACTGCTCTGTTCAATCGTTGGGCATCTTTTCAGTTCAATATCATTACATTTGAAATGTTTTACATCAACATTTTTCAGAGACAGCCATGTATGCATTAATGAATCAATTATACAATACATTTCACTTAGTATTTACCAATCTAACTACATAACAACATAATAATAATAATTTATTTGAATGGTAAATCTCTATTGATAAACTGGGTAAATCAGGTTTTGGGAGAGACGTGAGAGAGAGACTGATTAAGTGAATGAATAAAGATTTGGTGGCAATCAGCTTTGAAATCAACATATTTTACATTATGGTTTGCATATTATCACAAGTAAAGTACTATGGTAGTGAATTTATGTTTGCTTCAGCTGTAAGCTAGCAAGAAGAGTTAGCCTACAAAGCTGGAAGCTACCGGTATCTTCTTGCATTGTAAAGTGTTCGAGCCTGTATGGACATTGTTTTGTGAACAGTAATTAACAGTTTCAACATGTCATGTTGCATTATTCAAGTGTGTTAACCTCTATGAAGCATGAGTGGGGAGCTAACATGATGCAGCCCAGACTCCCAGCGCAGGCTGAGTGGAGCAGGCACGGTGCTTTTGCGCTATAAGGGGGACATTGGCTGCGCTAAAACAGACTTGATCCGTGAGACACATTTGACAGAAGTACCGAAAGTAACAATAATTCTAGTACCGAACCGTTTTTCATGATCTATACTGAACAAAAATATAAACGCAACATGCAACAATTTCAACGATTTTACTGAGTTACAGTTCATATAAAGAAATCAGTCAATTGAAATTAATTCATTAGGCCCTAATCTATGGATTTCAGATGACTGTGCATAGGCCCACCCACTTGGGAGCCTGGCCCACCCACTGGAGGCTTTGTTACAGACAGAAATACTCTTCAGCACCCCCCACCCCCACCTCCAATGATCCAGCAGGTGAAGAAGCCAGATGTTGAGGTCCTGGGCTTGCATGGTTACATGTGGTCTGCGGTTGTGAGGCTGGTTGGACGTACTGCCAAATTCTTTAAAACGACATTGGAGGCGGCTTATAGTGGAGAAATGAACATTCAATTATCTGGCAACACCTCTGGTGGACATTCCTGTAGTCAGCATGCCAATTGCACGCTCCCTCAAAACTTGAGATATCTGTGGCATTGTCTTGTGTGACTAAACTGCACAGTTTAGATTGCCCTTCTATTGTCCCCAGCACAAGGTGTACCTGTGTAATGATCATGCGGTTTAATCAGCTTTTTGATATGCCACACCTGTCAGGTGGATGGATTATCTTGGCAAATGAGAAATGCTCACTAACAGGGATGTAAAAACATTTGTGCACACGATTTGAGGGAAATAAGCTTTCTGTGCATATGGAACATTTCTGGGATCTTTTATTTCAGCTCATGAAACATGGGACCAACACTTTACATGTTGCGTTTATATTTTTGTTCAGTATAGTATCTAGAAAGTACAGAAGTTTCAGTATACCGTGCAACACTAATTACAATGTTTAGGACTGGCAACGCAGACAGTGTTGGCATTTCCAATTATTTCAATTTCCACTATGCATATACAGTGGGGAGAACAAGTATTTGATACACTGCCGATTTTGCAGGTTTTCCTACTTACAAAGCATGTAGAGGTCTGTAATTTTTATCATAGGTACACTTCAACTGTGAGAGACGGAATCTAAAACAAAAATCCAGAAAATCACATTGTATGATTTTTAAATAATTAATTTGCATTTTATTGCATGACATAAGTATTTGATCACTTACCAACCAGTAAGAATTCCGGCTCTCACAGACCTGTTAGTTTTTCTTTAAGAAGCCCTCCTGTTCTCCACTCATTACCTGTATTAACTGCACCTGTTTGAACTCGTTACCTGTATAAAAGACACCTGTCCACACACTCAATCAAACAGACTCCAACCTCTCCACATTGGCCAAGACCAGAGAGCTGTGTAAGGACATCAGGGATAAAATTGTAGACCTGCACAAGGCTGGGATGGGCTACAGGACAATAGGCAAGCAGCTTGGTGAGAAGGCAACAACTGTTGGCACAATTATTAGAAAATGGAAGAAGTTCAAGATGACGGTCAATCACCCTCGGTCTGGGGCTCCATGAAAGATCTCACCTCGTGGGGCATCAATGATCATGAGGAAGGTGAGGGATCAGCCCAGAACTACACGGCAGGACCTGGTCAATGACCTGAAGAGAGCTGGGACCACAGTCTCAAAGAAAACCATTAGTAACACACTACGCCGTCATGGATTAAAATCCTGCAGCGCACGCAAGGTCCCCCTGCTGAAGCCAGCGCATGTCCAGGCCTGTCTGAAGTTTGCCAATGACCATCTGGATGATCCAGAGGAGGAATGGGAGAAGGTCATGTGGTCTGATGAGACAAAAATAGAGATTTTTGGTCTAAACTCCACTCGCCGTGTTTGCAGGTATGGTATTATTTTATGTATCATTAAGGTAAATGTAGGGAGAGGTCAAAGGTAAAATAATAATATTAGTAATAAGCATGGATATGTTGTAAAATTTAAAACCTATATGCCTTAAAATGGTTATGGATTGAGAACCAGTTTTTCATAAAACTCCCTGCAGCTGGTCTGGGAATGTCAATGACGTGATGGCTGTGTGGAGATTGAAGTAACAATGGAACTAGTGTTATCATTTCTTTATGCTTATGACCTTATGACCTGACACATGGCCACATGCACATAATCTCAGGGGCCGGGGAGGATGATGAATGATACATGTTTTATAATGTGTTATGAAATGATAATGGTGAAACAGAATGAACATGTTTGATATTTTATAATCCAGATACATGCTTAAATAAGGAATATAGACATGGAGTATATGCTGTGTTTTAAATGAATGCATGTGTTCTTTCACAGGGGCTCTTAAACTGTGGCCCATGGGCTTGTTATAGACACATGGTATGCATTACATTAGTTTTTTTAAGAAGGGGCTTTTAAGAAGGGGCCTAAGCACGCAGCCAATATAATGATAGAATGAGAGGGGTGGTACAGAACTAAAAAAAGTTAGGAATGTACGCATGTTTTTTCATTTGTGTGGATATAAGAGATCTTTAAGCCAGAGAGAGACAGTTTGTTCCATGGAGCAAGCTGGGCTTTGTTATGCAATAAAGTCTAAATTCTTGAATTCACAAGCTCCGGTGTCTTGAGAGATATTTTTGAGTTGATTGTCTCTTAGTCAAATATTTCCACGACATAATTGGCGAGCCTTTGCCAGGAGTTGACAATAGGGGCCAGTGACGGTGTACATCTGCAATTATGAAACGGCTTGGACTGACCATACAAACAAAAGCGGCCGCTTTTAAAAGGTAAGCCAAGTTCTTACTTATATAGTATAACGTTTGTGTGGTCCGATCCGGGGCACGGTATCAGCAGCAGAAATACCAAAGTAGGTCTCTCCAAATTTAAGAACCAGAAAATTAGAGACTAGGGGCTTTTGAATTTAAGAATACATGTCGCTGTTGTTTGTCTGAACCGTTTGTTCAATTGATTTGATTCATTTGATTCAGTTGATTCATTTGATTCATTAGATTCATCTTGCTGATCGCTTTGTCTGGGTCATTTCGACACGGGCAGGTGGCTAGCTAAATTTGGGACCTACAGATACCGCTTTAGACGTGTTGGGGAAGTGAATCGTCTTGAGGACTGCTTAGGTAGGCAGACATCCTGTGTAATACCGCTCCTTTTTCTGTGTTGAGAAAGTGTAACAGAAAAAATAGGGCAGAATTGACAGGTCGCTTAGGAAAGCGTAGTAGAAGTCCAGGTGTGTTGAGGAAGTGTAATACCTAGGGGGCTAAATAAATATAAATCCTGTGGATACCGCTTTGGAGAGCTAAAATTCCAGGGGACTGAACGGGCAGGTAGGGAATCATCCTGTGTTGTGGTGATGCCAAAATTAGGTAGGGTCGATCAGGTAAAAAAGTTAGGTCATCCGGCGTAGGTGACACCATAAATTGGAGTAACACTGGTCATCCTGAGTAGGTGAACGGGTTAAATAGCTACAAGGGCTTCAAAATATAGAGAAAGTGTTAAATAAGAGTAGGTCTGCTCATCTCGTATGGTGAATGGTTTGCTTGTGCGGCTGTGAGTCATTCAACTGTCTGATTCATTTGGGCACAAGTGTCTGCTCATCTGTGTGAGTGAGAATAATAAGAAATCCTGCAAGTAAATAGCCTTTCTGTAAGGAAAGGAAATATATTTGAGGTTGTTTGAAGCTTCTGTCTGATGGAGAAAGGGTGTGCCCAATCTCACATTAGGAAAGAGAAGAATAAATGGTGCGTGGATATTCATTGACCAACTGAGTGTAGAAAATTCACGTTCCCAGGAGGGGTAGAATAAATCCTGTTGGAGGAACAGGTCACGTGTACCGGTGTGGTCATATGACGTCTATGCATTGTATTTTGATAAATCTGTTAGGGTATGTTTCTGACATTATATTTAGAAACTTTAGAGGTGATGCAGTATTATGATAAATTGACTACAGTAAAATAATAACTAGGATAGGGTTAACATTCCAAATTTGGGCCCTTTGATAGAATAAAATATTCCTGTAGGTTATACAAAGTAATTAAGGGCGTTTAAGAACAACATTGTATAAATATGGAATAAGAGTGGTATAATGATGTAAATTAGTCGCACTCTGAAGTTTGAATGATGAGATATAGAGGTGTGTTTGATAATTATATATACATTGAAATAATAAGCTTTTCCTGTAAATTATATCTTGGAGTTTCGTACAACAATGCCTGTCATAGAATTTTGTAAGATCAGGGAATAGTGACCAGCATATATGATTCTAGGAGGATTCTATGACTGAGGGAAAGGATTTGGGTAATTTGTTGTTTGTTCCGCTGAGACTAGATGGTGATTAACTGATTTGGGGCAATAAAGAATAATTAGAAACATGAATGGTTTGGTAGATATGAATAAATTGGAATATAATGAATTTTATGTGAGTGTGATTTAATACGAGGGATTGGATAAAATTATAGGTGTTGACTTGCCCAAACACGTAGACGTACGTGGAAATGGGAGAGAGTACATAGGACATGTGGTAGAATTAAGCATTATAATAAACTATCTATTATTTCAGAAGCAGATATATAATTCATTTGGTTAGGTCGTTAGATCTGTTTCCAAATCAATGAATGTGGGGTTTGACTTGTTGACTGCTAAGTTGATTACGTTGAGCGTGTGAGATCTGTGTCCTTCAAAGCTATTTTCTGATAAAGTGTGGTATGTGCCAGATACTAAAACTACTGACCATTATCATTGGAATAAAGGAGGATTAACTTGTCATTTCGATAAAGCATAGATTCTGCATCGCTGAACAGAGTCTAGGTTTTCTAAGTATAGTTTAGCTACAGTTGTGGGTTGTTTAGATTGAAGGAACAGTCAGGATTATTAGTTATTGTTGGGATGTGAATAGATTTTACTAATGCCATGAATTAGTTTCCGGTTAAAAGAGAGTCATACTTGTTTGACTGTATCGAGCTGAAATAGTTATTTAAAGAAAGTTTGAATAGTTGGATGGAAAACATTTATTTGACAAAATTCTAATTGTTATTACTTTATTCTATGGTTTGCGTGACAGCAGTAATGTATGCGAATAGTTGAATTCTAGAATGATAATGTATTTTCGTTACGTGAATTAGGGGATGCAAGAAGCTTTGGCTATTATGCTATAGTGGGTTCTAGATTTGTTGAATAAACAAACTTATATTTTAAACTAAAGTAATGCAATAGGCTACAATTACAACATTATCAGAAAAAGGCACTATACGCTCATCTGTGGTCCTCTGTAGCTCAGTTGGTAGAGCGCGGTGCTTGCAAAGCCAGGGTTGGGTGTTCGATTCCCAAGAGGGGCTAGTATAAGTATAATAATGTATGAGCACACTAGTTGTGAGTCGCTTGGAATAAGGGCATCTGCTAAATGACTAAAATGTTAACGGAGAGGAGAGTACGTGGTAGTCATTGAATGAGGTTTTGCTAGATTAAACGAGTGACAATGGTGGAATATGTCTATAAATAAATTGGATTGTGATAAATGGATGATTTCAATATATAATGGTAAACTACAGCAAGTGTTTGGTGTTACTTGTAGCTTACTTAGAAAGGATAGTTAATTCATTCTGTAATGGCGGGGTCATGGTTTAATTGCGTGGCTATGATTTTAGTTGATTACAAGAGAAATAGGATATAGTTTACGACGCATGGAGAAGTGAATGTCTTTTATGGTAATAGATCAACTGAACCAAACATGATGTTACTACGGCAATTTAGGATGGTTAATGTTGTTAAGTTCGTTTTTAAACCCTATGATAGAGGTAAATGCAGAACGCTGTTTGAAAGTGTTTTATTGGGTCTGCTAGGAAAAATTGAAGAATTTCCATTTTTTCTCTGTGGATGTTAAACTTGCTGAAACGTGAGAGCGCTATAAGGGATATTATGGGTTACGTTAGGTGTACGGGGATCGCGTGTTTTGTGGGAGGTCGTGGAAGGTTGAATGTTATCGGCAGGAGATTGCTAGCTAGTTAGCGGTGAGAGCTAGTGCGGTTTTCGTTGGGTGACGTCACTTGCTCTATGAACTGGAAGTAGATGCTTTGTGTGGCACTGGTGGAGCGACGGGTAACGGTGCTTCGATGGTGAATGTTGTCAATGTGTGCAGAGGGTCCCTGGTTCGAACCCAGTAGGGGACAGAAAGCAAATCTTTTACATTGATGTTATTGATGTGAATTACTGGTTTCATTGATAACATTATAGGAAAGATGTTGTCCTACCAATCCATGTTGGATAGGATAACATAGTAATTGAAATTGCATATTGGTGAATTGGATGTTTTATTGGTTTTTAATAATAAATATTTGACTAAAATAATTTGTCATCTGTTGAGGTACCGTTATGAGGGAAATTAGCGGTAGAGTATGATAGATATTGTAGAGGGTTTAAAAAATAAGTTAATTGGGTGATGAGACAGGTTGACTTGATGTTGAATGGGATTGTTTAATAGAAGTAATTATTTATATTTAGGAGAATGAGAATATGTTATTAGGTAGTATTGCTTTGTGGAGACGATTAACTAATGAAGAACATGTCTCGATAGTTGAATAAGGAACGATATTTGATAATTGATCATTTTATTATGACATTGTATAGTTTGTTTAAACAGCAGTAAGTTATGATGATGTTTTATTACTTCAGATAACGATAATTTGTTTATAGTACGTTGAACCTTGGGAGGTAGTTGTTGCTGTTGACTTGATGGATTAAGTAGACATCTTTTTATGGGTGTTGGATTATGAAACAATAAGTTTATATTTTAGAGAAGGAAAAAAAAAAGAAAACATCAATGCAACAGTTTGCGACATTTAAATTACTAAAAAGGGGCTATAGGTTTATAGTGGAAGGTGTAGTTAACTTAATAAAATGTGTTATTATCTAGTGTCTTCTAAGTGGGAGTTTTCTTTTAAGGATTGATGGGAGTCTCCTATAATATTATGTTAGGGGTGAGATAGGACTGGGGAGATATGTATTACTATCTTTGGATTGTTGATTATATGTTAACGACATGTATACTTTCTCTTCCAGGAACATGGGGATTTCTTTATTGGGAGGTTAAAAAAGTCTGTCGGCTAGGGTGGAACTAGTTAGTAAAATTAAGTAGTTTTATTTTTAGGTTGTCATAGGGAGCTACCAAAATAAATAAGGCCTGGCCATTTTTGTTTGTTTATTGTTTTACTACATGGTGTTCAAATAACCACAAACAAACTACTTAGTATGAAATGTTAGTTGTATAGGATTTTTATTTCTATTTGGGGGTTTTTGACAGGATGGAAGTGAAATATCTTAAAGGGGCATACGCATGTAATTTGGGTTTTATTTACTGAGGGATAAGTAAATATGTATGATTTATTTTGAAAAGAGCTGTACTAAGGAATTACAACATTTATGAAACGGTTTGATGGTTGTTAGAAGTAGTATACTATAGGATGAAACAATTCATTGAATGATTTCAATGACCTCTGAAATCTGTCCTGGCTTTATAGTGCGACCTGATCACCCGCACTATGAATTCTAGAGGCATGCTGAATTAGGGGGTTAGATAAAATAAGGATAATTGTGAAGAAGTTTATAATTTGGAAAAATCCTATATATAAATTAGTCTAAACAGGACAAGGATGAAGTGAGAGAGTTAGTCCTGAAGGAGAAGTATTCCTTGAATAGTGTTATGGAATACAGTTAAGTAAAGATATGCTCAAGGGTTGTCATTTTAAGGTTAGTTATTATTTTAGGTTTGATAGGCAATATTGTTTTGTTTTGTTTTTTGTACACATGAATCACGATGTGATGCATGTGTCCAAGGGGGGAAGTTGGGATTACAGAGGTTTTAATGTTTTATTATGGTTTTGTGGGGAAGTATGCAAGGTGTATTAAGGATGTGAGCAGTAGTAATAATGTGTTATGGGTTAGGTTAAATCATTTTTGTTTTTGTGATAGGAGGCATGGTGTAGAGGTGGTCTGTCTATGAGATAAGTGAACTACAACAAGCTGGAAGCAGGTGTGCTTCATAATCTCAAGGCTTCTCTTGACGGATGAGAGGACATGAATAGCATATTTTGTCTCACCTAACCTAACAATGTTCTTAAGATTTTCTTTTCATGGGTGAAGATAACTATGCCCAACTGAGTAGGATAATCTGAGTATTTTCTGTGCCCTGGAGACTATGTGATGGCAAAAGACTACAGAAGAAAGAGCTGGAAAGACCCTATGTGGAGGGGCCTGTACCAGGTGTGGTTGGCTACCTTAATGATGGTAAAAGTGGTGGAGACAGATACTTAGATTCATGTTTCCCACTATAGGAGTGTTCCAACCTCAGCCATTGGGTAGCATTGTTGTCTTTTGTGTGTGTCTGTGCTTGTGTCTTTGCAGCAGTAACTCTGAGCTTCCCTATGGGTAGGCTGATTGAAGGACACTTTTCACAGACCGATGTCGATAGATTGAGAGGGACTCTGGCTGATCCGGAGACCCTAGTGACGGGGGAAGGTTAACAACTGAAGTGACCATACACATCGTTGTCCAGGTTATACCAACGATGGTACGGATAGAGGGGAGTATCGGGTATCATCTTAACCATTGTACCAGAGTGAGGGAACTGATGATTAAGAGACTTTAAGGACCTTCCAGACCGCTGAGAGATTCCAGACCACCGAGAGATTCCAGACCACCGAGAGATTCCAGACCACCGAGAGATTCCAGACCTCCAAGATGCACCAGATATCCTTATCATTGATTTCTCTACACTTGACTAGTTACCTGATAATAAGGGGAATGGAGTACTGATAACAATAAAGAGCAGAAGAACAAGACATAGAAGGGATATAGACAGGATTAGAATGTATATTCTTGCACAGGCAGGAACCATAACTAAAAATACAGGAAGGGATCACTATTAAAATACAAGGGTTAAAATATTATTGGTGTGTGAGAAACCAGCACAAAGAGTATGGGGAAGTCACATGGGGTAGTGTGACCTTAAGATAATGAAAGAAAGAGACAGGTGAATCATAGACATAAGGAAAACAGTCCAAGATTTAGATAAACAATTTGATGTAGTATTTGGTGTTAGATTTCCAGGGGAAAGTGTTATTAGAAGAGAGAAGTGTAAGCAATTGTTAGAATAGGAACAAGGAAAGGGAAACACCAGAGTAATGTCAAATAGAGTATGAGCAAAAATATAGGAATGTTACAATAAAACAATTGGGTTATATAATTTGGGAGAATTCAAGGGAGAATGTGAAACATAATGATTTGTCATGTAGACAATGTTAATAGGGAGGTTTTGGATTGGAAATTAACTCAATTGAACTGTTATGATCTGTCCTTTCCTGAGGTTACTACGGATGGTGTCGTAATGCATTGCAGAGATCAATTGGCCCAGAACGGTGTAAACCTCAATAAAAACCAAAAATCCTCTACTCGGCTGAAGAGGAACAACAAAGGCGTTGAAGACGTTCCTGTCTGACCCACCTCTGCCAGGAGACCTGAATCCAGCATCAAATCAAAGCAATCAAATGCCTTCTCTTTTGTGCTTTTTCTTTCAAGAATGTGAGGAAAGAGGTCTATGCAAATGCAAATGTAATTCTTGTTATGAGGAAGTTAATGCTAGAATTATTATAATATAAATATACATTCGGCCAGTATCAATATGTGCCAAGGTGAGAGTTTTAACTTTGAATGATGGAACAAAGGTGACTAATTAAGAATTGTCATTCTAAAGTTGTTTTGGGTAATTGATTTGATTGTGATTATAAATTATAAGTGGACTGACTGATCTGAATAACTTATTAATATTAATGCTTAGTGATGTTGACATGGCAATTACTTGATTAGATATGGATATTGATTATTTTGATTGTTATAATACTTGTGATATGGGTGATTAATCTTTGTATTGATGGGACATTGGTGGAATGTCCCATAGGGGGGATTATATGGTATTATTTTATGTATCATTAAGGTAAATGTAGGGAGAGGTCAAAGGTAAAATAATAATATTAGTAATAAGCATGGATATGTTGTAAAATTTAAAACCTATATGCCTTAAAATGGTTATGGATTGAGAACCAGTTTTTCATAAAACTCCCTGCAGCTGGTCTGGGAATGTCAATGACGTGATGGCTGTGTGGAGATTGAAGTAACAATGGAACTAGTGTTATCATTTCTTTATGCTTATGACCTTATGACCTGACACATGGCCACATGCACATAATCTCAGGGGCCGGGGAGGATGATGAATGATACATGTTTTATAATGTGTTATGAAATGATAATGGTGAAACAGAATGAACATGTTTGATATTTTATAATCCAGATACATGCTTAAATAAGGAATATATACATGGAGTATATGCTGTGTTTTAAATGAATGCATGTGTTCTTTCACAGGGGCTCTTAAACTGTGGCCCATGGGCTTGTTATAGAAACATGGTATGCATTACATTAGTTTTTTTAAGAAGGGGCTTTTAAGAAGGGGCCTAAGCACGCAGCCAATAGAATGATAGAATGAGAGGGGTGGTACAGAACTAAAAAAAGTTAGGAATGTACGCATGTTTTTTCATTTGTGTGGATATAAGAGATATTTAAGCCAGAGAGAGACAGTTTGTTCCATGGAGCAAGCTGGGCTTTGTTATGCAATAAAGTCTAAATTCTTGAATTCACAAGCTCCGGTGTCTTGAGAGATATTTTTGAGTTGATTGTCTCTTAGTCAAATATTTCCACGACACAGGAAGAAGAAGGATGAGTACAACCCCAAGAACACCATCCCAACTGTGAAGCATGGAGGTGGAAACATCATTCTTTGGGGATGCTTTTCTGCAAAGGGGACAGCATGACTGCACCGTATTGAGGGGAGGATGGATGGGGCCATGCATCGCGAGATCTTGGCCAACAACCTCCTTCCCTCAGTAAGAGCATTGAAGATGGGTCGTGGCTGGGTCTTCCAGCATGACAACGACCCGAAACACACAGCCAGGGCAACTAAGGAGTGGCTCTGTAAGAAGCATCTCAAGGTCCTGGAATGGCCTAGCCAGTCTCCAGACCTGAACCCAATAGAAAATCTTTGGAGGGAGCTGAAAGACCGTATTGCCTAGCGACAGCCCTGAAACCTGAAGGATCTGGAGAAGGTCTGTATGGAGGAGTGGGCCAAAATCCCTGCTGCAGTGTGTGCAAACCTGGTCAAGACCTACAGGAAACGTATGATCTCTAAAATGTAAAAAAATGTAAAATCTCTGTAATTGCAAACAAAGGTTTCTGTACCAAAAATTAAGTTCTGCTTTTCTGATGTATCAAATACTTATGTCATGCAATAAAATGCAAATTCATTACTTAAAAATCATACAATGTGATTTTCTGGATTTTTGTTTTAGATTCCGTCTCTCACAGTTGAAGTGTACCTATGATAAGAATTACAGACCTCTACTGTCACGATCGTCGTAATGAGTGGACCAAGGCGCAGCGTGAAATGCGTACATCTTTTATTGAGTACCATTAACAATAACAAAACAACAAAACGAAACGTGAAGTCCTCGGTCATAAACACAAACCTACACGGAACAAGATCCCACAAAAGACAAGTGCACAACAGGCTGCCTAAGTATGGTTCCCAATCAGAGACAACGAGCCACAGCTGTCTCTAATTGGGAACCACCCCGGCCAACATAGAAACACATAAACTAGAACAAGAACATAGAAAACGAAACATAGAACCTAACACCCAGAAACTAACACATAGAAACTAACACCCTGGCTCAACATATAAAAGTCCCCAGAGCCAGGGCGTGACATCTACATGCTTTGTAAGTAGGAAAACCTGCAAAATCGGCAGTGTATCAAATACTTGTTCTCCCCACTGTATATGACTGTAATAATCCAATTTGTAACAGACAGTTCCCTTTCAGTTGGTTACTCGGTAGAACATACTATGGGGAGTCAACGACCAATCCTATTCGCCTGAAGCAAACTGAAATCACGCCCAACGGGCCAATGGATGCAGATCCTGCCCTTGGAAGCCCTGCCTTCCTGGCTATTATACCGGGGCTCGCATCCATTTGATCAATTCTTCGCTCTTCAGCTCGCCTGAAGGAAGAACGTGTCATGCAATTTACAAACTTTTCAAGCATACGAAGGCTACGAGAATCGGCTCCGACTTCATTGTCTGTTAGTGGGGAGAGAGTACTCACCCCCCTAGATGTTGCGAGTTTTGGGTCTTGGTATTGTTTTTTGTGTTTGCTAAAAACTAACTACTTTTTGCTCTGCTTATGTAGCTACTTCCTTGCTTGAGTAAGATGGGCAGCAGTAAGAGTAAGTTCAAAAACGCTAACCAGCCGAGTTTGAACCTCCGACCGTGCCCTACGGGCATGTGGTTTCACAATGAAAATTAAAGATACTCATGAGTGCTGTCCTGTTGTCTCCCGGTGGGTTCAACTTCCATTGAGAGTCGGGCTGACTTTGTGAGGAATATTGGTGGTTGGCGGTTATAGAGGTATCATCCCAGCCAAATGAGGCCCATTCCAGTTTCTCTGGCAGTGTTCAGAGTCCGGATTCCAGGGATGATATACTATACCTGATTGGCTCTGGAGGGTGTGTATCATATGACATCAGTCCGGGGCAGCCTGAAGCCTTGGCTTTGGATTCGGCGTGGGAGAGAACCATTGCGGGTGAATGCGCCTTTGATGGTGTTTTCTCCCCCGCAGCGGAGTTCCTCCAGGTTTGGGGGAAGGTATTTACCTCCTGTCCCTGCAACGGTGATGCATCGCTTACCCCCCGTTTAAAGATTTATCCAGAAGCTAACATGGGGGCTAATCCTAGCACAGTGCTTCTGAATAAACAGCGCCGGTTCTCGGGATTCCTGAGGGGGACAGTCGGATGTATTTGGATGAGCCAGTTTCGCCAACAAAGTTGTTTGGCTCAGGGCCCTCCTCCCCAACTATTACTGTGGCAACAGTGTTCCCAATTGGCTTGGTCAATGGTGGGCAAGTTACTGGTTGCCGAGGTCCCCGAACCCGGTGTGGGCCGGGTATCAGACTGCACAGTTCCCCACGTTCAGACACACAATTGTCAAGAGTGGTGGATATGAAAACAACATTTTTTATTATCCCAGTCCTCAGAGTGGCGCTCTGCCCCTTCAGGAGATAATGTATGTGGGACTGGCAGCGTGCTCCGTTCAGTGGTGGTCATGCGCAGTTTCACCATGGGTGATGAGGACGGTGATGAGGAGGTACAGTCTGCAGTTCGCTGTGGGTCCTCCTCCTTTTCGTGGCATCATTACGTCTGAGGTATATAGGGTATCATCCCAGGGATTCTCTGCCTCTGACCCTATTATGGGGGCTGAGTCACTGGCTTACTGGTGCTTTCCATGCCATCCCTAGGAGGGGTGCATCACTTGAGTGGGTTGAGTCACTGACGTGATTTTCCTGTCCGGTTTGTCGCTCCCTCTGGCTCGTGCAGTGGAGGAGATCTTTGTGGGCTATACTCAGCCTTGTCTCAGGGTAGTGTGTTGGTGGTCTGTTGATATCCTTCTGGTGGTGTGGGGGCTGTGCTTTGGCAAAGTGGGTGGGGTCATATCCTGCCTGGTTGGCCCTGTCTGGGGGTATCGTCGGACGGGGCCACAGTGTCTCCCGACCCCCCCTGTCTCAGCCTACAGAATCTATGCTTCAATAGTCTATGTGCCGGGGGGCTAGGGTCAGTCTGTTATATCTGGTGTTATTCTCCTGTCTTATCCAGTGTCCTGTGTGAATTTAAGTATGCTCCCTCTAATTCTCTCTCTCTCTCTCCCTCTCTCCCTCCCATCCTAGAGGACCTGAGCCCTAGGACCATGCCTCAGGACTACCTGGCCTGATGACTCCTTGCTGTCCCCAGTCCACCTGGTCATGCTGCTGCTCCAGTTTCCACTCTTCTGCCTGCGGCTATGGAACTCTATAGCCACTCCTATCTGTCATATCTTTAATCTGAGCCTATAGGAAAGTCTTTGTCCTCAGGCCTGGAGGGAAGCCAAAGTAATTCTGCTACCCAAGAATGGTAAAGCGGCCTTTACTGGTTCTAACAGTAGACCTATAAGCTTGCTGCCAGCTCTTAGCAAACTGTTGGAAAAAATTGTTTGACTAAATACAATGATATTTCTCTGTAAACAAATGAACAACAGATTTTCAACATGCTTATAGGGAAGGGCAATCAACATGTACTGCACTGACACAAATTACTGATGATTAGTTGAAAGAAATTGATAATAAGACGTTTGTGGGAGCTGTACTGTTAGCTTTCAGTGCAGCCTTTGATATTATTGACCATAACCTGTTGTTGAAAAAACATATATGTTATGGCTTTTCAACCTCTGCCATACCGTGGATTCAGAGCCATCTATCTAATAGAACTCAAAGAGTTTTCTTTAATGGAAGCTTCTCTAATGTCAAACATGTAAAGTGTGGTGTACCACAGGGCAGCTCTCTAGGCCCTCTACTCTTTTCTATTTTTACCAATGACCTGCCACTGGCATTAAACAAAGCATGTGTGTCCATGTATGCTGATGATTCAACCATATACACATCAGCAACCACAGCTAATTAAGTCACCAAAACCCTTAACAAAGAGTTGCAGTCTGTTTTGGAATGGGTGACCACTAATAAACTGGTCCTGAACATCTCTAAAATTAAGAGCATTGTATTTGGTACAAATCATTCCCTAAGTTCTAGACCTCAGCTGAATCTGGTAATGAATGGTGTGGCTGTTGAACAAGTTGAGGAGACTAAATTACTTGGCGTTACCTTAGATTGTAAACTATCATGGTCAAAACATATAGATTCAATGGTTGTAAAGATGGGGAGAGGTATGTCCGTAATAAAGAGATGCTCTGCTTTTTGACACCACACTCCAAAAAGCAAGTTCTGCAGGCTCTAGTTTTGTCTAATCTTGATTATTGTCCAGTCGTGTTGTCCAGTGCTGCAAGGAAAGACCTAGTTAAGCTGCAGCTGGCCCAAAACAGAGCGGCACGTCTTGCTCTTCACTGTAATCAGAGGGCTGATATAAATACTATGCATGCCAGTCTCTCTTGGCTAAGAGTTGAGGAGAGACTGACTGCATCACTTCTTATTTTTATAAGAAACATTAGTGTTGAAAATCCCAAATTGTTTGCATAGTCAACTTACACACAGCTCTGACACACACACTTACCCCACCAGACGTGCCACCAGGGGTCTTTTCACAGTCCCCAAATCCAGAACAAATTCAAGAAAGCGTACAGTATTATATAGAGCCATTATTGCATGGAACTCTGTTCCATCTCATATTGCTCAAATAAACAGCAAACCTGGTTTCAAAAAACAGATAAAGCAACACCTCACGGCACAACGCCTCTCCCCTATTGGACCTAGATAGTTTGTGTGTATGTATTGATATGTAGGCTACGTGTAGGCTAAATGTATGTAGTTCTGTCCTTGAGCTGTTCTTGTCTATTAATGTTCTGTATTATGTCATGTTTCATGTTTTGTGTGGACCCCAGGAAGAGTAGCTGCTGCATTTGCAACAGCTAATGGGGATCCTAATAAAATACCAAATACCAAACCCTGACTTGTTCACCGGATGTGATACCTTGTCCCAGACCTGCTATTTTCAACTCTCTCTCTCTACCGCAATTGCTATTTCAACCTCTAAATGCCCGTCTATGAAAAGCCAAGTGACATTTACTCCTGATGTACTGACCTGTTGCAACCTCTACAACCACTGTGATTATTATTTGACCCTGCTGGTCATCTATGAAAGTTTGAACATCTTGGAGAAAAATCTGGCCTTAATGGCCATGTACTGTTATTATCTCCACCTGGCCACCCCTCAGAGCCTGGTTCCTCTCTAGGTTTCTTCCTAGGTTTCTGCCTTTCTAGGGAGTTTTTCCTAGCCACCGTGCTTCTACATCTGCATTGCTTGCTGTTTGGGGTTTTAGGCTGGGTTGATGTATAGCACTTTGTGACATCAGCTGATGTAGAAAGGGCTTTATAAATTACATTTGATTGATTGATTGATTGAGGTCCTAGCGCCTGTCTTGAGATTCCACTCTCCTTCAAAAGCAGGCTGTTCAGGTGGTCCCCATGTCAGAAGTATAGAGCGGTTGTTCCAGCCACTACTTATTAGTTCCCAAGAGTGATGGAATGTTCCGTCCCAACCTGGACTCAAGGTTGCAAGTTCAAAATGCTCACACTTGGAGTCACGTGGGACCACCGAAAGTACTTGAAGTACAGTTTAATATAAAAATCATTTACATTTTGAAACATCTCGCTAAAGTGGCGTTATTTGAATGTCGACACACGCTAAAAACTTCTTCAAGCCTAACGTGGTATTCACAGAAGGCCACTTCGACAAGCAAAAAAACAGCAAGTCCTCCCGAATCCTCCCACCAAGACATGGATAAACACGTAAGCCTGGATAAATTGGTTAATCTGAAGGATCTATTTGAGCAAATGGGAAAGATGAATCCGACATTGTTGGATGTGGCATCCGATGTCTCCACGATAAAAACAACAACTACCAAGCTAAAGGAAAAAGTTGATACGATACAAGAGAGGATGGATGGGGCAGAGGGATGGATTTCGACAGTGGAGGATGCCATCTCCCGTCTGGAGAAGGGTAATGAGAATCACGAGAAAAAACTGGACATATTGTGGAATCGTGTCGAAGAACTTAAGAACAGAAGTAGGAGAAATATGGTGAGAGAGTTGTCAGTACAGACCCTGGTTCGATTCCAGGCTGTATCACAATCCGGCCGTGATTGGGAGTCGCATAGGGCGGTGCACAATTGGCCCAGCGTCGCCCGGGTTTGGCCGGGGTAGAACGTCATTGTAAATAAGAATTTGTTCTTAACTGACTTGCCTAGTTAAATAAAGGTAAAATAAAATAAAAAGATTGGTTAATCTGAAAGAGGGAAGTGAGGCTGGCGGTGGACTAATCTTGTGTGTGCAGAAAATCATCTCAAAAGGATTTGGTTTGACAACAGGCACAAATTCGAAATTGAAAGAATCCATCTCAGCGTAACCATCCCTGATGAGAATGGGCCCCCGAGAACGGTTCTCATCCGAGAGATTCTTGCTAGAGCAAGGTGTTTAGCCAAGATAAAGAAGATGAGACAAGGTAAAATACAAGTTGAATTGCATGCTGTTTACAATACAAATGAAGGTAGTTTACAGGTAGTCTGAAGAGTGTTGTTAATTTAGCCTTTCAAGAGCCTCACGGACCATAAGGAATTTTGAGTTGAGACTGCAGCATCAAAGACAGTTCTGTGATGATTGACTCATCAAGAAGCAACGTTACGTTCCTAGCTGCTTTGTTTTATTTTGGGATTGGTTTTCCACGTTTATTACACTGTTTTATTGTAAAGCAGGAGCATATATTGTGACATTTTATATAACGATGTTCATTAGAGTTGTCACATGTTAAATGGGACACTTCACGCTCACAGGCTATAACTACTCAGAGCAAATATGGCTAATGGTTATGTAAACATAATCTCTTGGAACATAAATGGTTGTGGTAACCAAGTGAAGAGGAAAAAGATTTTGACATATTTAAAATCAAAACAGGCGGATATTGTGTTCATACAGGAATCACATTTAACATATACAGAGGCACTGAAATTTAGAGGAGGCTGGGTTGCAGAAGTTTATCATAGCTCATTTAAATTACAAACAAAATGGGGTGATTATTCTGATAAGCAAAATACTTAATTTTGCAATGTTGAAGCAACACACTGATGGGTTTGGCAGACTGTCACGATCGTCGGGAACAGAGGACCAATGCGCAGCGTTATTTGCGAACATATTTATTAAATAAGATAACACGAACAAAAAC
The DNA here is from genome assembly GCF_964263955.1 of Coregonus lavaretus. Taxonomy (NCBI): domain Eukaryota; kingdom Metazoa; phylum Chordata; class Actinopteri; order Salmoniformes; family Salmonidae; genus Coregonus; species Coregonus lavaretus. Next base: position 62,777,984 of record NC_139992.1, on the reverse strand, counting down.
AACAAAACGATAACGTGACGTCCTTAGATAAACACAACCTACTTGGAACAAGATCCCACAACCACTGTGGGAAAACAGCCTGTCTAAATGTGGTTCCCAATCAGAGACAACCAGCAACAGCTGACACTCGTTGCCTCTGATTGAGAACCACACTGGCCAACATAGAAATACTTAACCTAGAATGTACAACACATGAAAACTCACACCCTGGCTCAACATACTAGAGTCCCCAGAGCCAGGGCGTGACAGTACCCCCCCCCAAAGGCGCGGACTCCGACCGCGCCAACCAAACACCACAGGGGAGGGACCAGGTGGGCACTCCGCCTTGGCGGCGGATCCGGCTCCGGGCATGATCCTCACTCCCTCTCTAACCCCCCAAAGTACCCCTGGTCCGGTCTGGCCCTGCTGGCCGGAGCTGGACTGAACACTGGTGGAGCGGATTGCTCTAGCTCCGGCGTGGAGCAGCTGACCGGTACCGGACCAGGCACCAGTGGAACAGGCACGGGCTGTGCCGGACTGACGACGCACACCATTGGCTTGGTGTGGGGAGCAGGAACAGGCCGAGCCGGGCTGGCGACGTGCACCATAGGCTTGGTGCGGGGAGCAGGAGCGGGCCGGACCGGGCTGACGAAGCGCACCACTGACTTGGTGCGGAGAGCAGGAATGGACCGGGCCGGGCTGGCGACGCGCACCACTGACTTGGTACGGGGAGCAGGAACAGGCTGGGCCGGGCTGGCGACGCGCACCATAGGCTTGGTGCGGGGAGCAGGAACAGGCCGGACCGGGCTGGCGACGCGCACCATAGGCTTGGTGCGGGGAGCAGGAACAGGCCGGACCGGGCTGACGAAGCGCACCATAGGCTTGGTGTGGGGAGCAGGAACAGGCCGGGCTGGGCTGGCGACGCGCACCATAGGCTTGGTGCGGGGAGCAGGAACAGGCCGGACCGGGCTGACGAAGCGCACCATAGGCTTGGTGCGGGGAGCAGGAACAGGCCGGGCTGGGCTGGCGACGCGCACCATAGGCTTGGTGCGGGGAGCAGGAACAGGCCGGGCAGGGCTGGCGACGCGCACCATAGGCTTGGTGCGGGGAGCAGGAACAGGCCGGGCCGGGCTGGTGACGCGCACCATAGGCTTGGTGCGGGGAGCAGGAACAGGCCGGGCCGGGCTGACGACATGCACCACAGGCTCGATGCGAGGAACAGGAACAGGCCAGGCCGGGCTGGCGACGCGCACCATAGGCTCGATGCGAGGAACAGGAACAGGCCGGACCGTACTGGGGACACACACCACTGGCCCTACGCAGGGATCAGGAACGGGCCGGACCGGACTGGTAACACACCCCAGTACCTCTCGCCGTGCCTCTACACTTTCCCTCTCCTCTGTGACCAGTGGCCCCCTTAACCTGGCGGCCTCCTCTGCAAACCCGCTGGACCGCTCCATCACGGCCTCCTGCTGCCCCGTCGTCCACGGCGTGAGCCCCCCCCCTAAAACATTTCTGGGTGTCTCTCCTCCCCGTGGACCAAGCCTCCCTATCTCTCGCCAGACTCTTCCTCCACTGCTCCAAAGTCCAACCACTCTGCTCTTCATTTGGCTTGACCCAGTCGAGACTCTTCCTCCACTGCTCCCAAGTCCACCCTCTCTGCTCTTCACTAGGCTTGACCCAGTCGAGGTTGCCACGGAGATCCGCTAGCGATTCCCCTGGCGATGGCTCCTGGACACGCTGCTTGGTCCAGTTTTGGTGGGATCTTCTGTCACGATCGTCGGGAACAGAGGACCAATGCGCAGCGTTATTTGCGAACATATTTATTAAATAAGATAACACGAACAAAAACAACAAAACGATAACGTGACGTCCTTAGATAAACACAACCTACTTGGAACAAGATCCCACAACCACTGTGGGAAAACAGCCTGTCTAAATGTGGTTCCCAATCAGAGACAACCAGCAACAGCTGACACTCGTTGCCTCTGATTGAGAACCACACTGGCCAACATAGAAATACTTAACCTAGAATGTACAACACATGAAAACTCACACCCTGGCTCAACATACTAGAGTCCCGAGAGCCAGGGCGTGACACAGACTTATCTGCATTCAGTTATTCAGTAGTGTTATGCAACATACAGTGCATTCGTAAAGTATTCAGACCCCTTGACTTTTTCCACATTTTGTTACGTTACAGCCTTATTCTAAAATTGATTAAATCGTTTTTTACCCCCTCATCAATCTACACACAATACCCCATAATGACAAAGCAAAAACAGGTTTTTAGAAATGTTTGCAAATGTATTAAAAATAAAAAACAGAAATACCTTATTTACAGAAGTATTCAGAACCTTTGCTATGAGACTTGAAATTGAGCTCAGGTGCATCCTGTTTCCATTGATCATCCTTGAGATGTTTCTACAACTTGATTGGAGTCCACCTGTGGTAAATTCAATTGATTGGACATGATTTGGAAAGGCACACACCTGTCTATATAAAGGTCCCACAGTTGACAGTTCATATCAGAGCAAAAACCAAGCCATGAGGTCGAAGGAATTTTCCGTAGAGCTCCGAGACAGGATTGTGTCGAGGTATAGATCTGGCTGCAGCCTTGAAGGTCCCCAAGAACACAGTGGCCTCCATCATTCTTAAATGGAAGACGTTTGGAACCACCAAGACTCTTCCTAGAGTTGGCCGCCTGGCCAAACTGAGAAATCGGGAGAGAAGGGCCTTGGTCAGGGAGGTGACCAAGAACCTGATGGTCACTCTGACAGAGCTCCAGAGTTCCTCTGTGGAGATGGGAGAACCTTCCAGAAGGACAACCATCTCTGCAGCACTCCACCAATCAGGCCGGAAGCCACTCCTCAGTAAAAGGCACATAACAGCCCACTTGGATTTTGCCAAAAGACACCTAAAGACTCTCAGACCATGAGAAACAAGATTCTCTGGTCTGCTGAAACCAAGATGGAACTCTTTGGCCTGAATGTCAAGCGTCACATCTGGAGGATGTTATGCTGGTGGCAGCATCATGCTGTGGGGATGTTTTTCAACGGCAGGGACTGGGAGACTAGTCAGGAAAAAGGGAAAGATGAACGGAGCAAGATACAGAGAGATCCTTGATGAAAACCTGCTCCAGAGAGCGTGTCTTGGAAAGGGATTTGGCAAGACATTTCACAGATAGCACATTTCAAACTGACTGCAAATAGAAATTTCAGTTGCACGAAATGTATAACAAAAAGGCAGAATATGCATTGTTTAGGCTTAGAACCAGTTTTTATGAGGGAGGTGAGAAGACAGGCAGGCTACTAGCAAGACAACAAAAAATGCAGAACACTTCTAACGTAATTCCAGCTATTTTTTTTTTACTTTTACCCCTTTTTCTCCACAGTTTCGTGATATCCAATTGGTGGTTACAGTCTTGTCCCATCGCTGCAACTCCCCTACAGACTCGGAAGAGGCGAAGGTCGAGAGCCATGCATCTTCCGAAAAACTACCCTGCCAAGCCGCACACTGCTCGCTTAACCCGGAAGCCAGCTGCACCAATGTGTCGGAGGAAACACCGTCCAGCTGGCGACCGAAGTCAGCTTGCAGGCGCCCAGCCTGTTTCAACGTTTTTACGAAGATTTATATACATCCTCCTGTTCAGCGAGCCCCATAGATATGGATACTTTTCTGTCTGGTATAGAATTACTTAGATTATCAGATAGTCAGGTAGAGGACCTGGACTGTACTATAACAGAAGAGGAGGTTCGAGCCGCCATTTTATCTGTGAAAGCAGGGAAGTCACCTGGTCTGGGTGGCCTTCCTGTAGAATATTATAAAAAGTATATTGACATTCTTGTACCTGTATTGACAGTGGTTTACCAGGACGCATTTAAAAATGGCTCCCTTCCGGACACCTTTAATGAGGCTTTGATATCGTTGATCCCTAAAAATGATAGAGATACTACAGAACCTGGGAATTTTAGAGCTATCAGCCTCCTTAATGTGGATTGTAAGATTCTTACTAAGACCATTGTGATACGCTTAGAGAAGGCACTACCTAATATCATACATTGTGACCAAGTAGGATTAATTAAGAACAGGACCTCAACTGATAATATGAGGAGGCTCTTACAGTGGCTTGCGAAAGTATTCACCCCCCCTTGGCATTTTTGTTGCCTTACAACCTGGAATTAAAATTGATTTTTTGGGGGTTTGTATCATTTGATTTACACAACATGCCTACCACTTTGAAGATGCAAAATATGTTTTATTATGAAACAAACAAGAAAAACAAATGATAGTCCCACTAATCGCAAACCAGATGGGAAGGCATATCGCTGCAGAATGCTGTGGTAGCCATACTGGTTAAGTGTGCCTTGAATTCTAAATACATCACAGACAGTGTCACCAGCAAAGCACCCCCACACCATCACACCTCCTCCTCCATGCTTCACGGTGGGAACCACACAGACGGAGATCATCCGTTCACCTACTCTGCGTCTCACAAAGACACAGCGGTTGGAACCAAAAATCTCAAATTTGGACTCATCAGACCAAAGGACAGATTTCCACCATGTTTCTTGGCCCAAGCAAGTCTCACTCTAGGTGTCCTTTAGTAGTGGTTTCTTTGCAGCAAGTCGACCATGAAAGCCTGATTCACACAGTCTCCTCTGAACAGTTGATGTTGAGATATGTCTGTTACTTGAACTCTGTGAAACATTTATTTGGGCTGCAGTTTCTGAGGCTGCCACCCCTACCTTGTCACAACACAACTGCTTGGCTCAAACACATTAAGAAGGAAATAAACTCCACAAATTAACTTTTAACAAGGCACACCTGTTAATTGAAATGCATTCCAGAAGGGCCTTGGTCAGGGATGTCACCAAGAACCTGATGGTCAGTGACAGAGCTCCGGAGTTCCTCTGTGGAGATGGGAGAACCTTCCTGAAGGACAACCATCTCCGCAGCACTCCACCAATCAGGCTTTTATGGTAGAGTGGCCAGACAGAACCCACATGACAGCCTGCTTGGAGTTTGCCAAAAGGCACCTAAAGGACTCTCAGACCGTGAGAAACAAGTTTCTCTGGTCTGATGAAACCAAGATTGAACTCTTTGGCCTGAATGCCAAGCGTCACATCTGGAGGAAACAGGCACCACTCATCACCTGGCCATTACCATCCCTACAGTGAAGCATTGTGGTGGCAGCATCATGCTGTGGGGATATTTTTCAGCGGCAGGGATTGGGAGACTAGTCAGGATCGAGGGAAAGATGAACGGAGCAAAGTACAGAGAAATCCTTGATGAAAACCTGCTCCAGAGCGCGCAGGACCTCAGACTGGGGTGAAGGTTCACCTTCCAACAGGACAACAACCCTAAGCACACAGCCAAGATAACGCAGGAGTGGCTTCGGGACAAGTCTCTGACTGTCCTTGAGTGGCCCAGCCAGAGCCCGGACTTGAACCCATCTAACATCTCTGGAGAGACCTGAAAATAGCTGTGCAGCGACGCTCCCCATTCAACCTGACAGAGCTTGAGAGGATCTGCAGAGAATAATGGGAGAAACTCCCCAAATACAGGTGTGCCAAGCTTGTAGCGTCATACCCAAGAAGACTTGAGGCTGTAATCACTGCCAAAGTCGCTTCAACAAAGTACTGGAGTAAAGGGCTGAATGCTTATGTAAATGTGATATATCCGGCATGTCATGTAGGGATTGACGGCTCTACCCCGGGGTCTCATCTTCTGGTGGTGCGGTTTCTGAAAGGCGTGTGTCAGCTCAGACCAGTGTCTAAGCCTATGGCACCGACCTGAGACCTGGCTTTGGTCCTGGACGCTCTGTGTGAGCCTCCGTTTGAGTCTTTGGACCTGAATGTCCTTTCCTACAAGACTGCCCTGCTCATGGCCTTGGTCAAGTGCGTTGGGGATCTCCACGCACTATCAGTACACTCTTCCTGTTTGGAGTCCACGCCTGGCGACGCCAAAGGGATGTCATGTCTTAATGCAGCTTTTGTTCCTGAGGTTATGCCTATGTCTTACAGGTCTCTGGCTTTCGAACTGTTCCCTTTCTCACCTGCTCTGGGGGTTGCATGGCCTGTGTCCGGTGCACGCTTTACGCACGTATATGGATAGGACCAAGGATATGCGCGTTTGTGACCATTCTTTCTCAATGGATTGTGGAAGCATCTCCCTGGCATATGACAGCAAAGGACAAGGCTTGCCTAGCGGTGTGCTTGCTCACGCCACTAGGGGTGTGGCGGCTTCTTGGGCAGTGTACAGGGGCATGACAATTGCTGATATCTGTGCTGCAGCGAGTTGGGGTTCCACACATATATTTGTGAGGTTTTATCGCTTGGATGTAACTGCTCCCAGTATGGCTCATAGTGTTCTTATGGCTGAGTCCGGGAGTGTGTGTTGGGCAGTGTGCAGGTTGCGCATTTATCCAGGTTACCACAGTTTCCCTGTGGGTTTGAGCCTTGGGCTGCCTTGATGGGCGGCAGCGTGCAGATTGCGCATTTATCAGGGTTACCACAGTTCCCTGTGGGTTTGAACCTCTGGCTGCTGTGGTGTTCAGTTGTTTTGGACTTGCGGATTCTTGTACGAGTTCTGACATTTCAAGGAACAGTCCTGACAAATCAAGACAAATCAAGTCACAGTGTTGTAAATCAGATCAAAAGCAATAAAGGTGTGAAACATATATAGTTGAGAGACTGGCTGAGCACTACCCCTTTAATTATGGACAATCTAACCAGTACTGGACATTATATGGCCTCAAATAATTTTCTGCAACAAAGAAACAAGACAATTTCATTGGTACACAATACTGGAAGACCTCTAACAGTCACTGGCAAATATGAGGGTTGTAAGTGCAGTGGGGAACCTGCCAACCTAGTCACAGATCTTACAGAAACAAGTGACAACGGGCCATCGATTTCCTTCTCAGCGGTGTCCTGGGTTCTTGCTGTAAAGCACAGAAAAACAACAGCCCAGGAATCTTTGGGATTTAATGAAAACACTAGCAGACCAACCTCCCGCGTCTACAGTGTCTCTTAGATGATTCACTTCACTACATGGACAGGCCCCTGAAATCAAGTTGGTGCAAGTTGGCCACCAAAAGATTAGGAAGAGACTCAAACAGGCCTTCATCAGACAGCTATCCAGAAATCTACAATGGAGGCTCAATTGGGGTGAGGGGTTAAAGTGGCTGATAATGAAAATCCCTGTTCAGATCACTGCCAGAATCTGATCTCATTCAGGAAATGTTTAAATAATGTCTCAATTGTACAGGATTTGAGTATTCCTGTGTCAAATTATGTAATGCGACAATCCCATTGGACAGCGGAGCAGACGTAAATGTTCTCTATGGCATGACAACGAAAGTGGAACAGAGAAAGAGAGAGAGAGAGTAGGCTCAGGGATTAGAATCTCTGACCTGATTCTGGGCTGAAAATGTAATATCATAAATGCCAGATTATGAGCCCTGTTGGAGCCTGAGGCAGGGAGGGTTAAAGACGAACACAATCTCTTAATCCTATGATGAAGGGGGTTAAGGGACTGGGGCTGAACGATGGGGGAGGGACATCCAAGTGAAATCCCAGATGGATAGTACATACAGTGTGCAGAGAGCACCGTTCGACTGGGTGAGCAGAGACCCTGTGTTTCAAAACCATGTGTCAGTGTGTTTGTTTCTGTTTGGCTCTAATTTCTGATCAACATGAAGAAAGACTGTTCGTCATGTTTATCAGAGGTTGAAGCAAAATCACTGATTCATTTGCACCTCTTCATTTCTGGTCAACGTACAGAAAGACTGGTGAGATTTCACTTGCTCTTACACCCACTGAACATGAAACGTTCAGAGAAGCATGAGTGGACATTGGATCTGAACTTTTTAATTGAAAGTCTCGGACTGTGGAAGAAATTAAGGATGAAATGCTTCACAATCCGAATATATCCACTTGCAAGACTATTTGTCATTATGTAAAGTCCAGACCACAGTAAAACCATGTTTGAGAGGGAGACTTTGTGTGGGTGCAAACGTTTGTGTGAGGGGACGGTGGGTGTCTGAGATAAACCGTTCGTCTTTCCTTGTTTCACAGTTTTTGGGGTAATTGGACAAGAGATTACAAAGACACCAGCCAAGTGGACTGCAGAGATGGTATAAGGGCCAGGGGGTGGTGGTGAGAAAAGGGGATATACTACTGGGCCAATCATCTCATCTGAGTCATTGATGGCCAGGGGCCATTCGTAACACTCCTTTCACCATGACCTCAAAAAACCTTTCAAGAGGATGGAAGCAGTGTTGGCGTACCACTGGCATTAGCATTCAAATGCAAGAGAAAGTGTAAATAAAAAATAGTAATTAAAAAAAAGGTGAGAAACTGAATTGAGATCTGAGAATTGAAGCCTGAGCTGTAACTTTGAGCTTTTGCCTGTCCATTGTAGTGGCAAAGAGGCAGAAGTGAAGTGAAGTGCACTGCAGCTTGTGGCTCTGGGCACTTTGAGAAGTGTGGCCAAGCAGAAGGGTAGAAAGCCAGCCAGCACCAAAGAGGATTAGTCCCTCAGCTCTAGCTGAAGTTTCAGTCTAACACCGCCCGAGACTGTCTCTGCTAATAACATTACTAGAGCCCGAATGATAAATCGGTTGACCGATATTATCGACCGATATTAGCCTTTCACAGAAATATTTGTATCCGTCTATATTCCACAGATAAAGCGCCGATATTATATACATAGAATAAACAAATATGCCTGCTCATTTGCGGTTATTTTTCTTGTATTTTCAATGGTTGCCTGAAGAGGGTCCTCTATGAACTCAGCCCAAGGTCACAACGTGAGAGATAGTAGGCATGGTGGTTTGACGGTGAGTAGATTGCCACAGCCAGCGTATTTGAATAAGTAAATAATCAAAAGTATACTTCACCAAGCAAGCAGCCCTGTCCTCATCACATTCTCACTTAGTTAACGTTAGTACAGTGCCTTGCAAAAGTATTCATCCCCCTTGGCGTTTTTCCTATTTTGTTGCATTACAACCTGTAATTTAAATTGATTTTTATTTGGATTTCATGTAATGGACATACACAAAATAGTCCAAATTGGTGAAGTGAAATTAAAAAAATTACGTGTTTAAACAAATTCTAAAAAATAAATAACGGAAAAGTGGTGCGTGCATATTGTCACACTCTGGCTCCGGGACTGTGTGTTAGAGCCAGGGTGTATTTCATTTGGTGGTGTTGGGGATGGGTGTGTTTCATTTGTTTGTGTTTAGTGGTGATTGGTCAATGACTCCCAATCGGAGGTAACGAGTGTCAGCTGTCGGCTCGTTATCTCTGATTGGGAGCCATATTTAAACTGTGTGTTTTCACTTTGTGGTTGTGGGTTTTTGTTCCATTGTTCTATGTTACGTGTTCCTGTTTCAGTAGTAGTCACTGAGGACGTTACGATCGTGTTTTGTTTCGTTTTCGTGTGTGCGCTTTACATAATAAAGTATGTACGCTTATCGCGCTGCGCCTTGGTCCGCTCATTTTGAAGACGATCGTGACAGAAAAACCCACCACAAAAGGACCAAGCGGCGTGTCCAGCGGCAACAGTATCCACCTATAAAGGATTCGTGGACATGGGAGGAGATACTGGCTGGAGAGGGTCCTTGGGCACAACCGGGAGAATATCGCCGCCCTCGTGAAGAGCTGGAGGCAGCGAAAGCCGAGAGGAGGTGGTATGAGGAGGCAGCACGGAGTCGAGGCTGGAAGCCCGTGGACGAGAGGCAACCCCAAGAAATTTTTTGGGGGGGGCACATGGCTTGGGCGGCTGGGCAGCAGGAGGCTGCCACAGGTAGACGTGGAGAGAAGGCTACCGGAGTACGGGAGCCATTGGCGAGTAGAGGGAGGGAAGTTGTTGTGGCACGGCGTGAGAGACTGAAGTGTGTTACCAGTCCGGTCCGGCCCGTTCCTGAGCCCCGGTTAAGGCCAGTGGTGTGTGTTCCCAGTACGGACCGGCCTGTGTCTACTCCACGCGTCAAGCCCACGGTGTGCGTCGCCAGCCCAGCCCGGCCTGTTCCTGCGCCACGTACGAAGCCTACGGTGTGCGTCGCCAGCCCAGCCCGGCCTGTCCCTGCGCCACGTAGGAAGCCTACGGTGTGCGTCGCCAGCCCAGCCCGGCCTGTTCCTGCGCCACGTACGAAGCCTACGGTGTGCGTCGCCAGCCCAGCCCGGCCTGTCCCTGCGCCACGTAGGAAGCCTACGGTGTGCGTCGCCAGCCCAGCCCGGCCTGTTCCTGCGCCACGTACGAAGCCTACGGTGTGCGTCGCCAGCCCAGCCCGGCCTGTCCCTGCGTCACGTAGGAAACCTACGGTGTGCGTCGCCAGCCCAGCCCGGCCGGTTCCTGTGCCACGTACGGAGCCTACGGTGTGCGTCGCCAGCCCGGCCCGGCCTGTTCCTGCCACTCGCACCAAACCAGGGGTGCGAGTCGCCAGCCTGGTCCAGCCCGTTCCGGCTATTCGCACCAAGCCTCCGGTGTGTCCCCAGAGTCCTGTGCGTCCTGTTGCTGCTCCCCGCACTAGCCCTGAGATGCGTGTCCTCAGCCCGGGACCACCAGTTCCGGCACCACGCACTAGGCCTTGTGTGCGTCCCCAGGATCCGTCAGCCAGCCATGAGCAGCCAGATCCGTCAGCCAGCCATGAGCAGCCAGATCCGTCAGCCAGCCATGAGCAGCCAGATCCGTCAGCCAGCCATGAGCAGCCAGATCCGTTAGCCAGCCATGAGCAGCCAGATCCGTCAGCCAGCCATGAGCAGCCAGATCCGTCAGCCAGCCATGAGCAGCCAGATCCGTCAGCCAGCCATGAGCAGCCAGATCCGTCAGCCAGCCATGAGCAGCCAGATCCGTCAGCCAGCCATGGGCAGCCAGATCCGTCAGCCAGCCATGAGCCGTCCAGCCAGGATCCGCCAGAGCCGTCCAGCCGGGATCCGCCAGAGCCGTCCAGCCGGGATCCGCCAGAGCCGTCCAGCCGGGATCCGCCAGAGCCGTCCAGCCGGGATCCGCCAGAGCCGTCCAGCCGGGATCCGCCAGAGCCGTCCAGCCGGGATCCGCCAGAGCCGTCCAGCCAGGATCCGCCAGCCAGCCAGGATCCACCAGAGCCAGCCAGCCAGGATCCGCCATTTAGTCCGGTGCTGCCCCTTAGCTCGGTGTTGCTCCTTATCCTGGTGCTGTCCCTTATCCTGGTGCTGCCCCTTAGTCCGGTGCTGTCCCTTAGCTCGGTGCTGCTCCTTATCCTGGTGCTGTCCCTTAGTCCGGTGCTGCCCCTTAGTCCGGTGCTGCCTCTTAGTCCGGTGCTGCCCCTTAATCCAGGTGGGTTAGGTTGTAGGGTGGTCAAATGGAGGAGGCTACTAAAGCGGGTAGTGACTATGGTGGGGTGGGGACCACGACCAGTGCCAGAGCCGCCCCCGAGGAGCAACACCCACCCAGCCCTCCCCATTTTTTGGGTTAGGCGCGGTCGGAGTCCGCGCCTTTGGGGGGGGGGTACTGTCACACTCTGGCTCCGGGACTGTGTGTTAGAGCCAGGGTGTATTTCATTTGGTGGTGTTGGGGATGGGTGTGTTTCATTTGTTTGTGTTTAGTGGTGATTGGTCAATGACTCCCAATCGGAGGTAACGAGTGTCAGCTGTCGGCTCGTTATCTCTGATTGGGAGCCATATTTAAACTGTGTGTTTTCACTTTGTGGTTGTGGGTTTTTGTTCCATTGTTCTATGTTACGTGTTCCTGTTTCAGTAGTAGTCACTGAGGACGTTACGATCGTGTTTTGTTTCGTTTTCGTGTGTGCGCTTTACATAATAAAGTATGTACGCTTATCGCGCTGCGCCTTGGTCTGCTCATTTTGAAGACGATCGTGACACATATGTATTCACCCCCTTTGCTATGAAGCCCCTAAATAAGATCTGGTGCAACCAATTACCTTCAGAAGTCACATAATTAGTTAAATAAAGTCCACCTGTGTGCAATCTAAGTGTCACATGATCTGTCACATGATCTCAGTATATATACACCTGTTCTGAAAGGCCCCAGAGTCTGCAACACCACTAAGCAAGGGGCACCACCAAGCAAGCGGCACCATGAAGACGAAGGAGCTCTCCAAACAAGTCAGGGACAAAGTTGTGGAGAAGTACAGATCAGGGTTGGGTTATAAAAAAATATCAGAAACTTTGAACATCCCACGGAGCACCATTAAATTCATTATTAAAAAATGGAAAGAATATGGCACCACAACAAACCTGCCAAGAGAGGGCTGCCCACCAAAACTCACGGACCAGGCATGGAGGGCATTAATCAGAGATGCAACAAAGAGACCAAAGATAACCCTGAAGGAGCTGCAAAGCTCCACAGCGGAGATTGGAGTATCTGTCCATAGGACCACTTTAAGCCGTACACTCCACAGAGCTGGGCTTTACGGAAGAGTGGCCAGAAAAAAGCCATTGCTTAAAGAAAAAAATAAGCAAACACGTTTGGTGTTCGCCAAAAGGCATGTGGGAGACTCCCCACACATATGTAAGAAGGAACTCTGGTCAGATGTGACTAAAATTGAGCTTTTTGGCCATCAAGGAAAACATGTCTGGCGCAAACCCAACACCTCTCTTCACCCCGAGAACACCATCCCCACAGTGAAGCATGGTGGTGGCAGCATCATGCTGTGGGGATGTTTTTCATTGGCAAGGACTGGGAAACTGGTCAGAATTGAAGGAATGATGGATGGCGCTATATACAGGGAAATTCTTGAGAGAAACCTGTTTCAGTCTCCAGAGATTTGAGACTGGGACGGAGGTTCACCTTCCAGCAGGACAATGACCCTAAGCATACTGCTAAAGCAACACTTGAGTGGTTTAAGGGGAAACATTTAAATGTCTTGGAATGGCCTAGTCAAAGCACAGACCTCAATCCAATTGAGAATCTTTGGTATGACTTAAAGATTGCTGTACACCAGCGGAACCTATCCAACTTGAAGGAGCTGGAGCAGTTTTGCCTTGAAGAATGGGCAAAAATCCAAGCTTATAGAGACATACCCCAAGAGACTTGCAGCTGTAATTGCTTCAAAAGGTGGCTCTATTAGTATTGAATAGTTATGCATGTTTTCTGTTTTTTTGTCTTATTTCTTGTTTGTTTCACGATAAAAAATATGTTGCATCTTCAAAGTGGTAGGCATGTTGTGTAAATCAAATGATACAAACCCCCCAAAATAGGAGAAATGCCAAGGGGGGGGGGGGGGGAAATACTTTCGCAAGCCACTGTAGCTAGCTTAGCTATCTAGCCAGCAAGGTAGTTAGCTTAGCTAGCTAGCAATCTGTGCTACTTATGTGCCAATACTGGACTGGTGCCAAAGTGAACACTCGTCCTTGATACAAAAAGAACACTTACTGTCTGGGCCTATTATGTTAGCTAGTGCGGTAGTCATTCAAAAATCATGTTAAACACTATTATTGCATACAGTGAGTCCATGCAACTCCTGAAATGATTTAGGCTTGCCACAAGAAAGGGGTTGGATACTTATTGACTCAAGACATTTCAGCTTTTATTTAATTTTTAATTAATTTGTAAACATTTCTAAAAACACAATTCCACTTTGACATTATGGGGTATCGTGTAGGCCAGTGACAAAAAATCTAAATTTAATCCATTTTAAATTTAGGCTGTAACACAACAAAATGTGGAAAAGGTTAAGGGGTGTGACTACTTTCTGAAGTTAATAGGTGGACTTTTGCCTCCCTAAAATTGGTAACAGACTCAGAAATCCCATATCGGTTGGGCTGTAAACATTACTGCATGCTGCCCTGCCAGCTACGCTGGCCTGTACTGGTTAGCTGCACATGCACAAACACACATTCACGCACGCACACACACAGATATACGCTCTGAAACAGATGGGTCTAGGTTCGTGTAATTGAATGATTATCCTGATTATGTAATTTTTCTCTGCTGCCTTGCCAGTCCTGGGGCACATGTCTCAGTGGGAGACAGCCTCTGCAGCTCAGGTGGAGCACAGTCAGGAATTTAATTGAGACCCAGCATACGGAAGTGTCCTTTTGTGTGTGTGTGTGTGTGTGTGCGTGCGTGTGCGAGAGAGACTTAACTTAGTGTGCGTGTGAAAAACAGGGAGAGAGAGGAAGAAAGAGAGAGAGATTGTGACTGTGCCTGAGGATGTGTATTTGTATGCAAGTGTCAATGAGAAAGTGTGTGTGTGTGTGTGTGCATGCGTGCGTGCGTGCGGAGGGGATTGATAAAGACTTAGAACGCAGCATCCATCAGAAGAATTACTGACATTGTACAAACAAACTTTCACAGTCCAAGATGAAGAGATTTCAATCTGATTTGGGAACATACGCTACTAGAATAAATGCTGCTATAAAGGGCTCAATGACTTGCTTCATATGGCTCTAACAGACTGAGGGTTCCTGAAATAAGAAATAATTCTAACTTCAATATTCATACGTTCAGATGAAGTCGGAAGTTTACATACACTTAGGTTGGAGTCATTAAAACTCATTTTTCAACCACTCTACAAATTTCTTGTTATCAAACTATAGTTTTGGCAAGTCGGTTAGGACATCTACTTTGTGCATGACACAAGTAATTTTTACAACAATTGTTTACAGACAGATTATTTCACTTATAATTCACTGTATCACAATTCCAGTGGGTCAGAAGTTTACATACACTACGTTGACTGTGCCTTTAAACAGCATGGAAAATTCCAGAAAATGATGTCATGGCTTTAGAAGCTTCTGACATCATTTGAGTCAATTGGAGGTGTACCTGTGGATGTATTTCAAGGCCTAGCTTCAAATTCAGTACATCTTTACTTGACATCATGGGAAAATCAAAAGAAATCAGCCAAGACCTCAGAAAAAAAATTGTAGACCTCCACAAGTCTGGTTCATCCTTGGGAGCAATTTCCAAACGCCTGAAGGTACCACGTTCATCTGTACAAACAATAGTATGCAAGTATAAACACCATGGGACCACGCAGCCGTCATACCGCTCAGGAGGACACGCGTTCTGTCTCCTAGAGATGAACGTACTTTGGTGCGAAAAGTGCAAATCAATCCCAGAACAACAGCAAAGGACGTTGTGAAGATGCTGGAGGAAACAGGTACAAAAGTATCTATATCCACAGTAAAACGAGTCCTATATCAACATAACCTAAAAGTTTGCTCAGCAAGGAAGAAGCCACTGCTCCAAAACCGCCATAAAAAAACCAGACTACGGTTTGCAACTGCACATGGGGACAAAGATCGTACCTTTTGGAGAAATGTCCTCTGGTCTGATGAAACAAAAATAGAACTGTTTGGCCATAATGACCATCGTTATGTTAGGAGGAAAAAGGGTGAGGCTTACAAGCCAAAGAACACCCTCCCAAACGTGAGGCACGGGGGTGGCAGCATCATGCTGTGTGGGTGCTTTGCTGCAGGAGGGACTGGTGCACTTCACAAAATAGATGGCATCATGAGGAAGGAAAATCATGTGGATATATTGAAGCAACATCTCAAGACATCAGTCAGGAAGTTAAAGATTGGTTGCAAATGGGTCTTCCAAATGGACAATGACCCCAAGCATACTTCCAAAGTTGTGGCAAAATGGCTTAAGGACAACAAAGTCAAGGTATTGGAATGGCCATCACAAAGCCCTGACCTCGACCCTATAGAACTGAAAAAGCGTGTGCGAGCAAGGACGCCTACAAACCTGACTCAGTTACACCAGCTCTGTCAGGAGGAATGGGCAAAAATTCACCCAACTTATTGTGGGAAGCTTGTGAAAGGCTACCCGAAACGTTTGACCCAAGTTAAACAATTTAAAGGCAATGCTACCAAATACTAATGAGTGTAACTTCTGACCCATTGCGAATGTGATGAAAGAAATAAAAACTGAAATAAATCATTCTCTCCACTATTATTCTGACATTTCACATTCTTAAAATAAAGTGGTGATCCTAACTGACCTAAGACAGGGATTTTTTACTAGGATTAAATGTCAGGAATTGTGAAAAACTGAGTATAAATGTATTTGGCTAAGGTGTATGTAAACTTCCGACTTCAACTGTACACTGAGTATACCAAACATTAGGAGCACCTTCCTAATATTGAGTTGCAACCTCCCTTTTGCACTCTGAACAGCCTCAATTCATCGAGGCATGGACTCTACAAGATGTCGAATGCATTCCACAGGGATGCTGGCCCATGTTGACTCCAATGCTTCCCACAGTTGTGTTAAATTGGCTGGATGTCCTTTGGATGTTGGCCCATTCTTGATACATACGGGAAACTGTTGAGCGTGAACTACCCAGCAAAGTTGCAGTTCTTGACACAAACCGGTGCGCCTGGCACCTAATACCATACCCCGTTCAAAGGCACTTACATTTTTTGTCTTGCCCATTCACCCTCCGAATGGCACACATACACAATCCATGCCTCATTTGTCTCACTGCTTAAAAATCCTTCTTTAACCTGTCTCCTCCCAGTCATCTACACTGATTGAAGTGGATTTACAAGTGACATCAATAAGGGATCATGGCTTTCACCTGGATTCACCTGGTCAGTCTATGTCATGGAAAGAGCAGGTGTTCTTAATGTTTTGTATACTGTTTGTACACAAGCCACACTGCTTAAAACGATGTTTAACATACAGTACCAGTCAAAAGTTTGGACACACCTACTCATCCAAGGGTTTTTCTTTATTTTTACTATTTTCTACATTGTAGAATAATAGCGAAGACATCAAAACTATGAAATAACCCATATGGAACAATGTAGTAACCAAAAAATTGTTAAACAAATCAAAATATATTTTATATTTGAGATTCTTCAAATAGCCACCCTTTGCCTTGATGACAGCTTTGCACACTCTTGGCATTCTCTCAACCAGCTTCATGAGGTAGTCACCTGGAATGCATTTCAATTAACAGGTGTGCCTTCTTAAAAGTTAATTTGTGGAATTTCTTTCCTTCTTAATGCGCCAATCAGTTGTGTTGTGACAAGGGGGGGGGGGGGGGGGGGTATACAGAAGATAGCCCTATTTGGTAAAAGACCAAGTCCATATTATGGCAAGAACAGCTCAAATAAGCAAAGAGAAACAAAAGTATATCATTACTTTAAGACATGAGTGCAGTGCAGTCGCAAAAAACATCAAGCGCTATGATGAAACTGGCTCTCATGAGAACCGCCACAGGAAAGGAAGACACAGAGTTACCTCTACTGCAGAGGATAAGTTGATTAGAGTTAACTGCACCTCAGATTGCAGCCCAAATAAATGCTTCACAGAGTTCAAGTAACAGACACATTTCAACATCAACTGTTCAGAGGAGACTGCGTGAATCAGGCCTTCATGGTCGAATTTCTGCAAAAGAAAACACTACTAAAGGACACCAATAATAAGAAGAGACTTGCTTGGGCCAAGAAACACGAGCAATGGACATTCGACCGGTGGAAATGGTTTGGGCTTAGTGGAACTATCATTTGTTTTTCAACAGGACAATGACCCCACACACATCCAGGCTGTGTAAGGACTATTTTACCAAGAAGGAGAGTGATGGAGTGCTGCATCAGATGACCGACCTCAACCAAATTGAGATGGTTTGGGATGAGTCGGACCGCAGAGTGAAGAAAAAGCAGCCAACAAGTGCTCAGCATATGTGGGAACTGGTTGAGAGAATGCCAAGAGTGTGCAAAGCTGTCATCAAGGCAAAGGGTGGCTATTTGAAGAATCTCAAATATAAAATATATGTTTATTTGTTTAACACTTTTTAGGTAACTACATGATTCCATATGTGTTATTTCATAGTTTTGATGTCTTCACTATTATTCTACAATGTAGAAAATAGTAAAAATAAAGAAAACCCCTTGAAGGAGTAGGTGTTCTAAAACTTTTGACCAGTAGTGTACATACATATTTTCTCACCCAGATGGAGGGTTTCCCACAACATTTGATAGTGGGCCATCAAGGCAAAAAGTATGTATAAATCAGCTCTTGCTTGCCTGGATAACCACCGGTATTAACGTCATCGCTGTGAGAAACCCTGAGGTGAGACTATCAAACGTATGAGCAGGGGAGCTTCATCAACAATATTAGAAGCGACCATGATAAACTCCATTATGTATCTTTATGGTAGGGCGATATAATATTAATAATATTAAGTAGAGTAAATCAAATGTATGTTTATGCGTGATATTCCAAATAATATTTTTTTGCGTTTATGTCCGCTTGTTCTCATGTTGTCTTTCTGGTCTTGTTTCCTTCGCTCCTTCTGTGCTGTGTGTAACGACTGTAGACTGTGTGCACCTTCCTATCTACACACACACACACCAATAGGGTTGCCAGGGGTCCAATGACTACTCAAAACCCGCCCACAAAGCCTGGAAACTAGCCCACATTTTTTTTTCCTGCTGCAAGAGAGTTGCCACATTTAGCCAATAAACCCATTTTCCACAACGTTATCAAGGGAATTAAGAAGGAATATTGACGTAACTTGGAAAACCGAATTTTTCTTCTTACTTCGTTACATCAAAATAATAATTATTGCGAGCTAATGTGACTAATAAAGGAATTAGATTATGTCACAAGAGAAAATATAATTCGCACTCATTAAACTATCCAGATCATTTTCCATCAATGGATGTCGAATTAACTTGTTTGACTGCTAGGATTGTATATTAATCCCTTATGCCCATGTACATAACTATAGATAAATCCAACAGGAGAGTTTGAGGGATGGAAGTTGGACAGAGGATCTCAAAGTCTCTGTGCAAGAAATACTTGGACGAACTTCAAGAGAATGTTAGGCTATTTTCTGGCAATTGTGTCTTTATTATGTGCCAGATGTTAAGACTACAAAACATTATAAAATGGCCTATTTGTGAGATAGATTTGTCATTTCAATAGGCATCAGCTAGGCCTACTAAAATCTGGGTTTATGATTGTAATTAAACTTTTTTATGGTTTGGTTAGCTAGATGCAAGAAGCCTATAGCTACTGATAGCCTACAGTAGCAAGATGTAAGATAAACGATTTAGCAGCTTGCTTAGTTCAAATTGACAGACTAATTTATTTAACATGAATAGCGAGGCGATTTCGAGGTAAGAAGTGCTTCTGTTGCCCAATAGCCTGCTGGAATAGGCTACTGAGGATGGTGTCATAATTTCAATCACTG
This sequence comes from Coregonus lavaretus, assembly GCF_964263955.1. Taxonomy (NCBI): domain Eukaryota; kingdom Metazoa; phylum Chordata; class Actinopteri; order Salmoniformes; family Salmonidae; genus Coregonus; species Coregonus lavaretus. The sequence goes on along the minus strand of NC_139992.1, from coordinate 62,758,840 downwards.
AATCATATATTCATAATATGGATATGAACTGAATAGGCCTATGCTTGTCAACAACAGCCAGTGTTTCTTCTTCTTTTTTAAAAACCTTTTTTAAATCTGATTGACTGTTACCTTCAATCTAATGCATTCCAACAACAGCTGATCGGCAAATTGCGATAGAACTGACAGCTGTCTGTAGGCATTTATAAGAGAAGTGTCTACGTGGTCTGCAGCCACTGATAATAGCACAAGGTGCTATTTTATATGTATAGTGAATATACAAATGGTGCATAGATGCACAAGGGGTAATAAGGGAGATTACTGAGTGTGTTTGGGAATAGTACTAAGTGAATGTGGAGAGTTGTGTGAGTGTGAAAGAGGTGCGTGTCTGAATGAATACCCCAACCAGTTCTGTGAGCTGAGTTTTTTAAAATCTATAACGTTATCTAGGGGTTCCGTCCACCACCGCCCATCGTACTCTGGGTCTACTTGCACAAGGTGTTATTATATATGTATAGGAAGTAGCGGCAAGAGAACCGTTACGTATGGTTCATAGGATGTAACGATAGAAAAGTCTATGTGGTCGGAGAACCACTGATAATAGCACAAGGTGTTATTGTAGGCATTTAGGAATCGTTGAAGATGCACATGGGGTGGTGTGATATATAATGTTATATAGGGAATCAGTGCATGTGAAGATATGAAAGGAGAGAGTACTATTACCGAATATGCTGTATGAATGTATAATAGGTTACTAGAGTTTTGATGAAGTAACAATAGAAAAAATAATAATAATATACAACTTGCACACCCACACGTAGACGTACGTAAGTGGGGTAATAAATATTAAGCGTAACATTGTTAGGGTATAGTAACATTAAAACAATCTCTTCCAATATGGAGAAAGTTATCATGTTTGTTTTGTTTGTTTTTAAACCTTGCAATAGGGGTAAAAGCAGAACATTGTTTGAGAGTGATCCGTGTGTATTAGTTTAAGGAAAAATGAAGGAAACAGATATGGAGACTAGTGAAAGTAACAAAGTGAATGGTAATTGGCTTTCCGATAGCACTCCAATAATGCAATGTCTTAGTAATTTGAAGAGTAAATGTTTCAATACAAGGTCACATGACGAACAGAGGGATTGAGTATTGGGACTGATATTAAATTAGAGGCCGCCATCCGGTGTTTGGGTTAGAGATAAGTTTCCTGTGGAATAATAGATAGCCGCCAGTACTCACTGAACTCAAACAGGCTGTAAGGGACAGTGGGGAAATTTGGGACAGAGGTATGAATAATTGAATAAGACACGTTTGACAATTTCCAATTATTATTACTCAATTCTATAGTTTGGGTAGCACCAGTGATTTAAGTAAGAAGGTAATGTCATCTAAAACAATAATTTGTTTCCATTACATGGAACTGTGTCCAGAACTGAAGTAGATTCAAGTAAATGTTTTTAGTACCGAATATTGAGCTGATAAGCCAGCACCAACTTTTGAAGGTCCTAGCAGATTTGTTAAACAACAGGTTTTATATTTTGACTAGTTTATGTCCCAGCAACAGTTAGTACAGAACTGTATGTCAATGCAACGGGTCAAAAAGATGAAGATTACAAGGGATTGTTTACTATAGAAGGTGCCTATTCAGCTTTACGGGACACCATATCATCTGATGTGTCTGAAGTATAATTCTGTATATGCATGGTTTTATCAAGACTTCCTGCCCAAGATGCAGTAAACTCGATTAATGATTAAGAATTTTTAGGACTGATTCAAATGTAGCATAGTGAAAACTCAGTACATGCTTATTTTCTGTCTTCCAGGACTGAGGGAATGTCCACTACCAAGTTAATTTTTTTAAACATGTTTATCAATGATTCTGTCTCTCCCTTTGAAATGTTTTCTGAGGCAAGTGCCTTGGGAGTTAGTATAAAGCTATCCAGATCCGGCTGTTAAAGGAGCCCCAAATTAAGTAAGGCCTGGCCATTTTGTTTGTTTTTACCTGTTATTGAATATTTGTTAGCGGTGTTAATACTGATTTATTGTATGGGGTCTTTTTATCTTTAGTTTTAGTGGGGTTTTCATGGGTTAGAAAGGATGCACCTTAAAGGGCACACAAATGACATTTTCTGAAGTATCTATTGTCAGAGTTTTGGTTGCATACATGTACATTGTCTTGATAAGAAATGCATTGGAAAACCCAATGTAAACCTCATACACAAAATGTTTGAAATGTTTGAAATATCTTTAAATAATGTCTGAGGTACGGGGAAACAAACACTCACTTAATAGGGCTGACTGACCTCTGTTCTGACTTTCTGGTGAGGCCTGATCACCCTCACTAGAAAGACTAGAGACATTGGGTGAGATTTCAATGGGCTATGTAAACACTAATAATTAGAAGAAGTTTATAATTTATCAATAGTCCTATGTGTGATTCGGAATCACGATGTGAGTCGTGTCCAAAGGGGGAATTACAGGTCTCCCCTGGGGCCCTGGCCCTTTGGTAAATATTGACAGTTACTCCAAATGGATTGAAGTTTTCCCCACCTCGAGTGATATACAGTTGAAGTCGGAAGTTTACATACACTTGGAGTCATTAAAAATCGTTTTTTTCAACCACTCTACAAATTTCTTGTTATCAAACTATAGTTTTGGCAAGTCGGTTAGGACATCTACAATTGTTTACAGACAGATTATTTCACTTATAATTCACTGTATCACAATTCCAGTGGGTCAGAAGTTTACATACACTACGTTGACTGTGCCTTTAAACAGTTTGGAACATTCGAGAAAATGATGTCATGGCTTTAGAAGCTTCTGATAGGCTAATTGACATCATTTGAGTCAATTGGAGGTTTACCTGGGAAAATCTAAATAAATCAGCCAAGACCTCAGAAAAAAATGGTAGACCTCCAGAAGTCTGGTTCATCCTTGGGAGCAATTTCCAAACGCCTGAAGGTACCACGTTCATCTGTACAAACAATAGTACGCAAGTATAAACACCATGTGACCACTCAGCCGTCATACCACTCAGAAAGGAGATGTGTTCTTTCTCCTAGAGATGAACGTACTTTGGTGCGAAAAGTGCAAATCAATCCCAGAACAACAGCAAAGGACCTTGTGAAGATGCTGGAGGAAACAGGTACAAAAGTATCTATATCCACAGTAAAACGAGTCCTATATCGACATAACCTGAAATTCCACTCAGCAAGGAAGAAGCCACTGCTCCAAAAGCGCCATAAAAAAGCCATACTACGGTTGGCAAATGCACAAGGGGACAAAGATCGTACTTTTTGGAGAAATGTCCTCTGGTCTGATGAAACAAAAATAGAACTGTTTGGCCATAATGACCATCGTTATGTTTGGAGGAAAAAGGGAGGACTTGCGAAAAACACCATCCCAACCGTGAAGCATGGGGGAACTGGTACACTTTACAAAATAGATGGCATCATGAGGAAGGAAAATTATGTGGATATATTGAAGCAACATCTCAAGACATCAGTCAGGAAGTTAAAGCTTGTTCGCAAATGGGTCTTCCAAATGGACAATGACCCCAAGCATACTTCCAAAGTTGTGGCAAAATGGCTTAAGGTCAAGGTATTGGAGTGGCCATCACAAAGCCCTGACCTCAATCCTATAGAAAATGTGTGGGCAGAACTGAAAAAGCTTGTGCGAGCAAGGAGGCCCACGAACCTGACTCAGTTCCACCATCTCTGTCAGGAGGAATGGGCAAAAATTCACCCAACTTATTGTGGGATTTCTCCCTAAGGATTAGCCCTCTAACTCCCTGACACTGTAACTCTGCGGTGACATCACCAAGAAGATAGGGGAGTATACAGTGGGGAAAAAAGTATTTAGTCAGCCACCAATTGTGCAAGTTCTCCCACTTAAAAAGATGAGAAAGGCCTGTAATTTTCATCATAGGTACACGTCAACTATGACAGACAAATTGAGATTTCTTTCCCCCAGAAAATCACATTGTAGGATTTTTAATGAATTTATTTGCAAATTATGGTGGAAAATAAGTCTTTGGTCACCTACAAACAAGCAAGATTTCTGGCTCTCACAGACCTGTAACTTCTTCTTTAAAAGGCTCCTCTGTCCTCCACTCGTTACCTGTATTAATGGCACCTGTTTGAACTTGTTATCAGTATAAAAGACACCTGTCCACAACCTCAAACAGTCACACTCCAAACTCCACTATGGCCAAGACCAAAGAGCTGTCAAAGGACACCAGAAACAAAATTGTAGACCTGCACCAGGCTGGGAAGACTGAATCTGCAATAGGTAAGCAGCTTGGTTTGAAGAAATCAACTGTGGGAGCAATTATTAGGAAATGGAAGACATACAAGACCACTGATAATCTCCCTCGATCTGGGGCTCAATGCAAGATCTCACCCCGTGGGGTCAAAATGATCACAAGAACGGTGAGCAAAAATCCCAGAACCACACGGGGGGACCTAGTGAATGACCTGCAGAGAGCTGGGACCAAAGTAACAAAGCCTACCATCAGTAACACACTACGCTGCCAGGGACTCAAATCCTGCAGTGCCAGACGTGTCCCCCTGCTTAAGCCAGTACATGTCCAGGCCCGTCTGAAGTTTGCTAGAGTGCATTTGGATGATCCAGAAGAGGATTGGGAGAATGTCATATAGTCAGATGAAACCAAAATAGAACTTTTTGGTAAAAACTCAACTCGTCGTGTTTGGAGGACAAAGAATGCTGAGTTGCATCCAAAGAACACCATACCTACTGTGAAGCATGGGGGTGGAAACATCATGCTTTGGGGCTGTTTTTCTGCAAAGGGACCAGGACGACTGATCTGTGTATAAGGAAAGAATGAATGGGGCCATGTATCGTGGGATTTTGAGTGAAAACCTCCTTCCATCAGCAAGGGCATTGAAGATGAAACGTGGCTGGGTCTTTCAGCATGACAATGATCCCAAACACACCGCCCGGGCAACGAAGGAGTGGCTTCGTAAGAAGCATTTCAAGGTCCTGGAGTGGCCTAGCCAGTCTCCAGATCTCAACCCCATAGAAAATCTTTGGAGGGAGTTGAAAGTCTGTGTTGCCCAGCGACAGCCCCAAAACATCACTGCTCTAGAGGAGATCTGCATGGAGGAATGGGCCAAAATACCAGCAACAGTGTGTGAAAACTTTGTGAAGACTTACAGAAAATGTTTGTCCTGTGTCATTGCCAACAAAGGGTATATAACAAAGTATTGAGAAACTTTTGTTATTGACCAAATACTTATTTTCCACCATAATTTGCAAATAAATTCATAAAAAATCCTACAATGTGATTTTCTGGATTATTTTCCTCATTTTGTCTGTCATAGTTGACATGTACCTATGATGAAAATTACAGGTCTCTCTCGTCTTTTTAAGTGGGAGAACTTGCACAATTGGTGGCTGACTAAATACTTTTTTTCCCCACTTTAAGCCAATTTGTAGAAAAAAAAATGTTTTCAACTGTGTGTTATTCTCTTTCACATTTGTTTTAAAATCTGTATTAAGAATATTGGTAGTAGTAATAATTTGTCATACAGTGTATAATTTGTCAAAGCTATCAACTGCCTTTTCTCTCATGTCTTTTCTCTCAGGAGTGCGGCATGAGTCCACGTGGAGTGAGCATGGAGAGAGATCCCGTCCAAACTTCTCTCATGCTGCTGGTGTACTGGTAGAAAAATGGACAAGACATAATGGACCGCAAAGGACAGTGGCGGCTCAGGTGAGAGAAATCGGGACATTATCAAGGGCCATCCACTTTGAACATGTGCCATGGGGAGGACAAACTGAAACGCCAGAAGAATGAGTGCCAGGAGGGAGGAGGGTGGTCAACCGTGCCCGTAATTGACTTAGGCTTATCCAAAACTGTTTTTTTGGGGTATCAGGTTGATTGTGGAGGTCTGCACACTGCGAAATGTATAGTACTTTAGACTAGAAATGCATTGAGATACTGATCTGTCATTAACATGCCACTCGCGACAAAAGCTCCAGCTGAAATGTCATTGCCAGAATCCATAAATGAAATTGTGTAATGAAGCATACAGTATGTGTAACTGTATGAAGCGAAGGTCTTAAGCCATGGTTTTACAAGAAGGATTGTACAACCCAGAATGAAGGGTTTGAAACGATGAAGTTTCTGGTTTTATGTGTTGATTTCCCTTTAATAGGAGTATAGAACCTTTTGATAGAAGCTATAATCTAATGCTTACCTTAAAATTATATGATAATTATCACAGATTGAGTGATACGAGGAGGGAATGTGATGGAAAATATTATGTTTGTGCTTGTCTAATAACCAATATCTGTGTATCTGACTGGTTGAACGAATCCTCACTATCAGTATCTGCAATTTGGCAGTACGCCCAGACCCTTGTTTTGAGAACGAAAGATCTCAGTTTCAAGGTCTCAGCTTAGAGAGAAGAAGCCTCGTGAGGTATCGGTCTGTCACATGCATGACCCAGTATTGGTCGGTCACATGAATGAAGCAAACTTTAATGATTAATTAATTATGAATGATGAATAAGCTAAATCATGCAAATATAACTTGTCTGCAGTATATTAGAGAACTAACGGGACTGCCCCGGGTAGAGCTCCTGATCGACATGTGTACTTGGTGCATTGAGTTGTTTGGAACCTCTCCAGCGCGCTGATAATAAAGAATGATTCATTTAAGATTGTCTTCGAGTGTCCCTGTGTAGAATTTCCACTACAAGATGTATCACTTTCCACATTCAATGTCAGTTTCATTGTGGTCTTTTCCCCATATCAGAAGCAAGTGAGGGAGTTCCATAACTTCCATTTGAAATTTCCACTCACGCAGCACTCGAGACCCAAGAACTGAGCATGCGTAAAACCTTTCGCTTGACATGGTTTTCCATAAGCAAAGTCAACATTAGAATGCAGTTTAAACCACCTTCAAGCTAATTTATCTAATGTGCTCTAGAGGACCTTATGTCGGGTTAATGTGCATTGTGTCTTAGAACTGATGGTGCGCATCAGTTCTTGCGCGTTCAAATGTTTTGAGGAAAAAGGGTTGGAAATAGGCGTCTCCATAATGAAAATCTAAATAGCCTACCTACAACTGGTAAAAAGTTGTCATGACGTGCACGCATGCTGCTCGGTCTCTCACTCACGTGACTCAGCTGCCTGCTGCAGTGCTCAGTCTCAACACACACACACACACCCCTCCGGCCCTCCCCACAACTCACTCCTTCACTCACTCAGCAACAGCCTGCTCACTGCCTGATAGTCAGCAGCAGCAGGTCACAGTAAAATATATATTTGTAAGAAAAATGCCATGGTGGCCATGGTGCAATTTAGAAATAGCCCAAAAACCTGCAACAAATATATTTTCACCAGCGACATCGTTTTCAAAGTAGCCCAATTTCCGTGAAAAGCATGGACATGGCAAACCTGCACACCAAGCCCCCCCCCTCCCGCCACTCACAACAACAAAGATGAGAGATCACTTCATCCTGTTTGACAAGTGGTTTCAACTCGCATTTGTATTTGAGGTTTGGTCCAACAGAATCGGTCATATGGACACCGAAACACATTGAGACATTATTTTACAGTAATAGAGGAGAAGTTAACCTTTCTAACGATGCCCTTTTTATTTCTCAACTCCTCAAATTGCACTACTAAAACGGAAGTATCAATGAACATTGATTCTGGAAAATGTATTATCAGTTTGTCATGGGCGGTATTGCGGTATCACGTACCGCTAGCAGCATTTTAGCCAAAGATTGTTATACTAGCTGCCTAGTTTGTGTTTTATAAATGTGCAATAAGCATAAAACACAATTATATAAGGAATTATCAACTTCTTCTCATTCTGAGAAATAAGGTAGGCCACTTGATTTCAACATCATAAAGTGGACAGGCTAGAATGCTGTTCAAACAGTTGGAGACAGACAGAAGGGTGTGTTCATAACAATTCAACTGTTCTACCTTGTCAGCTAGCAAATAGATCCAAGTTAGCTAAACCTGAAATATAAGCACGTGGGCTCACTAGCATGTGGGCTTGTGCTTGATAGATTGTTTATGAGACCTGTGTTAATTTTCTATAATGCCTGCTTCAAGAAGTTAGTCATTATTAGTGAATGTGCATTATGCATGGTTCTGGTTAAATTTGTAACAAAAAGGGCATTTTCATAGACAGACTTGAAAGCCATCTCAGTGATTATTGCAAAAAAAATAGAAAAAATAGATTTTTACGCCATGTCGCCCAGCCCTACATTATGGCCAATTACTACTGGGTCGATATGCAAGACCTTGCAAACCACACATAATTACAGGTTGGTCCAAAACCTGCCAAAACCACAGAGAAGCATCTGGATCCCTTGATGACTGTGCTGTTCATCTTTGTACAGTATAAGAGGGGAGCCACTACCGCAGCAGCCATTATTGTGCGATCAGTAAAGTCAATCATCACAACATAAAAGGGAAGCAAAGAAACTCCCAAAATTATCTGGGACACATTACAGCATGCGGTGCCATGTAAGCTTTCTATTGTTCATTACAATCGATCGTCTCAGGAAAAGTGACCCATCTACGATAAACGAGACGAGTAAGGTGTTCATCATGCCCAGTGGAACATGATGTGGGCAAACCCTACACCTGGCAATGTGGTAAAAAGTGCACATGGGAATGAAGGACGGTCCGAGACCAATGATTGACACTTTGAGACTCTGCGTGAGACTGACCTCAAGCATTTAAACGTCTGTTTGATTTGCGGTCGGCCGCGTGGCGAGCATTCCTTCCTTCCATAGCGGGTAGTGCCCACCAGGTGATGATCTGCATACCTTCTGTTCATGCAGCATAACTGGTTGTCAGTTTCCATATAAAACTGTATTTTCCCATGGTTCCCATGGTCCCCATAACCATCAACACTCAAAATAATAAGAATAACATATTGCCAAATAAATTCTCATATTCTCATTTTAGATACCTATACTTACTGTAGTTTGAACAAATCAGACATATATTGACCTTGGGGTTAAACAGGTAACACGCTATTAAGATTTTTTAAACAAATGACTTTGTCACCTGAAAGAAGTGTGACCATCTGTTCAGGCTAGGCAGTCGGTAAATAATTTTAAAATGTTTACATAAAACATTAAAGGTTTAATTGTCACATCATGTTATGCGAACCCTTTGTAAAGCATTAGGCAACTGCAGAGAAACAGCCACAGAAACAGCTGTGTGTGTTTCTGTGTATAACCCTGCTTGGCTTGTTCATATCCGGCTGAGGAGGACGCTCTTCTCGCATCGCTATGTCTGCATGGCCCATTTATTATTCATGCACTGGAGTGACTGTGCCAAGCAAGGTGAAAATACACACAATCACAATAACATGAGCCAAACATGGACCTCAGGGGAGGGCAGGGGTGGATGCCGGCACAGTGTCTTACCGATTGCCGTCTCCGGCATGGCGAACAGAGTCTTCTCAGTGGCCACCCGGAACCTCCCGTGGACTGAGAGGCCCACACCCTGAGAAGGGGAGAGAGGGGGAGAAAGGGTTAGTGTGAGAAAGATAGGGGAAGATAATGAGGGGGAAATTATTAATGAGGGAATAGGGACAGTGAGAGATAGGCAAAAAAGAGAGAGATAAAAGATGAGATAGAAAGAAGATGAGAAAGAGAGGGGCATGCAAAGATACATCGCTGGATATGAGTGATGTGATTGACGGAAAGGTATGCTACAAATTGGAAATGCAGACTGAGGCAGAGGCCATGTTAAGACCTTTGTGTGTGTGTGTGTGTGTGTGTGTGTTTGTTTAACGAGCCACACAGGGTATTAGGGAGAAGGGTGAAGGTTAACGAGGAGGAATGGCTGAGCATCCCTTCGCTGCCATAGCAGCACACCAAACGGTGTGTCCAGGACAAGGCGAGGACTGCATCGTTGCCATGGAAACAGCCTCTCTCTCTCTCTCTCTCTCTCTCTCTCTCTCTCTCTCTCTCTCTCTCTCTCTCTCTCTCTCTCTCTCTCTCTCTCTCTCTCTCTCTCACTCACACACACACACACAACACACTGCAAAAAACATTAAAACTCAAGTACACCCAAAGTCAAGCACCAATGGCAGGGCGGCATAGTACAAGGGAGAATCTGATATGATCAGGCTAGACATTGTAGACAAGGCATTCCACACACTAACATTATCACACCCTGTCCTGATCTGCAGCGGCCATGTCCCTTCAAGGAGCCTCATGGCACAGTGGAAGCAGAATATTAGCGTTTGACTGCTGAAAAAAAACACTAGGCCTGACAAAAGGCCTGACATATTAAAATGCTCTATAGACTTATCAAGCAAACCCGGTTACTACTTTTGATTGAAGATGGCCCTAAAGATGTAAACCCGTCTGATTGAAAATGTTTGCAAAGTGCCTTTTCCATATGGTAAGACACTGCCGTCAACACAAGCTCACGTCAATCCAAGATGGCGTAGCAATGCGGTCGTCTATTCTGTAGTGTGCTCATGTAAATATTATTATTATTTTTAAAAAATGTATATATTTCTCAATCTCACTTTTCATCCTTCAACTAAATATACTTTCCTGCAACCCGCCTCACCCAATGTGGAATGGATTCTATTATTTCTTATTCCTTTTTATCAAGAACCTCCGTCTGAAACTAGCCAGCTAGCCAGCTACTTGCTATTAGCCACCGTTAGCGGTTTTCACCATTGTCCGTGGCCTGCACTACCTACCAGCCAGCTCTAGCCTGGACAATTATCGGCCAGTCTGCACAGCGCGCTATCGACAAAGAATATATCGGATTTTCTGCCTGAATCACTGGACCTTTAACACCGGATCATTGCAACTAGCTAGCTGCAACCGAATGGATGTTGTTGTTGGCTAATCACCACTGCCCCGAAACAAGCACCAGTTAACCTTGAGCTAGCCTCGAGCCAGGCCCATCTCCCGGCTATCTACCTCTCTGTCAACCGGACGAGACCTCCTATTGTCAACACGGAGCCCCGCCGATCCATCACGACTGGTCTGCTGACGTAATCGTCTGATGTGGTTTCAACAGGCTTCCCATTGCGATGACCACGAAGATCCATCTGCTAGCCCCGGCCCGCTAGCACACGCAATCAACAGCCGTGCCTCCTGCTAGCCTCTGCAATAGCAGCCATCGAACTGCTCCCGGACTCTCCTTTTGCTGTTCAATTGACCTTATGATCACTCAGCTACACAGCTGATGCCTGCTGGACTGTTCCTTTACATGGTACCCCATCCTGTTTATCTGTCCTGTTTATCTGTTTAGCCTCAGCCCAAACTTTCGTCAACATTACCAGTTGTTGTTGTCTTAGCTCTCTCGAATAACACCTGGGATTGCTTTATGCCTCTCTCCCATGTCAATATGCCTTGCCTATTGCTGTTTTGGTTAGTTCTTATTATACAATTTCACTGTAGAGCCCCCAGTCCCGCTCAACCTGCCTCAGATAGCTCCTTTGTCCCACCCCCATACACGCGGAGACCGGTTCAATCAGTGACTCCAGTGATGCTATCTCTTTCATCGTTAGCCAACGCTTAGGTTTACCTCCACTGTACTCATATCCTTCCATATCCTTGTCTGTACATAATGCCCTGAATCTATTCTACAACGCCCGGAAATCTGCCCCTTTTATCTCTGTACCCAATGCAGTAGAAGACCAGTTCTTAAAGCCTTTAGCCGTATCCTTATTCTACTCCTTCTCTGTTCCTCTGGTGATGTAGAGGTTAACCCAGGCCCTGTAGCCCCCAGTATCACTCCTACTCCCCAGGCGCTATCATTTGTTGACTTCTGTAACCGTAAAAGCCTTGGTTTCTTGTATGTTAACATCAGAAGCCTCCTCCCTAAGTTTGAGTTATTCACTGCGTTAGCACACTCCGCCAACCCTGATGTTCTAGCAGTGTCTGAATCCTGCCTTAGGAAGGCCACCAAAAACTCTGAAATGTCCATCCCCAACTACAAAATGTTCCATCTAGATAGAACTGCCAAAGGGGGCAGAGTTGCAATCTACTGAAAAGATAGCCTGCAGAGCTCTATCATACTATCCAGGTCTGTGCCCAAACAGTTTGAGCTTCTACTTCTAAAAATCCTCTTTTCCAGAAATAAGTCTCTCACTGTTGCCGCTTGCTACAGACACCCCTCAGCCCCCAGCTGTGCCCTGGACACCATATGTGAATTGATTGCCCCCCATCTATCCTCAGAGTTCGTACTGCTTGGTGACCTAAACTGTGATATGCTTAACACCCCGGCCATCCTACAATCTAAACTAGATGCCCTCAATCTCACACAAATTATCAAGGAACCTACCAGGTACAACCCTAAATCCGTAAACATGGGCAGCCTCATAGATATCATTCTGACTAATTTACCCTCTAAATACACCTCCACTGTCTTCAACCAGGATCTCAGCGATCACTGCCTCATTGCCTGCGTCCGTAATGGGTCCGCGGTCAAACGACCACCCCTCATCACTGTCAAACGCTCCCTAAAACACTTCAGCGAGCAGGCCTTTCTAATTGACCTGGCCCGGGTATCCTGGATGGATATTGACCTCATTCCGTCAGTAGAGGATGCCTGGTTGTTCTTTAAAAGTGCTTTCCTCTCCATCTTAAATAAGCATGCCCCATTCAAAAAATTCAGAACTAAGAACAGATATAGCCCCTGGTTCACCCCAGACTTGACTGCCCTTGACCAGCACAAAAACATCCTGTGGCGTACTGCATTAGCATTGAACAGCCCCCGCGATATGCAACTTTTCAGGGAAGTCAGGAACCAATATACACAATCAGTTAGGAAAGCAAAGGCTAGCTTTTTCAAACAGAAATGTGCATCCTGTAGCACTAACTCCAAAAAGTTTTGGGACACTGTAAAGTCCATGGAGAATAAGAGCACCTCATCCCAGCTGCCCACTGCACTGAGGCTAGGAAACACTGTCACCACCGATAAATCTATGATAATTGAGAATTTCAATAAGCATTTTGCTACGGCTGGCCATGCTTTCCACCTGGCAACCCCTACCCCGGCCACCAGCTCTGCACCCTCCGCTGCAACTTGACCATGCCCCCCCTGCTTCTCCTTCACCCAAATTCAGATAGCTGATGTTCTGAAAGAGCTGCAAAATCTGGACCCCTACAAATCAGCTGGGCTAGACAATCTGGAACCTTTCTTTCTAAAATTAGCAGCCGAATGTGCAGCAACCCCTTTTACTAGCCTGTTCAACCTCTCTTTCGTATCATCTGAGATCCCCAGAGATTGGAAAGCTGCCGCGGTCATCCCCCTCTTCAAAGGGGGTGACACTCTAGATCCAAACTGTTACAGACCTATATGCATCCTGCCCGTCCTTTCGAAAGTATTTGAAAGCCAAGTTAACAAACAGATCACCGACCATTTTGAATCCCACCGTACCTTCTCCGCTATGCAATCTGGTTTCCGAGCTGGTCATGGGTGCACCTCAGCCATGCTCAAGGTCCTAAACGATATTATAACCGCAATCGATAAAAGACAGTACTGTGCAGCCGTCTTCATCGACCTGGCCAAGGCTTTCGACTCTGTCAATCACTGCATTCTTATTGGCAGACAAAATAGCCTTGGTTTCTCAAATCACATCCTCGACTGATTCACCAACTACTTCTCAGATAGAGTTCAATGTGTCAAATCGGAGGGCCTGTTGTCTGGACCTCTGGCAGTCTCTATGGGGGTGCCACAGGGTTCAAACCTCAGGCCGACTCTATTCTCTGTGTATATCAATGATGTCGCTCTTGCTGCTGGTGTCACGGTTCAGACAGACGACCAGAGGACCACAATTGCGTCACACCAGAAAGTTTATTAAACTTAAGGGAAAAGGGAAGTAGGGAGTGAATGAAGGCTCCAGGGGTAACAGGGATCCCGTCCAATGTGCTGGGTCTGTGCCCCCCCCAGTGGCAGCGATGCGTCCTATGAAGCCGGTGGTGGGTGGTCCAGAAGTCCTGGGGGGGGGAGACACAGACACAACAGGGCGGAATGAAACCAGGCAGCAGTACAGTTCAAGGGAAATCCAAAATACGTAGTAGCAAGGCAGAAGGCTGGTCAGAGTTACCGGGATTGAAGAGTAGTCAGGAGTCGTAATGGCAGAAGCAGGTCTGGATCTCCTGAGGCAGAAGAGTATCCAAAAAACAGGCAGGTCCGGGGTCACAAAACCAGGGTGAGCCAGAAGCGCGAGCAAACAGGTTCCGGGTGTGAGCTTTGCAGACGATCTGACACCGGAGAGCTGAAAGACAGGGCCTTAAATACTGGGAGAGGTAGTGGGTAATGCAGCGCAGCTGGCAGAGTAATTAGAGCAGAGCAGAGCAGGGACAGGTGGAGCTAGTTAGGCTGAGTAGAGAGAGTGGTGAGCAGAGTGGAAGAAAATTAAGGTGGTAACCCGGTGGAGTGAGAGGCCCATGACAGAACCCCCCCCCCAAGGGACGGCCCCAGAAGTCCCAAGAGCAACACCACGCCGGGCGGGAGGAGGGGAGCCGGAGGAGGGCTAGAACTCCTCCGAACGGTCCGAGTGAACGTCCTCATCCTCGGAGGAAGCCGGAGGGCCGTGGTCGGGAGATGGGACAGGTCCCGAGACAGGATCAGGCACAGGACAGGAAGCCGAGCGGGCAGGACGGTTAGGGACCCCTCTGGGGCGGCCCCTACGGATTGCAGGTTGATCAGGATGCCGTTGGTGGAAAGCGGTGATGAGAGTCCTATCCACAATCCGACTAGCTGGCACCCAGGTCCTTTCCTCAGGTCCATAGCCCTCCCAGTCAATGAGGTACTGGAGACCCCTACCCCTCCGTCTGGACCGAAGCAGGCGGCGGACGGTGTAAACCAGACCACCATCGACGAGCCGTGGAGGAGGAGGACCAGGCGCAGCAGGGACCAGCGGACTCTCATGGATGGGCTTAATCTTAGACACATGGAAGGTGGGGTGCACCCTCAGGGAATTAGGCAGTTGGAGCCGGACAGCAGTTGGGCTAATCACTCTTATGATAGGGAATGGGCCAATGAACCGAGGTGCCAGCTTCTGCGACTCCACCCTGAGTGGCAGGTTCTTCGATGACAACCACACCCTTTGACCAACATGGTAGGTGGGAGCAGGAATTCTCCGACGGTTGGCCCCGGTAGTGTAGCTGGCAACGGATCTGAGGAGTGTGGCTCGGGCTTGTGACCAGGTGCGGCGACATCGACGGGCAAAAGCAAGTGCAGATGGGCAAGTAACCTCCTCTTCCTGGCTGGCAAATAGAGGAGGCTGGTATCCATAAACACATTGGAAAGGGGACATACCGATGGCAGAGCAGGTCAGAGAATTGTGTGCGTACTCCACCCATGTCAATTGCTGCGACCAGGAGTGGGGGTTGCGTGAAGTCATGCATCGCAGTGCCTTCTCGAGCTCCTGATTATCCCGCTCTGACTGCCCATTGGATTGGGGATGGAATCCGGAAGTCAGACTGACTGTGGCTCCCAGCAGGTGACAGAACTCCTTCCAAAAAGCGGAGGAGAATTGTGGACCACGGTCAGAAACTACATCCTTTGGCAGTCCGTGGATCCGGAAGACGTGTTCCAGGACCACCTGGGCGGTCTCCTTGGCGGTTGGGAGCTTGGGGAGGGGAATGAAGTGTGCCATCTTGCTGAAACGGTCAACGATGGTGAGAATGACGGTCATGCCACTTGAAGGGGGCAGCCCCGTGACAAAGTCAAGGGCGATGTGAGACCAGGGACGTCTGGGCACAGGCAGGGGCTGCAGCAATCCGGCTGGGGGCTGGCAGGACGACTTGTGTTGGTTGCAGATGGGGCAGGCTTGGACGAATTCCCGTACATCCTTCCTCAGAGAGGGCCACCAGAACCTCTGGGCGAGCAGGTTGTAAGTGCGGGTGGAGCCAGGGTGACAAGCTAGGCGGGAGTCATGTCCCCACTGAACGACCTGGGACCTCAGGTCTTCGGGGACAAAAAGGCGGTCAGCTGGGCAAGTGCTGGGACCTGGCTGGTTACGGAGAGCCTCCAGCACCTGTTCCTCAACAGCCCAGGTCAGAGCTGCAACGATGCAGGGACTTGGCAGAATCGACACAGGGTCCTTGGAGGGGGTGTCATCCTTCTGGAATTGACGGGAGAGGGCGTCTGGCTTGGTGTTGCGTGATCCAGGCCGGTATGACAGAGTGAAATTAAACCTGGTGAAGAACAGGGCCCAGCGGGACTGCCTGGAGTTCAACCGTTTGGCCGTGCGGATGTACTCCAAGTTCTTATGATCGGTCCAAACGAGAAATGGAATGGTGGACCCCTCCAGCCAGTGACGCCACTCCTCCAAGGCAAGCTTCACAGCCAGCAGCTCACGGTTCCCTATGTCGTAATTGCACTCAGAGGGGGACAACCGACGTGAGAAAAAGGCACAGGGATGGAGCTTCCTATCCTCCGCAGCCCACTGAGAAATCACAGCACCAACTCCCACATCCGAGGCGTCCACCTCCACAATGAATTGCCGGTCCACATCAGGCATCTGGAGGATGGGAGCGGAGGTGAACCTCACCTTGAGGGTACTGAAGGCTTTGTCGGCTGCTGGGGTCCAGGTGAAGGGTTGCTTGGTGCTGGTTAGAGCAGTGAGAGGGGCAGCAACGGTACTGTAGTTCCGGATAAACTTCCTATAGAAGTTAGCAAACCCCAGAAACTGTTGCAGCTTCTTTCTGTTCTCCGGAACTGGCCATGAAGTGACTGCTGATACTTTGGCAGGATCCATTTGGATACTTCCCTCTGCCACTATGTACCCCAGGAAGGCCACTGTCTTGACGTGAAACTCACATTTCTCTGCCTTGGCGTAGAGGGAATTCTCCAGAAGACGATGAAGGACTTGCTGGACATGGCGGGTGTGTTCAGACAGGTTTCTGGAGTAGATTAAGATGTCATCCAGGTAAACGAAGACAAACTTGTTTAACATGTCCCGCAGTACATCATTCACTAGAGCCTGGAACACAGCAGGAGCATTGGTGAGGCCAAAAGGCATAACCAGATACTCGTAGTGGCCTGTTGGTGTATTGAATGCGGTTTTCCATTCATCTCCCTCCCGGATCCGCACTAGGTGGTAAGCGTTTCTGAGATCCAACTTGGTAAAAACAGTGGCTCCCTGGAGCAACTCAAAAGCAGAGGTGAGCAGAGGCAGAGGGTAACGGTTTTTCACTGTGATGTCGTTGAGTCCCCTGTAGTCGATGCAGGGGCGAAGAGATCCGTCCTTCTTCCCCACAAAGAAGAAGCCAGCACCAGCAGGAGATGAAGATGAACGGATTAATCCTGCGGACAGAGAGCCATTGATGTAGTCCTCCATGGACTTTCTTTCAGGAGCAGACAACGAATAAAGACGACCCTTTGGAGGAGCTGTTCCAGGGAGGAGGTCGATGGCACAGTCGTACGGTCGGTGAGGGGGCAGAGATGTGGCTCTTGCTTTGTTAAACACCTCTCTGAGACCATGGTAGCATTCTGGGACATTGGAGAGGTCAGGAGCGGAGTTAGTAGGTACTGGCCGAGGGGGTAGTGCGGCAGCAAGCAGGCAGGTTCGGTGGCAGTCCTCTCCCCACTCCCTAATCACCCCGGTCACCCAGTCGAGCTGAGGGTTGTGCCGGCGGAGCCATGGGTAACCCAGGATGAGGGGTTGGCCTGGAGAGGGGAGCAGGTGAAACTGGATAGTTTCTTGATGGTTTCCGGACAGACCCATCGAGACCGGGGCCGTGACATGAGTGACCGATCCGAGTAAGTGTCCGTCCAGTGCCCGGGCAGGAATAGGAGGTGTCAAACGGAGGTTCTCCAGTCCCAGTTGGCGTGCCAGCTTGATGTCCATTATGTTGGCTTCGGCGCCAGAATCCACCAGAGCAGCCAGGGTGTGAGTTGAGTCAGAGAGGCGGAGGTGAACTTGCAGCAGGGGTTTGCGGTCGGAGGACTGGATGGTCATTGAACTCAACCGGACTCCCCCTATGCCCGGTGAGCTTCGGCCCTTTAAAGGGCAGGTTACCACACGATGTCCATCACCTCCACAATAGAGGCAGAGGTTTGAGGTGAAGCGGCGCTGGCGCTCTGCAGGAGTGAGAGAGGCTCGCCCAATCTCCATAGGCTCAGACTGATCAAGCTGACCTGGGTGAGTGGCCGTAGATGACAGGAGCCCAGTCGGATCTCTCCGAATGCCGGTAGTAGGTGGACCTTGGCGCCCCCTCTCACGACGACGGGTCTGTATCCTTCTGTCGATCCTGACAGTCAGTGCGATGGCTTCATCAAGAGTGGAAGGCAGTTCATGGGAGACCAACTCGTCCTTGATATAGTCAGCCAAACTATGGAAGAACGCGTCCACCAACGATGGTGTGTTCCAAGAACTTCGTCTAGCCAGGGTTCGGAAGTCGATGGAATGGTCTGCGACTGTACGTCTGCCTTGTCGAATACTGAACAGTTCACGAGACGCCTCTGCGGTGGGTGAATCCAGGTCAAACACCTTCAGCATCTCCTCAGCAAACAGGTCGAAGGTTGCACATGCGGGGGTTTGACGTTCGAACTCTGCTGTTCCCCAGAGTCGAGCTCGGCCCGTCAGGTGAGTGATGGCATACCCAACTTTAGCCCCCTCCGTGGTGAAGGTCCTTGGCTGCAAGGAGAACTGAAGTCGGCAGCTAGTCAGGAATGGCCGGACCTGGGTTGAATCGCCGTTGAACCGCTCGGGGTTTCCAATCTTGGGTTCCGGAGCAGCGGCTGCAATGACCGGGGCAGGTAACTCGGGGGCAGGGCTGGTGGGCAGACTGGCTGGGGTAAGGTTGGTGAGGAGTTGAATGATCATGGCGAGTTGTTGTTGCTGCTGCTGGAACTGCTGCTCATGCTCATCGGTTTCCATGTCGGGGAAAGTGTGCGCTGAGTCCATAATGGTCAGATCGTACTGTCACGGTTCAGACAGACGACCAGAGGACCACAATTGCGTCACACCAGAAAGTTTATTAAACTTAAGGGAAAAGGGAAGTAGGGAGTGAATGAAGGCTCCAGGGGTAACAGGGATCCCGTCCAATGTGCTGGGTCTGTGCCCCCCCCAGTGGCAGCGATGCGTCCTATGAAGCCGGTGGTGGGTGGTCCAGAAGTCCTGGGGGGGGGAGACACAGACACAACAGGGCGGAATGAAACCAGGCAGCAGTACAGTTCAAGGGAAATCCAAAATACGTAGTAGCAAGGCAGAAGGCTGGTCAGAGTTACCGGGATTGAAGAGTAGTCAGGAGTCGTAATGGCAGAAGCAGGTCTGGATCTCCTGAGGCAGAAGAGTATCCAAAAAACAGGCAGGTCCGGGGTCACAAAACCAGGGTGAGCCAGAAGCGCGAGCAAACAGGTTCCGGGTGTGAGCTTTGCAGACGATCTGACACCGGAGAGCTGAAAGACAGGGCCTTAAATACTGGGAGAGGTAGTGGGTAATGCAGCGCAGCTGGCAGAGTAATTAGAGCAGAGCAGAGCAGGGACAGGTGGAGCTAGTTAGGCTGAGTAGAGAGAGTGGTGAGCAGAGTGGAAGAAAATTAAGGTGGTAACCCGGTGGAGTGAGAGGCCCATGACAGCTGGTGACTCTCAGATCCACCTCTACGCAGACGACACCATTTTGTATACATCTGGCCCTTCATTGGACACTTTGTTAATAAACCTCCAAACGAGCTTCAATGCCATACAACACTCCTTCCGTAGCCTCCAACTGCTCTTAAACGCTAGTAAAACTAAATGCATGCTCTTCAATCGAACGCTGCTTGCACCCGCCCGCCCGACTAGAATCACTACTCTCGGCGGGTCTGACTTAGAATATGTGGACAACTACAAATACCTAGGTGTCTTGTTAGACCGTAAACTCTCCTTCCAGACTCACATTAAGCATCTCCAATCCAAAGTTAAATCTAGAATCGGCTTCCTATTTCGCAACAAAGCCTCCTTCACTCATGCTGCCAAACATGCCCTCGTAAAACTGACTTTCCTACCGATCCTTGACTTTGGCGATGTCATTTACAAAATAGCCTCCAACACTCTACTCAGCAAATTGGATGTAGTCTATCACAGTGCCATCCGTTTTGTCACCGAAGCCCCATTTACTACCCACCATTGTGACCTGTACGCTCTCGTTGGCTGGCCCTCACTACATATTTGTCGTCAAACCCACTGGCTCCAGGTCATCTATAAATCTCTGCTAGGCAAATCCCCGCCTTATCTTAGCTCATTGGTCAACATAGCAACACCCACCCGTAGTATGCAGGTATATCTCACTGGTCATCCTCAAAGCCAACACCTCCTTTGGCCGCCATTCCTTCCAGTTCTCTGCTGCTAATAACTGGAAGGAACTGCAAAAATCTCTGAAGCTGGAGACTCTTACCTCCCTCACTAACTTTAAGCATCAGCTGTCAGAGCAGCTTACCGATCACTGCACCTGTACACAGCCCATCTGTAATTAGCCCAGCCAACTACCTCATCCCCGTATTGTTATTTATTTTGCTCATTTGCACCCCAGTATCTCTATTTGCACATCATTTTCTGCACATCTATCACTCCAGTGTTAATACTAAATTGTAATTATTTTGCACTATGGCCTATTTATTGCCTTACCTCCATAACATACTGAATTTGCACACACAGTATATAGATTTTCTATTGTGTTATTGACTGTATGTTTTGTTTATCCCATGTATAACTCTGTGTTGTTGTTGTTTTTTATCGCACTGCTTTGATTTATCTTGGCCAGGTCGTAGTTGTAGATGAGAACTTGTTCTCAACTGGCCTACCTTGTTAAACAAAGGTGAAATAAAAAATTTAATTTTGTTATTTTTTATAGAAGTTTCCCCTCAGTAAGAGATCAGTGTAAAATAGCAGCACCTTGTTAACAACACATGTGCAGCTAGCTCTCTTAATCTTTACATGATGTGGATAGCCTTATCAAATCATTAGTTGTGCTCTTTGGCGAGAAAGGTGATTTATACGTCGGTGTGCACACAGCACAGCAGCATCTGCTCTGATGTCTGTGAAGGAGCATGTAGTGTCTGGTCTGCAGTACCACCGTGACTACAAACAGACAGGCAGTTGGCAGTAACAACAATAAACATGATGCCAAAACAAACCAAAGACGACCCCAACCACCCCGGGTTCACCTGGGGGTTGTGTGACAAACAGCCATGCAGACTAAACATCAACAGAATGCTGTGTTGACTGGAAGATATGTAGCACTGATGTGACTTAATGAGAGCCCCTCATTGACACGCATTACCTGCAACAGACAACTACCCTAGAGCTGAGGCGCGGGGTGTGAAAGCCAACATCAACTCTGCCTGGGGGTGCTTCAGGTAGAAGGGGGGCGGCTGCCCATTCATTTTTTAAAGGAAATTAGGACATGCTGTACAGGATACCTTTCCAGGGAAATAAAGGAATAGAATAACAATGTTTTTGAGGAAATGAAGAGAGGAGGGGATCTTGGTAAGGAAAACAGAGCTATAACTAGTTGATTAAACTGCCCTGGACAGGTCACCTCAGATAAGGGTCATTGGTGCCCGGCGGATGGAAATGGTGACTGTGTCCATTGCCGTAGGTGTGTAGGGCTGTCAGCGGTGTTGTGTCATGGTTGTGTGTCAATACCTCCGCTCCTCCCAATACATTCCAATCCGCATCCTTGCAGCAAGTCAAATCAATCAGACAAGGTCTGAGTCGTCAAGTGATTCCTGTCGAACTGATGGTTGATTTATATACAAAAATGTGCTTGTAGTTAGGGACTTCAACATATTTGACCCATCTAACTTGCATGAAACTGTATGAATCTATATTTCATTAAGTTCTGACAACATTTTGATTGAATCTGAAGGGTAAGAATTGTTTGTTAATTGTTCTGTGTGTAAATGGCCGTCAAAGGACATTCTGTTCTTGTTCGGTTCTGTGAGACATTCCTATCAGATCAGGACACCAGAGATATAGAGAAGCCATTAAACATCTCAAATGGATGGAATATGAGTTGTCTATCTAGCTGGCACTAAGCAGCCTTTCTCCAAAGTGGAAAATACCACCCATTCACATGACTGTGCAGGCTCTGGAGACTGGAGTGGAAAAGCAGATTCCCCGCACATAGGTTTACGGAGAATCATTATCAGAATGGAATCTGAGGCTGTTAATCTCTTGCCTTTTTATAGCGATGGGAACTGCTGGTCGGAATAAAGGAGCATGAAAGGGTAGCGCTTAATTTAGCATTTCATAAGATGAAATCATACCCATAAAAGTAGTGGAACAATACGATCTACGGGTACCACCGACCACCAAATAACAACTAGTCAAATATACAGTATAGCCCAGGTCTAGCACATTTCATGCTTAAAATTATCCAGCTTCATCGGGGGTCTCTGGGGTATTCTCAATTATATCAGTGGAGGCTCCTCAGAACAGGAAGGGGAGAACCATCCTCAGTGAATTAAAAAAACAAATAATTGGGGGGAACATTTAAAAAGTTTAATTTTTTAGATAAAACTATACTAAATATATTCACGTCACCAAATAATTGATTAAAACACACTGTTTTTCAATGAAGGTCTGCAGTAGCCTCAACAGCACTCTGTAGGATAGCACCATGGTGTAGCCAGAGGACAGCTAGTTTCCGTCCTCCTCTGGGTACATTGACCTCAATACAAAACCTAGGAGCCTCACGGTTCTTACCCCTTTCCATAGACTTACACAGTAATTATGACAACTTCCGGAGGATGTCCTCCAACCTATCAGAGCTCTTGAAGCATGAACTAACATGTTGTCCACTGTGGTGTCGAGACAACGATGCTGATATGCTGTGTAGACAAGAAATCCGCTGACACTGTCCTTGATTATAATGGTTTATTACCGTATTTTCCGCACTATAAGGCACACTTAAAAGCCTTTAATTTTCTCAAAAAACGACAGTGCGCCTTATAATCCGGAGCACCTTATATATGGATCAATTGGTTGATCCATACTGGTTGTACACGGCGCTCAAGGCGCTCTGTCAAAATGTTTCAGTATGAAAAACCAATAAAAACTATTTAATAATAATGAAATGTTTCAGTACGACTGGTAAACTACAAAGCCGCACCACTTGCAGCATTACGGCTACCGTAGTCAGTACACACCGGTACTGTGCTTACTCACAGTCCCACACCACTTGTGTGTGTATAAAGACCCCAAAATGGCACCTTTCAAGAGACACGCTTACGACGCAGAGTTCAAGCTCAAGGCTGTCGGTCATGCAATAGAATATGGGAATAGAGCAGCAGCGAGAGAATTCAACATTAATGAATCAATGGTACGGAAGTGGAGGAAGCAAGAAGATGACCTGCGCCAAGTAAAGAAGACTAAACAGAGTTTCAGAGGGAACAAAGCGAGATGGCCACAGTTAGAGGACAAACTCGAACAGTGGGTTGTTGAACAGAGAGCAGCAAGTAGAAGCGTCTCTACAGTCACTATTCGAATGAAGGCAACAGCGCTAGCACGGGACATGACAATCGATGAATTTCGAGACGGTCCTTCTTGGTGCTTTCGTTTTATGAAAATACGTAATCTCTCCATCGGCACACGAACTACCGTCTCGCAGCAACTGCCAAAAGATTACCAAGAAAAGCTGGTCACTTTCCCGTGAACCGCACTGTGGAGAAAACGGGGACCAGTACGGTGTCTGTACGCACCACAGGGAATGAGAAGTCATCCTTCACTGTAGTTCTCGCCTGCCAGGCTAATGGCCATAAACTTCCACCCATGATTATCTTCAAGAGGAAGACCTTGCCAAAAGAAAACTTTCCAGCCGGCGTCGTCATCAAAGCTAGCCCGAAGGGATGGATGGATGAGGAAAAGATGAGTGAGTGGCTGAGAGAAATTTACGTCAAGAGACCGGGTGGCTTTTTCCACACAGCTCCGTCCCTATTGATCTACGACTCAATGCGCGCCCATATCACCGATGCTGTCAAAAAACAAGTGAAGCAAACTAATTCGGAGCTTGCCGTCATTCCGGGTGGATTAACTAAAGAACTCCAGCCGCTAGATATTGGTGTCAACAGGGCGTTCAAAGCTAGACTGCGAGCTGCGTGGGAGCAGTGGATGACAGAAGGCGAACACACATTCACCAAGACGGGGAGACAGCGCCGGGCAACTTACGCCACTATCTGGATCGTGGATGCCTGGGCTGATATATCGGTCTCAACTGTGGTCAAAGCTTTCACGAAGGCAGGAATAATCTCTGAACTGCCAGGCAACAGCAGCGACACTGACTCGGATAATGACGAGAGGGAGCCGGGCAGGTTGGATGCCGTAGTCGCCCAACTGTTCAATTCGGACACTGAAGAAGAAGAATTCGAGGGGTTCGTGGATGGGGAATGAACTGAAAAAGTGAGCTTTACGTGTTATATGTAACTGAACAATGTTGAGTTATGCACTAACGTTTGATTTAGTGGTATCAGACTGTTTCTTTTACTACGTGTTTACTGAATCAGGGAAAGGTTCCCCTCCACGTTTGGGAGAAGAGTGAGCAAGGCTGGGAGATATTGTTAATATGCACATTAACATTTGAACAACGTTACCATTGGAGTGAACGGAGTTGTCAGAACGCTTAATAAAGTTTGACTTTATCTGACTGTTTTGTTGACATTCCTTTTAGCACAGCTCCATCTAGTGGATGCATAACGCAACCCCAGTCAAACGTTTGACTACAGTATCTTCTATTCTATGCGCTTTATAATCCGGTGCGCCCTATATATGAAAACAGTTCTAAAATAGGCCATTCATTGAAGGTGCGCCTTATAATCCGGTGCGCCTTATAGTGCGGAAAATACGGTACATCAAAGATTACAGTATCAATTTACAGACTCCTGCAGAAGTCCGGAGAACAACTGACCCAATCTCTAATATGTTATTCTCTCCGTCCTTTGTTCAAAAACATGGTATTTATATCCTATGTAACATAATATGGGTGGTTTTAATAGACCAATCCCTGGCCTCTAAATAGCAGACTCTCCTCTATTTTAGGGGGCCCCTATAGTAATGTTTTCCAGATGTTTCCGCAAGCAGAGCCAAGTTCTGGAATGTTTAGATACTACACCACCCAATCAAAGGATCAGAGAATGAATCAGGTACTGAAAGCATAAGCTACAGCTAGCTTGCACAGCAGTGCATAAAACGTGTTAAGTAGTTGACTCATATAGAGAGAAAGAAAATAGTTAAACAGTTTTAAACAAATTCATTTATTTTAAAATGAATGAGAAGCAAGAGAGAGCGAGAGAGAGAGCTAGCTATATTTAGTTGTATTTTTTTCACTTTCACTTAGCTAGCGAATGCAGTTTAGCTAGTTTAGCCTACACAAACACCAGGTTCAAACAGAGAGTGATGCTATGTTAGCTAGCTGGCTATGGCTATCCAACACTGGAACTCTTCCAAGTCAAGGTAAGCTTTTGGTTTTATTAATTTATTGCCACCGGGGCCCACCGGTGTAATTGCTAAACTGCTGGCTGACTGTACACTGTACTGCATGATTGTAGCAGGTTTACTAGCGCGTTAGCTCTAGTAGCTATGTTGAATATGACATTACCTAATATGGTGACAACGATGTAGGCTGGATGTAGCGGTTATGATATGAAGGCTTGGCAAGGTTTTTTCGCCTGGTCACAGATAGGGATGTGGCGGTCACAAAATTTAGTCAGACGGTGATTCTCAAGAAAATAACTGCCGGTCTCACGGTAATTGACCATTAATTAACATAAACACATTTAGCAGCTCCTGGCTTCCACATATAGCCTACAAGACACTGATGCAGACCTTTGGAACATCTACAAAGTCTAATAAATCCATGTAATATAGCCTACACCTTCACAATAAATCCATTATTTATTTTAGACAGGTCTAAAGAAACATGATATGAAGAAAATGTAATCTATTTCAGAAGAACAGAATAGCATACTCTGAGTTGTCCTTATGTTAGGTCCTGATCTGGCTATGCCATATGGACGTGGGCTACACTAGTTCATTTAGCAGACAAGATTTGCTTAGAATTCCATGGCGGTATTTTAGATTATTTTATAGTATGAAGAATACAATTGAACAAAATATATTTTCTCCAAACGATTTGAGGGAATGCGCACACACGGCTATTCTGTGTTGAGCAGTTAACAAAGAAATATATACTCCTATATGCTTAATTTAGTGTTCTTAATGTAACTTCAGTTGTTTTACAAACGTTGGGCTATATGATTTGATTTTTAATACATTGCAAGGCTGATGCATGATGCGACTCTAATGATGATCATCCTCCCGAGTGGTGCAGTGGTTTAAGGCACTGCATCGCAGTGCTAGCTGTGCCACTAGAGATCCTGGTTTGAATCCAGGCTCTGTCGTAGCCGGCCGCGACCGGGAGACCCATGGGGCGGCGCACAATTGGTCCAGGGTAGGGGAGGGAATGGCCGGCAGGGATGTAGCTCAAACGTATGTTCGATGACTAACAACCCATGGTGTAATTGTAACATCATACAGGAACTCAAGCCATTTTGTTCACCTGACCTAGAATTCCTCACAATCAAATGCCGACCGTGTTATCTCCGAAGAGAATTCTCTTCGGTTATTGTTACAGCCATGTATATCCCCCCTCAAGCCGATACCACGACGGCCCTCAAGGAACTTCACTGGACTTTATGCAAACTGGAAACCATATATCCTGAGGCTGCATTTATTGTAGCTGGGGATTTTAACAAAGCAAATTTGAGAAAAAGACTACCTCATTTCTATCAGCATATTGACTGTAACACTCGCGCTGGAAAAACGGTGGACCATTGTTACACTAATTTCTGCTATGCATACAAAGCCCTCCCCCGCCCTCCTTTCAGCAAATCTAACCATGACTCCATTTTGCTCCTCCCTTCCTATAGGCAGAAACTCAAACAGTAAGCAACTGTGCTTAGGACTATTCAACACTGGTCTGACCAATCGGAATCCACGCTTAAAGATTGTTTTGATCACGTGGACTGGGATATGTTCCAGGTAGCCTCTGAGAATAATATAGACGTATACGCTGGGTTTATAAGGAAGTGTATAGGAGATGTCGTACCCACTGTGACTATTAAAACCTACCCTAACCAGAAACCGTGGATAGATGGCAGCATTCGCGACAAACTGAAAGCACAAACCACCGCATTTAACCATGGCAAGGTGACGAGGAATATGGCAGAATACAAACAGAGTGGTCGTTCCCTCCGCAAGGCAATCAAACAGGCAAAACATTTGTCGTATCGAGTAAATGTTGCTAGTCATTATTGCTGATAAACAAAGGAGTCTGCTCATACTGAACTTGGATCATAAGGTTTATTCATATCACAAGGTTTCAGCATAAGTGACGGATGTCATGACACCCGGAGAGCGACGCCCCAGATTGCAATGGTCGCTCTAACCTCTCCTTCGTTTTTCCCCCAGTATATATAATCTCCCCAAGATGTGGGTGGCTCCCTCTACTGTCCAATCCCCTGTCTACAACATACAGACTTCTCTGTCCTCTCCGGGGTGTCACATTAAAACCATTCCCTCTGACACTAAAATAACCGTCCTCTCCGGTTCCACTTAAAAACATTAACAACGTCATAATCTTCATATACGACACATTAATATCGAGACAAAGTGGAGTCGCAATTCAAGATGGCCACCATTGTTCCTGTACCCAAAAATGCAAAGGTAACTGAACTAAATGACTATCGCCCCGTAGGACTCACTTCTGTCATCATGAAGTGCTTTGAGAGGCTAGTCAAGGATCATGTCACCTCCACCTTAAATGTCACCCTTGACCCACTTCAATTTGCATACCGCCCCAATAGGTCCACAGATGATGCAATCGCCATCACACTGCACACTGCCCTATCCCATCTGGACAAGAGGAATACCTATGTAAGAATGCTGTTCATTGACTATAGCTCAGCATTCAACACCATAGTACCCTCCAAGCTCATCATCAAGCTTGAGGCCCTGGGTCTCAACCCCGCCCTGTGCAATTGGGTCCTGGACTTCTTGACGGGCTGCCCCCAGGTGGTGAAGGTAGAAAACAACATCTCCACTTCGCTGATCCTCAACACTGGGGCCCCACAAGGGTGTGTGCTCAGCCCCCTCCTGTATTCCCTGTTCCTGACTGCGTAGCCATGCACGCCTCCAACTCAATCATCAAGTTTGCAGACGACATAACAGTAGTAGGCTTGATTACCAACAACGATGACACAGCCTACAGGGAGGAGGTGAGGGCTCTCAGAGTGTGGTGTCAGGAAAATAACCTCTCACTCAACGTCAAAAAAATTAAGGAGATGATCGTAGACTTCAGGAAACAGCAGAGGGAGTACCCCCCTATCCACATCGATGGGACAGCATTGGAGAAGGTGAAAAGTTTTAAGTTCCTCTGCGTACATATCACAGACAAACTGAAATGGTCCACCCACACAGACAGTGTGGTGAAGAAGGCGCAACAGCGTCTCTTCAACCTCAGGAGGCTGAAGAAATTTGGCCTGTCACCTAAAACCCTAAAAAACCTTTACAGATGCACAATTGAGAGCATCCTGTCGGGCTGTATCACCGCCTGGTACGGCAACTGCACCGTCCACAACTGCAGGGCTCTCCAGAGGGTGGTGCGGCCTGCACAACGCATCACCGGGGGCAAACTACCTGCCCTCCAGGACACCTACAGCACCCGATGTCACAGGAAGGTCAAAAAGTTCATCAAGGACAACAACCACCCGAGCCAATGCCTGTTCATCCCGCTATCATCCAGAAGGCAAGGTCAGTACAGGTGCATCAAAGCTGGGACCAAGAGACTGAAAAACTGCTTCTATCTCAAGGCCATCAGACTGTTAAACAGCCATCACTAGCACAGAAAGGCTGCTGCCTACATATAGACTTGAAAATCACTGTCCACTTTAATAAATGGAACACTAGTCACTTTAATAATGCCACTTTAATAATGTTTACATATCTTGCATTACCCATCTCATATGTATATACTGTATTCTATACTATCTATTGCATCTTAGCCTATGCCACTGATAATGACATTGCTCATCCATATATTTATATATTCTTATTCCATTCCTTTACTTAGATTTGTGTGTATTAGATTTTTGTTGTGGAACTGTTAGATACATGTATTACTTGCTAGATATTGCTGCACTGTGGGAACTAGAAGCACAAGCATTTCGCAACACTCGCAATAACATCTGCTAACCATGTGTATGTGACCAATACATTTGATTTGGATTTGATTTGGACATTCCTGCAGTCAGCATGCCAATTGCACGCTCCCTCAAAACTTGAGCCATCTGTGGCTTTGTGTTTTGGTGACAAAACTGCACATTTTAGAGTGGCCTTTTATTGTCCCCAGCACAAGGTGCCCCTGTGTAATGATCATGCTTTTTAATCAGCTACTTGATATGCCACACCTGTCAGGTGGATGGATTATCTTGGCAAAGGAGAAATGCTCACTAACAGCGATGTAAACACATGTGTGCATAACATTTGAGAGAAATACATTTATTGGATCTTTATTTCAGCTCATGAAACATGGGGGGGGGGGGGGGGGGGTAGATCTGCTTTAATATTGCAGATAGATTGTGGCTTCTATTAATGTAATTGTCTGAATGTCACGACTTCCGCCAAGGCTGCCTCCCCTCCTTGTTCGGGCAGGTTTTGGCGTTCGTCGTCACCGAACGACCCAGCCTTCAGCTACCTTCAACCCCTCCCATCTATCTCTGAAGGACATCCAGTTTTGATTTCTAGCTGCCATATATTTTTCCACTGTGCTGTGATGTTTCACAAAAGTTCTGAACCTTTGTATTCTCATAGTTTCTACAGATAGTAAATTAAAGATAAAAACCTTTGCTAAGAGTATTATTATATTATTGATCGATTGACTATGACTTTTTTGAATCACCCAGCAGTGCTATTTGCAGAGTTAGCTCCAAGTAAATGTTGCAATTTTTCAGCCATTCCTGAACCTGCGACAAAAAACAAGCTACTGTACATATAGGCAGTACCGAAACAAGTGATGTAATTATTCTGTCTCGTCGCAGCAAAATCTGCACAGCTGGGACGGTTGTATCCTCCATATACAACATTATATTGGTTGCAAGAATTTTACATAATAATTGACATTGAAAAACTACGTTTTTAATCCGTTTTGTGTAACAGTTCATAAACGGTACATCGAAAATCTCGTCCCAACTATTTTGCAACCTGTATGGCGCAGCTGTACATTTTTTGGTCCTTAAATTAAACTGGTATACTTTTTTATTTACAATTTTCTTTAGCAAATGTTGGTCTTTAATACAGGCCCGACAGACAAGTTCCTTACCTTCTCCCCTTTCCACTTGCCTGCTCCAAAGATTATACTGTTTAAAAATTATCTTTCCCAAAATATATTTTTAATCAATTAGAATATTGCAGTTTAACCACAATATTTGTTCTAATATTTGTTCTGTCTTTTCTGGTGGATTAAACTGAAACTGCAACCAGCTTTCTATTGCTTGTTTTAAAAAGAACGATATTTTGGAGATTATTTCATTTACAAATAACCGAAAGTGAGAGGTTGTAATCTGAATGAAGGGAAAAATACCATTCTTGAACACGGGGTGAGCCATTCTTACCAATCTGCTAGAGAACCAGTTCGGATTTAAGTATAGTTCTTTGTATGACTGAAGCCTTTAGTGAGAGGTCCAATGCTTTAATATCTAATCATTTTTAACACTCCAAATTCATATTCATTATATAAATAGGCCCATTTAATTTTGTCTGGCTTGCAGTTCCAAACAAAATGGAATATTTTTCACTCATATACACTACTGTTCAAAAGTTTGGGGTCACTTAGAAATGTACTTAATTTCGAAAGAAAAGCAATTTTTTTGCCCATTAAAATAACATCAAATTGATCAGAAATACAGTGTAGACATTGTTAATGTTGGAAATGGCTATTGTAGCTGGAAACTGCTGATTTTTAATGGAATATCTACATAGGCGTACAGAGGCCCATTATCAGCAACCATCAGTCCTGTGTTCCAATGGCACGTTGTGTTTGCTAATCCAAGTTTATCATTTCAAAAGGCTAATTGATCATAAGAAAACCCTTTTGCAATTATGTTAGCACAGCTGAAAACTGTTGTGCTGATTAAAGAAGCAATAAAACTGACCTTCTTGATACTAGTTGAGTATCTGGAGCATCAGCAATTGTGGGTTTGATTACAGGCTCAAAATGGCCAGAAACAAATAACTTTCTTCTGAAACTCGTCAGTCTAATCTTGTTCTGAGAAATGAAGGCTATTCCATGCGAGAAATTGCCAAGAAACTGAAGATCTCGTACAACGCGGTGTACTACTCCCTTCACAGAACAGCGCAAACTGGCTCTAACCAGAATAGAAAGAGGAGTGGGAGGCCCCGGTGCATATCTCAGACTGGCCAATAAAAATACAAGATTAAGATGGGCAGTCTGAGATATGGCTTTTTCTTTGCAACTCTGCCTAGAAGGTCAGCATCCCGGAGTCGCCTCTTCACTGTTGATGTTGAGACTGGTGTTTTGCGGGTACTATTTATTGAAGCTGCCAGTTTTTGTTTCCAACCGCTGTGTCTTTGTGAGATGCGGTGTGGGTGAATGGATGATCTCTGCATGTGTAGTTCCCACCCGTAAAGCATGGAGGAGGAGGTGTTATGGTGTGGGGGTGATTTGCTGGTGACACTGTCTGTGATTTATTTAGAATTCAAGGCACACTTAACCAGCATGGCTACCCCATCATTCTGCAGCGATATGCCATCCCATCTGGTTTGGGCTTAGTGGGACTATCATTTGTTTTTCAACAGGACTATGACCCAACACACCTCCAGGCTGTGTAAGGGCTATTTTACCAAGAAGGAGAGTGATGGAGTGCTGCATCAGATGACCTGGCCTCCATAATCCCCGACCTCAACCCAATTTGAGATGGTTTGGGATGAGTCGGACGGCAGAGTGAAGGAAAAGCAGCCAACAAATGCTCAGCATATGTGGGAACTCCTTCAAGACTGTTGGAAAAGCATTCCAGGTGAAGCTGGTTGAGAGAATGCCTAGAGTGTGCAAAGCTGTCATCAAGGCAAAGGCAGGCTATTTGAAGAATCTCAAATCTAAAATATAGTTTGATTTGTTTAACACTTTTTTAGTTACTATATGATTCCATATGTGTTATTTCATAGTTTTGGTGTTTTCACTATTATTCTACAATGTAGAAAA
This sequence comes from Coregonus lavaretus, assembly GCF_964263955.1. Taxonomy (NCBI): domain Eukaryota; kingdom Metazoa; phylum Chordata; class Actinopteri; order Salmoniformes; family Salmonidae; genus Coregonus; species Coregonus lavaretus. The sequence goes on along the minus strand of NC_139992.1, from coordinate 62,726,619 downwards.
TAGTAAAAATAAAGAAAAACCTTGAATGATTAGGTGTTCTAAAACTTTTGACTGGTAGTATATATATACACAGCGCATTCAGAAAGTATTCAGACCTCTTCCCTTTTCCCACATTTTGTATTGCCTGTAAGCTCAATCAATTATTATATATATTTTCAAAGAAGCGTGGATCATCATCATTATTTGGACCATATAGATTAATGAGCCAAATCTGTTTATGGTCCAATAGCATATTTAAAAGGATCCACCTTCCTTGCGGAACAGTTTGAACATTCTGATCGCCACCCCTTTAGAGTTTTTTTTGCCCATGGGAGAAATATATTTAGCCCCCCCCCCCATCCCCCCGCCCCCCATCCCCCCCCCAGTCCTTTTTCCATACAACTTTGTCTAAATGTGTAGAATGAGTATCCTGTAAACAATAGATATTATATTCCTTCTGTTATAGCCAGGTAAAGACTGATCGCCTTTTCTTATTATCTGCTAAGCCATTACAATTACAACTAGCTATACTTATTTCACCACTTACCATAATGAGATCCAAGTTTTGATTATACTTACCATAACATACAGTGCATTCAGAAAGTATTCAAACCCCTTGACTTTTTCCACATTTTGTTACGTTACAGCCTTATTCTAAAATTGATTACATAATTTTTTCCCCCTCATCAATCTACACACAATACCCCATAATGACAAAGCGAAAACATAATTTTAGATTTAATTTTGCAAATGTATTTAAAAAACAAAAATACCTTATTTACAGAAGTATTGAGACCCTTTGAGCTCAGGTGCATCCTGTTTCCATTGATCATCCTTGAGATGTTTCTACAACTTGATTGAAGTCCACCTGTGGTAAATTCAATAGATTGGACATGATTTGGAAAGGCACATGCCTATCTATATTAGGTCCCACAGTTGACAGTCAGAGCAAAAACCAAGCCATGAGGTCGAAGGAATTGTCCATAGAGCTCCGAAACAGGATTGTGTCGAGGCACAGATCTGGGGAAGGGTACCAAACATTTCTGCAGCATTGAAGGTCCCCCAAGAACACAGTGGCCTCCATCATTCTTAAATGGAAGAAGTTTGGAACCAACAAGACTCTACCTAGAGCTGGCCGCCTTGCCAAACTGAGCAATCGGGGGAGAAGGGCCTTGGTCAGGGAGGTGACCAAGAACCCGATGGTCACTCTGACAGAGCTCCAGAGTTCCTCTGTGGAGATGGGAGAACCTTCCAGAAGGACAACCATCTCTGCAGCACTCCACCAATCAGGCCTTTATGGTAGAGGGGCCAGACGGAAGCCACGCCTCAGTAAAAGGCACATGACAGCCCGCTTGGAGTTTGCCAAAAGGCACCTAAAGGACTCTCAGACCTTGAGAAACAAGATTATCTGATCTGATGAAACCAAGATTGAACTCTTTGGCTAGAATGCCAAGCGTCACGTCTGGAGGAAACCTGGCACCATCCCTACGGTGAAGCATGGTGGTGGCAGCATCATGCTGTGGGGATGTTTTTCAGCGGCAGGGACTGGGAGACTAGTCAAGATTGAGGGAAAGATGAACGGAGCAAAGTGTAGAGAGATTCTTGATGAAAACCTGCTCCAGAGCGCACAGGACCTCAGACTGGGGTGCACACAACCAATACAATGCAACAATCAAACCTGACAGAGCTTGAGAGGATCTGCAGAGAAGAATGGGAGAAACTCCCCAAATACAGGTGTGCCAAGCTTGTAGCGTCACACCCAAGAAGACTAGAGGCCGTAATCGCTGAGTAAAGGGTCTGAATACTTATGTAAATGTGATATTTCCGTTTTTTATTTGTAATACATTTGCCACATTTTCTAAAAATTTGTTTTTGCTTTGTCATTATGGGGTATTTTGTGTAGATTGATGAGGGGAATACATTTTTTACATCCATTTTAGAATAACGCTGTAACCTAACAAAATGTCGAAAATGTCATGGGGTCTGAATACTTTCCGAATGCACTGTGTATTGGCTAATATGCATATGCAGCTGTCGCTAACTTATTCCAAATTTTCTTGTGCCTGAATTTCGAAATGGATTAAAGGTGCTACACATAGTATTGTTTAAAAAAATGGCATTGTAATTGCAGACAAAACATTAGGAACACTTTCCTAATATTGAATTGCACCCCCCTTTGCCCTCAGTACAGCCTCAATTCGTCAGGGCATGGACTCTACAAGGTGTCGAAAGCGTTCCACAGGGATGCTGGCCCATGTTGATTCCAATGCTTCCCACAGTTGTGTAAAGTTGGCTGGATGTCCACTGGGTGGCGGACTATTCTTTATACACACGGGAAACTGTTGAGCATAAAAAACCCAGCAGCGTTAGCAACCAGAAAATGAACGATTTCCACTAGATAACACAGCCACAAAGTCAGAACAGCTTTCCCAGTTTAACAACAGATGCCGCTGCAGCGGGAGAAATCAATAGGCGAATATCACAGCCAATCACAACACTGGTGAGTAAGTAATACTGTGTAACACTATTATTCCACTCTTAGCGGCACATATATAATGGACATTTTCTGAAATTACAATGCAAAAATTCAATGGGTAGCATCTTTAAATAAATAAACATCTCACCCATCAACACACAATACCTCATAATGACAAAGTGAAAACATGTTAAGACATTTATGCACATTTGTTCAAAAATGAAATACAGAAATATATACATTTACATAAATATTCATACCCCTGACTCAATACTTTGTAGAAGTACCTTGGGCAGCAATTACAGCTTTGAGTCTTTCTGGGTAAGTCTCTAAGGGCTTTCCACACCTGGATTGTAAAACATTTGCCCATTATTATTTTCAAAATTATTCAAGCTCTTTCAAATTGGTTGTTGATCATTGCTAGACAACCATTTCCAGGTCTTACCATTGATTTTCAATAAACTCTATAACTGTACTTAAAGTCAAATCAAATCAAATTGTATTTGTCACATGCGCCAAATACAACAGGTGTAGACCTTACAGTGAAATGCTTACTTAGAGTGCCTTGCAAAAGTATTCACCCCCTTAGCATTTTTCCTATTTTATTGCATTACAACCTGTAATTTAAATGAATTTTTATTTGGATTTCATGTAATGGACACACACAAAATAGTCCAAATTGGTGAAGTGAAATGAAAAAAATTACTTGTTTCAAAAAATTCAAAAAAATAAATAACGGAAAAGTGGTGCGTGCATATGTATTCACCCCCTTTGCTATGAAGCCCCTAAATAAGATCTGGTGCAACCAAATATCTTCAGAAGTCACATAATTAGTTAAATAAAGTCCACTTGTGTGCAATCTAAGTGTCACATGTTCTCAGTATATATACACCTGTTCTGAAAGGCCCCAGAATCTGCAACACCACTAAGCAAGGGGCACCCCAAGCAAGAGGCACCATGAAGACCAAGGAGCTCTCCTAACAGGTCAGGGTTGGGTTATAAAAAATATCCTAAACTTTGAACATCCCACGGAGCACCATTAAATCCATTATTAAAAAATTGAATGAATATGGCACCACAACAAACCTGCCAAGAGAGGGCCGCCCACCAAAACTCACGGACCAGGCAAGGAGGGCATTACTCAAAGAGACAAGCTAAATTACGTCTATGCTCGCTTCGAGGCAAGTATAACTGAAACATGCATGAGAGCATCAGCTCTCATGCATGTTTCCCTCAGCGTGATCAAGACAAAGGAGATGATTGTGGACTACAGAACAAAGAAGTCATTTAGGCAGGTTATCTTAGTGTTCTTGGGCACAGGGACTATGGTGGTCTGCTTGAAACATGTTGGTATTACAGACTCAGACATGGAGAGGTTGAAAATGTCGGTGACGACACTTGCCAGTTGGTCAGCGCATGCTCGGAGTACACTTCCTGGTAATCCATCTGGCCCTGTGGCCTTGTGAATGTTGACCTGTTTAAAGGTCTTGCTCACATCGACTACGGAGAGAGTGATCACACAGTCATCCGGAACAGCTGATGCTCTCATGCATGTTTCAGTGATACTTGCCTCGAAGCGAGCATAGACGTAATTTAGCTTGTCTAGTAGGCTTGTGTCACTGGGCAGCTCGCGGCTGTGCTTCCCTTTGTAGTCTGTAATAGTTTGCAAGCCCTGCCACATCCGACGAGCGTCGGAGCCGGTGTAGTACGATTCAATCTTAGTCCTGTATTGAAGCTTTGCCTGTTTGATGGATCGTCGGGGAGCATAGTGGGATTTCTTATAAGCTTCCATGTTAGAGTCCCGCTCCTTGAAAGTGGCAGCTCTACACTTTAGCTCAGTGCGGATGTTGCCTGTAATCCATGGCTTCTGGTTGGGGTACAGTGGGGAGAACAAGTATTTGATACACTGCCGATTTTGCAGGTTTTCCTACTTACAAAGCATGTAGAGGTCTGTCATTTTTATCATAGGTACACTTCAACTGTGAGAGACGGAATCTAAAACAAAAATCCAGAAAATCACATTGTATGATTTTTAAGTAATTAATTGGCATTTTATTGCATGACATAAGTATTTGATCACCTACCAACCAGTATGAATTCCGGCTCTTACAGACCTGTTAGTTTTTCTTTAAGAAGCCCTCCTGTTCTCCACTCATTACCTGTATTAACTGCACCTGTTTGAACTCGTTACCTGTATAAAAGACACCTGTCCACACACTCAATCAAAAAGACTCCAACCTCTCCACAATGGCCAAGACCAGAGAGCTGTGTAAGGACATCAGGGATAAAATTGTAGACCTGCACAAGGCTGGGATGGGCTACAGGACAATAGGCAAGCAGCTTGGTGAGAAGGCAACAACTGTTGGCGCAATTATTAGAAAATGGAAGAAGTTCAAGATGACGGTCAATCACCCTCGGTCTGGGGCTCCATGCAAGATCTCACCTCGTGGAGTTGCAATGATCATGAGAACGGTGAGGAATCAGCCCAGAACTACACGGGAGGATCTTGTCAATTATCTCAAGGCAGCTGGGACCATAGTCACCAAGAAAACAATAGGTAACACACTACGCCGTGAAGGACTGAAATCATGCAGCGCCCGCAAGGTCCCCCTGCTCAAGAAAGCACATATACAGGCCCGTCTGAAGTTTGCCAATGAACATCTGAATGATTCAGAGGAGAACTGGGTGAAAGTGTTGTGGTCAGATGAGACCAAAATCGAGCTTTTTGGCATCAACTCAACTCGTCGTGTTTGGAGGAGGAGGAATGCTGCCTATGACCCCAAGAACACCATCCCCACCGTCAAACATGGAGGTGGAAACATTATGCTTTGGGGGTGTTTTTCTGCTAAGGGGACAGGACAACTTCACTGCATCAAAGGGACGATGGACGGGGCCATGTACCGTCAAATCTTGGGTGAGAACCTCCTTCCCTCAGCCAGGGCATTGAAAATGGGTCGTGGATGGGTATTCCAGCATGACAATGACAACAAAACACAAGGCCAAGGCAACAAAGGAGTGGCTTAAGAACAAGCACATTAAGGTCCTGGAGTGGCCTAGCCAGTCTCCAGACCTTAATCCCGTAGAAAATCTGTGGAGGGAGCTGAAGGTTCGAGTTGCCAAACGTCAATCTCGAAACGTTAATGACTTGGAGAAGATCTGCAAAGAGGAGTGGGACAAAATCCCTCCTGAGATGTGTGCAAACCTGGTGGCCAACTACAAGAAACGTCTGACCTCTGTGATTGCCAACAAGGGTTTTGCCACCAAGTACTAAGTCATGTTTTGCAGAGGGGTCAAATACTTATTTCTCTCATTAAAATGCAAATCAATTTATAACATTTCTGACATGAGTTTTTCTGTATTTTTTTGTTGTTATTCTGTCTCTCACTGTTCAAATAAACATACCATTAAAATTATAGACTGATCATTTCTTTGTCAGTGGGCAAACGTACAAAATCAGCAGGGGATCAAATACTTTTTTCCCTCACTGTACATTAAATGCACCACATCGTATAAATGTGTTGTAGGAGAGTGATAGAAATCCTCATCCTTTGGTTCAGGAGCTAACAAATCAAACCAGTGAAGCTCGTCCTACAGTGTTCCACTACTGCTACTACTAAACACCTCCATTGCTATACCTAAATGGTTCAGCTTGTGTTTACATTGCCTCTGTGTGTGTTTGGGGGCAGACGTCAAGTCAGGCCGCGGCCGAGGTGCTGGTGGAGAAAGTGGGGAATGCTGAGGTGATCACCTTGAATCGTCCCAAAGCAGCAGGGGATCAAATACATTTTTCCCTCACTGTATATCCACAGTAAAACGAGTCGTATATCGACATAGCCTGAAAGACCGCTCAGCAAGGAAGAAGCCAGCGCTGCAAAACTGCCATAAAAATCCCAGACTACGGTTTGCAACTGCACATGGGGACAAAGATCGTACTGTACTTTTTGGAGAAATGTCCTCTGGTCTGATGAAACAAAAATAGAACGGTTTGGTCATAATGACTATCATTATGTTTGGAGGAAAATTGGGTTTCTTGCAAGCCGAAGAACACCATCCCAACCGTGAAGCACGGGGGTGGCTGCATCATGCTGTGCGGGTGCTTTGCTGCAGGAGGGACTGGTGCACTTTACAAAATAGATGGCATCAGGAAAATGATGTGGATATATTGAAGCAACATCTCAAAACATCAGTCAGGAAGTTAAAGCGTGGTTGCAAATAGTTCTTAGAAATGGACAATGACCCCAAGCATACTTCCAAAGTTGTGGCAAAATGGCTTAAGGACAACAAAGTCAATTTATTGGAGTGGCCATCACAAAGCCCTGACCTCAATCCTATAGAACATTTGTGGGCAGAACTGAAAAAGCGTGTGCGAGCAAGGAGGCCTACAAAGCTGACTCAATTACACCAGCTCTGTCAGGAGAAATGGGCCAAAATTCACCCAACTTATTGCGGGAAGCTTGTGGAAGGCTACCCGAAACGTTTGACCCAAGTTAAATAATATAAAGGCAATGCTACCAAATACTAATTGAGTGTATGTAAACTTCTGACCCACTGGGAATGTGAAATAAAAGCTGAAATAAATCATTCTCTCTATTATTTTTCTGACATTTCACATTCTTAAAATAAAGTGGTGATCCTAACTGACCTAAGACAGGGAATATTTACTAGGATTAAATGTCAGGAATTGTGAAAAACTGAATTTAAATGTATTTGGCTAAGGTGTATGTAAACTTCCGACTTCAACTGTACGTACAGTCACTGTGGGGACGACGTCATCGATGCACTTATTGATGAAACCAGTGACTGATGTAGTGTACTCCTCAATGCCATCGGAAGAATCCCAGAACATATTCCAGTCTGTGCTAGCAAAACAGTCCTGTAGCTTAGCATCTGCTTCATCAGACCACTTTTTGATTGACCGAGTCACTGGTGCTTCCTGCTTTAGTTTTTGCTTGTAAGCAGGAATCAGGAGGATATAATTATGGTCAGATTTGCCAAATGGAGGGCGAGGGAGAGCTTTGAACGCGTCTCTGTATGTGGAGTAAAGGTGGTCTAGAGTTTTTTCCCTCTGGTTGCACATTTAACATGCTGGTAGAAATGAGATAAAACAGATTTAAGTTTCCCTGCATTAAAGTCCCCGGCCACTAGGAGCGCTGGCTCTGGATGAGTGTTTTCCTGTTTGCTTATGGCCGTATACAGTTCATTGAGTGCGGTCTTAGTGCCAGCATCAGTTTGTGGTGGTAAATTGACAGCTACGAAGAATATAGATGAAAACTCTCTCAGTAGATAGTGTGGTCTACAGCTTATCATGAGATACTCTACTTCAGGTGAGCAAAACCTCGAGACTTCCTTAGATATCGTTCACCAGGTGTTGTTTACAAATATACATAGACCGCCACCCCTTGTCTTACCAGAGGCTGCTGTTCTATCCTGCTGATACAGTGTACAACCCGCCAGCTCTTTTCAGTCATATGAGATGGTAGCAGCAAAATAATGTACAAAATAAGTTACAAACAATGCGAAAAAAGACACAAAATAGCACGGTTGGTTAAGAGTCCATAAAACGGCAGCCATCCCTTCCGGCGCCATCTTCACATTGGCCTCTTGGTGAAATCCCTGAGTGGTTTCCTTCCTCTCCTGCAACTGAGTTAGGAAGGATGTCTGTATCTTTGTAGAGTCTGGGTGTATTGATACACCATGCAAATTGTAATTAATAACTTTACCATGCTCAAAGGGATATTCAATGTCTGTTTTTTATTTTTTTACCCACCTACCAATAGGTGCCTTTCTTTGCGATGCATGTGGTCGAATCTGTATTTGAAATTCAATGCTTGACTGAGGGCCTTACAGATAATTGCACATGTGGGGTACAGAGATGAGGTAGTCAATCAAAAATCATGTTAACCACAATTATTGCACACAGAGTGAATCCATGCAAATTATTATGCAAATTGTTACTCCTGAACTTATTTAGGCATGCCATAACAAAGGGGTTGAATAGTTATTGACTCGCGACATTTCAGCTTTTCTTTTTTAATTAATTTGTAAACATTTCTAAAAACATAATTCCACTTTGACATTATGGGGTATTGTGTATAGGCCAGTGACTAAAATCTCAATTTAATCTACTTTAAATTCAGGCTGTAACACAACAAAATGTGGAAAAGTCAAGGGGTGTAAATACTTTCTGAAGGCACTGTATGTAAGCCCTTCTATGACACATGCTACTGTGCTAACGCTGATAGGAAGGTCCTGATAAAGGACTATCTCAGGTAGCAGTTGTTTGCATGGGACTTTATCTGGTCCCATTGGAAAGGTGCAGGTGAAGTCCTCATTCTGAAACCTCACCATCATCAGACAGCCATATCACTATAAGTGGGTTGCTTTTATTATGAAACAGGGAGGGACTACTTCCAATAAGAAACTTTCATTTTCATTTTTTGTTGCAAAACCATTTCTGTTGTGTGCCCTAATGTACACAACCCAGAAGTGGGAACTGTTTTTGACCTCACTAATGGATTAATTGAACATCCAGATGCAAGCCGTCCCAGAGAGTGTCTGGTCGTCTGGGAAGAACGGCATCTATGGTGCCTAATTTGATAGACTACAATGTCTGGCAGCCACCAGCAGCCCCTACACATCCTAATTAAAATGTAAATGAACAAATGTCCAGAGAACTGCTGAAAACCTTGCAGATGTACTGAAGACATTCAAGGCCAGAAATACTATGCTTCTTCTATCCAACATCAAGCATAAACTCAGATCAACTGTAACATGCGGTAGTGCATCAACCTAAGACGACGTCAGTGTATCATCATCATCCTCATCAACAGGAGACTACGCATGTTGCTGCTCAATTTCATGTACATTTCTGGCTTCCTCTATCCTCTGACTCTTTAATGCTAGATGATGAAATGCCATATGACTAATGTAGACATAATTTGAGTGACAGTTGTTGCAATGGGGATATTACTGGCAATTGGGGGTGATCATTGCAGGCAAGTCCACGCCAAACAATGGGTTAAAAGCAAGGGTTACAGGCATGACATTAAATCTGAAAATAACACACCTACACCATGTAACACCCATTATTGGTAATTATTGCCTTCCAAAAAAGGGATCAGAAGATGACAATGTGAATACACAATGTGAATACAGTGTTCTGTGAAAGGCAGGCAATGTGTTTAGTGAATGAGGTGTGAGGTCTCTGGATGGAAAGTGTCATTGGTTAACAGTTTTTCACTTTGGTACAATTTTCACATGGTATATTTTCACAAGCAAGCACAAAAATCTAAACAGATCATCAAAATGGCTCATGTTTCAAAACTCTACGAATATTTTCAATTGACAGAGTGCAACAAAAAAATTCACTAAGTCACTTGTTCACTGTACCAAATCACTTTCAATTTGGATGCATATTCAATCTACAATATCTGCTTTTCAAAATATATATATTCACTTTACTTTTGATATGATTTTCTTGTCATTTGTTAACAATACAATTAACTATAATTTCATCAAACTGATCAAAACTGATAACTACTGAACCAAAATTATGTAAAAAACAGCGCCGGAGAAGATGGCTGCCGTTTTACAGCCCTCTAACCAATTGTACTATTATGTGTGTTTTTCCGCGTTATTTGTAATTTATTTTGTACATAATGTTTCTGCCATCGTCTCTTATAACCAAAAAGAGCTTCTGGATATCAGGACAGCGATTACTCACCTCGTATTGGACGAAGATTTTTTCTTCAACGAGGCGGCCGCGAAGGATATCATACAGACACCCGACAAGGCCCAAATCCCCGTCATTCGCGTGAGGAAGAGACGGAGATATCGTGGACGTAGATCGGGGTGCCTTGTAAGGATCCGACGGCGAGCGAGTAAACTGCCTCTTCCATCAATCCTATTAGCCAACGTTCAATCTTTTGAAAATAAAGTGGACGACTTAAGATTACGGTTATCCTACCAACGGGACATTAAAAACTGTAATATCTTATGTTTCACCGAGTCGTGGCTGAACGACGACAATGATAACATTCAGCTAGCAGGCTATACGCTACATCGGCAGGACAGAACGGCTGACTCCGGTAAGACAAGGGGTGGCGGTCTGTGTATATTTGTAAACAACAGCTGGTGCACAAAATCAAATACTAAGGAAGTCTCGAGGTTTTGCTCGTCTGAGGTAGAGTATCTTATGATAAGCTGTAGACCACACTATTTACCAAGAGAGTTTTCATCTATATTTTTCATAGCTGTCTATTTACCACCACAAACCAATGCTGGCATTAAGATTGCACTGAATGAGTTGTACAAGGCCATTAATCAACAGGAAAACGCTCATCCAGATGCAGCGCTCCTAGTGGCCGGGGACTTTAATGCAGGGAAACTTAAATCCGTTCTACCTAATTTCTACCAGCATGTTAAATGTGCAACCAGAGGGAAAAAAACTCTAGACCACCTTTACTCCACACACAGAGACGCATACAAAGCTCTCCCTCGCCCTCCATTTGGCAAATCTGACCATAACTCTATCCTCCTGATTCCTGCTTATAAGCAAAAACTAAAGCAGGAAGCACCAGTGACTCGGTTAATAAAAAAGTGGTCAGATGACGCAGATGCTAAGCTACAGGACTGTTTTGCTAGCACAGACTGGAACATGTTCCGGGATTCTTCAGACAGCATTGAGGAGTACACCACATCAGTCACTGGCTTCATCAATAAGTGCATCGATGATGTCGTCCCCACAGTGACCGTACGTACATACCCCAACCAGAAGCCATGGATTACAGGAAACATCCGCACTGAGCTAAAGGGTAGAGCTGCCGCTTTCAAGGAACGGGACTCTAACCCGGACGCTTATAAGAAATCCCGCTATGACCTCCGACGAACCATCAAACAGGCAAAGAGTCAATACAGGTCTAAGATTGAATCGTACTACACTGGCTCTGACGCTCGTCGGATGTGGCAGGGCTTGAAAACTATTACAGACTACAAAGGGAAGCACAGCCGCGAGCTGCCCAGTGACACAAGCCTACCAGACGAGCTAAACCACTTCTATGCTCGCTTCGAGGCAAGCAACACTGAAGCATGCATGAGAGCACCAGCTGTTCCGGATGACTATGTGATCACGCTCTCCGTAGCCGATGTGAGTAAGACTTTTAAGCAGGTCAACATTCACAAGGCCGCAGGGCCAGACGGATTACCAGGACGTGTACTCCGAGCATGTGCTGACCAACTGGCAAGTGTCTTCCCTGACATTTTCAACATGTCCCTGACTGAGTCTGTAATACCAACATGTTTCAAGCAGACCACCATAGTCCCCGTGCCCAAGGACTCTAAGATAACCTGCCTAAATGACTACCGACCCGTAGCACTGACGTCTGTAGCCATGAAGTGCTTTGAAAGGCTGGTCATGGCTCACATCAACAGCATTATCCCAGAAACCCTAGACCCACTCCAATTTGCATACCGCCCCAACAGATCCACAGATGATGCAATCTCTATTGCACTCCACACTGCCCTTTCCCACCTGGACAAGAGGAACACCTACGTGAGAATGCTATTCATTGACTACAGCTCAGCATTCAACACCATAGTGCCCTCTAAGCTCATCACTAAGCTAAGGATCCTGGGACTAAACACCTCCCTCTGCAACTGGATCCTGGACTTCCTGACGGGCCGCCCCCAGGTGGTAAGGGTAGGTAACAACACATCTGCCACACTGATCCTCAACACGGGGGCCCCTCAGGGGTGCGTGCTCAGTCCCCTCCTGTACTCTCTGTTCACCCATGACTGCATGGCCAGGCACGACTCCAACACCATCATTAAGTTTGCCGACGACACAACAGTGGTAGGCCTGATCACCGACAACGATGAGACAGCCTATAGGGAGGAGGTCAGAGATCTGGCCGTGTGGTGCCAGGACAACAACCTCTCCCTCAACGTGACCAAGACAAAGGAGATGATTGTGGACTACAGGAAAAAAAAGAGGACTGAGCACGCCCCCATTCTCATCGACGGGGCTGTAGTGGAACAGGTTGAGAGCTTCAAGTTCCTTGGTGTCCACATCACCAACGAACTATCATGGTCCAAACACACCAAGACAGTCGTGAAGAGGGCACGACAAAGCCTATTCCCCCTCAGGAGACTAAAAAGATTTGGCATGGGTCCTCAGATCCTCAAAAAATTCTACAGCTGCACCATCGAGAGCATCCTGACTGGTTGCATCACCGCCTGGTATGGCAACTGCTTGGCCTCCGACCGCAAGGCACTACAGAGGGTAGTGCGTATGGCCCAGTACATCACTGGGGCAAAGCTTCCTGCCATCCAGGACCTCTATACCAGGCGGTGTCAGAGGAAGGCCCTCAAAATTGTCAAAGACTCCAGCCACCCTAGTCATAGACTGTTCTCTCTGCTACCGCACGGCAAGCGGTACCGGAGTGCCAAGTCTAGGTCCAAAAGACTTCTCAACAGCTTCTACCCCCAAGCCATAAGACTCTTGAACAGCTAATCATGGCTACCCGGACTATTTGCACTGCCCCCCCACCCCATCCTTTTTACGCTGCTGCTACTCTGTTAAGTATTTATGCATAGTCACTTTAACTCTACCCACATGTACATATTACCTCAACTACCTCAACTAGCCGGTGCCCCCGCACATTTACTCTGCAACGGTACCCCCCTGTATATATAGCCTCCCTACTGTCACTCCCTACTGTCACTGGTCCTCAGTAGCTCAGCTGGTAGAGCACGGCGCTTGTAACGCCAAGGTAGTGGGTTCGATCCCCGGGACCACCCATACACAAAAATGTATGCACGCATGACTGTAAGTCGCTTTGGATAAAAGCGTCTGCTAAATGGCATATTATTATTATTATTTATTATTAACTAGCCGGTGCCCCCGCACATTGACTCTGCAACGGTACCCCCCTGTATATATAGCCTCCCTACTGTCACTTTATTTTACTTCTGCTCTTTTTTTTCTCAACACTTTTTTTGTTGTTGTTTTATTTTTACTTTTTTTGTTTAAAATAAATGCACTGTTGGTTAAGGGCTGTAAGTAAGCATTTCACTGTAATGTCTGCACCTGTTGTATTCGGCGCATGTGACCAATAAAATTTGATTTGATTTGATTTGATTAGTGCCTAGTTAACGTATACAGGATTCATACAGACAGTGGCAAGTCAAATTCAAGGACTTTCAAGTACTTTTTCAAGCACTCATATTTATTTTCAAGGACCATCAATTTGTAAGTTCCCTATTATGCAATTGTTTCTAGTCGCCAACAGATGGCTGTATATCGCCACAACCTCACAAAAAAAAAAGATCTTACCATTCATTACTACCTTAGAAGTTCTACTCAATAATACGTGTTTCACTACTTATTTACTACATACATGAGTGGTGAGTCAGTACTGAAGATGTTGACTTATTTCCTTATATGAACTGTAACAGTAAAATCTTTGGAATTGTTGCATGTTGCGTTTATTTTTTTGTTCAGTGTACATGATAATATTCAATTGTCTTTATATTTAAATTGTCTTTATATTTCACTACATTTTAGGTCCCACAGGCTGTCCCAACACATAATGACATGAAAGTGAATTCTAACAGTGTAAAAGGCCCTTAGTTTACTCTAACATTTTATATTCTCAGGGGACCCTATTTACATTTTGGGAACCACTTTACTACTATCCTCTCTCCCTGCTTGCGTCAATGCTTCCTCTCTCTGTATCTCCTTCATTGCAGCCTGACTCACCGCTGTTGGTCTCACTACTCTCTCTAAAGAAAATGTATTTTGTTATGAGAACTTATAGTAGCCCATCTTTTGATTATAGCTAGCTTAATTTGTCAACTGCTCCTGCTGAGGTCAGGCTCCATTCAATGTTAGCTTCTAACTTCATCCTTCTAGCCAGCTAGTTATAGCTAGCTACCTGGCTAATAACCAGAGCCCTTGAGCTACCTAGCTAGCTAGACATCTGACTGAAATATCAGTGACTATTTACCAGTTGTACACTGATTCTCTGAGAGTCAGGGGTGTTTTGTTTGGGGGATGTCTGTTGACACGGCAGGAGTTGAGGAATAAAAAAAAAAATCCCACTGTCAGCGGCGTCTCTCTGCCACTTGCTACTGTAGGTCTGGGCTGAGGTAGTTTGTTTCACATCTTGGCCTATGTCGTGGGTGGAGTTTCCCGTTGGACAGAGTGGTGAATGAAGGCACTGCTAACAAGGCAAATCCTAGGGAGCAGGTGAACATAACGAGCATACAGTGGCGACCCGTCATTCAGGGCAGGTGGGGCTGAGCCACCTTTTAAGCTTTTTGGGGGTGGGGGTGGGGGTGGGGGTGGGGGGGGGGGGGGGGGTTGCCTGTTTTGCATGTTATTTTTGGCATTAATACGTGTCACATATCCGTTTGCAAACAATGTAAAAAATAATTTAAAAAATAATCATCATTGAGTTAATAAAGCCTCATACAAATTTGGTCTCTTTTTTGCTTTCTTGAGTAAGGCAGCATCAAAATGCAGGTGTTTCAGCCTAGCTCAGTGCTTTCTGTGGTGGTGGGGCAGCCAGCAGAAAATACGGAGCATAGAGGTTGGTAACCCCTTGGGTGCTGCCATAGTTACATTAGAAGTGCCCATCCAAGCAGGCTCAAGGTCATTGGCCACAGGTAAAATGACGTCAAATCACGTTATATCTACATTAGCTTTGATTGGACTGATCATGTCAACATCATACTTTCAAAATCTTAGCTAGCAGTCATCATCATGAATCAAGTTGACAATCTACTGGCAAATCCTTTTTAATCCTTGTCATATGAAGAGAAATTATAGATAAAAATATCGGTGCTCATCGGCCATTGGACATAAAAATTATAGATAAAAATATCGGTGCTCATCGGCCATTGGACATAAACATTACAAACATCGCAAATTCAACAATGAGTGGTTTGGAAGGAATCAGTGGCGAACTGCAAGCATTACAAAGCAATCACTAACCTGCTATTCAGTGGAGTGGGTGTGTGGTCCCAAGTCTGGGTTTAAGGGTCTCTTTTCCAAGCTTAAAAGGATATACATTCAACATTGGCCATGCTGTCAATCCAGCATGACTTCTGCCACGCTCAAAACAACTGGAAACTGGAAACTGGGAAATCTGACTTCAGTGAGTTCAAGACAACTGGGAACTTGGGGAAAAAACGAGCTCCGACTGGGAAAAAAACATTTTGAATGGTCATCCAACTCGGAATTATAAGTCGGGAACTCTGGCCTCTTTCTAGAGCTCCGACCTGAAGATCACTGACGTCATCATGATTCAACTTTGTTTTTTTCCGAGTTCCCAATTGTCTTGAAAGCACCATCAATCCAGAGAATACCAGGCTTTGATGACAAAGTTTAATGACAAAATCTGCCCCCGAAGGACCGCCGCGCCACCTTCCTGTTCAATTGAGCACAGCACAACAAGGTGAGTCCAAAAATTTATTGTATACTGCTGCATAAATTATGTAATATGCCAGGGAAATATGTATACTGTAGCTAAGAAAGTAATACTAAGTGTATGTTGCGTAGTAAGCTGTTAGTAGCCAATGTGCCTCACCCTAATAATTTGGTCCCTTTTCCCCTCTTAATGTCGCCTATTGTTTTGACTTGGTGGTGCACATGTAGCCTATAGCCGGTTTTAGAGAAATGCAATCATTGAATATTGTAAGAGCTTTCATGGTCTGCTTATATGCCCCCTTTATTCATCCTATGGTTCTGACTTGGTGTACAGGGAGAATACTGTAAGAACGGCCCATGTTCTTAATTTTGTCGCTGTACATTTCAAAAGTGCTGAACAAATAGTTATATTGACTACGTCCGTCTTAGCTCGCTCATTAATGTCTTAATCGAAATTACGGATTGCCTCTTATCTGCTCCTCATCCCCTTATGCCAGGGCTGCCCAACCCTCTTCCTGGAGATCTACCGTCCTGTGGGTTTTCAGTCCAAACCTAATTTAACACACCTGATTCTACTTATTAGCTGCTCAACCTTAACTAGCTGAATCAGATATGCTAAATTAGGGTTGGACTGAAAACCTACAGGTCGGTAGATCTCCAGGAAGAGGGTTGGGCAGCCCTGCCTTATGCCATAGTTTGTGCATCTCAATTGTCAGTAGAAACCACATTTGTTTAAGCAAGTCAGCCATATCAGCTATGTTTTTTTTAAAGGCAGTAAATGAGGCTGAATGAACTGTTTCGCTGCCAGACAAGGCTCCACTGATAGCCAGGTGTAGCAGTAGTAAGGTGTTGGGACTGCTGTTGGGACAGTTTGTGGGCACTGTTTGTCACCGTTATAGTGCAATTAATGTATTGTTTAGTGTTGTGTAGTGGCTTTGCTGGCATGCATAATTATTTATATATTTTTAATGTTTGCCCACCAAGAGTTACATGCTAAAATCGCAACTGCGAGCATACATGAATCATTCATGATTCCATTCGCAAAGGTAGGCGCAATTAGAACTCAGATCAAGAAGCTTTCTGAGCATTGATCAATGCTGGGAATGCAAAAATAAGTGAGTAAACGATAATTAACAAAAGGTGAGTATACGGCGTTTACCCTCCACTACATCCATGGTTGGGTCTGGCAAAACCCATTCATAAACATCAATATCCTGCCAGGCAGGATTTAATCTACATTTGCCTGGCATTTTAGCTATCGATGTGACGTTTGGCGGCACCTAATCAGTCAGTTCTGTACCTGCCTGGCTGAGTGCCAGTGTTGGTGGAATTAGCGATCTCACCTGGCAACCAGAGCGCGAAACACGTGAGAAAATAAAACTTGGTAGTCTTGTCACGAATACAGCCGAGGCTGCCCCTCCTCCTTGCTCGGGCAGGCATCGGCGTTCGTCGTCACCGGAGTACTAGCTGCCACCGATCGATGTTTCTGTGTTACACTAGTCTTGTCTTTATTATTCACACCTGTTACCCATTATGCTTATTTGTTTCCCTATAATTACCTCTGTTTTCCCTCCTGGGTTTGTGCGTGATTGTCCGTTGTTTTATGTCGTTTGGTGAGCTGTTGTACTGCTCTTCCCTGCGTGGAGGGTTTGTTATGGTTTACTTTTGTTTTAGTAAATCCATTCATTTCTCAGTTCTGTGTCCTGTGCCTGATTCCGTTTCACCACTTCACCCAGATGTTGTCAGAATCAAGCACCACCTATGGAGTCAGCAGGCACGTCCGATCCCAGCGCCTCGGTGGAGGAACGCATCCAGCAGCACTCGACCATGCTGCAGACTCTAGGTTTGGCTATGGATCGAGTGGTGTACACCATGGATCGATGGGAGAGAGGTGGTTTTCCTACACTTCCTCCTCCTCCGATTTCTTCCCCATCAAGACCATCAAACCCTGGATCCAGTGGAATTCGGCTCTCGCTCCCGAGGGAATATGATGGGACAGCTGCCGGGTGTAAGGGTTTCCTGCTCCAGGTGGAGCTCTACCTGGCAACCATCCACCCGGCTCCCTCGGGATACGACAGCGTGTCCGCCCTCATTTCCTGTCTGTCGGGCAGAGCGCTGGAATGGGCCAACGCGGAGAGGGGTGGAATAGACGCTGAGTCCGTACGTTACGAGGATTTTAGCCGCCGTTTCCGGGCAGTATTCGATCATCCGCTGGAGGGGAGAGCAGCGGGGGAGCGTCTGTTTCACCTCAGACAGGGAAGGAGGAGCGCACAGGACTTCGCCCTGGATTTCAGGACACTGGCAGCCAGCGCGGGATGGAATGAGAGGGCCCTGATTGACCACTACCGATGCAGTCTATGGGAGGACGTTCGTAGGGAGCTGGCCTGCAGGGACACGAATCTAAACCTGGACCAGCTGGTAGATTTATCGATCAGGCTGGATAACCTATTGGCTACCCGCGGACGTCCGGATCAGGGTCCGTCCAGTCCATCCCCCAGCACTTCCGACTCCACTCCTATGGAGCTTGGAGGTGCTGATGTGGAGAGACTCGGCAAGGGGGTGGTCTCCTGCACCAACTGTGGCCGCAGAGGACACACTGCGGGCCGGTGCAGGAGAGGACCCTCGTGGAATCGAGGCAGCAGGCAGGGCCCTGGTGGGCCATCCCAGGTGAGTAGGCACCCAACTCACCCAGAGCTCCCTGTTGCTCACATGATGGTCAATGTAAATTTCCCTGGGTTTCCCCACATTCCCAGCATAAGGCGCTCATAGATTCTGGCGCAGATGGGAATTTTATGGATAGGCTGGTTGCGCATAAATTAGGGATTCCTATATTGCCTGTAGATGTGCCCTTCCCCATACGTGCCCTAGACAGTCGCCCTTTAGGGTCGGTTATGGTTAGGGAGGTCACAGTTCTACTCCGGATGGAGACGTAGGGGGGGTCATGAGGAGAAAATTAGTCTCTTCCTTATCGATTCTCCTGCGTTTCCCGTGGTGCTGGGGCTTCCCTGGCTAGCCACCCATGACCCCAGGATTTCGTGGCAACAAGGGCTCTTAAGGGATGGTCACATCAGTGCTCGGGAAGGTGTGTAGGTGTTTCCGTAGGGGCAACTACGGTAGAGAGTCCAAACCATGTCTCCACAATGCACATTCCCTCAGAATATGCCGATTTGGCTCTCACCTTCTGTAAGAAGAAGGAGACTCAATTACCATCCCATCGACGAGGGGATTGTGCAATAGATCTCCGGGAGGGCTCTGCACTTCCCAGGAGTCACGTGTATCCTCTGTCACAGGAGGAGACGGTGGCTATGGAGACATATGTCACCGAATCTCTGGGACAGGGATACATTCGGCCCTCCACTTCCCCTGCCTCCTCGAGTTTCTTTTTTGTGAAGAAGAAGGATGGAGGTTTACGCCCGTGCATTGACTATCGAGGTCTAAATCAGATAACCGTAAAATACAGCTATCCTCTACCTCTCATAGCTAGTATGACGGAGTCATTGCACGGGGCGCGCTTCTTCACAAAATTGGACCTCAGGTTGCGCGTACAATCTGGTCCGTATCCGGGAAGGGGAAGAGTGGAAGACGGCATTTAGTACCACCTCTGGTCACTATGAGTACCTCGTCATGCCGTACGGGTTGATGAATGCTCCCTCAGTCTTTCAATCCTTTGTCGATGAGATTTTCAGGGATCTGCACGGACAGGGTGTAGTGGTGTATATAGATGATATTCTCATCTACTCCGCTACACGCGACGAGCATGTGTCATTGCTGCGCAAGGTGCTTGGTAGACTGTTGGAGCATGACCTGTACGTTAAGGCTGAGAAATGTCTGTTCTTCAAATAGTCCGTCTCTTTCTTAGGATACCGCCTGTCAGAGTCAGGGGTCGAGATGGAGTGTGACCGCATTTCAGCCGTGCGTAATTGGCCGACTCCTGCCACGGTAAAGGAGGTGCAGCGATTTTTGGGGTTTGCCAACTACTACCAGAGATTTATCCGGTCTTTGGCCAGGTAGCAGCTCCCATAACCTTTTTGCTGAAGGGCGGACCGGTGCGCCTGCAGTGGTCAGCTGAGGCGGACAGGGCTTTTGGTCAGCTGAAGGCGCTATTCACCTCGGCTCCCGTGCTGGCTCATCCGGATCCTTCCTTGCAATTCACAGTTGAGGTGGACGCGTCCGAGGCTGGGATAGGAGCTGTACTGTCTCAGCGCTCGGGTACGCCTCCCAAACTCCGCCCCTGTGCTTTCTTTTAGAAGAAGCTCAGCCCGGCGGAGCAAAACTATGATGTGGGGGACCGGGAGCTGTTAGCTGTTGTGAAAGCTCTTAAGGTGTGGAGACATTGGCTTGAGGGGACAAAACACCCTTTTCTCATTTTGACTGACCACTGCAATCTGGAGTACATACGGGCAGCGAGGAGACTGAACCCTCGTCAGGCAAGGTGGGCGATGTTTTTCACGCGTTTTGTGTTCACCCTATCGTACAGACCAGGTTCCCAGAATGCTAAGGCAGACGCTCTGTGCCGGCTGTATGACTCAGAGGAGCGGACCAGGGAGCCCACTCCCATAATTCCGGCTTCTTGTCTGGTGGCACCGGTGGTATGGGAGGTTGACGCGGACATCGAGCGGGCGTTACGCACAGAGCCCACTCCCCCCCAGTGTCCAGTGGGTTGTGTGTATGTTCCGTCTGAGGTTTGCGATCGTTTGATCTATTGGGCTCACACGTCACCCTCTTCTGGCCATTCTGGCATCGGTCGGACAGTGCGCTGTCTTAGTGGGAAGTACTGGTGGCCTACCTTAGCTCAGGACGTGAGGGTTTATGTTTCTTCCTGTTCGGTGTGTGCCCAGTGCAAGGCACCTAGACACCTGCCCAGAGGGAAATTACAACCTCTCCCCGTTCCACAACGGCCGTGGTCACACCTATCGGTGGACTTTGTTACGGATCTTCCTCCATCACAAGGTTACATCACGATCCTGGTTGTTTTGGATCGGTTTTCTAAGTCCTGTCGTCTCATTCTGTTGCCCGGTCTCCCTACTGCCCTACAGACCGCGGAGGCCCTGTTTACACACGTCTTCCGGCACTACGGGGTACCTGAGGATATAGTGTCTGATCGGGGTCCCCAGTTTACATCAAGGGTCTGGAAGGCGTTCATGGACCATCTGGGGGTCTCGGTCAGCCTGACCTCAGGGTTTCACCCCGAGAGTAATGGGCAGGTGGAGAGAGTAAACCAGGATGTGGGTAGGTTTCTGAGGTCATATTGCCAGGACCGGCAGGGAGATTGGTCAGTTTACATCCCCTGGGCAGAGATGGCACAAACTTCCCTCTGCCACTCCTCCACTGACCTGTCTTCCTTTCAGTGTGTACTAGGTTACCAGCCGGTCCTGGCACCATGGCATCAGAGCCAGATCGAGGCACCTGCGTGGATGAATGGTTTCGGCGCTCGGAAGAGACATGGAACGCTGCCCATGTACGCCTGCAAAGGGCTATCAGGAGACAGAAGGCGAGTGCCGACTGCCACCGCAGTGAGGCTCCGGTGTATGCACCGGGGGACCAGGTCTGGCTCTCGACCCGAAACCTGCCCCTTCGCCTGCCCTGCCGGAAGTGACAGCCTCAGCTGTCACGAATACAGCTGAGGCTGCCCCTCCTCCTTGCTCGGGCAGGCTTCGGCGTTCATCGTCGCCGGAGTACTAGCTGCCACCGATCGATGTTTCTGTGTTACACTAGTCTTTATTATTCACACCTGTTACCCATTATGCTTATTTGTTTCCCTATAATTACCTCTGTACTATTTAATGAAGCTGTACCCGGAGTCGCCTCTTCACTGTTGACGTTGAGACTGGTGTTTTGCGGATACTATTTATTGAAGCTGCCAGTTGAGGACCTGTGAGGCATCTGTTTCTCAAACTAGTCCTCTTGCTCAGTTGTGCACCGGGGCCTCCCACTCCTCTTTCTATTCTGGTTAGAGCCAGTTTGCGCTGTTCTGTGAAGGGAGTAGTACACAGCGTTGTACGAGATCTTCAGTTTCTTGGCAATTTATCGCATGGAATAGCCTTCATTTCTCAGAACAAGAATAGACTGACGAGTTTCAGAAGAAAGTTATTTGTTTCTGGCCATTTTGAACCTGTAATCGAACCCACAATTGCTGATGTTCCAGATACTCAACTAGTCTCAAGAAGGACAGTTTTATTGCTTCTTTAATCAGCACAACAGTTTTCAGCTGTGCTAACATAATTGCAAAAGGGTTTTCTAATTATCAATTAGCCTTTTAAAATGATAAACTTGGATTAGTAAACACAACGTGCCATTGGAACACAGGACTGATGGTTGCTGATAATGGGCCTCTGTACGCCGTTTCCAACTACAATAGCCCTTTACAACATTAACAATGTCTACACTGTATTTCTGATCAATTAGATTTTAATGGACCAAAAAATTGCTTTTCTTTCAAAAACAAGGACATTTCTAAGTGACCCCAAACTTTTGAACGGTAGTGTATATGTAAATGAATTTGTGCAACGCATTATGTTATGCAGTTAGATTGTTTTTACCAAAGTCAAATTGATTGTATGATTGATTCACTAATGCATACATGGCTGTCTCTAAAAAATGTTGCAGTAAAAAATGTCTAATGTAATGATATAGAACTCAAAAGATGCCCAACAATGGAACAGAGCAGTTGCTGAGTTTCTGTCTGGATCAAGTGCCATTCTGTGACTTGACTGTGGCTAATATGCCTTCTTTTTTTGTCGTGGTATCGTTTTGGTATCTAGATTGTTTTGAGTATCATGATACTAAACCTGGTATCGAAGTCCAAATGTTGGTATTGTGACAACACTATGGGCTACCATTTGGAATTATAGTGTAGTGTACAATGCACTGCTAAAATACCTGGCTTGTATACAACAATATTCCACTCATTATCTGAATTTCATTGATAAACTAAGCTGATGAATTTCAAGCAGAGAGACAGGCGATACTGTATCAGTTGACAAGTCACGTCGAAAAGGTCATCTTGTACAATGTTGCATGGGGGAGAAATGGCATAGAACACAGTGCTACGTTTTTACAGTAGCGAACTGCTTTACAATACCCTATTCCTGATGATTTGTGTCACGCCCTGACATTGAGATCTCTAGTTGGGTTGGTCAGGGTGTGAAATCTAATGTATATATTTCTATGTTGGCCGGGTGTGGTTCCCAATCAGAGGCAGCTGTCGGTCGTTGTCTCTGATTGGGGTTCATACTTAGGCAGCCATGTTGCCTACCTTAGTTGTGGGATCTTGTTTCTGTTTGGCTTGTTTGATGTTTAGCCTCTTGAACTTCACGTTCTGTTGGATTTTGTTATTTTGTCGGTGTTTATTAAAATAAATGTACGCATACCACGCTGCACCTTGGTCCGATCCTTTATACAACGAACGTGACAATTTGTCCTACATATGTACTGTATAAGGTTAATGAAACTGTAAGACTGACATACAGTGCCTTCGGAAAATATTCAGACCTCTCAACATTTTCAACATTTAGTTACGTTACAGCCTTATTCTAAAATGGATTCAATAAATACAAATCTGCAGCAATCTACACACAATACCCCATAATGACAAAGAGAAAACAAGTTTTTAGAAATGTTTGCAAATGTATTACAAATAAAAAAACAGAAATACCTTATTTACAAAAGTATTCAGACCCTTTGCTATGAGACTCGAAATTGAGCTAAGGTGCATCCTGTTTCCATTGATCGTCCTTGAGATGTTTCTACAACTTGATTGGAGTCCACCTGTGGTCAATTCAATTGATTGGACATGATTTGGAAAGGCACACACCTGTATAAAAGGTCCCACAGTTGACAGTGCATGTCAGAGCAAAAACCAAGCCATGAGGTTGAAGGAATTGAGGTCCCCAGGAACGAGGCACATATTTGGGGAAGGGTACCAAAACATTTCTGTAGCATTGAAGGTCCCCAGGAACACAGTGGCCTCCATCATTATTAAATGGAAGTAGTTTGGAACCACCAAGACTTTTCCTAGAGTTGGCCGTCTGGCCAAACTGAGCAATCGGGGGAGAAGGGCCTTGGTCAGGGAGGTGACCAAGAACCCGATGGTCACTCTGACAGAGCTCTAGAGTTCCTCTGTGGAGATGGGAGAACCTTCCAGAAGGACAACCATCTCTGCAGCACTCCACCAATCAGGCCTTTATGGTAGAGTGACCAGACAGAAGACAGTCCTCAGTAAAAGGACCATGACAGCCCGCTTGGAGTTTGCCAAAAGGCACCTAAAGACTCTCAGACCATGAGAAACAAGATTCTCTGGTCTGATGAAACCAAGATTGAACTCTTTGGCCTGAATGCCAAGCGTCACGTCTGGAAGAAACCTGGCACCATCCCTACGGTGAAGCATGTTGGTGGCAGCATCATGCTGTGGGGATGTTTTTCAGCAGCAGGGACTGGGAGACTAGTCAGGATCGAGGCAAAGATGAACAGAGCAAAGTACAGAGAGATCCTTGATGAAAACCTACGCCAGAGCGCTCAGGTTCAACTTCCAACAGGACAACGACCCTAAGCACACAGCCAAGACAACGCAGGAGTGGCTTCGGGACAAGTCTCTGAATGTCCTTGAGTGGCCAAGCCAGAGCCTGGACTTGAACCCGATCTAACATCTCTGGAGAGACCTGAAAATAGCTGTGCAGCAATGCTCCCCATCCAACCAGACAGAGCTTGAGAGGATCTGCAGAGAAGAATGGGACCAACTCCCCAAATACAGGTGTGCCAAGCTTGTAGCGTCATACCCAAGAAGACTCGAGGCTGTAATCGCTGCCAAAGGTGCTTCAACAAAGTACTGAGTAAAGAGTCTGAATACTTATGTAAATGTGATATTTCAGTTTTTTTTTTTTTTATACATTTGCAAACATTTCTACAAACCAGTTTTTGCTTTGTCATTATGGGGTATTATGTGTAGATTGAGGATGAGGAAAAAACAAACAATTTATTCAATTCTACAATAAGGCTGTAACCTAAGAAAATTTGGAAAAAGTCAAGGGGTCTGAATACTTTCTGAAGGCACTGTATTTCTCAACATGCTCACAACCTGCCATTGGACACAAATTATGTATGTCAAGTTTTTGTCAAATACTGTATTGAAAAGGATATTTACCATCTACTATTCTATTTCTATTCTTTCTAACCAGCACAAAGAAAAAGGGGGGAAAAATGTGTATGTCTTGCTATTGGATTAAATAGTAGTTAAAATTACTAAATGGTGAGCCTATCATCTGATGTGTTGGTGACCCAAAAAAATGTGTCATGGTATTTCACAGAAAATTTTGATTTTGCATGAGTGACTCATTGGTGAAAGATGTGTGAAACCCCAATGAATGCAAAATCAAAGGTTCTGAACATAAGATAGGGGGCATTACAAGTGTTATCAGTTTAGAGTTTTGTACTTAAAAGTTTTGAAAATATACAACTTACATCTGAAAAACAGGTAGGCTCGTCATTGTTTTATGATTTTTCCCAGTTGTCTATCGCTAAGACATCCACACTTTCCCCCCATGGAAATATGCAGAGAACAAACTTGAAGCCCAAAAGTATAAACAATAGGGATAAAGATGTTTGGTGTAAAACATACTTTAGAAGACTCCTGAGATTCCCAGGAGGCCCCTAGGTAGTAGGCTACAGTGGCTTGCGAAAGTATTCACCCTCCTTGGCATTTTTCCTATTTTGTTGCATTACAACCTGGAATTAAAATTGATTTTTGGGGGGTTTGTATCATTTGATTTACACAACATGCCTACCACTTTGAAGATGCAAAATATGTTTTATTATGAAACAAACAAGAAATAAGACAAAAAAACTGAAAACTTCAGCGTGCATAACTATTCACCCCCCCAAAGTCAATACTTTGTAGAGCCACCTTTTGCAGCAATTACAGATGCAAGTCTCTTCGGGTATGTCTCTAAAAGCACATCTAGCCACTGGGATTTTTGCCCATTCATCAAGGCAAAACTGCTCCAGCTCCTTCAAGTTGGATGGGTTCCGCTGGTGTACAGCAATCTTTAAGTCATACCACAGATTCTCAATTGGATTGAGGTCTGGGCTTTGACTAGGCCATTCCAAGACATTTAAATGTTTCCCCTTAAACCACTCAAGTGTTGCTTTAGCAGTATGCTTAGGGTCATTGTCCTGCTGGAAGATGAACCTCTGTCCCAGTCTCAAATCTCTGGAAGACTGAAACAGGTTTCTCTCAAGAATTTCCCTGTATTTAGCGCCATCCATGATTCCTTCAATTCTGACCAGTTTCCCAGTCCCTGCCGATGAACAACATTCCCACAGCATGATGTGGCCACCACCATGATTCACTGTGGGGATGGTGTTCTCGGGGTGGATGAGAGGTGTTGGGTTAGCGCCAGACATAGCATTTTCCTTGATGTCCAAAAAGCTCAATTTTAGTCTCATCTGACCAGAGTACCTTCTTCCATATGTTTGGGGAGTCTCCCACATGCCTTTTGGCGAACACCACTCTTCCATAAAGCCCAGCTCTGTGGAGTGTATGGCTTAAAGTGGTCCTATGGACAGATACTCCAATCTTTGCAGCTCCTTCAGGGTTATCTTTGGTCTCTTTGTTGCCTCTCTGATTAATGCCCTCCTTGCCTGGTCCGTGAGTTTTGGTGGGTGGTCCTCTCTTGGCAGGTTTGTTGTGGTGCCATATTCTTTCAATTTTTTAATAATGGATTTAATGGTGCTCCGTGGGATGTTCAAAGTTTAGGATATTTTTTTATAACCCAACCCTGATCTGTACTTCTCCACAATTTTGTCCCTGACCTCTTTGGAGAGCTCCTTGGTCTTCATGGTGCCGCTTGCTTGGAGGTGCCCCTTGCTTAGTGGTGTTGCAGACTCTGGGGCCTTTCAGAACAGGTGTATATACAGTATATACTGAGATCATGTGACAGATCATGTGCAACTTAGATTGCACACAGGTGGACTTTATTTAATTAATTATGTGACTTCTGAAGGTAATTGGTTGCACCAGATCTTATTTAGGGGCTTCATAGCAAAGGGGGTGAATACATATGCACACACCACTTTTCCGTTATTTATTTTTTAGAATATATTGAAACAAGTTATTTTTTTCATTTCACTTCACCAATTTGGACTATTTTGTGTATGTCCATTACATGAAATCCAAATAAAAATCAATTTAAATTACAGGTTGTAATGCAACAAAATAGGAAAAATGCCAAGGGGGATGAATACTTTTGCAAGGCACTGTATATTGCCCCTCAACACGGGGGCCCCTCAGGGGACCGAGCACGCCCCCATTTTCTTCGAAGGGCTGTAGTGGAACAGGTTGAGAGCTTTAAGTTACTTGGTGTCCACATCACCAACAAACTATCATGGTCCAAACACACCAAGACAGTCGTGAAGAGGGCACGACAAAGCCTATTCCCCCTCAGGAGACTGAAAAGATTTGGCATGGGTCCTCAGATCCTCAAAAGGTTATACAGCTGCACCATCGAGAGCATCCTGACTGGTTGCATCACTGCCTGGTATGGCAACTGCTCGGCCTCCGACCGCAAGGCACTACAGAGGGTAGTGCGTACGGCCCAGTACATCACTGAGGCCAAGCTTCCTGCCATCCAGGACCTCTATACCAGGTGGTGTCCAGCCACCCTAGTCATAGACTGTTCTCTCTGCTACCACACGGCAAGCGGTATCGGAGCACCAAGTCTAGGTCCAAAAGGCTTCTTAACAGCTTCTACCCCCAAGCCATAAGACTCCTGAACAGCTAATCATGGCTACCCGGACTATTTGCATTGTCCCACCCCACCCCCACCCCCAACCCACCCCCTCTTTTACGCTGCTGTTACTCTGTTTATTATCTATGCATAGTCACTTTAACTCTACCCACATGTACATCTTACCTCAATTACCTCGACTAACCAGTGCCCCCGCACATATACTCTATACCGGTACCCCCTGTATATAGCCTCCCTACTGTTATTTAATTTTACTGCTGCTCATTAATTATTTTATATTTTTTACTTATCTATTTTTTACTTAACACTGCATTGTTGGTTAAGGGCTTGTAAGTAAGCATTTCACTGTAAGGTCTACACCTGTTGTATCCGGTGCATGTGGCAAATAAAATTTGATTTGATTTACTGGTGAGTAATTAAGTCAGGTAAGTTTGACCCTACACAAGAAGATTCATCTGAATGGAGCCTGCCTGAGTCGAACCCTTTCATATGCCACAAGAAATTGACATATCTTTGTGTGTGTGACCCCTTCCTCTTCCGGGTGCCCACCAAGGTCACTTAGCACAGACAAGCTGCGTATGTGTATGTGTGTCCATCAGGTTCAATGTGTTTGTGTGTTTTTGTCGGTATCCCCTTGGCAGGGTGGAGTCACGGAGAGCTGTGTGTGATTTTAGATCAAGCGCACACACAGCACACACACAGCTCTCCGTGACTCCACCCTGCCAAGGGGATACCGACAAAAACACACAAACACATTGAACCTGATGGACACACATACACATACGCAGCTTGTCTGTGCTAAGTGACCTTGGTGGGCACCCGGAAGAGGAAGGGAGGGGACACACAGCTGACAGTCTGACAGCTGGGCGCAACTATTGCCACAGTATCTCATCCAGCATACACATGCCACATATCACTTCTCATTACAGGCAGGGCAGAATAATACATCGCTAACATAGAATGACTGCACAAGTATCTGAGTGGATCGAAATGTGTACGTATAAGTGAGATATTCTATAATCCTTTATTCTAAAACTATCTAGGCTACTCATAAAAAAATGTATTGGCTTCTACTCTAATGTCAGACAGCTCATTTCCACACATTCCTATCACAATGTATGATGGTGCGCTCTTCATGGTTGTATTGACTGTCTTCGGCAGCAGCTCTGGATAGTTCTACTGTCTGAGTAACTGTAGCTAGTGTCTCTCCGCTTCTACCCATCTAAAGGACAACAAGGTATCAATTCACATTCCGGGCGAGTCTGACAGGAGGATGGGAAAACCCACAACCCTGGCGTTGCAAACGCCATGCTCTATCAATTGAGCTACATCCCTGCCGGCCATTCCCTCCCCTACCCTGGGCCAATTGTGCGCCGCCCATGAGTCTCCCGGTCGCGGCCGGCTGCGACAGAGCCTGGATTCGAACCAGGATCTCTAGTGGCACAGTTAGCACTGCGATGCAGTGCCTTAGACCACTGCGCCACTCAGGAGACATTTAATTTTTGTTATTTCACTTGCTGGTTGTGACAAACGTTTGCTGTTTCTATACTGGGCTCTGGGCTATATACTTATCATAGGCCTGTTTATTTTTGTGCATCTCTTAAACATTTAACCAATGATCTACATTCTTTTTGTTATTCATGGTCTTCCTACACATGAAAACATTGACAATCATGAATACTGGAGCAGCTTCAAAAGATACACATCTTACAACACAAATAGGCCCAACCCAGTGTAGCTTGATCTGTGCTAATTTCAAGACACATTAGTTCCTTTGACGATCCTCTCAGCCTCAAGCAATAACAAGGTCACGGTCAGGTGGAAAACGGTTCCAGAAACTGGTATGTCACACCCCCCTGAAGAGTGTTGGTAGCCATGTTTCTGTGGTCCCACTATGAAACCATATGACTCTGAGTGGCGTTGATTGAAGATGATCTCATACAGGCGTGTTCCAGTAGTCAGAGGTTTGGGTTGTCACAGTGCTAAGCCAATACAGCAGCCTGCCATGTTTACACCTATCCTCTGAGCCTCAGCCTAGACAGTCATGCAAACACTGTATGTGTTCTCAGGTACATGATGCGTTTTATTTGTTTTCTTATGGAGTCACATAAAACTGTGGATGGTAAGGATTATAATTAAACCACTGCTGCCTAAATCAAATGTATTTATAAAGCCCTTTTTACATCCGTAGATGTCACAAAGTGCTTATACATAAACCCAGCCTAAAACCCCAAACAGCAAGCAATGCAGATGTAGAAGCACAGTGGCTAGGAAAAACTCCCTAGAAAGGCAGGAATCTAGGAAAAAACCTAGTGAGTAACCAGGCTCTGAGGGGTTGCCAGTCCTCTTCTGGCTGTGCCGGGTGGAGATTATAGGAGTACATGGCCATTAAGGCCAGATCGTTCTTCAAGCTGTTCATAGATGACCAGCAGGGTCAAATAATAATCAGTGGTTGTAGAGGGCGCAACAGGTCAGCACCTCAGGAGTAAATGTCAGTTGGCTTTTCAAAGCCGAGCATTCAGAGGGAGAGAGGAAAACAGCAGGTCCGGGACAAGGTAGCGCATCTGGTGAACAGGGTTCAATAGCCACAGGCAAAACAGCAGAAACTGGATCAGCAGCACGACCTGGAGGACTGGTGGCCTACACTTCTCCAAAATGAGTCACAATAGTGAATGAAGGGAACTGTCACGCCCTGACTCTAGGACTCGTATTTGTTGAGTCAGGGTGTGTATTTTCTGTGTCGTGTTGTGCTATGTTGATTGTCTATGGTTAGATCTAGTATGTGTAGATCTATGTTGGCCTGTGTGGTTCCCAATCAGAGGCAGCTGTTGCTCGTTGTCTCTGATTGGGGACCATACTTAGGCAGCCTTTTGGCACCTGTTAGTTGTGGGATCTTGTTCCGTGTGAGGTAAGTTATTTGTCTACCTTGGACTTCACGTTTCGTTTGTTGTGTGTTCAGTACGTAAATAAATATGAATGCATATCACGCTGCGCCTTGGTCCTTCTCGTTCGTAAACGATCGTGACAGGAACAGCATGGAACTGGTTCTTTTTCTTTACAGCCATGTGGCACACAGGTCTAACCTTTAATCTAGATCGGGGTTGGATAACCGTGGGCCGCTCTTTTGAAGGCCCTCTGATTTAAAAAATGTGGATCCCATTAGCCGACGCCAATGATGACCGCTAGTTTTACTGGGGTCTGACACATAACGAAAAAGACATTACAGACAAAATACTTTACAATTGACATACATTTAAAAACATTAACATGTAGTGTGTGTGCATCTATCAGTTACATATACATGTCAGTACATGCACACAACAACTAGGTCACCTGGGGACACAACAAGTAGGTCACATGGGGGAGAGGCATTGTGCCATGAGGTGTTGCTTTATTTGTTTTTTTAAACCAGGTTTGATGTTCAAGATATGACAGATAGGAGTAGCTATAGAGTCAGCTACCATCCTCCGTAGCTTTCCATTTACATTAAGTTGTCAATGCCAGGAGGTTTGCCATTATTGATCGCTAACAATAATTTTTACACCTCTCCCACACTAACTTTACAAAATTCTAACTCGCAATGCTTTTCTTTCATTATTTGTTTTTTTATGCATGAATATGATGGCTCACTGTTCGTTGTTGGCATTTCCTGCCTAAGTTTGCCCACTTTGTCAATTAAGTAATCATTAAAGTAATTGGCAACATCAAATGGTTTGTGATGAATAAGCCATCTGATTTGATAAAAGTTGAATTTGTCTTTCTGGTGTTAACAAGCTATTGATTTCATTAACCTTATTTCTAAGACTACACACAGTGGGGAGAACAAGTATTTGATACACGGCCGATTTTGCAGGTTTTCCTACTTACAAAGCATGTAGAGGTCTGTAATTTTTATCATAGGTACACTTCAACTGTGAGAGACGGAATCTAAAATAAAAATTCAGAAAATCACATTGTATGATTTTTAAGTAATTAATTAGCATTTTATTGCATGACATAAGTATTTGATCACCTACCAACCAGTAAGAATTCCGGCTCTCCATAGACCTGTTAGTTTTTCTTTAAGAACCCTCCTGTTCTCCACTCATTACCTGTATTAACTGCACCTGTTTGAACTTGTTACCTGCATAAAAGACACCTGTCCACACACTCAATCAAACAGACTCCAACCTCTCCACAATGGCCAAGACCAGAGAGCTGTGTAAGGACATCAGGGATAAGATTGTAGACCTGCACAAGGCTGGGATGGGCTACAGGACAATACGCAAGCAGCTTGGTGAGAAGGCAACAACTGTTGGCGCAATTATTAGAAAATGGAAGAAGTTCAAGATGACGGTCAATCATCCTCGGTCTGGGGCTCCATGCAAGATCTCACCTCGTGGGGCATCAATGATCATGAGGAAGGTGAGGGATCAGCCCAGAACTACACGGCAGGACCTGGTCAATGACCTGAAGAGAGCTGGGACCACAGTCTCAAAGAAAACCATTAGTAACACACTACGCCATCATGGATTAAAATCCTACAGCGCACGCAAGGTCCCCCTGCTCAAGCCAGCGCATGTCCAGGCCCGTCTGAAGTTTGCCAATGACCATCTGGATGATCCAGAGGAGGAATGGGAGAAGGTGATGTGGTCTGATGAGACAAAAATAGAGCTTTTTGGTCTAAACTCCACTCGCCGTGTTTGGAGGAAGAAGAAGGATGAGTACAACCTCAAGAACACCATCCCAACCGTGAAGCATGGAGGTGGAAACATCATTCTTTGGGGATGCTTTTCTGCAAAGGGGACAGGACGACTGCACCGTATTGAGGGGAGGATGGATGGGGCCATGTATCGCGAGATCTTGGCCAACAACCTCCTTCCCTCAGTAAGAGCATTGAAGATGGGTCGTGGCTGTGTCTTCCAGCATGACAATGACCCGAAACACACAGTCAGGGCAACTAAGGAGTGGCTCCGTAAGAAGCATCTCAAGGTCCTGGAGTGGCCTAGCCAGTCTCCAGACCTGAACCCAATAGAACATCTTTGGAGGGAGCTGAAAGTCCGTATTGCCCAGCGACAGCCCCGAAACCTGAAGGATCTGGAGAAGGTCTGTATGGAGGAGTGGGCCAAAATCCCTGCTGCAATGTGTGCAAACCTGGTCAAGACCTACAGGAAACGTATGATCTCTGTAATTGCAAACAAAGGTTTCTGTACCAAATATTAAGTTCTGCTTTTCTGATGTATCAAATACTTATGTCATGCAATAAAATGCAAATTAATTACTTAAAAATCATACAATGTGATTTTCTGGATTTTTGTTCTAGATTCCGTCTCTCACAGTTGAAGTGTACCTATGATAAAAATGACAGACCTCTACATGCTTTGTAAGTAGGAAAACCTGCAAAATCGGCAGTGTATCAAATACTTGTTCTCCCCACTGTATATTAATATGGGCTATTTTCAGCCCTTTCCTGAGTAGCTTATCAGAGATAGACATAATATGGAAAAGAGCAAGCAAAGCAAGATAAAAAATAAATACATTCAGCAGTCCATTAATCAGTTTGTGTGTGTGTGTGCTGCGGTGTTGAAGCTACGAAAAGTGAACAATGAGCCTGTCATAGCGGATGTAAGCAATGTCCCCATGCGCTAAGGGAGCTTTCATGGCTGGGATAAGTTATTTCCTCTCCTGGCGCACAGCTTCAGCATAGTCCTCATTGAGGAAGATATACATTCCTCTCAAGTTCTTTGCTCTTTCCAGAACAGCTACCTTGTCCTTGAACCTCGGGAACTTGAGCACTATCGGCCTGGGCCTGTCACCTGGGCCGGGGGTGGGTTTTCCAGTCCTGTGGTCGCGCTCCACCTCAATCTTCCTGTGGTCCATCTTCAGTTTCTCCGAGATAATTTCCCTCACTTTGTCCTCAGACTCCGTCCAGGTCTCATGTGGAGATTCTTCAATTTTGTCCACAACCATGTTGTTCCGCCTTGATTGTCCCTCGTGATAATCTGATTTCTCTGTCATTGTTACCATGGATTCACAGACAGAACTGATGTCCTCTCTCAATTACTTACAGATTGCTGTCATCTTGCCGTTCTTCTGTTTAAACTCATCGAGCTGACCCTGGGAGATCTGCAAACTGTTCTTCAGGTCCTGGACCTCTCTGGTCAGGTCGTCCATATTAGTATATTTTTTATTAGTTGACTCCACCAGTATTTGGACAAAACACTTGAAGCTGTTTTCTTGTCGTTGTAACAACTGCTTGAACTCTTTTTGTTCATTTTAAAAGATCCTTCACCTGTGATAGAGAGACACCATTGTCCTCAACTGTACTCCCGCCGGCTTTGGTCTTTGTCATGGTAGCAACATAGGTTACGCTGTTACTCCTCACAATTCCAGACAGGGCAGGTCGCAGTGAAGATTGAAAAAAACAACAACAACAACAACAAACAGCAGGGATCTAGACAGCCACAAGTCCCGGGACAATCCGAGGTCCCAGCCAAACTGGCTAACTGCTTCGCGGGCTGCGTTCAAGCCCTCATGAAAACCCTGCTAGCTTGATTGGCAGCTACCTAGCTGCTATACCAAACAGCTACTCAGACCTGGCCTTGGTCGGCAGGATCACTGGACAGATGGTAGCGGTCCCAGCAACTGATGCCAACCACATCGCAAGATCCAAACTCAAAAGGTAGCTAGCTAGTATCCAAACGTTTTCAATAGACCTTTCCAAAACAACAAACCAAGCTCTCCCTCGTTCCGCGTTCAACAGGAAGTGACGAGAAGACAAGGTGGAATTTCCAAATTTGGTTGTGTATCAGTGTCACGCCCTGACATTGAGATCTCTAGTTGGGTTGGTCAGGGTGTGAAATCTAATTTATATATTTCTATGTTGGCCGGGTGTGGTTCCCAATCAGAGGCAGCTGTCAGTCGTTGTCTCTGATTGGGGATCATACTTAGGCAGCCATGTTGCCTACCTTAGTTGTGGTTGTGGGATCTTGTTTCTGTTTGGCTTGTTTGATGTTTAGCCTCTTGAACTTCACGTTCGGTTGGATTTTGTTATTTTGTCGGTGTTTATTAAAATAAACAACTATGTACGCATACCACGCTGCACCTTGGTCCGATCCTTTACACAACGAACGTGACAGAAGATCCCACCACAAACGGACCAAGCAGCGTGGCCAGGAAGAGCAGACATCCTGGACATGGGAGGATATTTTGGACGGTAAAGGATCATGGACGTGGGAAGAGATCCAGGCAGGTATGGATCGCCTTCCTTGGGAGCAGACGGAGGAAGCGAGGGAGAAAAAACGGCTACTCAAAAGGTCCCGATCACGAAGGAAGCCCGAGAGGCAGCCCCAATAACATATTTTTTGGGGGGCACATGGGGTGGTTGGCGACGCAGCAGGAGGCCCTGAAAGGGCTGACTGTGAAGGAGGAGAGAGCTGTTGTATTTTTTGACTTTATGTTTTTTACCCCATATGTAACTCTGTGTTGTTGTTTTTATCGCACTACTATGCTTTATCTTGGCCAGGTCGCAGTTGTAAATGAGAACTTGTTCTCAACTGGCTTACCTGGTTAAATAAAGGTGAAATAAAATAAAAAAATAAAAAAATAGAGGAGGCCACTCTGAAGATGGTGGCCCTCCAAGCAGCTAAAGACCCACAGGGAGAAGGAGTCAGTGCATGCACGGAGAGCAGAGCTGGCCAGGCAACAGGAGGAGCTGAGAGAGGAGTTAACCCTCCAGCAGCAGAGAGCTCGGTCCTTAGAGCAGAGGCTGGCGGAGCCAGGTTTAGCAGAGCCAACTCCCCGCACTCGCTTTGAGGAGCGTGTGACCGTGCAGGCACCAGGCTATGCGCCGGCTTTACGCACTGTGCCGCCATTGCGCCTTCACAGACCGGTACGGCCCGTGCCTGCTCCTCGCACCAAACCAGTGGTGCGTGTCTCCAGCCCGGTGGCCCCGTACCTGCTCCTCGCACCAAACCAGTGGTGCGTGTCTCCAGTCCGTACCTGCTCCTTGCACCAAACCAGTGGTGCGTGTCCCCAGCCTGGTACGACCTGTACCTGCTCCTCGCACCAAACCAGTGGTGCGTGTCCCCAGCCTGGTACGGCCCGTTCCAGCGCCACGCACCCGACCTCCAGCGAGGGTCCTCTGCTCCACCCCGGTGCCAGAGCAGTCCGCACCACCGTTGCCTAGTCCAGCTCCGGTCAGCTGGTCCAGTCCGGTGCCAGAGCAGTCTTCTCCACCAGTGCCTAGTCCAGCTCCGGTCAGCTGCTCCACTCCAGTGCCAGAGAAGTCCGCTCCACCGGTGCCTAGTCCAGCTCCGGTCAGCTGCTCCACTCCAGTGCCAGAGCAGTCCGCTCCACTGGAGTCCGTCATAGCCGGCCGCGACCGGGAGACCCATGGGGCGGCGCACAATTGGCCCAGCGTCGTCCAGGGTAGGGTAGGGAATGGCCGGCAGGGATGTAGCTCAGTTGGTAGAGCATGGCGTTTGCAATGCCAGGGTTGTGGGTTCGATTCCCACGGGAGGGCCAGTATGAAAAATAAAAAAATAATGTATGCACTCACTAACTGTAAGTCGCTCTGGATAAGAGCGTCTGCTAAATGACTAAAATGTAATGTAAATGAATGTATGAAAGAAAAAAAATTAAGAAAAAAAAATGTATGCACTCACTACCTAACTGTAAGTCGCTCTGGATACGAGCGTCTGCTAAATGACTAAAATGTAAATGAATGAGTAGGTGTGTCCAAACCTTTGACTGGTAGTGTAGGTTGTAATATGGCTTTTTTGGGTAGGGGGCTTGGCTTCCCCAGTGATTTTACCCACGCACCGCTACTGGCTACCTATCTGCCATCTTGTTGGGTTTTGCCAAACCGTGTTTGTGTTTAGAGGCCCTCCCCTCCTACCCATTTTTATTTCCCTTTTTTCCTTCAAGGGAGATTACTGAGACAAGCTGCCGTGACAGCATGACCTCCAGGACCACAATCCATCTCTACTTCTCTGGGCTCCCGAGTGGCGCAGCGGTCTAAGGCACTGCATCTCTGTGCTTGAGGCGTCACTACAGACCCCCTGGTTCGATTCCAGGCTGTATCACAACCGGCCGTGATTGGGAGTCCCATAGGGCGGCGCACAATTGGTCCGGGTTTGGCTGGTATAGGCCGTCATTGTAAATAAGAATTTGTTCTTAACTGACTTGCCTAGTTAAATAAAGGTTTTTTAAAAATGATGCTTATCATGGCCTCTCATGTCGCCATCAGGTGGTCAAAACACGCACCGCAGCAATAACTTGCAACGTCATCTATCTGTATGCTTGGAGGTCTGGGCAAAAAATGTTCTAACCAAAAATGATATATTTTTTGGATACTCACCCCTCCCATTGTTATCCCATCAATAAGGGCCACATATGGTTTCTGATATGTTCCTTAAATTATTAAATAAAATGTAAGTCAAAACAAGTGCTGTACAAAAAGTAACTGATAGCCAAAGGAGGGAAACCGGTGCTCCTAAGATACAAAAAATAACTGGTCTCATCAGAGAAAATTGATGTACAGTACGGTCTGTCCTTGTAAATTCATAATGAAAACCAAACATTATGCAATACACAGGCATACTGTTTGTTGTAAAACTCTCCCCTCTCTCACATAATCATGTAAGAGGCGTGATTGGGATACGTACCAATAATATTGTTCAGGATGTATTCTTCACGGAAGAAGTCCTTACCAAATGGACCTCCAACCTTCCCCGCTTCAGTCACAGCTAGGAGGAAATGACATCACAAAATGCACTCAGTAAAACACAGAGATAAGACACCCGTTTGAAAATGTAGATGACGACATATTTAGTACAAATCAAGATCCTGTGTGTGTTTGTGTACTCTCGACAGTCTGTTGTTCACCTCTAATGTCTCCACCAGCACAGAAGGCTTTCCCACCGGCTCCTTTGATAATCACAATATCAGTCTCCTTGTCCGTCTCCCATTTCAACGATGAAACATGCAATAGATTCCAAACAGTTTAGTACATTATGTGCATCAGTGTAAGTCAATGCTGACTGCCATCTAGGTTTACACATGATACACGACAAGCTATTACATTGTCCATTGGAATGCCAATGTAAAATGCCCATTTAACTCTCATTGCATTCAAGCTATAGAATAGTTGTTGCATATTGTACAATATATTTGTGTTTAAACATCCAAGCTTTTCCACGTTCCACGGCCATTAAAACAAGTTTTTCAACATGAGATTTTGAATGCAACCATAACTCACCCATTTCCCTACTGTGGCTAGAGGCCTTAACAGTAAGCGGTTTATCTAAAATGTTGCCACATTTAATTAAATACTCCTACAGATCGCTGCTGTTGTTTGCAGTAGGATAACTGATATGGTTGCCTGTCCTTGACCCCTAGTGACAGGTAGCCTAGATGGTGAGAGTTAATTAACACTGACTTTGAGCTAGGGGTTCATGAGTCGGAGCATGTTCATGTTGAGGGCGTTCAGGGCTTTGGGACGATTCAAGGTGATCACCTCAGCATTCCCCACTTTCTCCACCAGCACCTCGGCCGCGGCCTGACTTGACGTCTGCCCCCAAACACACACAGAGGCAATGTAAACACAAGCTGAACCATTTAGGTATAGCAATGGAGGTGTTTAGTAGTAGCAGTAGTGGAACACTGTAGGACGAGCTTCACTGGTTTGATTTGTTAGCTCCTGAACCAAAGGATGAGGATTTCTATCACTCTCCTACAACACATTTATACGATGTGGTGCATTTAATGTACAGTGAGGGAAAAAAGTATTTGATCCCCTGCTGATTTTGTACGTTTGCCCACTGACAAAGAAATTATCAGTCTATAATTTTAATGGTAGGTTTATTTGAACAGTGAGAGACAGAATAACAACAAAAGAATCCAGAAAAACGCATGTCAAAAATGTTATAAATTGATTTGCATTTTAATGAGGGAAATAAGTATTTGACCCCTCTGCAAAACATGACTTAGTACTTGGTGGCAAAACCTTTGTTGGCAATTTACATTGACATTTTAGTCATTTAGCAGACGCTCTTATCCAGAGCGACTTACAGTTAGTGTAATGCATACATGTTTTATTTTATTTTTTGTTTTTTTTCATACTGGGAAACGAACCCACATCCCTGCCGGCCAAACCCTCCCCTACCTTGGACGACGCTGGACCAATTGTGCGCCGCCCATGGGTCTCCCGGTCGCGGCCGGCTGCGACAGAGTTGGCCACCAGGTTTGCACACATCTCAGGAGGGATTTTGTCCCACTCCTCTTTGCAGATCTTCTCCAAGTCATTAAGGTTTCAAGGCTGACGTTTGGCAACTCGAACCTTCAGCTCCCTCCACAGGTTTTCTATGGGATTAAGGTCTGGAGACTGGCTAGGCCACTCCAGGACCTTAATGTGCTTCTTCTTGAGCCACTCCTTTGTTGCCTTGGCCGTGTGTTTTTGGTCATTGTCATACTGGAATATCCATCCACGACCCATTTCCAATGCCCTGGCCCCGTCCATCATCCCTTTGATGCGGTGAAGTTGTCCTGTCCCCTTAGCAGAAAAACACCCCCAAAGCATAATGTTTCCACCTCCATGTTTGACGGTGGGGATGGTGTTCTTGGGGTCATAGGCAGCATTCCTTCTCCTCCAAACACGGCGAGTTGAATTGATGCCAAAGAGCTCCATTTTGCAATGATCATGAGAACGGTGAGGAATCAGCCCAGAACTACACAATGGAGGATCTTGTCAACGATATCAAGGCAGCTGGGACCATAGTCACCAAGAAAACAATTGGTAACACACTACGCCGTGAAGGACTGAAATCCTGCAGCGCCTGCAAGGTCCCCCTGCTCAAGAAAGCACATATACATGCCCGTCTGAAGTTTGCCAATGAACATCTGAATGATTCAGAGGAGAACTGGGTGAAAGTGTTGTGGTCAGATGAGACCAAAATGGAGCTCTTTGGCATCAACTCAACTCGCCGTGTTTGGAGGAGGAGGAATGCTGCCTATGACCCCAAGAACACC
Organism: Coregonus lavaretus; assembly: GCF_964263955.1. Taxonomy (NCBI): domain Eukaryota; kingdom Metazoa; phylum Chordata; class Actinopteri; order Salmoniformes; family Salmonidae; genus Coregonus; species Coregonus lavaretus. The sequence goes on along the minus strand of NC_139992.1, from coordinate 62,686,985 downwards.
ATCCCCACCGTCAAACATGGAGGTGGAAACATTATGCTTTGGGGGTATTTTTCTGCTAAGGGGACAGGACAACTTCACCGCATCAAAGGGACGATGGACGGGGCCATGTACCGTCAAATCTTGGGTGAGAACCTCCTTCCCTCAGCCAGGGCATTGAAAATGGGTCGTGGGTGGGTATTCCAGCATGACAATGACCCAAAACACATGGCCAAGGCAACAAAGAAGTGGCTCAAGAAGAAGCACATTAAGGTCCTGGAGTGGCCTAGCCAGTCTCCAGACCTTAATCCCATAGAAAATCTGTGGAGGGAGCTGAAGGTTTGAGTTGCCAAACATCAGCCTCAAAACCTTAATGACTTGGAGAAGATCTGCAAAGAGGAGTGGAACAAAATCCCTCCTGAGATGTGTGCAAACCTGGTGGCCAACTACAAGAAACGTCTGACTTCTGTGATTGCCAACAAGGGTTTTGCCACCAAGTACTAAGTAATGTTTTGCAGAGGGGTCAAATACTTATTTTCCTCATGAAAATGCAAATCAATTTATAACATTTTTGACATGCGTTTTTCTGGATGTTTTTGTTGTAATTCTGTCTCTCACTGTTCAAATAAACCTACCATTAAAATTATAGACTGATCATGTCTTTGTCAGTGGGCAAATGTACAAAATCAGCAGGGGATCAAATACTTTTTTCCCTCACTGTATACACAAAGCAAATGTTTTACTTCATAACTATCAACTAGCTATATGTGAATTATAATAATGTAGCTAACCAGATAGTAACAGGCAGAAATGCCCTAAAACCAATCTTATCCAAGGTAGATGTAGTAGTAGCTAGCCAGTTAGCTCTATTGACTTACTATGGGCTTGTGACCTACAAAACACCATGCCAAAATTAACACATATTTATGTATTAACATATCATTATAAAATATTGTAGTCAGGCAACATATGAGATATGAATAGGCAACATTTCATTCCGAAGTCGGAGTGTATTTTCTCTCGCTTCAGCTCAAATAATGCCCACCATTGCTTTCAAGAATATTGCGTCGTTTTCTATGTGGTTGCGTCATATTTCTTTGCATACTTTCCGTTGAAGCTTGCATCTTCTTCAATGAGGTTTAACGGCGGTTGGCATCCAATAAATGTTGCATTATGCCACCTACTAGACTGGAGTATAACTCCCTTATACTTTGCTTGAAAAAATTTATAAAACAAATACCCTACCATCTAACACTACACTCACAAATAAACCAATAAAAAAAATACCATATTCCACTATTTAAATCTATTTAGTCCTACTTCAGGCCAACATCCTGAAAGGATGGGACACCACCACTTAACACACCCTGTAACACTTCTGACGTTAAGTCTCGCACACCCAAATCCCTCTCTGCAGCTGCCACCACAACCTCTATTTACTGCGATTTAAATTCCATCCCTGCACTACAGTTGATAACCATTGCTATAAATTCCAAAAATCCAATCTTACTGAAACATAGATCACTTGTTGGTTTATCCCTCTGTACTGGTACAGACCTACTACTCTCACCACTGCTCTCAGGACCCCTCCCCCTTGACCCATCTTCCTCTACTTTCTTCACTGCCTCAGGAAATGACAATTTCTGCACTACTCTAACCCTGGAAACCTTAACCTGCCTCTCTCGCATTTTTGATCCCCAGCCCCATGGGCACCCCTACAATTAACACATACCACTACTATCCCCATTGCTACACACTCCTTTGTCTCATGCCCTTCTGCACACTTCTCACACCTCCCTCCTACACACTGCTGCTACATGCCCATAAGCTTGACACCTGTAACAACGTAATGTATTCGGCACAAAAGCTCGTACAGGATAACTTATATATCCTAATATAATTTTGTCGGACAAAGACTCAACATCAAATCTCAATAGAACAGACAATGACTCTTCTATTTCACCACTCACGCCACCCTATCTGCATCGTACCAAACAACGAGCATCACAAACACTGGGAATCTTCCCCTTCAGTTGGTCAGTTTTCACATTTACCACTACCCCAGTAATCACTCCTTTCAATGGCACCCTTTTCTTGAGAGCAAAACAATTCACATCTATTGACCCCATTCTTTAATTCACCTTTATTTAACCAGGTAAGCCAGTTGAGAACAAGTTCTCATTTACAACTGCGACCTGGCCAAGATAAAGCAAAGCAGTGCGATAAAAACAACAACAACACAGAGTTACATATGGAATAAACAAAATGTACAGTCAATAACACAATAGAAAATCTATATACAGTGTGTGCAAATGTAGTAAGTTATGGAGGTAAGGCAATAAATAGGCCATAGTGCAAAATAATTACAATTTAGTATTAACACTGGAGTGATAGATGTGCAGAAGATGATGTGCAAATAGAGATACTGGGGTGTAAATGAGCAAAATAAATAGCAATGTAAATAACAATATGGGGATGAGGTAGTTGGGTGGGCTAATTACAGATGGGCTGTGTACAGGTGCAGTGATCGGTAAGCTGCTCTGACAACTGATGCTTAAAGTTAGTGAGGGAGATAAGTGTCTCCAGCATCAGAGATTTTTGCAGTTCGTTCCAGTCATTTGCAGCAGAGAACTGTTAGGAATGGCGGCCAAAGGAGGTGTTGGCTTTGGGGATGACCAGTGAGATATACCTGCTGGAACGCATACTACGGGTGGGTGTTGCTATGTTGATCAATGATCTAAGATAAGGCGGGGATTTGCCTAGAAGTGATTTATAGATGACCTGGAGCCAGTGGGTTTGGCGACGAATAATGTAGTGAGGGCCAGCCAACGAGAGCGTACAGGTCACAATGGTGTGTAGTATATGGGGCTTTGGTGACAAAACGGATGGCACTGTGATAGACTACATCCAATTTGCTGAGTAGAGTGTTGGAGGCTATTTTGTAAATGACATTGCCAAAGACAAGGATCGGTAGGATAGCCAGTTTTACGAGGGCATGTTTGGCAGCATGTGCTTTTATTTCAAGAGGAGGAGGTCGTCGGGTAAGCTTGGCGTCGGGTAAGCTTGGCTTTATACATAGCTTGGGCTTTGTCGAGTAAGGCTTAAACTATGTATTTAGATTGTAGTTAGGTATTGTAGGTAGTTATCGTGGGTTGTTGTATGTAATTATTGTAGGTTAGTATTGTATTCGGCTGTGCCCGGTGTAGCACGAAGCTAGCTAGCTAACCCACCACCGGGACTAGCTGGCGAGTAGCTATTAGCAACGGTATAGTTATTTCACGCCTGAGAGTGCCTGTAATTACGCCAGCTGGCTGCCTACAATAATTACATACAATAATTGCCTACCATTCAGCTGTTTCCTAACCTCATTGTCTGAACCGTTAACGTTAGGTAGCAAGTGGCTACTGTGCTTGAAATATTAGCTAGCTTGTTGCTACCTGGATAGCTACTAGTAAACAATAGCTGGAACGACCGTGTGAACAGACGCGAACTGGCTGAGTCAATTCAGTTGCTAGCTTTGCACTTGGCTAGCTAACAGTAGCTGCTAGGGGTAAGTCATAACCTACATTTGTTTTGTTTTTTACATATTGATAGCCCGAGTCGTTCAAGGAATTTGGGACATGGGTGACTAGTTAACGTTAGTTTGGCTCTCTCTGTGTGTTCGTGCCGTGAAAGGAGGGGTTCTTCTTTGTCTGAAAGCAATGGCTAGCTAGTTTGCTAACTATTCTAGCTAACTAACTGGCTGAATAAGTTGACGACGGACTTGCTCAAGCTGTCGGGACTAACCCACAACGTTAGACACGGACACGAACGATCTGCTTGCGTGTTGATACACTGGTGGTTTGTTGTGGCAGAGTATTGGCGCTAAACCGTGTTGCTGGAGTCCGGCATGCTAGCTGGCTGTGGCGTCATATGACTTGATGCCCGGACGATTTTCACGGAATAATACTGCACCTAGTGAGCTAGCTGAATAAACTGAGTTAGTCTATTGCTGGAAACATTGAACCGCTGTAGTTTACAACAATTATAGTTTCTGAGGTGGAAGTTGGGAGAGTTATATTTGGGAGTTGTGCTGAGGGAGGCTCCGCTCTCTCCTTTCCCAGATGTTTAGTTCATTTCATTCCGATCTCCTCTGCATTATTGTAGCCATTTGCTGCAGCCTGTCAACTATGCCTCTGCCTATCCCTGTTCTCTCCTCTCCGCACAGGCTACACAAACGCCTCACACCGCGTGGCTGCTGCCTCTCTAACCTGGTGGTCCCTGCACGCACCACCCACCTGGAGTTCCAGGTCTCAGGCAGCCTCTGGAACTGCCGTTCTGCTGCCAACAAGGCAGACTTCATCCCAGCCTATGCTACCCTCCAGTCCCTCGACTTCTTGGCGCTGACGGAAACATGGATTACCACTGAAAACACTGCTACTCCTACTGCTCTCTCCTCGTCTGACCATGTGTTCTCGCATACCCCGAGAGCATCTGGTCAGCGGGGTGGTGGCACAGGAATCCTCATCTCTCCCAAGTGGACATTCTCAATTTTTCCCCTAACCCATCTGTCTATCTCCTCATTTGAATTCCATGCTGTCACAGTCACTAGCCCATTTAAGCTTAATATCCTTGTCATCTATCGCCCTCCAGGTTCCCATGGAGAGTTCATCAATGAGCTTGGATGGCTCACCCCTCACAGTTCTGGGGGATTTCAACCTCCCTACGTCTACATTTGACTCATTTCTCTCTGCCTCCTTCTTTCCACTCCTCTCCTCTTTTGACCTCATCCTCTCACCGTCCCCCCCTACTCACAAGGCAGGCAATACGCTTGACCTCATCTTTACTAGATGCTGTTCTTCTACTAATCTCACTGCAACTCCCCTCCATGTCTCCGACCACTACTTTGTATCCTTTTCTCTCTCGCGCTCCTCCAACACTACTCACTCTGCCCCTACACAGATGGTAATGCGCCGTCGCAACCTTTGCTCTCTCTCTCCCGCTACTCTCTCCTCTTCCATCCTATCATCTCTTCCCTCTGCTCAATCCTTCTCCCTCCAATCTCCTGATTCTGCCTCCTCAACCCTCCTCTCCTCCCTTTCTGCATCCTTTGACTCTCTGTGTCCCCTATCCTCCCGGCCGGCTCGGTCCTCCCCTCCAGCTCCGTGGCTTGATGACTCATTGCGAGCTCACAGAACAGAGCTCCGGGCAGCTGAGCGGAAATGGAAGAAAACTAGACTCCCTGCGGACCTGGCATCTTTTCACTCCCTCCTCTCTACATTTTCTTCATCTGTTTCTGCTGCTAACGCCACTTTCTACCACGCTAAATTCCAAGCATCTGCCTCTAACCCTAGGAAGCTCTTTGCCACATTCTCCTCCCTGCTGAATCCCCCCCCCCCTCTCTGTGGATGACTACGTCAACCACTTTGAAAAGAAGGTTGACAACATCCGATCCTGGTTTGTTAAGTCAAATGACACTGCTGGTCCTGCTCACACTGCCCTACCCTATGCTTTGACTTCTTTCTCCCCTCTCTCTCCAGATAAAATCTTGCGACTTGTGACTGCAGGCCGCCCAACAACCTGCCCGCTTGACCCTATCCCCTCCTCTCTTCTCCAGACCATCTCCGGTGACCTTCTCCCCTACCTCACCTCGCTGATCAACTCATCCTTGACCGCTGGCTATGTCCCTTCCGTCTTCAAGAGAGCGAGAGTTGCACCCCTTCTCAAAAAACCAACACTCGATCCCTCTGATGTCAACAACTACAGACCAGTATCCCTTCTTTCTTTTCTCTCCAAAACTATTGAGCGTGCCGTCTTTAGCCAACTCTCTTGCTATCTCTCTCAGAATGACCTTCTTGATCCAAACCAGTCAGGTTTCAAGACTGGTCATTCAAGAGGACTCTGAGAGGGCGGGGCACGCGTAAACAAGATGGCGTATTGAATAGAAATCGGTACAAAACACCTCAAGATAAAAACATAATATTCAAAATCAGTAAGTTAGACTAAATATTAGCATTTCATATATTCGCAGTTAATATAATTCAATCTGGATAATAACAGAAATAAGATCATAAGGCTAGAGAAATATATCGACAAATATTACTACAACAAGCAACACCCAAACATGACTGAAGACAAGCGTGGAGAGCCGATCCCCAAAAGGAAACGCGATTCATCGACAGATACAGATGATATATGCTTTTCACCACTGGGTATGGTAAGTGTGGAAAGCGACCTGTTGAAGTCGATAAATGACAAATTGGGCATATTAGAATTGGTCAGTAAAGACGTAAAAGAGTTGAAAGCGAGTCTTCAAATGAGTGACGAAAAAGCTTTGGTAATGGAGAAAGAAACCAAAGAAATAAAAGTGACAGTCTCTAAAATGGAAACGGACGTTAGGGAATTAAAAAAGGAGAACAATCTTCTGAGAGAAGCCTTACTAGACATCCAAACTAGATTGATGAGGGAAAATCTAGTACTTACGGGTATTCAGGAAAAGGAGGGAGAAATAACAGAGAATATTATGAAGGACTTCCTGCATACAGCGTGTCACGGTCGTCTATGTCGTCCAAGTATGACCAAGGCGCAACGTGTCCAAGAAACATGACTTTATTTAGCAAAGTAACCAAACTCCAAAACAAAAGACGACTCAATGAAGTCCACGGTACACAGACCGAAAACGGAACAAAAACCCACAAAACCAAGGAGAAACCACACAGTATAAATATGGCTCCCAATCAGAGATAACGAGCCGACAGCTGACACTCGTTACCTCCGATTGGGAGTCATATGACTAATCAAGCACAAACACCAAACATAGAAATCAACAACCTAGACACCCCAACATAGAAATACACCCAAACAAATGAAAATGAACAACCCTGGCTCAAATATCAAAGTCCATGGAGCCAGAGTGTCACAGTACCCCCCCCTAAAGGTGCGAACTCCGGGCGCACCAACATAAGGACTAGGGGAGGGTCTGGGTGGGCGTCTGTCCACGGTGGCGGCTCTGGCCCCGGTCGTGATCCCCACCCCACCACAGTCACAACCTGCTTCAGTAGCCTCCTCCCAATGACCACCCTCCAACTAACCCCACCTGGACTAAAGGGCAACACCGGACTAAGGGGCAGCACCGGACTAAGGGGCAGCACCGGGATAAGGGGCAGCACCGGGATAAGGGGCAGCACCGGGCTAAGGGGCAGCACCGGACTAAGGGGCAGCACCGGGCTAAGGGACAGTACCTGACTAAGGGGCAGCACCGGACTGAGGGGCAGCTCCGGACTGAATGGCGGATCCTGGCTGGCTGGCTCTGGCGGATCCTGGCTGGCTGGCGGATCCGGGCTGGACGGCTCTGGCGGATCCTGGCTGGACGGCTCTGGCGGATCCTGGCTGGACGGCTCTGGCGGATCCTGGCTGGACGGCTCATGGCTGGCTGACGGATCTGGCTGCTCATGGCTGGCTGACGGATCTGGCTGCTCATGGCTGGCTGACGGATCTGGCTGTTCATGGCTGGCTGACGGATCTGGCTGCTCATGGCTGGCGGAAGGCTCTGGCTGATCCTGTCTGGCGGACGGCTCTGGCTGATCCTGTCTGGCGGAAGGCTCTGGCTGATCCTGTCTGGCGGAAGGCTCTGGCTGATCCTGTCTGGCGGAAGGCTCTGGCTGATCCTGTCTGGCGGAAGGCTCTGGCTGATCCTGTCTGGCGGAAGGCTCTGGCTGCTCCTGTCTGGCGGAGAGCTCTAGCGGCTCCGGTCTGGCGGACGGCTCTGAAGGCTCATGGCAGACGGGCGGCTTTGCAGAATCAGTACAGACGGGCAGTTCCTGCGGCGCTTGGCAGACGGACAGTTCAGACGGCGTTGGGCAGACGGGCAGTTCAGACGGCGTTGGGCAGACGGACAGTTCAGGCCCCGTTGGGCAGACGGGCAGTTCAGACGGCGTTGGGCAGACGGACAGTTCAGGCCCCGTTGGGCAGACGGCAGACTCTGGCTGTCTGAGGCGCATCGTAGGCCTGGTGCGTGGTGCCGGAACAGGAGGTACCGGGCTGAGGACACGCATCTCAGGGCTAGTGCGGGGAGAAGCAACAGGGCATGCTGGACCCTGGGGACGCACCGTAGGCCTGATGCGTGGTGCCGGAACTGGAGGTACCGGGCTGAGGACACGCATCTCAGGGCTAGTGCGGAGAGAAGCAACAGGGCATGCTGGACCCTGGGGACGCACCGTAGGCCTGATGCGTGGTGCCGGAACTGGAGGTACCGGGCTGAGGACACGCCTCTCAGGGCTAGTGCGGGGAGCAGGAACAGGGCATACTGGACCCTGGGGATGCACCGTAGGCCTGATGCGTGGTGCCGGAACTGGAGGTACCGGGCTGAGGACACGCATCTCAGGGCTAGTGCGGGAAGCAGGAACAGGACGCACAGGACTCGGGGAACACACAGGAGGCTTAGTGCGTGGTGTAGGCACAGGTGGTACTGGACTGGAGACAGGAGGTGGTGCCGGAAATACCGGACCGTGCAGGCGTACTGGCTCCCTTGAGCACTGAGCCTGACCAACCTTACCTGGTTGTATGCTCCCCGTCGCCTGACCAGTACAGGGAGGTGGAATAACCCGCACCGGGCTATGTAGGCGAACCGGGGACACCATGCGTAAGGCTGGTGCCATGTAAGCCGGCCCGAGGAGACGCACTGGTGACCGGATGCGTGGGGCCGGCCTCATGACATCTGGCTCAATGCTCAGTCTAGCCCGGCCGATACGTGGAGCCGGAATGTACCGAACCGGGCTATGCCTGCGTACAGGAGACACCATGCGCTCTACTGCGTAACACGGTGTCTGCCCGTACTCTCGCTCTCCACGGTCAGTCCAGGGAGTAGGCGCAGGTCTCCTACCTGACTTCGCCACACTCCCTTCTAGCCCCCCCCCAAGAAATTTTTGGGTAGTACTCTCGGGCTTCCAGCCTTGCCTCCGTGCTGCCTCCTCATATCGCCGCCTCTCGGCTTTAGCTGCCTCCCGCTCTTCACGAGGACGGCGATATTCTCCCGGTTGATCCCAAGGCCCCTCACCATCCAGAATCTCCTCCCATGTCCATGAATCCTTTATGGGAGTCCATAAATCCTGTGTAGGTAGGTCCTGTTGCCGCTTGACACGCTGCTTGGTCTTTTTGTGGTGGGTTTTTCTGTCACGATCGTCTGAAGAAGCGGACCAATACGCAGCGCGTGGAGTGAACATGATGACTTTATTTAATAAAGCAACCACAAAAACAACAAATGACGATAGTGAAGTCCTCTGTAACACTAACAGAAACATGGAACAAAAACCCACAAAACCAAGGAGAAACCACACAGTATAAATATGGCTCCCAATCAGAGATAACGAGCCGACAGCTGACACTCGTTACCTCCGATTGGGAGTCATATGACTAATCAAGCACAAACACCAAACATAGAAATCAACAACCTAGACACCCCAACATAGAAATACACCCAAACAAATGAAAATGAACAACCCTGGCTCAAATATCAAAGTCCATGGAGCCAGAGTGTCACACAGCGCTACAAATCCCACTCGAGGCTGTCGATAAAATCCAACTCGAACGTGTACATCGTTTCGGAAAAAGAGGACAGAAATATGAGCGCCCAATCGTTGCCAAATTTGCTTTTTTTAAGGACAAAGCTATGGTGAAAAGCCTGGGAAAAAGACTTGCTGGCACGAAAATAGGCATGAATGATCAGTTCCCGAAGGAGATTGTAGAAAGGCGCAAAGTTCTGTATCCAATCTTCAAGGAAAACAGATTAAAAGGGAAACGTGTTGCACTAGTGGTGGATAAATTATATATTGACAACCAAATGTTCAGAGACACAAAGACTACTCCATGGCTATTCTAAAAGTTGTAATAGAGGAGTCAAATATTGGAGCACCTGATACTAGCAATGATAGGGATTGTAATATTAAATAACATTTATAGTAAGTATAGTATTTTATAAATGGATAAAACAATATAACAAGCAGAATAATACATCTTTATATACAAATAATTAGAACATGGATTTTTTGGCGGGAGGTTGTTGTTTTGGCGGATGGTTGTTGTGGTTGGTCCTGTGTTCTCTCTGGCGTCCTTTCCCCCTTGCAGCAGATGTGGATGCGGGTGCGTTTGCACGCTCGGCCCATTTCTTCCGCAGTCAACCATGTGGTGTGCATTTTTGTGTTTGAAAAGGTGCGGCGTTAAGTGAGTGAGAGGGGAAATGGTTGCATATCCCAGAGCCGACCGGGGGTCTATGAACAGGGGTAGTGAGAGAGAGAGCTTTCAATTTTGTGTAGATGAGGGATATACATTTTTAAAAATAGTATACATCTAATCTAATTATTCATTGTCCTATCATGATGGAAAGATCCATAACCCTATAACCTGGACACCCACCTGAGCGACCCATACACCAAAGAGAAGTTCCCATCTATTTTATGGACCTGCTGTGAATATGCAGCCTAAACAGAGAAATAAATGCGGTCAGAGACCTACTTGAGCAGCACCGCCCCCTCAAGATTCTGAGCCTGCCTGGCAGGGTTGGTCCTACAAAGCCAGAGCCCCCTGATGGGAGAGCATAATATACAAGGAAATTCTCAAAGCTGCTAATGAGAACCTTGACGACCTTTTACCTAGCCGGTGGGGATTCCGGTGGGGTACGCCCACCCAGGTAGTGGCAGTGCTGGCAACACTGGCTGCAGTAACCCATGGGGAGGGGGTCACACTCGGACAATCAGAGAGGGGGTTTATCATTGTGGCCCAGGTGGCACAAAATAATCAAAGGTCTGACCGCATGGAGATGCTTGGGAAAATGGTTACAACAGGGGATCAGAGTGTTTGTGTCTCAGGTGAAGAGGGTGGATCTGATCTCCATCACCTAGGACTTGACATAGATTAAGTAGATTAATCAAATCTCACATTGTTATCAATTTCTGCTCAATCTGCATGCTTTCTCAATCAGCTTTAACTGTATGTGCACTCGTAGATCAAGTTATTTCTCGAGTTGGGCTCTGGGATATAACAGCCGTTGAGTATCGGATTTTATGGTGGATTGTGGAGGAGGGGGGTTGAGTGTGTTGGAGTATGTGAGTATGTGCGTGTGTGCTTGTCTGGCATCTGTTGTGGGGGGGGGGGGGGGGGTATGGGATGGACCGCGGGAATTATTTGCTAGGATAATAATTGCTTGTCAATGAATTAAATGTAATACAATGGCAATCCTGGTTATATGTTAGAATCCTATGCGTAAACTGCCGACATTATTACGCATATTAATTGATAATGATGGAAAATAGGATATGCATAATTAAAAAAATATTATATAGATATATATATATAGAGGTGAAAGCATTGGAAATGCTTTTGGCGGTTAACCTGCTTCTGTTTTGTGGGTGGCACTGTGTGCTGTTTTCGATGGATGGGTCCTGGCCTCTCGGGGCCTTAGGGATACGGAGGGACGTGGGTGGGATGCTGATCACTGGGATGACGGCTCAACTTGGGATGGGGAGGGGCTTTAGCGGGGGAATTAGTGGAGAACAATTGAAGGGTTACTCCGTAGCAATGCAAATATCACGGTACAGCTATATGGACACTCAATCATTACGCTATTTTTTATTGGTAAATTTACAAACATATATAATGATAAATAGACTTGAAACTTGTATCTCATTATGGTGTATGGTGAAATAAGTATAGCCAGTTATAATTGTAATGGCTTAGCTGATAATAACAAAAGAAGAACAATATTTACATGGCTCAAAGAGAAGGAATATAATATCTATTGTATACAGGAAACTCATTCAACAATTCGAGATGAAGTAGCGTGGAAAAAAGAATGGGGGGGGGAAATATACTTCTCCCATGGGCAAAGAAATTCAAAAGGGGTGATGATATTAATTAATAGTAATTTCGATCCGAATGTGCAAATTGTCCAAATAGATACGCAAGGTAGATGGATTATTTTAAATATGGTATTGGACCATAAACAGATATGGCTCATTAACCTTTACGGACCAAATAATGATGATCCACAATTCTTTGACAATATATATAATAAATTATCAAGCCTGCAAGCAACTCAAGACAATATTATTATGGTGGGGGATTATAATACTGTTTTAAATAGCTCAATGGACCGAAAAGGAAATCACACCACAAACAATCACCCACATGCTCTTAAGGAAATTGTGAATGTCATGGATACATTAGAACTAGTAGATATATGGAGGCTTAAATATGCTGATCTAGTGAGATATACATGGCGGAGACTGAATCAAGCTAGTCGTCTTGACTTCTTTCTTATCTCATTCTCGTTGGCACCAAAAGTAAAAAAAGTGTTGATAGGGGACAGAATGCGGTCGGACCATCATATAATAGATGGCGGAGACTGAATCAAGCTAGTCGTCTTGACTTCTTTCTTATCTCATTCTCGTTGGCACCAAAAGTAAAAAAAGTGTTGATAGGGGACAGAATGCGGTCGGACCATCATATAATAGGCATATACATTACTCTAACTGAATTTCCACGTGGGCGAGGTTATTGGAAATTTAATCAAAGCCTATTAGATGATAATTTATTTATAATTAGAACAAAGGAATTTATAACTGACTTTTTCCAACATAACATAGGTACAGCGAATCCCCTTATTGTATGGGACACCTTTAAATGTGCCTTTAGAGGCCATGCAATTCAGTACTCATCTCGAAAACAAAAGCAATTTAGGTCAAAAGAGTTTATACTAAGAAAGGAAATAGAAAGTCTAACAGAACAGATAGATGGCAATAAAAACTGTAACATAGAGGCTCAGAATAAATTAGAGGAAAAACAAAAAGAAATGGAAAAACTTATTCAAGAAAGATCAAGTGTAATATATTATAAAAATAAAGCAAACTGGATGGAATATGGGGAAAAATGCACAAAATTCTTTTTTAATCTTCAACATAGGAATGCTACCAAAAATAACTTAATGAAACTGGTTACAATTGACGGAGTCACCCATAATTCACCTAATGATATTTTGAAGGAAGAAACAAAGTATTTTAAGCATATGTTTTCTTTTCAGTCGCCTCCATCTCCTCTAACTGAAGCTAATTGTAGAGATTTTTTTTCTATTGATAATGTCAAATTAACAGCCACACAGAAAGACTCATGTGAAGGTGAAATTACAGAGGAGGAACTTCTGGATGCAATTAAAGACTTTAAGTCCGGGAAAACTCCAGGGTTGGATGGCATACCAATCGAGGTATACCAAACCTTTTTTGATATACTAAGAGGACCGTTATTAGCATGTTTTAACTACTCCTATGTAAATGGTAGATTATCTGACACTCAAGAAGAAGGTCTGATCTCATTATTACTGAAACAGGATACAAGTGGAAAATATAAAGATCCAGTCCATTTACAAAATTGGAGGCCACTTACACTTCAGTGTTGTGATGCAAAAATCCTAGCAAAATGTATAGCGCATAGAATTAAAAAGGTATTGTCGGATATTATTCATTCTAATCAGACAGGTTTTTTACATGGAAGATACATTGGAGATAATATAAGGCAAGTATTGGAAACAATAGAACACTATGAAAAATATGGGAAACCAGGCCTGCTATTCATAGCAGACTTCGAAAAGGCATTTGATAAAGTTCGACTGGAATTTATATATAAATGCCTGGAGCATTTCAATTTTGGAGAATCTCTTATAAAATGGGTCAAAATCATGTATAGTAACCCTAGGTGTAAAATAGTAAATAATGGCTATTTCTCAGAAAGTTTTAAACTGAGAAATAGTTTTAAACAGCTCACCTAGTCTCAACCTGCTTCCAAACAGCAGTACAGGGGAAGGGGGGGGGGGGGGGGGGGGGGGGGGGGTAATGCACCAAATGTAACTATTGAACGGCCATGCATGTCCCCATCTGTAGCCTATTGGCTGTCTTGACTGAGTCTGCTTCTGGCACCAATAACATCCCTTCTCCTTCCATAGCAGCTCCTTTATTGGTCACTAAGCAGAATGTGACAGTTTAGCACCAGCTCTATGTCTAACTATCTATACCTTTCAGTGCCAATACGACTGTGATGACAATTTGTAAGTCGCTCTGGATAAGAGCGTCTGCTAAATGACGAAAATGTAAATGTCAAGAGGAGTGAAACAAGGTTGTCCACTATCGGCATATCTATTTATTGTGGCCATCGAGATGTTAGCTATTAAAATCAGATCCAATAATAATATCAGAGGATTAGAAATACAGGGCTTAAAAACAAAGGTGTCATTGTACGCAGATGATTCATGTTTTCTTTTAGATCCACAACTAGAATCCCTCCACAGCCTCATAGAGGATCTAGATACATTTTCTAACCTCTCTGGATTAAAACCAAATTATGACAAATGTACTATATTACGTATTGGATCACTAAAAAATACAATTTTTACATTACCATGTAGTTTACCAATAAAATGGTCTGATGGTGATGTAGATATACTCGGAATACATATCCCAAAGGAAATAAATGATCTCACTTCAATAAATTTTAATAGAAAGTTAGCAAAAATAGATAAGATCTTACTACCATGGAAAGGAAAATACCTGTCAATTTGTGGAAAAATCACCCTGATTAACTCTTTAGTATTATCCCAGTTTACCTATTTGCTTATGGTCTTGCCTACGCCTAGCAAACAGTTTTTTAAATTATATGAGAAAAAAATATTCAATTTTATTTGGAACGGCAAGCCAGACAAAATTAAAAGAGCATATTTATATAATGAATATGAATTCGGAGGACAGAAATTATTAAATATTAAAGCATTAGACCTATCACTAAAATCTTCAGTCATCCAAAAGTTATACTTAAATCCGAACTGGTTCTCAAGCAAATTAGTAAGATTGTCTCACCCACTGTTCAAGAAAGGCCTTTTTCCCTTTATTCAGATTACAACCTCTCACTTTCAGTTATTTGAAAAGGAAATAATCTCCCAAATGTCACTATTTCTAAAACAAGCCATAGAAAGTTGGTTGCAATTTCAATTTAATCCTCCAGAAACGACAGAACAAATAATGCAACAAATATTGTGGTTAAATTCAAATATACTAATTGACAAAAAACCTTTATTTTTTGACAGAATGTTTAAAAAAGGTATAATCTTCGTAAATGATATCATCGGTAGGACTGGTGGAGTTATGTCGCACATGCAGCTAACAAAAACATATGGAAATGTCTGCTCTACCCAGAATTACAACCAAATAATTGCAGCCTTACCGCAAAAGTGGAAGAGGAAAGTTGAAGGGGGAGAAAGTAAGGAACTTGTCTGTCGGCCTTGCATTAAAGAACATAATTGGTTAAGGAAAACTGTGATAAATAAAAAAGTATATCAGTTTCACTTAAGGACCAAAGGATTGACAGCCGTCCCATATAGATTGCAAAATAGTTGGGAAGAGATCTTTGACGTACCGATCCCATGGCATAGTGTTTATGAACTGACACGCAAAACGACACCGGATTCAAAAATTAGAATCTTTCAATTTAAATTATTATATAAAATTCTTGCTACCAATAGAATGTTATTTATATGGGGGATACAATCTTCCCAGCTCTGCAGATTTTGCTGTGAAGAGATAGAATCATTAGATCATTTGTTTTGGTTCTGTCCATTTGTAGCTTGTTTTTGGACACAGGTCCAGGAATGGCTAAAGGATTGCAATATTTACCTGGAACTAACCTTGCAGATAGCATTACTGGGTGATCTGAAAAGTCATAGTCAATCAATCAATAATATAATAATACTTTTAGCAAAAATGTTTATTTTTAATTCACAATCTGTAGAAGCAATGAGAATAGAAAGGTTCAGAACTTTTGTAAAACATCACAGTACGGTTGAAATATATATGGCAAATAGAAATCCTATATGGATGGTGTTAAGAGATAGATGGGAGGTATTGAATAGAGTTGAAGGATGGGACTAATAACAAATAACAACAAATAATAACAAAGATAGCTAATAATGTAAGCATACTGTGTCCATAATAAGTATATAGGTTGTATGTTGGGAGCTTTTGGGAAAGAGCACAGTTAGAAAGATATGGCATTTAGAAGCAAACCGGATGGACATCATGAAAATGATCGGAGAGGTTGAGAGTAGAAGAAGTTCAGGAGCAAAAAAATAAATAATATATATATATATATATATATATATATATAGATATAGAATTACTGTAAAATTAACTCTGTCCATAAGGTGTAGATAGTAAGTATAGACCGGAAGTAGAGGCCTGGGCGTTGTTGTTCACTAATTTACTCCAAGTAGGGAAAGGATGGTGGGGTTGAAAAGTAATAAAGGGGAATATATATATAAAAAATAAAAATAAACATGGGGGATTGGAAGTGATGCAGACAATTACATTGATAGAAGATACAATCTATCTGCAATATTAAGCTGATCCATCCCCCCCCCAAAAAAAAAATAATAATAATAAAAAATAAAAATAAAAAATAATAAAAAAAAGACTGGTCATTCAACTGAGACTGCTCTTCTCTGTGTCACGGAGGCTCTCCTCACTTTGATACTGTGAACCATCAGATCCTCCTCTCCACCTTCTCCGAGCTGGGCATCTCCGGCGCGGCTCACTCTTGGATTGCATCCTACCTGACCGGTCGCTCCTACCAAGTTGCGTGGCCAGAAGCTGTCTCCGCACCACGTGCTCTCACCACTGGTGTCCCCCAGGGCTCACTTCTAGGCCCTCTCCTATTCTCGCTATACACCAAGTCACTTGGCTCTGTCATATCCTCACATGGCCTCTCCTATCATTGCTACGCTGACGACACACAACTAATCTTCTCCTTTCCCCCTTCTGATAACCAGGTGGCGAATCGCATCTCTGCATGTCTGGCAGACATATCAGTATGGATGACGGATCACCACCTCAAGCTGAACCTTGGCAAGACGGAGCTGCTCTTCCTCCCGGGGAAGGACTGCCTGTTCCATGATCTCGCCATCATGGTTGACAACTCCGTTGTGTCCTCCTCCCAGAGTGCGAAGAGCCTTGGCGTGACCCTGGACAACACCCTGTCGTTCTCCGCTAACATCAAGGCGGTGACCCGATCCTGTAGGTTCATGCTCTACAACATTCGGAGAGTACGACCCTGCCTTACACAGGAAGCGGCACAGGTCCTAATCCAGGCACTTGTCATCTCCCGTCTGGATTACTGCAACTCGCTGTTGGCTGGGCTCCCTGCCTGTGCCATTAAACCCCTACAACTCATCCAGAATGCCGCAGCCCGTCTGGTGTTCAACCTTCCCAAGTTCTCTCACGTCACCCCGCTCCTCCGCACACTCCACTGGCTTCCAGTTGAAGCTCGCATCTGTTACAAGACCATGGTGCTTGCCTATGGAGCTGTGAGGGGAACGGCACCTCCGTACCTTCAGGCTCTGATCAGTCCCTACACCCAAACGAGGGCATCCACCTCTGGCCTGCTGGCTCCTCTTCCACTGCGGAAGCATAGTTCCCGCTCAGCCCAGTCAAAACTGTTCGCTGCTCTGGCACCCCAATGGTGGAACAAGCTCCCTCACGACGCCAGGACAGCGGAGTCACTCACCACCTTCCGGAGACATTTGAAACCCCACCTCTTTAAGGAATACCTGGGATAGGATAAAGTAATCCTTCTACCCCTCCCTTACCCCAACCCCCCCCCCCCCCCAAAAAAAAAGACATTGTAAAGTGGTTATCCCACTGGCTATAAGGTGAACGCACCAATTTGTAAGTCGCTCTGGATAAGAGCGTCTGCTAAATGACGTAAATGTAAATGTAAAATGTAATGAGTGAAGGAGGCTTAGTTGCGAAATAGGAAGCCGATTCTAGATTTAACTTTGGATTGGAGATGCTTAATGTGAGTCTGGAAGGAGAGTTTACGGTCTAACCAGACACCTAGGTATTTGTAGTTGTCCACATATTCTAAGTCAGACCCGCCGAGAGTAGTGATTATAGTCGGGCGGGCGGGTGCAAGCAGCGTTCGATTGAAGAGCATGCATTTAGTTTTACTAGCGTTTAAGAGCAGTTGGAGGCTACGGAAGGAGTGTTGTATGGCATTGAAGCTCGTTTGGAGGTTTATTAACACAGTGTCTAATGAAGGGCCAGATGTATACAAAATGGTGTCGTCTGCGTAGAGGTGGATCTGAGAGTCAACAGCAGCAAGAGCGACATCATTGATATACACAGAGAATAGAGTCGGCCCGAGAATTTAACCTTGTGGCACCCCCATAGAGACTGCCAGAGGTCCAGACAACAGGCCCTCCGATTTGACACATTGAACTCTATCCGAGAAGTAGTCGGTGAAACAGGCGAGGCAGTCATTTGAGAAACCAAGGCTATTTAGTCTGCCAATAAGAATGCGGTGATTGACAGAGTCAAAAGCCTTGGCCAGGTCGATGAAGACGGCTGCACAGTACTGTCTTTTATCAATCACAGTTATTATATCATTTAGGACCTTGAGCGTGGCTGAGGTGCACCCATGACCAGCTCGGAAACCAGATTGCATAGCAGAGAAGGTATGGTGGGATTCGAAATGGTCGGTGATCAGTTTGTTAACTTGGCTTTCAAATACTTTCGAAAGGCAGGGTAGGATGGATATAGGTCTGTAACAGTTTGGATCTAGAGTGTCACCCCCTTTGAAGAGGGGGATGACCGCGGCAGCTTTCCAATCTCTGGGGATCTCAGGCGATACGAAAGAGAGGTTGAACAGGCTAGTAATATGGGTTGCGGGGGGGGGGGGGGGGGGGGGGGGGGGGGGGGCATGGGCAAGTTGCAGCGGAGGGTGCAGAGCTGGTGGCCGGGGTAGGGGTAGCCAGTTGGAAAGCATGGCCAGCCGTAGCAAAGTGCTTATTGAAATTCTCGATTATCGTCGATTTATCGGTGGTGACAGTGTTTCCTAGCCTCAGTGCAGTGGGTAGCTAGGAGGAGGTACTCTTTTTCTGCTCCCTCTGACCAGCAGAAACACAAACAATGATCACAAGACCCATTCTGGTTACCCTCACCGATTCCACAGCACCCAACTCTGTTTTCACCCACCCTGAAACCACAAATGGATCAGCCAAAAGGCAAGGGTCCACTTTTTCCAAAAACTTCACTGCTACTGTCACAGACTCATCTTTATCCTGACCCTCGGTGCAAGCATCAGGCTCAGAGAACATCACCACACCTAACACCTCCGATACTTCGCCCTCATTCACTTCCAGTTCTCCTCCTGTCTTCAACTCACTCTGCTTACACTTTCTACCATTCTTCTTTAACAAACCATCTCCCTTTTTCCCGCCATTTTTAACCGACTCAAGCTCACCCTCTTCCTCCCCCTCTCTCTTAGACCTCCTCTGCCTCTCTTTTTCCCTCCATTCCTCCTCCATATTCCAAATATAAGTCTCCTTATGATAATACTGCACTTCTCCTGACATACATCTTGTTCTTGCCTTGTCAAGGGACGCCATTTAACTGGCTGTCACAATCTCCGTACAATCAGCACGAACCCCTCAGGATGTAGCGCTCAACAGTCCATCCCACTAATAAAGCCAGAGATCGAAGCTTGCATCGATGCATGCTTCAAAATATGTCCAAACGCAGTACGCATTAGAGAAGTGCCCTCCGTGCTCCGTTTCGCATACTTTGATTTGGACTCGTACTCTGACCCTCCTGTGCTCCAATGTGCGTGCTCGGAGCACAGTAGTATGCATTTTGAGAAACACGCCATGTGTGTACATTATACGATCAAATAGTGAGAGAGAGCCTCAATCACATTTATTTATTCACTGTACACATGAATTGAGGCAAATTAGTTCCTGTTTCAGTCACGTCTTTGATCACATTCGCATGGGTCAAACAAAAACACACTAATGATTGGTTGACAATAGAGCCTCCCACAATGCAGGTGATGGCTGCTGGATGAAGTTGGTGAAGAGCAACTGCAGAAACTGACCTTTGATCACATGATTTCGTCAAGTTCATGTAGTCGACATGAATGCAACACACTTTGAAAGGCGGTGACCGACTTGATAAAAGTAATCCACTCGAACGCGTCCATTAACTACTGTAATCATGCATGGAATCTGGAGCGTTGAAGCACCAACACAACAATCTGCTGCAAACTCTTCTGACAGTGGACATCAGTGGCAGTCAGTGCCTTTAAGATGAGGGAGGACGATTTTTTTTCATGAGCATGGCCTTTATTTCTATTACAGCATATTGGATGACTGTCATTCATATTCCATTCACCCAGTTCAATGTAACAGCGATAGGTTTAGGCTACTACATGATACTCAAATTTTCCCTATACCCATCATGAGGTTGCTACAACCTAGCCTATGAATGACAGTTTACAACGTAGGTGCACACAGGTTGAGAGACACATTTGAGGTGACAGACAGTGACACATGGACATACAGTGACATTCAATACCGGCTTGCACACTCTTGCCTGCATCTAGCTGATATAGAGTGAAATCATTAGTCCAATAGTTGCAAACAATAGTTTTTATTGGACAAATTCAGGTATGTTTATCCCTGTTTTGTTCCGTTTGCTTACATTGTTGTCACCATATTAGCTAAAGTAACGTCATAGTCAGCATAGCTAATAGAACTAATGCATTAGTAAACCTGCTACAATCATGCTGTAACGTTACATGTCTTTGTGGTTATGATATTTATTTTTATTTTGACGTTATAAAATAAGCTTATACCGGGTTCCGACACCAATGCTTTCTGTTTCATAGTTGTAACAAAGGCCTTGTTTTTTTTATACATACATATATCCACATAGGCGGTCCCATGACAAAAAAACGTGCCCCCCTATGGAAATCAAATGCCCGTCCAACAGATTTGTTCTGGCGCCGGCCCTGTTCTGGAGGCAAACCTCCTAACAGTAATACTACTTCTATCTGAACATCAAATGATGTTTATTGCTGACCAGCAGATGTCACTAATGTGCATCGTGTTAAAAGCTCCAAAGTTTCTTTGGCACAATTTGGTGAAAGCCCCAAAGGCTTCAGAAAGCCTTGTTCTCCCATCACTACTTCAAACCTCTCTGCCAGAGGAAGAGGCTAAGCGAGAGGATTTACTCTGCCCAAAATCTGTCCACATTAAGCAGATCATTCATGATTAAGCAAGTGAGGAGTTTTTGTACAGAGGGCAATTAGTGTCGAATTTAGTCAAGATAAAAATGAATTGCTATTTTAATACGTGAGGCTTATTTGATCTAATATAAGTTTCGTAATGCTTAGGTTGTTAGGAGTGTACTGATATAAGTGTGATGCATGTGACATCCCGGCAACAGTTTATATTGGAGTTGTCTGCTGAAATTTGAGACGGCCTATGCATATTCATGAGGCTAGCATAGCATCTCTCTCTCCATTGAATACAGGTGGTTGACATCAACATCCCCATCAAATATTTTAAAAAGTATTCACATAATGAGATGTATCCACCAATCCAAAGACAGCCCACCGTTCTGCTCTGTGGACAACGAATCCCATTGTTAGGGCGGAGACACAAGCAAGCACCACTTTTGATTTTAGGTTCCTACAAATCAAAGTTTAGGAATTCCTGACTTTATGAGGAAACTAGGCAGGGTTACAATTATAGCGTGGCTCGGATAAACAAATACCCATGAACAAATCCGAATTTCCCCAGGCCCACAATAATTGAAATATCAAAAACATATACTGTGGGTTGTAGTTATGATCTACACCAGGGTTCTTCAATTCCGGTCCTGGAGGGCCGAAACACCTCTGTTTTTCATCCTCTCCTTCTAATCAGGGGCTAATTCAGACCTGGGACACCAGGTGAGTGCAATTAACTACCAGGTAGAAATAAAAAACAGAAGTGTTTCGGCCCTCCAGGACCGGAATTGAAGAACCCTGATCTACACAGTAATTGGACATTTATTTTTATAATTTTGGCATACACCAAGAAAAGAGACGTTTTCCTCTGTGTCCTTTAATTCTTCTACATAAAAGAAACCATCATGCATTTTTTAAATCAGACAATATTCACTATTTATTGACATCACTGTTATAGAAAATCAATCATATGAGCGGGAGAGAGATATGGTTTTGTAGCGTACATACATTAGGGATGGGGATTTGGGATTGGTTCTGGGGCTATACTAAAGCACTGGGGGAGAGAGAGGTCCAGGTCTCTTATGGCTGATAAGACGATAAGTCATGTCCCTCTGACTGCAGGCTCTAGTCGGAGTCACTGCTGCAGGAGCTGCTTGAACACTGGATGGAGGAGAAACAGAAAAGGCACACACTTAATTCAACAAAAGTTTGGGGTCACTTAGAAATGTCCTTGTTTTCGAAAGAATTGATCAGAAATACAGTGTAGACATTGTTAATGTTGTAAATGGCTATTGTAGCTGGAAACGGCTGATTTTTTATGGAATATCTACATAGGTGTACAGAGGCCCATTATCAGCAACCATCAGTCCTGTGTTGCAATGGCACGTTGGGTTTGCTAATCCAAGTTTATCATTTAAAAAGGCTAATTGATCATTAGAAAACCCTTTTGCAATTATTTCAGCACAGCTGAAAACTGTTGTGCTGATTAAAGAAGCAATAAAACTGGCCTTCTTGAGACTTTTGAACGGTAGTGTAAATTTTTTCAATTTAACAGAGATTTTACTACGTAGCACCTTCAATTAGTTTTAGACTAAAAATATGTATCTTACCCCATGACTCTGCTTCCCTTGCTTGTGACAACCACCATGCCAATGCCCATGCTTGTGCCTGTGCCTGCCTCCATGACCGTGCCCATGACCGTGCCCATGCTCATGCTCATGGCCGTGCCCATGACCATGCCCATGGCCGTGCCCTCCGCGACCGTGCCCTCCGTGTCCTCCATGACCGTGCCCTCCGTGTCCTCCACGAGGCCCATGACCGTGTCCATGATC
Organism: Coregonus lavaretus; assembly: GCF_964263955.1. Lineage (NCBI taxonomy): Eukaryota > Metazoa > Chordata > Actinopteri > Salmoniformes > Salmonidae > Coregonus > Coregonus lavaretus. The sequence continues at coordinate 62,664,102 of NC_139992.1, read as the reverse complement.
ATGGCCGTGAGGTCCGTGCCCATGCCCATGACCGTGCCCATGATCGTGCCCATGCCCATGACCTCCATGGGGACCCTGCACTGGATAGGATGGTGGCACAGGGTAGCAAGCAGAGGGGGGCTGGTAGGGAGGGCATACTGGGGGCTGGATGGTTCCAGCGGGGTACCCGCCAGGGTATCCCCCACCTGGCATTGGCGGTTCACACCCGCTTGGGTTCACATTGTAGCCAGAGGGATGCTGGTTTCCTAAACAAGGAGAGATTCATATAGAATATGAGCCAAATTACCTACACTATAAATTGTAAGAGTGGTACAGACAAAGGAAATGGGTTTGCAAACATTTACCTTGGTTGTGACCCCACATCTCGATGTTTCAGATCAAAACCCTGAAATTGAAAAAATACTTATGCATTATTATGATTATGTTTTGCTAAAATGGAACCTAGAGCTAGAGATTGATGAAGTCCTTATCAACATATCGCCACCTGTTTTGTGTCACAGGGCAGGGCTACATTCAGTCACAGGTCACATCTAACCAGTCTGACTGGTTGTGGAAAATTTGCAAACATGTTGAACAATAGTGTACTAGACAGATGGGGCTGCTGGCTGCACACTAAAACCAATGTTCCATTCCAGGGAAAGCAACAGTGGGGTGTTGGCCAACATATATATTTTTGAATCCTTTTGCAATGCTTTTTATTCATGTAGTTAACAGGTAAATACTGTCTGCACAGATACCTTTATAAACAGTTTTTCTCAGATACTTATAAAACATAATTGCTTTGACATTAATGTCAAGATACTGTATATAATATGGTATTTCAATGTAAGTTCTGATGGCATTCTTATAGATTTCCACTGGATGGAGCATTGAAAGCACTGAGGTAATCAGTAAGCACCAAAGTTACTGAATTCATTGATATTTTATGCAGGTACTAAGTATTTATCCCAGTATTTGCTGGAAAATTAAGCACTAACAAGGGTCAAATAAACAACTTTCTTGATGACTTAAGAATTAGCATTATTGCAGAAATCGCACTTTTCCAGATGGAATACAACATTTTAGCTTTGTTTTGTTTTTGGTCTTTTATTCCATCTGGAATATTACAGGAATAAACACTTAGTAAACATGTCCCTAAGTTGGTAAAAAATCACATTAAGAACAAAGAAAACAGGAAGCTAATTGTTCGCTATTTGTCTTTCTCCCCTATGATCTTACATATTTCCCTGCATTGGCAATGTTAAAGTCTCCCATAGTTCAAAGTACTGTAACACATCAATTAAAGAGCTAGCTTTATCAATCATGTTTTACATGTCTCTTTAAAAAAACATGGTTATTTTAAATTAAAGTGTCAAAATAAGGCATATTTAGAAATATTGTACTTACTGTGATGAAGTTCCAGTCAGGGTTCTCTCTGCATGGCTTCCAGAGAAATAACTCTTAATTATACTGTAGAGAGAGACACACCTTTACACCTCACTTCCTTCACCACTCCCCAAATCTCTCATCATAAACTAAACAGATATCTGTCCGTGTGTGTGTGTTTGTCGAGGGGGCGTGAGGGTGATGGCAATAGAGGGCCAGTCATTTTTATGTTTTTATGTAATTTGATGAATGTATAAAATAATTGGCCAATATTTATTTCATTTGACAAAGAATTCAGTTTCAGTTAAATAGTGCATATGGTCCATTGGGTTTTATAAAATGTATTATAATGTATTATTTATATGTACTGTATATGCGATATGTATACTGCAATTCAGCTTTTAGCTGCAATATTCTCTTCTCAGGTCTTAATAATTTTGAAAATGTATTTGATGGCAACCAAATATTTGATGAAGAACCAGAAACTACAACAGTTAGTTGAATTAGTCTAAATATATGATCATACGCGCATGGTTTGGAGGGCTCTTAGATATGAATCTTAATATAGCCTAGAATTAAATACATGAGGGAGATGGAATCACCTCAACATTAGAGTAGACCACTTTTGCGGCTTCAAAATGACTAACGAATACATTTTCATAATGAGTGAGACATAAGGTAATACAGTAACACTTGGCATCAAGTTCTTATGCATGTGTAGTAACTTTGTGATTATGACGACAGCAACATTATTGTTACTTACATAGGACTGTGGAAATTGCTTTATAATGGCATAATAATGGAGTTATTACATAAGTGGAACAAGGAACAGTCACTATTCCTCTTGTGTACAGTAGTTACAAAAACTCTTAGCTCATTGCTATGCAAATAAAATGCAAATAGCAAAGTATTATGTAATAACATGCTAATAAAATTTTGCTCAAAGTAATTACAGTTTTATTACACAGGCACAAGAATAGTTGATATCATTGATTAATTGGTTTGACTTGATAATGTACACCTGGGGAAATGGACATTCAAAGGAGAAAAAAACAAATGTTTTGTTGTCACATACACCGGATAGGTGCAGTGTGGCCCCCCTGGAGCAAATTAGGCTTACGGGCCTTGCTCAAGGGCACAGACAGATTTTTCACCTTGTCGGCTCGGGTATTTGAACCAGTGACCTTTCAGTTACTGGCCCAATGCAATAACCGCTAGGCCAGGATTTCCCAAACTAGGTCAAATAACCAACTCCTCATCAAGCTTTATTTGAATCGGCTGTGTAATGCTAGGGCAGGTCCGAGTTTTGGAAACCCTGAGCTAGGTTACCTGCTGCCCTAATGGACATTTACAGAATGGTCAGATATAAATGTATTGTGTTAATCAAATATGACTGTCAGATAGATTGGAATAGTATAGGAGATTGTGTGTGCTCTATTCATTATATTTATATCTTCAACATGCAGTTCCAAATACAGCACTGCCATTCCAATAGTTTCTGAAAAGTAGTCACTTCCTGAATTCTGTATTCAAATATATTTTTGTAAGTAGTCACTTTCTGAGATCTGTATTAAAATAGTTTTAAAAAGTTGTACTTTTTTGGGATCTGTATTCAAAGAGTTTAGTCACCTCCAAAGTAACAATTTGTTACCCCGAAAAAAGAGTTCCTTTGCACAAATCATATTTAAAACGAGTTATCCCAGGTCTGGTGGAGAAGGGGTTGAAGGAGGTGAGTACCAGCATTCTTATGAGTAGTCATGCTTCAGGAGCAAGACGAATATGATGTTGCATGGGGAGGTGAAAACAGAAATGTACCTATCAAGTACACCTTTCTTTGGAATGCCTATTGTGCAACACTTCTACTGTGTGTTATCATATGATCTCCCTTTACCATTGCTGTGATTGACAGTGCCAGAGAGGCCTTTTTGACCAGACAGCTACACCCTACCCTATCACACACATGGATGGACACGTGCGCACGCACACACAAAGTTGGAACTTACAAACACTCCCCAAAACCGCACCTTGAATTTCATGAGATACTTTGATTTGGCAATTTCGGTGAGCGAGAGCGTGTATGTGTGTGTGTATTGATGCAGGACGGGTCAAGGGCAACTGGTTGGTAGGTTTGACTCACACTGTTCTCCCACTCAAACATAATCAGCTGTTGCAAGAGAGAAATAGTCGAAGTGAAACCATACACAATTACTTTATTCTGCATTTCAAAATAAGATCTAATTACAAATCAATTACTCTAATACATTTTCAGAAACTAAGGTTGATATTAATAGGCAACATGGAAACCTTTTTATTTCAGCACAATTTACAGATTGATTTAAAGGCTCGATTTAATGTCATAATACGGGTGCCAAAATGACACCCCTATTTCTCACATAGCAGCTAAAAGGTTTGTTTCAAAGAGTTCAGTCCCACCTAAATGTAAGGCAAGAGGAATGTTAAAATAGCAGGCAAGGTAAGGTGATCCCAAGGTTGAGGTCTTTTCAGGACTCACTCAGTAGAAAAACTTGGAAAACTTTCATTCAATTCACTTTATGACCAGGGTTTGGTAGGTGACTTTAGAAATGCAATCCGTTACAGTTGCTAGTTACCTGTCCAAAATTGTAATCAGTAACGTAACTTTTGGATGACCCAAATGCAGTAACATAATCTGATTACTTAAAGTTACTTTTAGATTACTTTCCCCTTAAGAGGCATTAGAAGACAAAAATGAATATTACCAATTGAATTACATCTATTGCAGGATAAATCAATGTTAGAGTTTACAAAGTTCTAGCCATAAATGGATGCTGCATTTTACTTTATAGTTATGTAGGCTTCTTCTAACCCATTGCTTTCTACTTTAATATAGATAATAATACAAGTAGGCTACATCTTTACATTGAAAAGCAAAGTCTGTCAGATCATTCAAATTGATTTCATACCCCTTGGACAAAAACAGGACTTGGAAAAGTGCTATTTGCATGTGAAAAATGAATGTCAAATGCTGCATTTGCTATAGGCCTATTGTTTAAGTTTTTGTTGGTGACACTTTGATATCTCAATAATTTGCAGCTGTTTAGGTCCATCAAAAGTGTGTGAGTTTGAGCATGTGTCCGTTAGGCTTATGGACTTTTTTTTTTTTATCAGCACAAATTAGATTGAGCAATAAAAGCCCCCCTCATGGTGTTCTTAAATTAAACACTTTTTTGACAGTATGTGGAGGACAATACCACGGAGGAAGGGAGGAAATCCATCAAACTTTTATTCCATAGGCTGGGATCTGCACTATGCAGCTGTTGCAAGAGCACATTTTTCACTGGCTGTCCACTGGTCGCAAAAACAATAAATGATAGGCAACTTTAAACCTCTTCAATTCAACCATTATTGGGTTAAAATACACATTAATTTGTGAACAGCCATCCACAACAACCACAATCCGTAAGGCGCAAACATCTATTAAGAAAGCAGCAGTGTGATTCACATCAATGCGCTATGTAGATATCAATAATAGGCTACAACACTGCTGTCGTCCTTACCTCCAAGCGTTTATTCAAGTTGGATGTATAATCTTTGATGCCGACAGTCACACCATTGGAAGACATAGCTTGGACTGTAGCCTACAAAAGCTTATTCCTGCTCTTTTCCAGCGATCCATCAAACGCATTTGGTGGGTCATCATAGTGGTCTCTGACTTGTGGTCAGACTCTCTCAGGTGGAACAAACTTAAGCTCATTTGAATGCCATTAAGAAAAAGTAATCCTAGAAGTAATCATCTAGTTTTTCAAAAGTATCTGTAATCTGAATACAATATTTTAGCTGTTAACGGATTACAGGTAAAAACATTTTTATAATCAGTTACATTTAATGGATTACATGTAATCCGTTACTCCCCAACCCTGTTTACGACCGTTCTTTATGTAGAGATTAGAAAGGGCACTGTTCTCATCTCTGCTGACCCCTTGACCTTTAGGTGACCCCTGACCTCACAGCTTGACCTTCCCGGCCAGAGGGCTGGAGGGGTAGAGTTTTGAGAAACGTCCCAGCGTCCACACGGTGAAGACGTTCCTGTAGGAGGTGTAGCTGATGGCACAGCTCTTATTGAACACGCCCGAGATGTTTTCCTGAGGAGAGATAGGACAAAATACAGTTGTGGTCATCTATAAAGCTTCAGGGTATTCTTAACAATATGTATCTCTAATAAGAATACTCTACACTTCTTCTTGGGCTCCAAAAATACACAGTGACACAATCTGCAATACAGTACATGACAGGATGACAGACAGCCAGAGGGCCAGATTTTCAACAACAGATCATGCTAAACAATGTGACAACTTCATGCTTGAGCCTTGTATTTTTATTTTTTTATTTCACCTTTATTTAACCAGGTAACCCAGTTGAGAACAAGTTCTCATTTACAACTGCGACCTGGCCAAGATAAAGCAAAGCAGTGCGATAAAAACAACAACAACACAGAGTTACATATGGAATAAACAAAAACGTACAGTCAATAACACAATAGAAAATATAAAATGTATATACAGTGTGTGCAAATGTAGTAAGTTATGGAGGTAAGGCAATAAATAGGCCATAGTGCAAAATAATTACAATTTAGTATTAACATTGGAGTGATAGATGTGCAGAAGATGATACTGGGGTGCAAATGAGCAAAATAAATAACAATGTAAATAACAATATGGGGATGAGGTAGTTGGGTGGGCTAATTACAGATGGGCTGTGTACAGGTACAGTGATCGGTAAGCTGCTCTGACAACTGATGCTTAAAGTTAATAAGGGATATAAGCGTCTCCAGTTTCAGAGATTTTTGTAGTTCGTTCCAGTCATTTGTAGCAGAGAACTGGAAGGAATGGCGGCCAAAGGAGGTGTTGGCTTTGGGGATGACCAGTGAGATATATCTGCTGGAGCGCATATTACGGGTGGGTGTTGCTATGGTGACCAATGATCTAAGATAAGGCGGGGATTTGACTAGAAGTGATTTATAGATAACCTGGAGCCAGTGGGTTTGGCAACAAATATGTAGTGAGGGCCAGCCAATGAGAGCGTACAGATCACAATGGTGGGTAGTATATGGGGCTTTGGTGACAAAACGGATGGCACTGTGATAGACTACATCCAATTTGCTGAGTTGAGTGTTGGAAGCTATTTTGTAAATGACATCGCCGAAGTCAAGGATCGGTAGGATAGTCAGTTTTACGAGGGCATGTTTAGCAGCATGAGTGAAGGAGGCTTTGTTGCGAAACAGGAAGCCAATTCTAGATTTAACATTGGATTGGAGATGCTTAATGTGAGTCTGGAAGGAGAGTTTACGGTCTAACCAGACACCTAGGTATTTGTAGTTGTCCACATATTCTAAGTCAGACCCGCCGAGAGTAGTGATTCTAGTCGGGCAGGCGGGTGCAAGCAGTGTTCGATTGAAGAGCATGCATTTAGTTTTACTAGCGTTTAAGAGCAGTTGGAGGCCACAGAAGGAATGTTGTATGGCATTGAAGCTTGTTTGGAGGTCTAACTGTAAGTCGCTCTGGATAAGAGCGTCTGCTAAATGACTAAAATGTAAATGTAAATGTTGTTAACACAGTGTCCAATGAAGGGCCAGATGTAGACCGATGAAGACGGCTGCACAGTACTGTCTTTTATCAATCGCGGTTATTATATCGTTTAGGACCTTGGGCGTGGCTGAGGTGCACCCATGACCAGCTCGGAAACCAGATTGCATAGCGGAGAAGGTACGTGGGATTCGAAGTGGTCGGTGATCTGTTTGTTAACTTGGCCTTCAAATACTTTCGAAAGGCAGGGTAGGATGATTATAGGTCTGTAACAGTTTGGATCTAGAGTGTCACCCCCTTTGAAGAGGGGGATGACCGCGGCAGCTTTCCAATCTCTGGGGATCTCAGATGATACGAAAGAGAGGTTGAACAGGCTAGTAATAGGGGTTGCGACAATTTCGATGGCTAATTTTAGAAAGAAAGGGTCCAGATTGTCTAGCCCAGCTGATTTGTAGGGGTCCAGATTTTGCAGCTCTTTCAGGACATCAGCTATCTGAATTTGGGTGAAGGAGAAGCGGGGGGGGGGGGCATGGGCAAGTTGCAGCGGATGGTGCAGAGCTGGTGGCCGGGGTAGGGGTAGCCAGGTGGAAAGCATGGCCAGCCGTAGAAAAATACTTATTTAAATTCTCGATTATCGTAGATTTATCGGTGGTGACAGTGTTTCCTAGCCTCAGTGCAGTGGGTAGCTGGGAGGAGGTGCTTTTATTCTCCATGGACTTTACAGTGTCCCAAAACGTTTTGGAGTTAGTGCTACAGGATGCACATTTCTGTTTGAAAAAGCTAGCCTTTGCTTTCCTAACTGATTGTGTATGGAGCTAAGCACTGAGCACAGTGTGACAGGAGGCGGGGACTCACCTGTGGCCAGTCTCCATTGGGCAGCTGCTTGTCAATCAACAGCTGTATTCCTCTCTCAATCACATGTACATCTGGGTACCTGCCGCAGAGAACAGAAGAGATTGTGGGTCTACAACTTAAACATACTGAGGTTCATTGGTCCCACTTTATATCATATTGTGTTAAACCATGTAGTTACAAGGTAGTTACAAAGGTAGTTACAAGGTAGTCATATAGGTAGTTACAAGGTAGTTAAATAAGTAGTTACAAGGCAGTTACATATGTAAGTAGTTACTGATACCTGGCAGCCATGAGGCCCAGCAGGGCCCAGCAGGTGTTGTGGATCTGGGAGTTAGCACTCTGCACGTAGCGACGCTGCTCACAGGACTCAAAGTCCTCGCCCCAGCCCCCATCCTCCATCTGGTGGGCCACCAGGAAGTCACAGGCACTCTGCACCTCCTCACACACACCACTGCTGGAGAGAGACAGGGAGGGAGACAGAAAGAGACAAAGAGAGAGTGAGAGAGAGGGAAAGGGAGAGGGAGAGATGTATTTTTAAAGGTTTGAAAACGATTCCACAGACATTCGTGTTTCCTTTGAATGTGGGTGTGTGCATACACGTCTTCCTCCAGCACTAAGGATCCTTACCCATCATGGTAGGTGTGACCCATGCAGGCGAAGGCCTCCAAGCCGAACCAGACCCCATAGGTGAAGCACACTCCCCAGGATCTAGGCAACACACACCACAATAAGAAAGGACTAGGGTTGCAAAAGTGCGGTAACTTTCCCAAAATCCCCTGGTCTTACAGAAATCCTGGTTGAAGGATTCCCGGATGTCCTACTTATTCCCTCCTGATTCCGTGAAACTTCCAACTGGGATTTCTGGAAAACCAGGGAATTTTGGGAAAGTTACCAGAATTTTGCAACCCTAGAAAGGACACATAACTGAAGGGTCCATATGACACAAAAGCATTAACAACAACATGACATTCAAATCACAGGCAGAGTCCCTATATGACATTCAAATCACAGGCACTGGCATTCAAATCACATGGCATTCAAATCACAGGCACTGGCATTCAAATCACATGGCATTCAAATCACAGGCACTGGCATTCAAATCACATTGCATTCAAATCACATGGCATTCAAATCACAGGCACTGGCATTCAAATCACATGGCATTCAAATCACAGGCAGAGTCCCGACAGTCTTCAATAGCCTCCTTTTCTTGTATCCTTTCCTTTATGACCACTGATCCGGACTTGTTAGAAGGAATCAACATGGACGACACCTATCCATACAATCTCACCCATAAGTTGTCATATGTTATACATAATACGTTATAACCTTATTCTAAAATGTATTAAATAGTTTTTTCCCCTTATCAATCTACACACAATACCCCATAATGCCAAAGCAAAAACAGGTTATTAGAATTTTCTGCACATTTATAAAAAATTAAAAACGTAAATATTACATTTACATAAGTATTCAGACCCTTTACTCAGTACTTTGTTGACGCACCTTTGGCAGTGATTACAGCCTCGAGTCTTCTTGGGTATGACGCTACAAGCTTGGTACACCTGTATTTGGGGAGTTTCTCTTATTCCTCTCTGCAGATCCTCTCAAGCTCTGTCAGGTTGAATGGGGAGCATTGTTGCACAGCTATTTTCAGGTCTCTCCAGAGATGTTCGATCGGGTTCAAGTCCGGGCTCTGGCTGGGCCACTCAAGGACATTCAGAGACTTGTCCCGAAGCCACTCCTGCGTCGTCTTGGCTGTGTGATTAGTGTCGATGTCCTGTTGGAAAGTGAACCTTTGCCCTAGTCTGAGTTCCTGAGCACTCTGGAGCAGGTTTGTACTTTGCTCCGTTCATCTTTGCCTCAATCCTGACTAGTCTCCCAGTCCCTGTCGCTGAAAAACATCCCCACAGCGTGATGCTGCCACCACCATGCTTCACCGTAGGGATGGTGCCAGGTTTCCTCCAGACGTGATGCTTGGCATTCAGGCCAAAGAGTTCAATCTTGGTTTCATCAGACCAGATAATCTTGTTTCTCATAGGGCGGCAGGTAGCTTAGTGGGTAAGAGCATTGTGCCAGTAACCGAAAGGTCGCTGGTTCTAATCCCCGAGCCGACTAGGTGAAAAATCTGTCGATGTGCCCTTAAGCAAGGCACTTAACCCTAATTGCTCCTGTAAGTCGCTCTGGATAAGAGCGTCTGCTAAATGACTAAAATGTATAAAAAAATGTAAAAAAATGGTCTGAGAGTCCTTTAGGTGCCTTTTGGCAAACTCCAAGCGGGCTGTCATGTGCCTTTTACTGATGTGTGGCTTCCGTCTGGCCACTCTACATAAAGGCCTGATTCGTGGAGTGCTGCAGAGATGGTTGTCCTTCATGAAGGTTCTCCCATCTCCACAGAGGAACTCTAGAGCTTTGTTAGAGTGACCATCGGGTTCTTGGTCACCTCCCTGACCAAGGCCCTTCTCCCCCGATTGCTCAGTTTGGCTGGGCGGCCAGCTCTAGGAAGAGTCTTGGTGGTTCCAAACTTCTTCCATTTGAGAATGATGGAGGCCACGGTGTTCTTGGGGACCTTCAATGCTGCAGAAATGTTTTGGTACCATTCCCCAGATCTGTGCCTCGACACAATCCTGTCTCGGAGCTCTACGGACAATTCCTTCGACCTCATGGCTTGGTTTTTGCTCTGACATGCACTTTCAACTGTGGGACCTTATATAGACAGGTGTGTGCCTTTCCAAATCATGTCCAATCAATTTAATTTAACACAGGCGGACTCCAAACAAGTTGTAGAAACATCTCAAGGATGATCAATGGAAACAGGATTCACCGGAGCTCAATTTCGTGTCTCATAGCAAAGGGTCTGAATACTTATGTAAATAAGGTATTTCTGTTTTTTTATTTGTAATAAATTTGCTACAATTTCTAAAAACCTGTTTCCACTTTGTCATTATGGGGTATTGTGCGTAGATTGCTGAGGATTAAAAAAAATGTAATCCATTTTAGAATAAGGCTGTAACGTAACAAAATGTGGAAAAAGTCAAGTGGCCTGAATACTTTCCGAAGGCACTGTATAACTAGATGCCTACTGTTTTCCTTGGTCAGGAAAACTCCTGGAACTAATCATGAAGTAAAGGAGACGAGGAGAGGGTACTGACTGACACTCAGCCATGATATAAGTGAGACCGAACGCTACTTACCCTTCCCACGACCCATCAGGCCTCTGCACCCTCCGGCAGTACTCCAATCCTTCTCTCAGAGTGGACCTGAGTGAAAACAGTTGGAACAAGTTACAGTGAGGGAAAAAAGTATTTGATCCCCTGCTGATTTTGTACGTTTGCCCACTGACAAAGAAATGATCAGTCTATAATTTTAATGGTAGGTTTATTTGAACAGTGAGAGACAGAATAACAACAAAACAATCCAGAAAAACGCATGTCAAAATTTTTATAAATTGATTTGCATTTTAATGAGGGAAATAAGTATTTGACCCCTCTGCAAAACATGACTTAGTACTTGGTGGCAAAACCCTTGTTGGCAATCACAGAGGTCAGACGTTTCTTGTAGTTGGCCACCAGGTTTGCACACATCTCAGGAGGGATTTTGTCCCACTCCTCTTTGCAGATCTTCTCCAAGTCATAAAGGTTTCAAAGCTGACGTTTGGCAACTCGAACCTTCAGCTCCCTCCACAGGTTTTCTATGGGATTAAGGTCTGGAGACTGGCTAGGCCACTCCAGGACCTTAATGTGCTTCTTCTTGAGCCACTCCTTGTGTAGGTCTACAATCTTGTACCTGACATCCTTGGAGAGCTCTTTGGTCTTGGCCATGGTGGAGAGATTGGAATCTGATTGATTGATTGCTTCTGTGGACAGGTGTCTTTTATACAGGTAACAAACTGAGATTAGGAGCACTCCCTTTAAGAGTGTGCTCCTAATCTTTTTATTTTTTTTATTTTATTTCACCTTTATTTAACCAGGTAAGCCAGTTGAGAACAGGTTCTCATTTACAACTGCGACCTGGCCAAGATAAAGCAAAGTAGTGCAATAAAAACAACACAGAGTTACATATGGGGTAAAAAAAAAACATAAAGTCAGAAATACAACAGAAAATATATATACAGTGTGTGCAAATGTAGCAAGTTATGGAGGTAAGGCAATAAATAGGCTATAGTGCAGAATAATTACAATAGTATTAACACTGGAATGCTAGATGTGCAAGAGATTATGTGCAAATAGAGATACTAGAGATACTGGGGTGCAAAAGAGCAAAATAAATAACAATATAGGGATGAGGTAATCTCAGCTCGTTACCTGTATAAAAGACACCTGGGAGCCAGAAGTCTTTCTGATTGAGAGGGGGTCAAATACTTATTTCCCTCATTAAAATGCAAATCAATTTATAACATTTTTGACATTCGTTTTTCTGGATTTCTTTGTTGTTATTCTGTCTCTCACTGTTCAAATAAACCTACCATTAAAATTATAGACTGATCATTTCTTTGTCAGTGGGCAAACTTACAAAATCAGCAGGGGATCAAATACTTTTTTCCCTCACTGTATGCTTTTAGGCAATAGTTTGGAGAGGTTTAGGGTTCCAGGCTAGAGGTATAGCCTGTGTGTATGTACCTGATCTCCTCTGTCCGGTATTCAGGGTACATGTGCTGGAAGTGTCTCAGAGCCTGCATGACTGCTGAGGTGCACTCCACGTAGGTGTAGTCTATCATGATGTCACCTGAAAGAAAGAGAGAGAGAGAGAGAGAGGGGGGGGGAGAGAGAGGGGGAGGGGGGAGGAGAGAGAGAGGGGGAGGGGGAGGAGCGAGGGGGAGAGTGGGGAGAGAGGGGGAGAAGGAGGGGAGGGGGGGGGGGAATCAAACCCCCTGTATCTCAGTACAAAGCTTGTATTTATATCCTAAAAAAGTATTATATCCATAAATACAACCCAGGGGAGGGAGGGGGATGAGGGGAGAGAATCGGTGAGATAAAAGACTCACCAAACACCTCTGAGGGGTTGAGTAGCTCCAACAGTCTCCCTCCTCGCTTGGTCTCATAAGTGGCAAAACCGCCGTCACTGTTTCTCATGCTCAGCAACTGCAACACACAGTCAACCAGGGCAAGTGTCAGTATTGTATATTGCTTTTTTGTTGGATGATGGAATCAAACATGAACTGTGAGTCAGCATTATTATCAGCACCGTGAGATATCATCTTGAAAGAAGTTGAAAGTTGGGGAGATAGTAGAGAGGAAAATACATGAAAGATAGAGAATACACACTTGAAGGGCTGGGACTCTAGACCCCGACACATGATATATCAACTTGTGGTAAAAACTGTGATTGGTTGTACAGTAGATAGAAGTTAGTTGGTGTTGCCACTGACCACATTGACGGCGTCACACAGGCGCTCTGAGGGGACGTACTGACTGATGAAGGGACAGTGTTCCTGCAGAAGCATCACTGACTTTAGGCCCTCTGCCGTGCAGTCGGCCACGATCCAGCCACAGTCCCGCGTGCTGAAGGGGAACCCTCCCTGATACACACACAGACACAAACACAAACACACATTCATGTATGTAAGCGCAAGCGCGCATAGACACACGCATACAAATGCACGCACATGCACACAACCATGCACGACACACGGATGTGCAGGACAATCACACGCACGCACTCACTCACTCACACACACGACCATGCAGGACACACGCACATAGTCTTGCAGGACAAACACACACATACAGGACACACAGACACTTCCTCTGACTGGCAGTACTGGTTCACCTTGTTCATCTGTCTGTAGTATTTCTGATATTCGGGGGGGTTGTCAGGTATCTGATGAAAGGAGAAAACTGGTCAAACATCAGAAAGAATCCATAGAAATGCAACAGGTGTTGTATTAGTCCGTTCTCAAACCAAATGTTTTGAGAACGGAACCGAGGAATGTGTGGCCTCAAGGTGTTTGTCTGGCAGCGAGCTAATACACTAGACTCTCTCTGACCGGTGTGAGGAACTCTGACCGGTGTGAGGAACTCTGACCGGTGTGAGGAACTCTAAACCCATTTTCTGTGATGCTCTCACCTGTGTGATGGTGAGAAACTGGTGGGCGTGTTTAAGACACTCTTCTAACCTGGGGTTGTCCTGAGCCCCTGCCTGAATGACCCCAATTGAGAAAAAACACAAAAACATTAGAAATGTGAACAACAACACATCATCCTCTCAACTTTGACATCTTTACAGTTGAATGGACAGTAATGCAAGCAGAATGTAAAGCATGATGAACAAGTCAGATGGATTCTTTATAGTCTTTGTAGCGTAAAATGTTATATGAATATCTCACCTCTAGGAAGGCCTGAGCTGCGAAAGCCGTGTCCCATAGCTGTGATCCATTGGTCCCCTTTAGGAACACAACCAGACTGCATGTCAGAAAAACAGGTCAGACATTAAAAGTGCTTTTTAGTGCTTTTTTGTCTTCTTAATTTGGGTCAGGAAACCGGCCCATAATGGAAAAGATTAATGACATTATGCATATCATGACTAGCCAATACCCAACATACCTGCATTTTCATACCATCCAATCCCAACCTATGGCGAACCAGGAAATGGAAAACAAACATGTAAATAAACACGCTCACAACCTACTGCATTGTCACATACAACATTGACTCACTAACTGACTCACTAACTGACTGACCAGAGGTAGTCTGGGATCCTGGACACGTGCTCCTGGAAGGCAGCGGAGGAGGGTCCATCCACGAGCCAGCGCACCAGCATGTTGATCGTTTTGGAGATCTGAGGAGTGAAACAAGGTGTTAAATCACCAGCACTTAACACTTACACACAATTCTGGATCAACTTAAACCATAGTGTAAACTGCCACAACAGCATTAAAGATGGAATCTGCACTAGGGGAAACAGCGCCACTTATGTTATCCGCCACACGGCCATTGTTTTTGAAACTGCGTTCATTGTTTGCAGTAACTTCTTTATTGTTGTAATATTGCAAAACGATGTGGCAGTTTCACCATTAAGGATTCCAGCTTTAAGTGCAAGGATATATTATACAATACTAAAACACAAGTGCCATAAAAAAGTACTTAGATCAGTTTCTTACTGGGCCGATGCTGATGCACTTGGTGAAACGGTCGTCAGCCTGTATGTGGTCGTACAGCTCTTTGACCGCTCTTCCTCGTAGAGCGCTGCTGTGGTGGCCCTCATACACGTTCATGACCACTGAAGAACAACAGAGAATTCAAGGTTACAGTTATAATGTGGTCACAAATGACCACTCACAATAAACTATTAATACAGTATGTGCAGTGCTTACTGTAAGCCACGGTGAGCAATGTGCTGTGTGGTGTGTACATGTCACATGCCGCCACATTGTTCCTCTGAGCAGGCCAGTTGATGGTGGCATAGTCCTGGACATACAGCTCCTATAGAACAGAGAAGGATGTTACTAAGTCCATGCACTCTATTGCAGCTCCATCTTATTCTAGCTGATCTTGGGGCTGTGCCTACGCGGGCAACTTCTGCCTGGAGTGGAGCACTATGACAGAAACATGTCTCCCCCAGGTGGGGTGAAGTAACTACTGCACCTGTCTGAGGCTGAGCACCAGGGGGTCCTCCTTCGCAGCAAACCTGACAGCGTAGCAGTAGCTCATAGGGAGGTAGACCTGGCGACAGTGGCACCAGAGAGTGGATGGGTGAGCAGGGAACCAGGTAGGGAACAGCCTGAATGGAGCACAAACATGGACCAAAGAACGGGACAAGTTGAAAAATAGCTGAGGGAATCAATGTTCCAAATCAAGGTTAAAGTTCACAAGTAGTTAAGAGTGAGCTATCTATCCAATTTGAACTGTTATGCATAGGTGCTGTATAAAGGCGAATAAAATCTATGTACAATTCTGATCAAATTCTTATCAGGACATCAAGCATACCACATCTCCGGGAGGAGTGTGTTCATTCCTTCCCAGCTGTACACATTGAGGATGGCCAACCAGAATTTACCCCAGGAGGAGATGCCCACAGCGCCACCTGTACAACAGACAGACACATAGACATGATCTGACTCTACAATGGTAACACTTTCACCTCTTATTTTAGGTTAAAAGCATATAGTCACTTTTTATTTCAAGTTTAAAGCATATACAGGTGATGCTCTCCAACATTTCCTTTTATTTTTTTCTAACAGCATATTTATTTGGTTCTACCAACATACGAAACAAAGAGCTCAATTAATTGACCACATAAGTGTTTGAAAAAACAAAACAGTTAAATCAGACCTTTGCTGTGCAGGTTGTTCCTGGCCCGAACCATATCCGGGTCATCCGGTCCCACTCCCAGAATCCTCAGGGTGGTGTAGCTGAGGGCCGTGCCAAACACTGTGGACTTGTCTTCAATGTGTCTGACAAGAAATTACCAAAACACAACAATAAGAAACCTTTGACTGCGCTGATACTCACAAGCCTCATAAGCTGTGGTCGAAACATTGTTAATTAAACTACTGGAACATCTAAACAGTGTGAACGGGCATCCCTCTTATTTTCACACTGTATTTTGGGGTAGAAGTGAAGGGGAGCAGTGGTGAGAACACTCACAGGCCCCAGCCTCCGTCAGCCAGTTGGACAGAGCGCAGGTATCTCACCATCTCCTTCTTCCAGGCCTCAGGGAGAGGGATCTGGGTTATGTGACAGGTGATCAGGAGACCTGAGTATAGCACAGACAGACAGACAGACCACGGACGTCACCTCAGATGTTGTAAGTACAGATGTGAGTCTCATCGTTAACTTGAGTGTTTTTACTGTTTTCATAACCCATGTATTACATTATAACTACCATAAACAGTTGGCATAATGTACACGATAATGCACGCCATGTGCGACCCCGTCCACTGTTATTTCCCCACGGACATGACCACAATAAACCTCAATGACCGTGCTTGTTATGTGTACATACAGTGGGGAAAAAAAGTATTTAGTCAGCCACCAATTGTGCATGTTCTCCCACTTAAAAAGATGAGAGAGGCCTGTAATTTTCATCATAGGTACACGTCAACTATGACAGACAAAATGAGGAAAAAAAATCCAGAAAATCACATTGTAGGATTTTTTATGAATTTATTTGCAAATTATGGTGGAAAATAAGTATTTGGTCAATAACAAAAGTTTCTCAATACTTTGTTATATACCCTTTGTTGGCAATGACACAGGTCAAACGTTTTCTGTAAGTCTTCACAAGGTTTTCACACACTGTTGCTGGTATTTTGGCCCATTCCTCCATGCAGATCTCCTCTAGAGTAGTGATGTTTTGGGGCTGTCGCTGGGCAACACGGACTTTCAACTGGCTTAAGCAGGGGGAAATGTCTTGCACTGCAGGATTTGAGTCCCTAGCGGCGTAGTGTGTTACTGATTGTAGGCTTTGTTACTTTGGTCCCAGCTCTCTGCAGGTCATTCACTACGTCCCCCCGTGTGGTTCTGGGATATTTGCTCACCGTTCTTGTGATCATTTTGACCCCACGGGGTGAGATCTTGCGTGGAGCCCCAGATCGAGGGAGATTATCAGTGGTCTTGTATGTCTTCCATTTCCTAATAATTGCTCCCACAGTTGATTTCTTCAAACCAAGCTGCTTACCTATTGCAGATTCAGTCTTCCCAGCCTGGTGCAGGTCTACAATTTTGTTTCTGGTGCCCTTTGACAGCTCTTTGGTCTTGGCCATAGTGGAGTTTGGAGTGTGACTGTTTGAGGTTGTGGACAGGTGTCTTTTATACTGATAACAAGCTCAAACAGGTGCCATTAATACCGGTAACGAGTGGAGGACAGAGGAGCCTCTTAAAGAAGAAGTTACAGGTCTGTGAGAGCCAGAAATCTTGCTTGTTTGTAGGTAACCAAATACTTATTTTCCACCATAATTTGCAAATAAATTCATTAAAAATCCTACAATGTGATTTTCTGGATTTTTTTCTCTCAATTTGTCTGTCATAGTTGACGTGTACCTATGATGAAAATTACAGGCCTCTCTCATCTTTTTAAGTGGGAGAACTTGCACAATTGGTGGCTGACTAAATACTTTTTTTCCCCACTGTACATTATGTGTAAATATGTAAAGTTAATATTGGATGTCATTATGCAGACATTTAATTTTATGAAATGCATACTGTACGTCCATTGAAAGTGCATCTAATTGTGTGTACCTGGTAGCAGGAAGAGGGGTCCTCCGTAGTCTCCTGCCCAGTGGCCATCCTCTGCCTGGAGCTGGCTGTAGAATGCCATGCCCTTCAGGGCTGACTCCACCGCAGTGTGGGCCAAGGGAGAGCCAGGGATGAACTTACTCTGTAGAGGGGCATAGGTACTGTCAAAACAAAGCATGGGTCAAAGGTCACAACACTAATGACAAGAGCTTTATAGGAGAGATTTAGTTCCACCTTTTTTTTCTTGTGGGGCCCAACCATTCTATCATTGAATTGATACTTCAATGAGACATATGTTTATAAGAGGTTAGGATGAGAGAATATGCACTTATTCTTGCAAGGGTTTCAACCATTTGGTCTATGGCTTCAACTAATAATATATTATAATAATTTGGGGGGTGCTTATATTTTACTTGTGCTTGTATTTGACGTGCTGTTACATTTATTTTGATTTAACTAGGCAAGTCAATTAAGAACACATTCTTATTTACAATGACAGCCTACAAAGGGGAGATGTAGGCCGTCAACAAAATGTAATACAAGTGTGTAATGTAAATGTTTTTTTTGCATATCAACTACTCCTGAGACACCCACAGATAGTAGGGTCACAGCCAGGGTCACCATTTTACAGCACCCCTGGAGCAATTAGGGTTAAGTGCCTTGTTCAAGCACACAGCTACAGATTTTTCACCTTGTCGGCTCCAGTATTCGAACCAGCAACCTTGCGGTTACTGGCCTAACGCTCTAACCGTCATCCCTAATACTTATGCTTCAGATAGCCTAGGTCAGCCTGGTCTCATAGGATAGATGTAACATAGTAAATGTAAATCCGGGACACTGCAATTAGTATGATATGTTACGTTTCATATGGTTACATAAGAGATGTACACTCACTTTTCAACTATTTACTACTTTTTAGCTACTTTGCAACTACTTAGCATGTTAGCTAACCCTTCCCCTAACCTTAACCCTTTTTGCTAACCCTTCCCCTATCCTTAACCTTTTAACCTAACTCCTAAACTTAACCCTAACCTAGCTAACGTTAGCCACTTAGCCAGAATTTGTAACATACACTATATATACAAAAGTATGTGGACACCCCTTCAAATTAGTGGATTCGGCTCTTTCAGTCACACCCGTTGCTGACAGGTGTATAAAATCGAGCACACAGCCATGAAACCCCCATTGACAAACATTGGCAGTAGAATGGCCTTACTGAAGAGCTCAGTGACTTTCAATGTAGCACCGTCATAGGATGCCACCTTTCCAACAAGTCAGTTCGTCAAATTTCTGCCCTGCTAGAGCTGCCCCGGTCAACTGTAAGTGCTGTTATAGTGAAGTGGAAACGTCTAGGAGCAACAACGGCTCAGCCGCGAAGTGGTAGGCCACACAAGCTCACAGAACGGGACCGCCGAGTGCTGAAGCACGTAGCTTGTCCTTGGTTGCAACACTCACTACCGAGTACCAAACTTCCTCTGGAAGCAACGTCAGCACAATAACTGTTTGTCGGGAGCTTCATGAAATGGGTTTCCATGGCCAAGCAGCCGCACACAAGCCTACGATCATCCTGCGCAAATGCCAAGCGTTGGCTGGAGTGGCGTAAAGCTCGCCGCCATTGGACTCTGGAGCAGTGGAAACGCGCTCTCTGGAGTGATGAATCATGTTTCACCATCTGGAAGTCCGACAGACAAATCTGGGTTTGGCGGATACCAGGAGATCTCGATCTGCCGAATGCATAGTGCCAACTGTAAAGTTTGGTGGAGGAGGAATATTGGTCTGGGGCTGTTTTTCATGGTTCGGGCTAGGCCCCTTAGTTCCAGTGAATGGAAATCTTAACGCTACAGCATACAATGACATTGTAGATGATTCTGTGCTTCCAACTTTGTGGCAACAGTTTGGGGAAGGCCCTTTCCTGTTTCAGCATGACAATGGCCCGTGCACAAAGCGAGGTCCATTCAGAAATGGTTTGTCCAGATCGGTGTGGAAGATCTTGACTGGCCTGCACAGAGCCCTGATCTCAAGCCCATCAAACACCTTTGGGATGAATTGTAACACCGACTGCGAGCCAGGCCTAATCGCCCAACATCAGTGCCTGACCTCACTAATGCTCTTGTGGCTGAATGGAAGCAAGACCCCGCAGCAATGTTCCAACATGTAGTGGAAAGCCTTAACAGAAAAGTGGAAGCTTTTATTGCAGCAAAGGGGGGACCAACTCCATATTAATTAAGCAGATGTCCACATACCTTTGGTCATGTAGTGTATCATACCTTTTACAAATTTTTAACATTCTGTACGTTTGGCAAATTCGTAACATATAGTATGAATTGTAATTCGTAACATATCATACGAAATGGGTGATGGACATCCACAAATGAATACATACCATATGAAACATAACATCATACTAAATAGTCTGTCTCGGATTTACATACGGAATAATACGAAATGCTCTGAGACCAGGTTGCCTAGGTATGTCCTCTCCTTTAGTAGATACAGGTGATATGCCTTTAGTAGATACAGGTGATATGTCCTCACTCATCTTTTTTCGTTAAACTTTTTCACCCCGGACGTTTTATCCCGAGACAGAAGAGTCATTTTCCTGTGCGTTTTAGCTGCCAACTTTACTTTATTTTTCCTTTTTTCCATCGCAACTTTTTTCCCTTATTCAACTTTTTCACTCCGGACGCTTTATCTGGACATGGTTCGTCAACATCTTCAACAGCCGAAGCTAAGTAGTAACATTAACATGATGTCTTCTAATTGCAGTCGCTGTACTCATAATATACAGGAGAACGATCGCCTTACGGCGAGAATAGCTGTGCTACAAGCCCAGCTTCAGACGCAATCGTTAGGCAAGGGTAATTTCAGTGTAGGAAAGGAAGAAACAGCGTCTGTGCCACCAGTAAGTACAGACAGTAACGTTAGTATAAATCCCCCCGCACAGTCCCCGCAGCCGGACAACTTTCTCATGGCTTCTGGAGGGAAATACTGTTGGAATGCTCAACCGGTGTCGCTCATTCAGCCGACAGAAACCTTCAACCGGTTTTCCCCATTATGTAGCGAGTCGGAGTCTGAGTCTGAGTCTTCTCTTGTCTCTACTCCTCCCGTTACGGGGTCTGAGACGCCGAAGGCTCCCACCATTAGCTCTGACAAATTGAAAACCCTAGTCATTGGCGACTCCATTACCCGCAGTATTAGACTTAAAACGAATCACCCAGCGATCATACACTGTTTACCAGGGGGCAGGGCTACCGACGTTAAGGCTAATCTAAAGATGGTGCTGGCTAAAGCTAAAACTTGCGAGTGTAGAGAGTATAGAGATATTGTTATCCACGTCGGCACCAACGATGTTAGGATGAAACAGTCAGAGGTCACCAAGTGCAACATAGCTTCAGCGTGTAAATCAGCTAGAAAGATGTGTCGGCATCGAGTAATTGTCTCTGGCCCCCTCCCAGTTAGGGGAAGTGACGAGCTCTACAGCAGAGTCTCAGCACTCAATCGCTGGTTGAAAACTGTTTTCTGCCCCTCCCAAAAGATAACATTTGTGGATAATTGGCCCTCTTTCTGGGACTCACCCACAAACAGGACCAAGCCTGACCTGCTGAGGAGTGACGGACTCCATCCTAGCTGGAGGGGTGCTCTCCTCTTATCTACCAACATAGATAGGGCTCTAACTCCTCTAGCCCCACAGTGAAATAGGGTGCAGGCCAGGCAGCAGGCTGTTAGCCAACCTGCCAGCTTAGTGGAGTCTGCCAATAGCATAGTCAGTGTAGTCAGCTCAGCCATACCCATTGAGACTGTGTCTGTGCCTCGACCTAGGTTGGGCAAAACTAAACATGGCGGTGTTCACCCTAGCAATCTTATTAGGATAAAGATCTCCTCCATTCCTGCCATTATTGAAAGAGATCGTGATACCTCACATCTCAAAATAGGGTTACTTAATGTTAGATCCCTCACTTCAAAGGCAGTCATAGTCAATGAACTAATCACTGATCATAATCTTGATGTGATTGGCCTGACTGAAACATGGCTTAAGCCTGATGAATTTGCTGTGTTAAATGAGGCCTCACCTCCTGGTTACACTAGTGACCATATTCCCCGTGCATCCCGCAAAGGCGGAGGTGTTGCTAACATTTACGATAGCAAATTTCAATTTACAAAAAAAAAAATGGCGTTTTCATCTTTTGAGCTTCTAGTCATGAAATCTATGCAGCCTACTCAATCACTTTTTATAGCTACTGTTTACAGGCCTCCTGGGCCATATACAGCGTTCCTCTCTGAGTTTCCTGAATTCCTATCAGACCTTGTAGTCATAGCAGATCATATTCTAATTTTTGGTGATTTTAATATTCACATGGAGAAGTCCACAGACCCACTCCAAAAGTCTTTCGGAGCCATCATCGACTCAGTGGGTTTTGTCCAACATGTCTCTGGACCTACTCACTGCCACAGTCATACTCTGGACCTAGTTTTGTCCCATGGAATAAATGTTGTAGATCTTAATGTTTTTCCACAAAATCCTGGACTATCGGACCACCATTTTATTACGTTTGCAATCGCAACAAATAATCTGCTCAGACCCCAACCAAGGAGCATCAAAAGTCGTGCTATAAATTCTCAGACAACACAAAAATTCCTTGATGCCCTTCCAGACTCCTTCTGCCTACCCAAGGACGTCAGAGGACAAAAATCAGTTAACCACTTAACTGAGGAACTCAATTTAACCTTGCGCAATACCCTAGATGCAGTTGCACCCCTAAAAACGAAAAACATTTGTCATAAGAAACTAGCTCCCTGGTATACAGAAAATACCCGAGCTTTGAAGCAAGCTTCCAGGAAATTGGAACGGAAATGGCGCCACACCAAACTGGAAGTCTTCCGACTAGCTTGGAAAGACAGTACCGTGCAGTACCGAAGAGCCCTCACTGCTGCTCGATCATCCTACTTTTCCAACTTAATCGAGGAAAATAAGAATAATCCAAAATTTCTTTTTGATACTGTTGCAAAGCTAACTAAAAAGCAGCATTCCCCAAGAGAGGATGGCTTTCACTTCAGCAGTAATAAATTCATGAACTTCTTTGAGGAAAAGATCATGACCATTAGAAAGCAAATTACGGACTCCTCTTTGAATCTGCGTATTCCTCCAGGGCTTAGCTGTCCTGGATCTGCACAGCTCTGCGAGGGCCTGGGATCGGGAGAGACACTTAAGTGTTTTAGTACTATATCTCTTGACACAATGATGAAAATAATCATGGCCTCTAAACCTTCAAGCTGCATACTGGATCCTATTCCTACTAAACTGCTGAAGGAGCTGCTTCCTGTGCTTGGCCCTCCTATGTTGAACATAATAAACAGCTCTCTATCCACCGGATGTGTACCAAACTCACTAAAAGTGGCAGTGATAAAGCCTCTCTTGAAAAAGCCAAACCTTGACCCGGAAAATATAAAAAACTATCGGCCTATATCGAATCTTCCATTCCTCTCAAAAATTTTAGAAAAAGCTGTTGCGCAGCAACTCACTGCCTTTCTGAAGACAAACAATGTATACGAAATGCTTCAGTCTGGTTTTAGACCCCATCATAGCACTGAGACTGCACTTGTGAAGGTGGTAAATGACCTTTTAATGGCGTCAGACCGAGGCTCTGCATCTGTCCTCGTGCTACTAGACCTTAGTGCTGCCTTTGACACCATCGATCACCACATTCTTTTGGAGAGACTGGAAACCCAAATTGGTCTACACGGACAAGTTCTGGCCTGGTTTAGATCTTACCTGTCGGAAAGATATCAGTTTGTCTCTGTGAATGGTCTGTCCTCCGACAAATCAACTGTACATTTCGGTGTTCCTCAAGGTTCCGTTTTAGGACCACTATTGTTTTCACTATATATTTTACCTCTTGGGGATGTTATTCGAAAACATAATGTTAACTTTCACTGCTATGCGGATGACACACAGCTGTACATTTCAATGAAACATGGTGAAGCCCCAAAATTGCCCTCGCTAGAAGCCTGTGTTTCAGACATAAGGAAGTGGATGGCTGAAAACTTTTTACTTTTAAACTCGGACAAAACAGAGATGCTTGTTCTAGGTCCCAAGAAACAAAGAGATCTTCTGTTAAATCTGACAATTCATCTTGATGGTTGTAAAGTCGTCTCAAATAAAAC
The DNA here is from genome assembly GCF_964263955.1 of Coregonus lavaretus. NCBI lineage: Eukaryota > Metazoa > Chordata > Actinopteri > Salmoniformes > Salmonidae > Coregonus > Coregonus lavaretus. The sequence continues at coordinate 62,639,984 of NC_139992.1, read as the reverse complement.
TGTGAAGGACCTCGGCGTTACTCTTGACCCTGATCTCTCTTTTGACGAACATATCAAGACTGTTTCAAGGACAGCTTTTTTCCATCTACGTAACATTGCAAAAATCAGAAATTTTCTGTCCAAAAATGATGCAGAAAAATTAATCCATGCATTTGTTACTTCTAGGTTAGACTACTGCAATGCTCTATTTTCCGGCTACCCGGATAAAGCACTAAATAAACTTCAGTTAGTGCTAAATACGGCTGCTAGAATCCTGACTAGAACCAAGAAATTTGATCATATTACTCCAGTGCTAGCTTCCCTACACTGGCTTCCTGTTAAGGCAAGGGCTGATTTCAAGGTTTTACTGTTAACCTATAAAGCGTTACATGGGCTTGCTCCTACCTATCTTTCCGAGTTGGTCCTGCCGTACATACCAATACGTACGCTACGGTCACAAGACGCAGGCCTCCTAATTGTCCCTAGAATTTCTAAGCAAACAGCGGGAGGCAGGGCTTTCTCCTATAGATCTCCATTTTTATGGAACAGTCTGCCTACCCATGTGAGAGACGCAGACTCGGTCTCAACCTTTAAGTCTTTACTGAAGACTTATCTCTTCAGTAGGTCATATGATTGAGTGTAGTCTGGCCCAGGAGTGTGAAGGTGAACGGAAAGGCTCTGGAGCAACGAACAGCCCTTGCTGTCTCTGCCGGGCCGGTTCCCCTCTCCACTGGGGTTCTCTGCCTCTAACCCTGTTGCAGGGGCTGAGTCACTGGCTTGCTGGTGCTCTTTCATGCCGTCCCTGGGAGGGGTGCGTCACTTGAGTGGGTTGAGTTACTGACGTGATCTTCCTGTCTGGGTTGGCGCCCCCCCTTGGTTTGTGCTGTGGTGGAGACCTCTGTGGGCTATACTCGGCCTTGTCTCAGGATTGTAAGTTGGTGGTTGAGGATATCCCTCTAGTGGTGCGGGGGCTGTGCTTTGGCAGAGTGGGTGGGGTTATATCCTTCCTGTTTGGCCCTGTCCGGGGGTTTCTTCGGATGGGGCCACAGTGTCTCCGGACCGCTCCTGTCTCAGCCTCCAGTATTTATGCTGCAGTAGTTTATGTGTCGGGGGGCTGGGGTTAGCTGGTTATACCTGGAGTACTTCTCCTGTCTTATCCAGTGTCCTGTGTGAATTTAAGTATGCTCTCTCTAATTCTCTCGTTCTCTCTTTCTCTCTGAGAACCTGAGCCCTAGGACCATACGTCAGGACTACCGGGCATGATGACACCTTGCTGTCCCCAGTCCGCCTGGCCTTGCTGCTATTCCAGTTTCAACTGTTCTGCCTGCGGTTACGAAACCCCTACCTGTCCCAGACCTGCTGTTTTCAACTCTTAATGATCGGCTATGAAAAGCCAACTGAGAGACCTGAGCCCTAGGACCATACGTCGGGACTACCGGCCGTGGTGACTCCTTGCTGTCCCCAGTCCGCCTGGCCTTGCTGCTATTCCAGTTTCAACTGTTCTGCCTGCGGTTATGGAACCCCTACCTGTCCCAGACCTGCTGTTTTCAACTCTTAATGATCGGCTATGAAAAGCCAACTGAGATTTATTCCTGATTATTATTTGACCATGCTTGTCACTTATGAACATTTTTGAACATCTTGGCATGGTTCTGTTATAATCTTCACCCGGCACAGCCAGAAGAGGACTGGCCACCCCTCATAGCCTGGTTCCTCTCTAGGTTTCTTCCTAGGTTTTCGCCTTTCTAGGGAGTTTTTCCTAGCCACCGTGCTTCTACACCTGCATTACTAGCTGTTTGGGGTTTTAGGCTGGGTTTCTGTACAGCACTTCGAGATATTAGCTGATGTAAGAAGGGCTATATAAAATAAAATTGATTGATTGATTGATATGCCCAATGCCTAGTGAAAAATGAACATGGATGAGTATGTGTACCGTATCCAAACCAAGTGAATGGGCTTCCAGCATGGTCTGCTCCCTGTCTGATGTGTACTGGTCCTCTACATAGCGCCATGTCTGCCTGCCCTCTATGTTACTCAGCCTCCAGCGGGTCAGGTCTGTCGCTGGCTCCGTCTTGTACGGTCCCCCCCTCCTACGAAGGCATCTGAAGGGCAAGAATTGACAGCGCGCGTATGCGTATGGAATTCATGTGAGCGCGTATCCACTGGGCACACACTGGTTGAATCAACGTTTTTTCCACGTCATTTCAATAACATTACGTTGAACCAACGTGGAATAGACGTTCAATTGAAGTCTGTGCCCAGTGGGTATGGTGCTTGCGTAATTCAGCACCATAAACAGCAGCACAATTAGTATTGTACATAATGGCCATTGTTGAAATTGATACAATTGTTGACATTTATCCTGTTCCTTTCCTAATGAGCATGCGTGTCCTTTCTGATCAAGTTAATAGTTTGCTTTGTGCTTTTCACAAGATTAATCAGCTACCAATCAATTAGCAACAGTTATAACTTGCTACAAACGTCTACTTTTATAGCATACACCATTTAAGAAAACATAATTGAACATGTTCTGTACTTACGTTCCCTCTGTCATCGTTAAAACCTTATGAATTAAATCCAACGCGGCGCAATATTAATTTACTACAACTTCAGCTGATCCACAGGGTCGGCCCCCCATTTGTGATACTGTGGGAATTGAAGTTCTCTTTTCAAAATATTTCCGTTGGATAAACACTAATTTGTGCCACAGAGGACTGCACTTCCCATGATACCAAGCAGCGCCTTCCGATGAGGTTTCTGCATGGAGAGATATGAGCAGACAGACGACTGTCCAATCACAATTTAGAGGCGGAGAAATGGGTGGGGTTTCAATGTAGCGCTCCAATGAGTGCTCGAACATCTTGCTTTAGTGAAGTTACCATAAACTTTTGAAATATGACATTTATCAGAGTGTAATACTTTTATTTAGATTTATATGAAAAATATAACCTCAGCATTGAGACAAATATAGCTCAACATGAAACATAGGCATAAACATAACCAAAGTAATTCCTTTGGGTCAATCCACAAAATATCCCTAAACCAGTTAATGTGGAGAAATAAGAAACCATCCTTGAGATAAAAAAAAAAAACATTCAAGAGGACTAAGCAACTAATTACAACGACTACATAATTCTGGACATAAACTTAAGTCATGTTATGTCTGTCAAGCAACATAATGTACTGCATGTGTAGGTCACTGAGATCCACCCGTTATAGGAAGACAGGGACACATGCAACAAATCAGTTCACTATCATAATGCAAAACTACTTAACAAAACTAAAAAAGAAAAAGCAATGCATCTTTCTTCTCAATTACAAAACCAACATTTAAAAAAGTAAAAACACTGACAGTGACAATATTATGGTCTTACATTGTTCGACCACAATAACTGATTTTCAGATGGCAACAAGTCCAAAAAGCAAAAGGTAAGGCCTTTAACTAAGTGGTGTGATATGACATGAGATTCAGTCCTCGACAATGTTCAATAAGCTGTTCAGCTTCAGACCGCACGCAAGCTCCTCCTCTCGACTGGCCAATAACAGCCTATCCAGCTCCTTCAGGCGCTGCGCCATGGATACAGGCGCACCCTTGAGCCAATCTCGCTCTGCTTTCTCCAAAGGGTCTTCTGAGTCCGCCTCCTACAAAAAAAAGAAGACATTGAAGAATACTAATTAAGTCACTTAACTATTGTACTATTCATCGCAAATGCCCACAACACTTGGGTGAGAGAGACAGTGGCAGTGGTGGAAAAAGTACCCAACTGTCATACTTAAGTAAAAGTAAAGATACCTTAATAGAAAATGACTCAAAAAGTGAAAGTCACCCAGAAAAATACTACTACAGTAAAAGTAAAAGTATTTGGTTTTAAATATACTTATATATCAAAAGTACATGTAATTGCTCAAATATACTTAAGTATCAAAAGTAAAAGTATAAATCACTTCACATTCCTTATATTAAGCAGGCGGCACGATGTTCTGGTTTTCAACACAGTCAATTCTCAAAACTATAACTCGGCCACTCAGGAGTTATGGCAAGCAACACAGTGTAGATTTGGCCTTGTGTATTAGGTTAGGTGAAAGGTGAATTTGTCTCCCAGTGTCTGTTGCAAAGCAGACTGAACCAGGTTTTCCTTTAGGATTTTCCCTGTGCTTAGCTCTATTCCATTTATTTTTATCCAAAAAAACTCCCTAGTCCTTGCCGATGACAAGCATACCCATAACATGATACAGCCACCACCAAGCTTGAAAATAAACATAACTATTTGTATTGAGGACAAAGTTAATTTCTTTGCCACATTTTTTTCAGTTTTACTTTAGTCCCTTATTGCAAACAGGATGCATGTTTTGCAATAGTTTTATTCTGTACAGAATCTGTCAATTAGGTTAGTATTGTGGAGTAACTACAATGATGTTGATCCATCCTCAGTTTTCTATCACGGCCAATAAACTCTAACTGTTTTAAAGTCCCCATTGGCCTCGTGGTGAAATCCCTGAGCGGTTTCCTTCCTCTCTGGCAACTGAGTTAGGAAGGACGCATGTATCTTTAGGTGGTGTATCAATACACCCAGTCACTACAAAGTGTAATTAATAACTACACCATGCTCAAAGGGATATTCAATGTCTGCTTTTATTTTTACCCATCTACCAATAGGTGCCCTTCTTTGCGAAGCATTGGAAAACCTCCCTGGTCTTTGTGGTTGAATCGGTGTTGGAAATTCAATGCTCGACTGAGGGACCTTACAGATGTGTGGAATACAGAGATCAGGAAGTTATTCAAAAATCATGTTAAACACTATTATTGCACACATAGTCCATGTAACCTGTTACTCCTGAGCTTATTTAGGCTTGCCACAACAAAAGGGGTTGAATACTTATTGACTCATGACATTTCAGTTTTCCCCTTTAAATTAAATTGAAAAAAAAAAAAACGGTATCTCAGACTGCCCATCTTAATCTTTTATTTTTATTGGCCAGTCTGAGATATGGCTTTTTCTTTGCAACTCTGCCTAGAAGGTCTGCATCCCGGAGTCGCCTCTTCACTGTTGACGTTGAGACTGGTGTTTTGCGGGTACTATTTAATGAAGCTGCCAGTTGAGGACCTGTGAGGCGTCTGTTTCTCAAACTAGACACTAATGTATTTGTCCTCTTGCTCAGTTGTGCACCGGGGCCTCCCACTCCTCTTTCTATTCTGGTTAGAGCCAGTTTGCGCTGTTCTGTGAAGGGAGTAGTACACAGCGTCGTACGAGATCTTCAGTTCTTTTAAAATGATAAACTTGGATTAGCAAACACAACGTGCCATTGGAACACAGGACTGATAGTTGCTGATAATGGGCCTCTGTACGCCTATGTAGATATTCCATTAAAAATCAGCCATTTCCAGCTACAATAGCCATTTACAACATTAACAATGTCTACACTGATCAATTTGATGTTATTTTAATGGACAAAAACATTGCTTTTCTTTCGAAAACAAGGACATTTCTAAGTGACCCCAAACTTTTGAACGGTAGTTTATATATATCTATATACTCATTCAAGGGTTTTTCTTTATTTCTTATAATTTTTTACATTGTAGAATAATAGTGAAGACAACAAAACTATGAAATAACATATGGAATCATGTAGTAACCAAAAAAGTGTTAAATCAAAATATATTTTATATTTGAGATTCTTTAAATAGCCACCCTTTGCCTTGATGACAGCTTTGCACACTCTTGGCATTCTCTCAACCAGCTTCACCTGGAATGCATTTCCAACAGCCTTGAAGGAGTGCCCACATATGCTGAGCACTTGTTGGCTGCATTTCCTTCACTCTGCGGTCCAACACATCACAAACCATCTCAATTGGGTTGAGGTCAGGTGATTGTGGAGGCCAGGTCATCTGATGCAGCACTCCATCACTCTCCTTCTTGGTCAAATAGCCCTTACACAGCCTGGAGGTGTGTTGGGTCATTGTTCTGTTGAAAAACAAATGATAGTCCCACTAAGCGCAAACCAGATGGGATGGCGTATCGCTGCAGAATGCTGTGGTAGCCATGCTGGTTAAGTGTGCCTTGAATTCTAAATAAATCACAGACAGCGTCACCAGCAAAGCACCCCCACACCATCACACCTCCTCCTCCATGCTTCACGGTGGGAACCACACATGTGGAGATCATCTGTTCACCTACTCTGCGTCTCACAAAGACGGTTGGAACCATACATCTCAAATTTGGACTCATCAGACCAAAGGACAGATTTCCACCTGTCTAATGTCCAATTCGACCATGAAGGCCTGATTCACGCAGTCTCCTCTGAACAGTTGATGATGAGATGTGTCTGTTACTTGAACTCTGAAGAATTTATTTGGGCTGCAATTTCTGAGGCTGGTAAACTCTAATGAACTTATCCTCTGCAGCAGAGGTGACTCTGCGTCTTCCTTTCCTGTGGCGGTCCTCATGAGAGCCAGTTTCCTTATAGAGCTTGATGGTTTTTGCGACTGCACTTGAAGAAACTTTCAAAGTTCTTGAAATGTTCTGTATTGACTGACCTTCATGTCTTAAAGTAATGATGGAATTTCATTTTTCTTTGCTTATTTGAGCTGTTCTTGCCATAATGTGGACTTGGTCTTTTACCAAGTAGGGCTATCTTCTGTATACCACCCCTACCTTGTTACAACACAATTGATTGGCTCAAATGCGTTAAGGAAAGAAATTCCACAAATTAAATGCATTCCAGGTAACTAACACATGAAGCTGGTTGAGAGAATGCCAAGATTGTGCAAAGCTGTCATCAATATATTTTGATTTGGTTAACACTTATTTGGTTACTACATGATTCCATATGTGTTATTTCATAGTTTTGATGTCTTCACCATTATTCTACAATGTAGAAGACAGTAAAAATAAAGAAAAACCTTGAATGAGTAGGTGTGTCCAAACTTTTGACTGGTACTGTGTCTGTGTGTGTGCACGTGAAGACAGTCGTACCTGTGTAGCAGTGGCCGCACCACCAGAAGTACAGATGGGGGCCATGATGTTAGTCATGGAGAGCAGGCTGGAGGGCATGAAGAGGGGCATAGAGATAGAGTCCAAGGACTCCACCTCTAGCCAGCGCTGCAGCTGCTCCTCACACCTCTGGCTATGTGCCCTCTCCTCCTGGAGACCGTGGAGGACCTTGTGGGGCAGCAGGTCCCGGGGTGAGGGGGTGTGTGTGATGTCCAGAGTGTGGCAGGGAGCAGGGCGGTCCGGCCGATCCACCAGGCTCCGGAACAACTTCTGTCTGAGGGGAGGGAGAGCTGCGAGGCCTCCTGGACTGGCTCTGAAGAGGGGAGGGGAAGGAAGAGGAAGAAATGATCTATTTTTGTTTATCAATTCGCAGAAGGGAGTATAAGCCAACAGACTCAGGAGTACATTTGAGATCGAGAGAGATCGAGAGAAATACAGAGGGAGAGAGAGAGAGACACAGAGACAGAGTAGTGAACCAGTCTCCTCCTTACCCCTGTGTCTCCTGCTGCTTCTCCCTGTGTGTGAGTCTGACCGCCTCCGTCCACTCTGTGGGGGGCTGGAAGCCATTCAGTCCCTCCTTGGGGAAGTAGACCAGGACCTCCCCATCCTCCGTCACTGCATCTGGAACAGCACCACCGGAGTCTTGGGATTAAGTTTAGCTCTTTACAAATTCCAATGCAATAAAAGGCTTTTTAACTTGTTTTCCTCATACAATACTTTGTCTCAAATGCTGCTGATAGCTCAGTTTATTCTGTCTAGCATTAGGAGCTGAATTTGTCTTTGGTGCGGAAAATGTCACACAAAGAGCTAGAGTAGAGCAGATAGAGTAGATAAACCAATGGTCATCTCACCATCACAAACTGGGCTGTCAGGGTGTTGCCAGTCCTTCAGCTTGTGGTCTATGCAGAGAGCCACCACGTCGTCCCAGGGGACCTGCTGGAAGGATGGGCTTTCCTCCTCCCAGTGGTCCTGGGCTGCAGCCGTGGAACAGCGCACCCTCTCCAGTAGGTTTTCCAGGCGGGACATGAGGAGGGGCTGGCTGTGGCGCGAAGTTGGGATCTGGCTGGCGTACTGGAAGATGGCGGAACACAGCTGGGGCCAGGAGGCTGGGGGGAATTAGAGCTTTATTCATGAGATGTATTAACGAGTAGATAGGAGGGCAATATAAACAGTTGTAATTTGAGCAGTAATAAGGCATAAATGTTAGCTGTCCGTCTCTGCTCCATGACAATGGAGTAGGCAAAAGCAAAAACAGATCTGGGATAAGGCTACATAAAAGTCGCAAGTCAACCGAATCACACACGCACAACCACATGCAAGCACAACTACACAGTCACACACACAAACCAAAAGCTACCCACCTGTGTTAGCGGGCATGTCCCAGCTGGGTATCTGCAAGCTGACAACAGCCGTCCGGAGCCAGGCCAGGTGTTGAGGGGAGTTCCAACCCAGGTGAGGCACCAAGTCCCGGGTCTCAGGCAGGGCGAACTCCCCCGGGGGCCAGGAGAGGCTGGAGAGGTGCTGGGAGGACACTAGGTCAGCCAGGAATGCCAGCACAGCGTTGTAGAGTGTGATGACAGGTGCCGGGTGTTGGCGCGCCAGCCCTGCCCCCGCCCGGTCCTGCCGGTGGCCATAGAGGCGGGCACTGAACTCGCGGCCCAGCCCGGCCTCCACAAAGTGCACCAGGGTCTGGGAGGAGAGGAGGGAGGGAGCTGGGGCACGTGCCAAGAGCCAGCGCACCGCTTCACTCACCTGGGGGCAAACAACCCCATAAAACAGCACATTAGAATACTTCCAATTCAATACAACTTCGGCTGCGACGATACCAGCATCGCAATATTTTTCCCATGGCAAAAATGAAAACAAGAAACAGACCAAACTCTTTGGTCCCTTAAAAACCAGCTGTAAGTTATTGTGTGCTATAGCTTGAAGAAAAAAAAGCGAATCTTCCTAAAGAAGTTAAATCCGCTTCATGTTTTGTTTCCTTGACACGATACTAACGAGTATCACAATACTGGTATCGTCCCGACCCTAAATACAACGCTACTCATTTAATTACCTTAGGCGCAATTTAAATATTTGTATTTTGTTTCAAGAGGGCTGTCCATACCTGCTCTGAGCCCTGTAGGTCGCTGGTGGTTTCTGGGATGTGGACGAACACGTGTTCTGATATCAGACCGTCTTCAACCAACGTCTGGAGCATCAGTTCTAACCAGAAGACAAGAAGAGGCAGGCAGAGAGTTACAGATTTGGTACTTAATAAGGACTTGCTGGTGATGTCCAGCCATGTGTGCATGTGTGGTTGGGGTACCCCTTACCTTCCTCCAGTTTCTGTGTGTCATGCGGGCCTGGCACCAATATGGCGAGGGGCAGTGGGCAGTCCCAGATATTGGCCTGCTGGAGCTGTTTAAGCTGGAGCAGAGCGGAGAGCAGGGGCACGTCCTGGTCCTCGCTGCCTGGGCTGGGGGCAGGCAGCAGCATCAGCAGGGCCCCCGTGCCCTGGAGCTCATGGGCCTCCTCCATCTTGGACAGGCCCTCTTCACTCAGCGGGCCCCGAGATGCCTGGTTGGGACAACACACACAGACACAGTCAGTACAACTACATTGCTGTCTGAAGTGTCTTGATATTGGCTTGGATGGGATTGGTGTAGGCATCAGGATGTTAATCAGTCAGTGTAGAACAGGGGTGTCAAACATGCGGGCCGGATCCGGGGTCCAATCCTGCCCGCGGGAGTTGAGTAAAAAAATATATATACACAGTGCCTTCCAAAAGTATTCAGACCCGTTGACCTTTTCCACATTTTGTTAAGTTACAGCCTTATTCTAAAATTGATTTAATAGTTTTTCCCCTCATCAATCTACACACAATACCCCCATAATGACAAAGCAAAAACAGGTTTTAGACATTTCTGCTAATTTATTAAAAATAAAAAAACAGAAAAATTACATTTACATAAGTATTCAGACCCTTTACTCAGTACTTTGTTGAAGCACTTTTGGCAGCGATTACAGCATCAAGTCTTCTTGGGTATGACGCTACATGCTTGGCACACCTGTATTTGGGGAGTTTCTCCCATTTTTCTCTGCAGATCTTCTCAAGCTCTGTCAGGTTGGATGGGGAGTGTCGCTGCACAGCTATTTTCAGGTCTCTCCAGAGATGTTCGATCGGGTTCAAGTCCGGGCTCTGGCTGGGCCAATCAAGGACATTCAGAGACTTGTCCCAAAGCCACTCCTGCGTTGTCTTGGCTATGTGCTTAGGGATGTTGTCCTCTGGGAATGTGAACTTTCGCCCCGGTCCTGAGCGCTCTGGAGCAGGTTTTTATCAAGGATCTCTCTGTACTTTGCTCCGTTCATCTTTCCCTCGATCCCTACAGAATTATACTGCCACCACCATGCTTCACAGTAGGGATGGTGCCAGGTTTCCTCCAGACGTGACGCTTGCCATTCAGGCCAAAGAGTTCAATCTTGGTTTCATCACACCAGAGAATCTTGTTTCTCATGGTCTGAGAGTCTTCAGGTGCCTTTTGGCAAACTCCAAGCGGGCTGTCATGTGCCTTTTACTGAAGAGTGGCTTCCGTCTGGCCACTCTACCATAAAGGCCTTATTGGTGGAGTGCTGCAGAGATGGTTGTCCTTCTGGAAGGTTCTCCCATCTCCACAGAGGAACTCTGGAGCTCTGTCAGAGTGACCATCGGGTTCTTGGTCACCTCCCTGACCAAGGCCCTTCTCCCGCGATTGCTCAATTTGGCCGGGCGGCCAGCTCTAGGGAAGAGTCTTGGTGGTTACAAACTTCTTCCATTTAAAAATGATGGAGGCCACTGTGTTCTTGGGGACCTTCAATGCTGCAGACATTTTTGGGTACCCTTTCCCAGATCTGTGTCTCGACACAATCCTGTCTCTGAGCTCTACGGACAATTCCTTCGACCTCATGGCTTGGTTTTTGCTCTGACATGCACTGTCAACTGTGGGACCTTATATAGACTGGTGTGTGCCTTTCCAAATCATGTCTAATCAATTGAATTTACCAAAGGTGGATTCCAATAAAGTTGTAGAAACATCAAGGTCGATCAATCGAAACAGGATGCACCTGAACTATAATATAATATAATATAATAATAATATATAATACTCAATTGAGACTCATAGCAAAGGGTCTGAATACTTATGTAAATAAGGTATTTCTGTTTTTTATTTTGTATAAATGTGCTAACATTTCTAAAAACCTGTTTTCGCTTTGTCATTACGGGGTATTGTGTATAGATTGATGAGGAACAAAATGTATTTAATCAATTTTAGAATAAGGCTGTAACGTAAGAAAATGTGGAAAAAGGGAAGGGGTCTGAATACTTTCCAAATGCACTGTATAACACATTTTCAGTGCAGCCCTCCAGATCTCGTTGAAGACCGAATACGGCATCTGGGCCAAAATTAGTTTGGACACCCCTGGTGTAGAAAGTAGTTAATCAAATAATCACTAGTCTAAGGGGAAAATGTTTTGGTAATGTTGTTTTCGCTCCCACCTTGATGCTGATGTGTACTTTGTGAGTCATGTCTCCTGCTTCCCTGAGTCCGTTGGTGATGCAGAGAGTCCTCAGTGTCCCCTCCTGCTCCTTCTCTGTGACCTTTGCACTTTCACCTCCCCCAAACTTAGTCTCCAGCCAGTCTGTCAGGATCCTGCAATAAGAGCACAGAGAACACACTCAATAAACACAAGTGTCATCAAAGAGGTAAGAAGCACTTGGAAAGCATGAGACTAGCTATTGAAAACAGGTGTGTGGAGAGAAAAATCAATCAAATGTATTTACAAAGCCCTTTTTACACCAGCAGAATGTCACAAAAGTGCTTATACAGAAACCCTGCCTAAAACCCAAAAGAGCAAGCAATGCAGATGTAGAAACACGGTGGCTAGGAAAAACTATCGAAAGGCAGGAACCTAGGAAGAAACCTAGAGAGAAACTAGGCTCTGAGGGGTGGCCAGTCCTCTTCTGGCTGTGCTGGGTGGTCCATTGCATTCGGATAAAAATATACAAAAGGCTGCCCCGTTTGAACATACATGGTCCTTGGTGAACATTCTGCAAGATGGACTTTGATGCGGCCTGTGGTTATTAGCATTATTGTATCTAAAAAAGTGTTATTATAAATCTATAATTAACGATAAGCAATTATAAACAAGAAAATTCTGTATATATATATATTGGTTGTGGTTTTTATTGTTGATATTTCATTCGCATTATTGTTATTATATAAATCATTGACGCTAGCTAAGGCTTTTACATGTTTTCACTTGGAAAACCTAGACTTTAGAATGTTTGCTACAATTTTTATGATATAATCACTGTTGCTAAGGTTTCACATTTTCGTTCCTTAGAGACCTTAGAATTTGGAATGTTCGGTTGAATTGTTGTAAAAATAAAGATTCAGTTGACTTTTCGGTCTATCTGGCAAATTATTACAGAACTTCAATGGAACACATTTCATCAGCTCTTGCAAGTGTGAATCAAATTCTGACTCAAAGGTCTGACGATGTTCGCTATTGACACCATTGGAAAAATTTTGAGCCTGTGATCTTTACCACAGGCAGAGATGAGAGCAAGACAGTCTGATTTTGATGTTGTTGCCTCTCCCATGACTCATGAGTTTCACTGATCTGTTGTGGATTCCACCAAGCGCTGGGATGAGTCCCATGACATCATGATAGAGCATTACAGCAAACTGGTTGATAAGAGAGATGCACTGAATGTGGATATTTGTGGAAAGCTGAAAAGCTGAATGAGTTTCAGGACAGAAAGAAACACTCGGAAAGCATGAGACCAGCTGGTGAAAACGGTCAGGTGTGTGGAGAGAAAGGTGGTCCATGCATCCAGTGCCACTTTCAGAAGGAAGAAAGTCCTCAAGAAGAAATGGTCTCACAAGCTGCTCCTATCCTGGAGCAGATGCAGATCAAGAACCACAGGATGGAAGCTGAGGTGCGGAGGCTTCAGAGGCAGCTGTCCATCAAACTGAAGTAACTTTACAGTATTTAGCTGAGCCGGAAAATACATGACACTCTTAGACACAGCCACCAAAGTACTGTTGAGAGTACTTGTATGCTGCACTGTGAGAGGGTGTGAGGAGTTCAACGGCAATTACATCTGCCACACTGTATTTGATCTCACCTGTCGGCTATGCTGGCAACACTCTCGTGGTCGCTGGGCAACAGCAGGGTGGCCTTCCAGAAGATTCTGCCAGGTGGGTTAGGAACGCTCTCAACCACCAGCGTAGGCATGTCTAGAGGAGTCCACACCGACTCACTGAAGGGGGGACACATATTGTTTAATGTTGTGTTTGATGTAATTTTTGTTACTATGATTCAGAAATATGTACTTATCCTCCATTGTGAGAGAGTTTGAGTACAAGAATCACGAGTGAGAGAAGAACTACAATGAAGTAAGAGCAGGGATGATGGCTTACTTCAACAGCTGCTGGTAGTAGAAGTGGACTCGCATTTGATGGATTGCTTCTTGTCTCATCTTTAGCAACCTGGGGACATTACAGAAGAGTCAGAGGTGTGTAAGAGAGAGCGAAGGAAAGAGAAAAAAAGAAAGAAAGACAGAAGAGGGAGGCAAGGGCCAGAGTAGGGCAGGGTAGCTCCAGTACCTGGTGCTGGACAGGGCCATGTAGCCGGCATTACCCAGGTTGACCATGCCCCTGGCCAGGCAGTCCATAGAGGGCTGGGAGGGGGCACTGGGAGCCAGGGCTTTGAGCTTGTGGCGGGGGTCCACACAGCAGGGGGCGGCAGGGAAGCCCCGCATCTGTCTCTTCAGCTGCCTGCGTACCGCCACCACGTCACGCCACCTGACAGAGAAATACATGGGGAGAGAGGGGGTGAGAGGGAAGCTTGTGTCTTTTTGAAGAGCAAAACTTTTTGTGGAAGGTACTATGCAGCGCACAGATCCCCTCGCGCACTCAACGCCGTAGAGATATGTAGAGTTTCCTTGTAGGCCTATTTGGCGGGGAAACTGTGAAGCCAGCTGTATAGCCTATTGGCTGTTTCTGTTTATGAGTCTTTTATTAAATAATGCAAAACAAATGTGCCTGTTTGCTGCTTTTCATTAAAATCATTCATAGCTGTTCTTTATATGGCCTAAAATAAATGTGTTCATATGGGCAGAATATTATCTATAGGCTATGGCATACTGACTTTTGATCAGTTATGAAAATAGAACATTTCATGCCCAAGAAAATGATCTGGGAAAAAGGCCAACATTTGGAAATAAAAAAAAAAAAAAAAAAAAAGATGTCACATGACTAGAAAATGGAAACATTGTGATTTTAGAGACACAAAGTAACAATAGCCTATTATTAAAGGGTTAGGCTATACTGGGCTCTCACCATCATCATTATCATTATTCACATCATTCCAATTTAATCAAGTCACAATTATCAGCTTTGGTATGTGCATGACTCTAAGTCGCTTTGGATAAAAGCGTCTGCTAAATGGCATATTATTATTATTATTATTATTATTATTATCAGCCAGCAGGCTTTCCGAGTGAAGAGAGAGACATGGGTAGGCCTACCAACAGAAAAAAGTCTGAAAACAAAAATGATTATGAAATTCTAAATAGCCTTTTCTAAAATAATTTCCTGCAATTCTACATGACTGGATACATTACAATAATATTTTTCAATACCACACACAATTACCCAAATGACAAGATACTCTGATATTGACATAAAAAAAACTAACCACCCATTTCTTAAATGCAACCAATAGCATAGGCCAATGAAAAGCAGCCAGGTCACCTGTGATACAAGTCCGTTTTCAGCCAGCAATGAGTGGACACAGATTGTATGCCTACAATATGAAGAGGAAATTATAGTCCACCAAATTTCCAGTGGCACTCACTTATCCAAGGTCCTGGCGATGTCACTGACAAGCAATGGAATCCAAATTTATCCTCTACGTGCTTGAAAAAATATCCAGCCGCATGAATGCTACACCTACAGATGGGAACGACAGACCGCAAATAAGTCCTTCTGGAAGTGTACCGAATAAGATCTCTTTTTGTATTTTCAGAATTACGGAACTGCTACGATGCTGTCCTGCAAGACTTGGCGAAGACCAACAACTGAGTGGAAGGCTGGCATCAAACATTTTCGGGCGAATCTTGGTGCTACCCACCCTACCATTGGAAGTTCATCGAGGCATTGCAACAACAGCAGCAAAGAGGTGATATGAGAACGGAGCAGCAACTTGCTGTCGTTCCACCACCTACCAAAAGCAACAGAAGGATCTAAAGCTACAGGGTTCAGAAGTACACTACGACTGAACGGCTGGAGTCCTACCGGAAGAGCGTTGTCTACACTTTCAAGTTGCAGTTATGAATATTCCACAATCCATCTGAGAGAAATTAGCACCTAGCCTTTGTGACATCCCTTTCAACCCTTTCAATGACTCCAAAAACCTTACGAGACCAGAACATTAAGCACATTCTTGGATGATTTGTTCTGCATTGTCATGAAGCCTACTCTTAATTTATTAATTTTTTGGATATATATATGTTTTAGGCCTACTTATTTTTGCCCAATAATTTTGGGTATTTTGCTAAGCTTTTTTGTTGATAAATGTTTTATAGTGAATGATTGGTGTTAATGGATGGTGTTAAACCTAGATAAAAATGAAAAAATATTTTTTTTAATGAAAAGACATTGTAGAAACTAGATATTGGCTGTTCTTAGCCTTCAGCATTTATATTACCATATGAACTAATTTATATACAATATTCAGGTCATTACTGAATCAAGTTTTGTAGGCTATATGTGCTTCACAGCTTCTCCGGGAAACTCGACGTATTGTAGCCTCACACGGACGAAAGAGTAGCGGAGGAAGTAGTAAGCTTCTGCTGCAGTGTTCGCGGTAAAATATTCCACGTTGTGGTGGCGCTTCGACAGAGAAGGAGTGAACACCCAACGGAGAGAGAGGGCAGACTTTGAAAAGCAAACTTGAGCCTTGAAACTAAAACTGTTAGGAGCAGAGTTGGAGAACCTTGATATAGGGTCTACGCAAGACTGGTGGACCAACTGTCAACCCAAGCATTCATAGTTGTCATTCACATGACTTGGTTGTACCTCTTAATGTACTTCTGTATGCGCTGTAGCTCCGCCTCCAGGATGTCCTCCACCATTAGGAATATCTCTTTGTCCAGGGTCTCCTCCACCAGGCAGCTGCACACCTCATCAGAGCAGCGCGCCATACATGCTGCCTCCTCCTCCGTGGCTAACCTGACACACAGATACTTTTACTCAAAAACACTTACACTACCAGTCAAAGGTTTGGACACACATACTCATTCAAGGGTTTATCTTTATTTATACTATTTTTTTACATTGTAGAATAATAGTGAAGACATCAGAACTACGAAATAACACATATGGAATCATGTAGTAGCCAGAAAAGTGTTAAACAAATCAAAATATATTTTATATTTGAGATTCTTCAAATAGTCACCCTTTGCCTTGATGACATCTTTGCACACTCTTGGCATTCTCTCAACCAGCTTCATGAGGTAGTCACCTGGAATGCATTTCAATTAACAGGAGTGCCTTCTTAAAAGTTAATTTGTGGAATTTCTTTCCTTCTTAATGCATTTGAGCCAATCAGTTGTGTTGTGACAAGGTAGGGGGGTATACAGAAGATAGCCCTATTTGGTGGCGCAGTGGTCTAAGGCACTGCATCTGTGCTAGCTGTGCCACTAGAGATCCTGGTTCGTATCCAGGCTCTGTCGTAGCCGGCCGCGACCGGGAGACCCATGGGGCGGCGCACAATTGGCCCAGCGTCGTCCAGGGTAGGGGAGGGAATGGCTGGCAGGGATATAGCTCAGTTGGTAGAGCATGGCGTTTGCAACGGCAGGGTTGTGGGTTCGATTCCCACGGCGGGCCAGTATGAAAAATAAAAAAATAATGTATGTACTCACTAACTGTAAGTCGCTCTGGATAAGAGCGTCTGCTAAATGACAAAAATGTACATGTAAATGTAAAAGACCAAGACCAGATTATGGCAAGAACAGCAAAAAATGAGCAAAGAGAAACAACAGTCCATCATTACTTTAAGACATGAAGGTCAGTCAATACGGAACATTTCATAAACTTTGAAAGTTTCTTCAAGTGCAGTCGCAAAAAACATCAAGCCCTATGATGAAACTGGCTCTCATGAGGACCACCACAGGAATGGAAGACCCAGAGTTACCTCTGCTACAGAGGATAAGTTCATTAGAGTTACCAGCCTCAGAAATTGCAGCCAAAATAAATGCTTCACAGAGTTCAAGTAACAGACAGATCTCAACATCAACTGTTCAGAGGAGACTGTGTGAATCAGGCCTTCATGGTCAAATTGCTGCAAAGAAACCACTACTAAAGGACCCCAATAAGAAGAGACTTGCTTGGGCCAAGAAACACGAGCAATGGACATTGGACCGGTGGAAAATTGTCCTTTGGTCTGGAGTCCAAATTGGAGATTTTTGGTTCCAACCGCCGTGGCTTTGTGAGACGCGGTGTGGGTGAACGGATGATCTCCGCATGTTTATTTCCCACCGTAAAGCATGGAGGAGGTGGTGTTATGGTGTGGGGGTGCTTTGCTGGTGACACCGTCTGTAATTTATTTAGAATTCAAGGCACAATTAACCAGCACCATCTGGTTTGGGCTTAGTGGGACTATCATTTGTTTTTCAACAGGACAATGACCCAACACACCTCCAGGCTGTGTAAGGGCTATTTTACCAAGAAGGAGAGTGATGGAGTGCTGCATCAGATGACCTGGCCTCCACAATCCCCCGACCTCAACCAAATTGTGATGGTTTGGGATGAGTCGGACTGCAGAGTGAAGGAAAAGCAGCCAACAAGTGCTCAGCATATGTGGGAACTCCTTCAAGACTGTTGGAAAAGCATTCCAGGTGAAGCTGGTTGAGAGAATGCCAAGAGTGCGCAAAGCTGTCATCAAGGCAAAGTGTGGCTATTTGAAGAATCTCAAATATATTTTGATTTTTTTAACACTTTTTTGGTTACTACATGATTCCATTTGTGTTACTTAATAGTTTTGATGTCTTCACTATTATTCTGCAATGTAGAAAATAGTAAAAAATAAAGAAAAACCCTGGAATTAGTAGGTGTGTCCCAACAGTACTGCACAGGTGCATATAAACAAGGGAGAGACAGCTCCATGAATATTGGGCTAGTGGTGGATATGGAATCAGGAATGTGAGTTGAGTGTAGAGGGGCAGCTTACTGGATCTCGGAGGCGGCAGTCTCCTTGATGCACTCAGTCAAGACCTCTTGGCTGATCTCAGAACAGAGAGAGTCACTAAACTGGGCCAGGAAGACCTCGTGCTCCTGCTTTCTCCTGCCACAGAAAAGAGAGGGAGAGACATGGATAATGAGTTGGAGACATCAAATCAAATTGTATTTGTCACATGCGCCGAATACAACAGGTGTAGACCTTACCGTGAAATGCTTACTTACAAGCCCTTAACCTACAATGCAGTTCAAGAAAATAGAGTTAAGAAAATAGTTACTAAATAAACTAAAGTAAAAAATTAAATAAAATAAAAAGTAACACAATAAAATAATGAGGCTATATACAGGGGGTACCGGTACCGAGTCAATGTGCGGGGGTACAGGTTAGTCGAGGTAATTTGTACATGTAGGTAAAGTGACTATGCATAGATAATAAACAGCGATTAGCAGCAGTGTAAAAACAAAGGGGGGTGTACATTTGATTAATTGTTCATCAGTCTTATGGCTTGGGGGTAGAAGCTGTTAAGGAGCCTTTTGGACCTAGACTTTGCGCTCCGGTACTGCTTGCCGTTCGGTAGCAGAGAGAACATTATATGACTTGGGTGACTGGACTCTGACAATTTTTTGGGCCTTCCTCTGACACCGCCTTGTATATAGGTCCCGGATGTCAGGAAGCTTGGCCCCAGTGATGTACTGGGCCGTACGCACTACACTCTGTAGCGCCTTACGGTCGGATGCTGAGCAGTTGCCATACCAGACGGTGATGCAACCGGTCAAGATGCTCTCGATGGTGCAGCTGTATAACTTTATGAGGATCTGGGGACCATTGCCAAATCTTTTCAGTCTCCTGAGGGGGAAAAGGTGTTGTCGTGCCCTCTTCACGACTGTCTTGGTGTGTTTGGACCATGATAGTTTGTTGGTGATGTGGACACCAAGGAACTTGAAGTTGGATGTGGAGTTACATGTTAACAGGTCAGAACTTGGACTAAGTGATTTGTTAAACTTCTGCTTCCAATGTATGGTTAAGAAAGTGAGAGATTTATAATATAAGCCATGACTTAGTCATGCGTGCATACATTTTGCGTATTGGTTTGCAGCTAGGGTTAGGATTGAGATCAAGGTGTTTCAGAGTCTCTGACCAACCTGGCTTCCTCTATCTTGCGTTTCTCCTCGGCGAGTCTCTCTCGCTCTGCTTGGACCTCAGCTGTGGACACCTCCCGGAGCATCTGCTCCACCACCTCGCTCACCACCGCCTCCATGTGGCCACTGCTCGCACTGCAGCGAGACAGAACAACAAGGCATTGGGTATCAATGTGAAAGGGGATGTTCAATGCTACTCCCGATGTACCACAGTGTATGCAATCATCAGTCAGTCTTAAACAAACAAAGCAATAATACAGCACTCACACGAGAGCAGCTGCAGCGTAGTCGGCCCCGGCGCTGGCAACCTCCCACACCACCGCCTCCAGCACCTCCTCCACCACGCACTCCAGTTCTGCCAGAATGTCCTACAGCAGTAGGAGGTATAGAAAACATGAGTCATACAGACAGGGGGGGAACATCTCCTACCCTTCTGCTGAATTTGATACACATCTAGAGACTAGAGCTAAGACCAGAAAGGAAGCAGCAATGACCTACCAAAGGGTCTCGACCCACCATTTGGGAAATACTACCACTAAGGCAAGCTAGCGTCAAACCACTAGGGATTTCTCGCTCTCTCACCTCGTCAGAGTAGACTGGCTCAGGTTTGGGCGGGGGCGAGGGGGGTCTGACAGGCTGGGGCTGGGCGACGTCAATGAGCTGGAACAGCTGCTGTTGGAGATCTGCTGCAGGGTGAACCTGGATACTGGGTTGGGTGGGCTCCGGTTCCCCTGTCTCGTCTGTGCCCTGCAATGGCTGGGCAGGCTCGGTGACAGTGGCAAGGCCGGGGTACGGTGGGGGAAGATCCCCAAAGAGTCGTGGCTCTGCCAGCAGCCTGGCGGGTTTGTTCTGCGGCCGGGGGTCAACGTCCGGCTGGGCCTTGACTTCTGGCTTCTGCAGGGTGAAAGCTGGCACTGGGGAGAGAGTAAAAAAAACCTCAAATTCTCATAGCCAGAATGATAAAGATTACAACACAGCAATATTTTTGTAAAGAACATGGACACCCCTCATACCTGTGACATTGAATCATTAGCTCAAGACTACCAATACAAACTATTGAACATTTCAACATGGGGTAGCAACAACAGTAGACAACTCGAGACACCATGACAGGCTAAATAAACAATGTCAGTAAGGGCTGTCTTGAACATCAATCTACGGGCACAGCGGCTCTACAGGCCTCCACAGTTTAGCCATCTTGAACTGCCATGGCTCCCATACCCGTTACAGCCACCGGGCCGCTCCCGAAGATGGCAGCGGGCGAAGGTTCTGCCAGCGGACCCTCCCCCCAGTACTTGTTGTAGGCATCGAAGCTGCAAACGGGGACATGCTGGGGAGGGCTGGGCAGTGGCCCTCCGTTTACCACCTCCCCGATCAGCACAGCCCTCTTGGCCATGATGACGTCTGACTTCACTTGGGGTAGGTTCAGGTCGGGCTCCTGCCAGGCCGTGCGGCTCAGTTCCACCAAGCTGTGGGGTCAGGAGGTCAGAGGACATCAGAGAAGGAAGTCTGTTGCTTGATGACAACAATTACCCAATGAAACATTAAAAAGTGACTATACTGATTAATTTTCAGATTTTGTTTTTATATGAATACTTTTTTTTTAAAGGGGCAATCAGCAGTTGCTACATCCATTTTCGGACTCATAAATTGACAATATGTAC
Source organism: Coregonus lavaretus (assembly GCF_964263955.1). Lineage (NCBI taxonomy): Eukaryota > Metazoa > Chordata > Actinopteri > Salmoniformes > Salmonidae > Coregonus > Coregonus lavaretus. The sequence goes on along the minus strand of NC_139992.1, from coordinate 62,618,939 downwards.
CCATTGATTCATGAAGAATATAACTTATGAATGCCTCATGAGCTTAGTTCAACTGTCGTACCCCATCAGAACACAAAATATAAGCTGGTTTTACCAGAGGTTGCGTTAGCTTTCAGAAATCTGCATTTTCAAAACGCACAACATCAGAAACATTTTATATTGACAGTCAACAGTGGTTTTTTTGCTTCAATAGGAGTGATCAGGGGCATGCAACTATAGTTTTCCTTAACACTAAATACATTAGTGCAACACATTGAGCAGAAAATAGCTTCATTTTCTTGAGAAAAGTGCAACACTATTTGTCTAGCAGCCACACATACGTAAATTAGCTTAGAAAACCGATGCATGGCCATCCTATTTCTCATGTTCATCATAGACAAAATGTAGCCAGCTACATTTCCTAATGTTTTGCTTGAAGTTAATCTTGCATTTTACCAGAGAAAAGTACAGAGAAAGGTCGCTACAAAGTCAGAGCGCCTTCTGCTGATACAATGCCTGTTGGTGAATGTGGGAATGACGACGAGTGGAGAAGAGCAACTGAAGCACAACATTTGTCTGAAGCAGAAATTACAATAAGAAGCATTTTAGATCTATATTTACAAAACGCAGAAAGATATGTTAGGCGTTTAATCTTTTTATTTTCTGTGTGAAAAACGCAGAATTCTGCATTAACGCAACCCCCATTTAATAACATAAATGTAAAACACTATATAGCCTCAAAACATGGTTAAAACTATAATTTTGAAATCATGGATGATATCAGTTTCAGCTTTTCGCAAAACAAGGGCGGGTGTGCTCTTTGTTATTGTTTTTAGCCGCTTTAAACACTGTCCCTCTGGGCCCTTTACTGTTGTGAAGATGTTACATTCAAGCGATACAGGGAGGTGCAACCTGAACATTGGTTTTCTGTTCGCTACAGGTTTTTTCCCAGTAAATATGTTGGGTACATATATTGTATTAGACAGGTACTGGTACTGACCCGCCACTGATGTTGAGGCCGAATTGCTGGATGAAGTCTGTGGCCTCAGAGGCATCTTGGAACATGAGCATGCGCACCAGATCCTCCAGGGGGAAGATGGTGGACCTCTGAGTGCCCACTGTGTGGGCGTTATTCAGGGTCCTCAGGGCCTTGCCCCTCACCTACACACACAGGAATGCATACAAACACATAGGCATGCACACACAAATGTCCATCAATTCCCAAGGGACAACCAGTTGATGGGACGTGACGCTCATTACTACAGGTTAAACTTCCTACTACTTTTCAAAGCTAATTACAGACCCACTAAACATTCCATGGCATGTAAGGAGGTACATTACTAGGGTAGGTGACGTTTATTGCTGACCTGGTTGAAGTATCTGTGCAGTAGGCAGCCCGCCAGGTAGGAGGCAGACTTCACCAGCTTGAAGAAGCGTACAAAGTTGTTGCTGTTGAGAGCCGCGAATGCCTGCACGGCAAACTTCACCTCTGGAGAGTTGCGCACCTCGTCCCTGAACTGCTGCACCTCACTGTGTGGACCACAACAAAAGAGAGCATACTCTCAGTCAGAGGGGAGGAGAAGGGTGGTGTTTGAAACATTAAAACAAAGACATGCTTACAGTTCATTGGTAGTATGTTTACAAATTGAGAATAACTGGGGTATTGTCACAGTCGTAAGCACGAAACAGAAGAAAACGGTCCGTAACGAAGTGAGACTGGGAGGTAAAACTGACCAATAAGAGACAATTATTTTCATTTATCGTTGCAAAACCTTTTGCTACAGTGTACCCTAATGAACACGACCCAATCATTGGCGAGTGACTGACCGGAGGACGTCCCCGACGTCTAGTTTGAGAAGCACGTTGTACTGGCGGAACTCGGCCTCTTGGGGGCAGTAGACGCCCCTGGTGGCCAGGTCCTGGTACATCTCCTTCAGGCTCTGCAGGCACTTGGTCATGTTCTCGTTGTTGATCTTGGCGTCAAACGTCATCATGTGCTCCTGGCACAGGTGGTGGGCACAGTGCACATGGAAGCGGGTGCACTTCTCGATCAGCGACACCGTCAGCGGGTCACACAGGTGCTGCTGGGTGATGTCCTGGGAGGAAAAATGAGTAGGAGAGGAATAGAGTTACCATAACTCCAACAGACAAAGCCCCTCAGACCGCAGCAATATGTATCAATGAATGTGTTATGATAACTTTTTCATAAGCTTTCTTTTTGCATTTCTTTTTCTGCTCTCATCTACTCTCTCAGCACTTTCCCATTCCCAATTACTTGCCTCGTACAAGGACTTTTCTGTCATTGTGACACCGATAATAAACAATAAAAAAAACAGGAGCAGCTAGCTAGCTAACCAACACTAGCTGTGTTTACCTTACGGATGCCGCGGGTCCTGTTCCACACAAAGTCGTACCAGTCGCGGTAGTTGTCGTGGCCCTGGTCCATGATCTGGGTGACCAGGTACTCCATTGTCATGCTGAGCACGGGGAGGGGCCGCAGCTCGTAGGGGAGGGGCTCCTCCTGGTCCGCCGATGACCTGCTGTACTCCTTGATGGCCGCCACGTGGTCCACCTGGACAGGAAGGGGTTACGTCTCATTATAAAATGTATAAACCAGGTTGTTTTTATTCAACTGAGACATTTGTGGGTGGGATATACTCATGCCCAATGTCAAGCACTTGGAGTTTGAGGACATAGCTAGATAAAAAGCCTACATATCATCATCATCATCATCATTAATATGATTATCATAAGCCATCAAGTGGAACTTCTCTATTGATGAGAGGTTCATGTACTTTACACAACAGTAGCACAGGTGCAGTGTACATGCAAAAGGTGTGCCTGAGAGAATTTGTGTGTATTGAAACAGGGATAGAAGAAATGGCTTTACCCTCTCTGTATCTGGGACGACCTCAAAGCAACTGAGCTGGTTGCGGGTCTCCCTCATGTAGCGCTCCTTCTCGGGGCACATGTCCGGGCATGTCCCCACAAAGAAAGACAGCTCCAGGTCTGTCCGTTTGGGCCGCCCTGCACATTGAACAACATAACCAGTCAGTCTCTCCAGCCCAGATTATTTAATCTTTATTATTATTACTTTAATTTCATCGTTGTTATTATGCCAACAGTCAAAGAAATTGACATTCAGCACATTCCTCCATGTCAACACTTGGCTTCATACTAAAGAAATGCAGGTAAGTCAATTCAGTAGCTCGTGGCCAGTTCCAGGACTGCATGTCAGACTGACAGCTCTACTGTACCTACCAGCTCGCATGATCTTGTCCCTCTGCTCCAGGAGGCGGTACTTCTCCTCGGCTGTCTCAGCCAGCTGGCCAATCAGGTGGAGGAGGGAGGAGGGCACGGGGCGGTCAGAGCTCTGGCCCTCGGAGCTGCTGTCCTGCTGGGGCTCGCTTTCAAACTGTAGGGACTTGGCTATGGACGGCTTCTTCACTGGTGAGCTGAGAAACAAAGTGTCTTTTTTATATCTGATGTCACATCCTGATGTGCTTAGAGATTAACTCTAGTCACCCACGGCTAGCTAACACCCACAGTTATCCCCCAATTAATAAGCCTCGAGGGATTTCCTAATGTATCTATTATCTTTACAGTATAAGTCGTATGTTTCCACATGTATTTCAGGTTATAAAAGCACTTCACAGAAACTAGAAGTCTGGCCCAGCTAGCTGTGAGGGGCAGCCAAGATTACCTCCTGCTGAGGTTGACGGTGCTGCTGAGGGCAGGGACTCTGGGGAGGGGCTTCCTCAGCGGAGAGGAGGACTGGAAGCCCCCCAGGCTGGTGTCTGAAACCTGGTTGTCCCTGTTGCTTTCTTCCTCCTCTCCCTCTTGGGCTCGATCGCCTTTCTTCCCTGGGCCTGACACAAAGAACACAGAAGGAGTAATACACAGTACACACGAGCGTGCACACACACAATCAATTTCTCAAGAGAGACCGGGTTCAATCAAGGTACATGGAAATACAGGGGCAGCTGATCAAGAGCTTGACAGTGGGCTACTTGTCTGTCAGATGATTTCCCTTAGATAAGCCTATTAATTGAGTACTTAACTAGTAACAGTAATTTGGTCTGTATTATTTGACTTAACTCTGCAAAATAGGAGGATGCGGCCACAAGGACTTACTGTGTTTCTTTCTCTGCCAGAAGAGAAAGATTTCCTGTCTGTGCAGCATTTTGCCCTTCTTCTTTGCCTTTGCTGCTGATGCCTGAAAGGTATCACAGACGTTTGAAAATAAACAAAAAAAAATTCTCTCAGTTAAATTCAGCACAAACATATAATCGAATTGAGAATCCCCAAAAGCGTGTCAAGTCGCCTCTGTTGTCAGTAGAGTGTGTGTACTCACGTGGTCTTGGAAGTGGACGATAGCCAGGTTCTTATGGGGTCGGCAGTAGACCCGGCAGACTTTCCCGAAGCGGCCAAAGTGCTTTTCTATGATGTTCTTTTTGTTGAGACTGGGTGGGACGCTCTTGCACTGGAGGATGGTGGCGTCGGTGGGGGACATGCCCCCCAGGCTGTCCGTGCTCTCCCCGCGCTGCCTTCTCCTAGCTGGGGTCTTGGTCTCAGCGTCTGGGTCGGGCACTTCCAACGAACCTGGAGGAAAAGGAGAGAATAAAATCAGCATGAGAAAATCTGTGATACACATTAAACATAATACTTTAAATTCAGCAAGGCATATGATTTTGGTTAACAGCAAGTAATAGTGTTTTACTTAATTTTCATGATGAGGACTTACCAGTCTCCTCTGCTTTCTCCAGAACCTCTCTGGTGGGGGCCTGAGCCCTGGGAGGAGTAGCAGGTCTGAGACTGATCGGAGCTTGCGTGTCTGCTCTCTCCCCCTCCCCCCATCCTGGAGGCTGCTGCTCCTCCTTCATGGGGTCCCTCCTCACTGAGTTGGCTGCGGATTTCAAAACGCCACTCATGGCCCTGCAGAAGAGTCCACCCATGGGGCCGCGGGAGGACCTCAGGAGAGGCCGCTTCGAAGGGTGTCTGGGTAGGTCAGCTCTGGCTTCAGCTTGGGCGTCCTCTGACTGGGCAGGCTTCCCTGGAGCGGCTTTGGGATTCGCTGGCTCCTCCTTCCGCTTAGTTCCTTTTCCAAGTCTCCCAAACACTGTCACTTCCCTAGTGCTCTCCTCATCGCCAACTTTCTCCTCAGCTGGGGCCTCGTTTTTGAGGTCTCCAAATGTAGAGGTCTGGCCAAAGCTGACTCCTCCGAACAGGGACATCGGGGGCGCGGGCTGGGACTGGAGGACTTTGGTAGAGAAGCTGAAGGAGGAGGGGCTGCTGGGGACCGGGGCTGGTTGGGGGGCGGCGGTGCTGGAGTTGGTGCTGGAGAGAGCAGATGGCTGGGAGAATGTGAACTGCAGGCTCCTTCCGGAGCCTACGCTGCTGGTGAGAGGGTCTTTCTGGGTCAGGCTGGTAGTGGCAATGGAAGCGGAGATGGAGGGGGCCACTGCCGGCTGGGAGAAGCTGAAACCAAGCGGGCCACTCTTGGCTCCGGTCAGGAGAGAGAAGCCTGAGTTGGCCGGTCCACTGCTGTCCTTGGTGCTGAAAGAGGGCTGGGTGGTGGTGGCGCCACCGAAGGGCTGCTCGGATGCAGTGGCGGGCTGAGGATTAGCCAGCTCTGGGCTGGCGCTGAAGATGGGCTTAAACAGCACCTCGTTGGACGGTTTGAAGCTGAATTCTGATGTGCTGAAGCCTCTACTCTGGACGACACTCTGAGCAGTACCAAAGGAGGTGGTCGTGGCGCTGGGCTGCGGCTGGCCAATGGGCGACTGGCCAAAGGCCAAAGGCTGTGCCGACCCTGTGGTGGTGGTAGTGGTGGGGCCAGAGGAAGCCTGGGAGATCCCAGAGGAGAGGCTGAACGCCGGGGTCTGCTGCTGCCCGTATGCAGGTGGCTGCCCAAAGGCAGAGCTCTGTCCAAAAGCAGGCGTCTGTCCAAACCCAGAGCTCTGACTCTGTCCAGTGGCCTGTCCATACGATGGCGGGGGAGCACCACCAAACCCAGAGCTACCCTGCCCCAATGAGGACTGACCAAAGGCTGGAGGCTGACTTATTGAAGAGAATGTCGAGGTCTGCCCTGATGCCTGACCTAGTCCGCCACTTTGCCCAAAAACAGAGCTTTGTCCGAGCGAAGGCGTCTGCCCAAATGCCAGAGACTGACCAAAGACTGACGGCTGACTGAAGGCAGACGGTTGCCCGAATGTTGCGGTTTGCCCAAATGCTACATTCTGTGGAGGGTTGGTGGAGCCCTCCTGTCCGAAGGCCTGGAACATGCCACCAGTCTTGTTAGTGTTGCTGGAGGCCTGGAAAGCTCCTCCCTGCTGCCTCCCAAACAAACTGTTGGGATTCATTGTGGAAATGTCAGTATTGTCTCAATTGTACTCAAGGGCATTCACTTATTCAGTTGCGCTCACAAAAGCCGACCTAGAGGCCAGGCTGCTGCAAGGCATGTTGAGGAAAGTGTGTGTTCCTCCATTTGAAGTGTCTTCAGTGAAGCATCATCGAGTCTGAAAACATGCAAAGTAAACATCAGCATGTTGATGTTATCTAGCTAACATGTTATCTAACGTGGTTTATGGAAACATGTCTTAATGTTATCTGAAAAAGTAACTAATTATGTACACGCAATTCAGCTTCAAAGACTATGCAAACACTTTTATGGCGTACTTTACATGTAACTAGCTAGTTAGCTAACATGTTGTGCCTTGTAAAATGTTAGCTAGCTAACGTTAGTTACATCATGTAAACCTAGCTAGCTAGCTAACGTTTCGCTTGTTAGCACGCTAGCGAATTTACAAGACGTGCTACTTGAAAATGAAGGACATTTATTTGATAACGCTAAAACGTTCGGTTGCTTTAATATAATACAGACGGACTTTACCTTTATATTGTTTCAAACAAGATAGCTAGTGACCTACTTTTTCAGTATTCCCTTATGCTCATGGATTAGAAACTTGCTGACATCCGGTTCCGGTCCAACCTGTTTCGGCTCCCGGTTTCTACATTCTACCCCGGGAAGGATCCGTATGAGAAGAATGCTAGCTAGCTAGAATGTTGCAATTCTTTTTTCAAGCAATATGATATTTTTTCTATATAATAATATATTCGATTTTTATCACTACATCAGCTCTAGAGGACCTTGTAGAATAGTACATATTTGCATTCATAATCTGAAATAAGAAGGCCTTCTACAACTGGAACGACTGAGTCACCTTGATTGAACCAACGAGCATTCGCCGGCTAACAACACGCTAGCTACCTAGGCTATCTGTTTATTGTATGTAGCCATTCGCAATATTTACGACTACTTGATAAAAAAATAATTTCCCTCAGACTTTTTGTAACGTTAGTGACTGGCGTTTTGAAATGGGTGTAGTTCTACGGAATCTCCAGAACGTGGTGCCGCTGCGACGCGCGAGGCTACGGAAGGACGTGGAGACGTTGAGGCACATATTGGGCATCCAAAAATTTGATTTGGGAGTCATTTGCGTGGACAACCGCAAGATTCAACGGATCAATAACATTTATAGGAAAAAGAATATGCCCACGGATGTCCTCTCATTTCCATTCTATGAGGTTGGTATCTAAATTTCCTTCCCAGCATTCACCTGCCACTGCCAAGAGGTCTAGGCTTTTATGGCATGGGTGTTAGTGCACAGCAGGGTCATGGTTCAAGTTGCAGTGGTGGTATGGTCCCCGTCGTCTCTGGCCTCTGTTGGAAGTGTTACCCTGTTCGCAGCATTGGGGTTTGGAGTGGGACGCTTCCAGAGAGAGTGGCCGAATAGACTGTGAAGCCTCCTTGTATGTAAGTGTACTACCTCTGCCAAGAGGCCCAGGCTTTTATGGCACAGGTAGTAGTGCACTTGCCCACAGCACACCCTGTAACCACATGGTCACTGCAGTGCAAGCTTCTATCCTGCTATTCCCCCTAATCGCTGGACCTACGTGTCTTTGCAGTGTGCATACTATGTGAACATTTGGAAATTGAATTTAGGTAAAGAAACAGTGATCAAAGTTTGTTTTGTTTCTAAAGGAACTGAGGCCTGGGAAGCTGCCTTGCCCCCTTTACAGAGATGAACTGAACCTTGGAGACATTTTCTTGGGGGTTGAATACCTGATGAAACAGTGCCAGCAGGAGTCTCAGGATCTTCATGGAACTCTCACAGTGAGCAAACTACTAGTAAAACAGCCACAATGCATGCACAACACACACCCTACAACACAGTAATATCATGCAGCAACAGACATGAAATCACATTTTTTTTTATTATAACCAATTGAAGCCAGGGTCTTTTTGACGGGAGCATAAGAGTGAGGCGGGGAGGCCCACCTTGCCTTTACCATGGTGAAATACTGCAGGATAAATGGTTTGTCCAGTCACTATCATCATGTGATCACCAATCACACGCAAAAGTACAACGAAGTTTCTAGTGAAATACTATTTGCCAGCACACGCCAAATATGGTTCTGGGTCCCAAGATTGATAGACAATTGATTTTTTAAAATTTGTATTACACTACTCACCACTAGCAGTTGCATTAGTGCTTGTTCATTTGACTTTTTTGTCCCCCTTCTCCTTGGCTCAGTCAGTCACTGCTCATGGAATCTGTCACTTGTTGGGTTACAGACATGAAACTGAGGAGGAGTGGAAAGAGGTATGGATGATGATTCAAAGCGCAATGGCTTGGTCCCACTAAGTGCCATATGTCAATGATTGAAAGATCTCCTTTTAACAGTTGTATATCTGTGCTCCTAGATGCTGCAGAAGGAAAGCTACATTCTTAATGAGTTCAACAGATTCACTGGCAGACAGCTGGTGCCTCTGACCAAGAAATGTAGCCAAGACGAGTGACCACCAAGAAGAACCACCTGCAATGGAAGGACTTTGAAATGAATGGACTTAGCATTGAATGGATTTGGAAACTTGCATAGAGGACTCCTTGACCATGAATGAACTGCCTCTTTCCAAGTGATAGCCACAGACCACGTCAGCCTTCTTGTGATTGTTGATGAGCTTTTACCTATGGAACTAGACAGACTACTCTATTTTCACAATCAAACTGCACTACTGACACTGCTCATGACTTGACATTGATGACAATTAATGACATCCAAAACCATTGTTTTAATTCATTTTTATTTTAAAATGCGCTGTAGGAAGTCAAATACTGGAGCCTGAACAAGTAACTAAAAAGCTCAGTCCACTCTGCATTCCATATCAGACACTCATGTCAACATGAAACCCGTTCATTCTCACTTAATGCAAGTAGGAGACCAGAAAATAGCTAGCCAAACCCTAATCTTAGCAAAAAGTAGTCTAAAAGATGTGTATACTGGCCTTGTCAGATGGCGAGAAAAAATAATAAAAAGGTGAGATGAGACATCCGAGCTGGCCATTATAAACAGACCTTTGCTAAAATAAATAGTTAAATCTGTTATGGCCTTATTAAAAGCAAAGCCTATTCGGGATAGCTTACACATGTAATACAGGATTCTGCATTTTGTCAGAGGTTTGAGGAATACATTCTAAACAAAGTGGTTGTGCATCTTTCAAAGTAAAGCGCTTTAGAAAAAGAAATATAAACTACTGGTTCTGTACTGAGAGGCACTAGGGATCCCCTAGGAGCTTAAGCTTATAAAAAAACAAGCTACTTTATTAATGTTTAGCTTGTCAAGGTAATATTGATAAAACATTAATAAAACAGCAACAAACAGTCCATAAGTAAAGCATTGCAAGAAATTGGAGAAAAAACCCCATCCTCAACCAACTCTAGAACAGAATACAAATATAAGCAGAATTGGCAAATCCATGCCACAAAATAAATATTTCACATGTATCTGCTGCATATAGAAGAAAAAAGTACTCCAACCTTAAATTAGCTTTTATTCCAACACAGAATAATACATCTTGATTTGATAGATTATATTGGAAATTAAGTCTGAAACCATACAATCCAAGGATCACCAGCATCTAGCATCTGACACATTCTATCCAAGTTCTTAAATGCATGATATTTAATATCATACGAGTGTGCCAAGAAAAACTATTTCACAACAAGTTATCCAACAAATCACAGAAAATAAAAGTTTAGGTCTAATATCTCTCAGGGTTGAATAAACAAAGAACATAGTAAACTCTTTTCTTTCTTTATTTTGAGTGCGCTGCATGTCTCATTTCTGAATGGACCTGGAGAGAAGAATGTTGGCTGTCTGTGTGCTGACGTCTGAGCCTGACAGAAGCTACCTTGGGCTGTTGTGTTTTGTTTTAAAAAAGAGACAAAGTGCCTGAAGAGGGCAAAATGTGGACGGCGATCAGTAGTACTGGAGAAGGGTTCTCTTTCACCCCAAACCCGACATCTGATGGGGGACAGCTCTGTGCTGTCGGAGTGTGTGTGATTGATGACAGACTGGTGGCTCAGAGGGGCTGCAGGACAGTCCTCCCTGCATCAGAGACTCCTCCACTGGCCCCTATTCTCTCCAGCTCAGACAGCTCCTCAAACACATCCCTGAGGATGGGTGAACATACACAGCAGTCAAGACATCCACACCCATTATAGTGGGTTCCAGTGTACACTACTGGTCAAAAGTTTTAGAACACCTACTCATTCAAGGCTTTTTCTTTATTTTTACTATTTTCTACATTGTAGAATAATAGTGAAGACATCAAAACTATGCAATAACACATATGGAATCATGTAGTAACCAAAAAAGTGTTAAACAAATCAAAGTATTTTATATTTGAGATTCTTCAAATAGCCACCCTTTGCCTTGATGACAGCTTTGCACACTCTTGGCAAAGCTGTTTTGATGTCTTCACTAATAGTAAAAATAAAGAAAAACCCTTGAATGAGTAGGTGTTCTAAAACTGTTGACCAGTAGTGTATATGATACACACAACACCAAGTCAAGCAAAGATCTCCTACAATAAGGGAATGTACAACTTTATTTGTATTAATGTTCTACTCTTAAAATCCTCCAGCATTCTTAGAATTACTAGACTGATTTCCCCCCTTATTTTCTTTCTGACATAATAGAACGAAGAGATTTTGATATTTTTTTTTGATTTTTTCAATGCATGAGAGAGGAGGGATTTTGTTCCAGCTTCTGCTCAGTTGCCCATTGGTCTGGGCAGCCCTGCTTACTAGAGCTGGGTCTCGCTCAGCCACCACTGGATTATACTCAGAGACTGGTGTAGTGCATAGTGGCAGGAGGCTGGTGGTTTATTCCTTAGTATAAGAAAACAGGGTTGTATTCAGTAGGGGATACCGTTGCAAAGTGTTTTGCAACTGAAAACAAATATGTTCTTCAGGACAAGTTTCACTGCATTTTCTCCACTGAACACAACCCCGCACTCCATCTGAAGCTGGGAGAGGGACCTTGATGGAAGGGATGAGAAGCATACTCACTTGTGCATGTAGAAGAAGATGTATCCGCTGCGGTCGCGGTCCCTCTGCACCGTGGCCTCCTGCGTGCGCGACACGTCCAGGTCGTTGTAGGTCAGCCACGACTGCTTCTTCATGTCGTACACGTCGCTGATGTAATGGCCTGAGGGTTGGGAGATGGAATTATAGGTTAATATTAGACTACAAGAATCCAGTGTCTGGGGTTCTCATGGTATTGTAATCATATGCTGCCTCAGCTCACACAACCTTATATTTTCATGCTTTACGTTGGTTCACGGATGACTGATAATCTGTGGCTCCTGCTACACAGTAGTGCGTTTTGAGATGCACAGAAATCAGTCACTACCAAAAAATATTAATAACATTCATGTTTCAACATTCATTCAACTTGAACACATTTTTGGGTCCCACAAATAACGGTGCATCTCGTAACACAGCCATATATCTTAGCAGACTGGTCTATAGGCAGGGCAGTGCTTACCAGAGGAGGAGCTGCTCCCGATGTGACTGACTACACTGATCAGCCGGAAGGAATTAGCCAGATCTCCACTCTGGGAACAAGAAAGGAAGAGGTGTTCAGCCGGGCTGTTTCACTCCATTTCAAAACGTTTGTCCCTACTTAATCTCGGACACACAGAACTGAAATCTTGTGTAATTGCGTCAGATGCTCGATTAAGTTTGGGGGGGGGGGGGGGGGGGAGACACGCGTTAGAAAATATACTAACAAGAATAGTGCCAGTTTCAGGCAAGTCTATTGTCCAAATGTCCCCTTTAGAAATTCGAAAGATGCGAGCACCTGCGAAATCGTGATTTGTCCAAATCATCAGTGACGAGAAATCTGCGTACCAGAACAAAGTTGCTCGTTAGTCGTCGCATCCCAGTCTCTTGAAAGACGCAACTACCATTTATGTTACGTGCATCTGTCCACGAGAGTACTCCCTACTGAACAGGACCCTGGTGAAGGCTGGTTAGCGTGGGAGAGAGGAGGAGGAAAAGGAGAGGCTCTGTACCTCAGCATTCCTCTTCAGGTCCCCAGCCTCTGCTTCGCTGTACTCCATGTCCAGCACCTCCTCGTTCCCAGAGTCCTCGTCTGAACACAGCAGCTCCGGCAACGAGTTGTTGAACTCTGGGAGGGCGGGAGAAACCAGCAGAGGGGATCAAGACATGTGAAAACCACTGATGCGCGCAAACCAGGGGTTGGAACCGGTTCATGGAACAGAACCAAAAACTGAAAAAGAAATGTTCAGAGGAACTGAAACAGAACCAGGAATGAAAGTGATGTCTAGTGTTCCGGAACAGAACCGTTATTTTAAAACCTTGACTATGGGTTACTAACGTTCTTTTTAGCTCCCAAAATATTCCTAATGTCTAGTATATAATTTGGTAATTTTGTTAAGTTAAAATGCTAGTAACAGCCTAAACACATTCCAATTCACATCATGATGTTCAGCGCTTCAAGCCAAGCTCACTCCATGTCCACCATGTTGCCCTCTCCCCACCCGTGAAATTTCAGTCGCATCTCGTGCCTGCACTTATCTGTCCAATCAAACAAGTTAACAACTATTTTACCCGTTCCACGGCAAGCTGCTCTATCGGCTCTAATTCAAATAATGAGCTAAATGTAAAAACAATGTTGATTTCACAGGTTTAAAAAAAATGAATGAAAAGGACCTATTTCAGGGATGGGCAACTGGCCCTCAGATCAACCCCCCCGAACTCCACCCCAACAACGTACTGTTTGGTGCAAGTTAGAATAGTAGAATACACAAGGTGCAATTTCGAAATTTGGTTGTGAGTTAGCAGTTTTTCGCTTATGTCTGTCACTGATAGTCAGTCAATTAGCCAGTGTCAGCTAAATGTTTTTAGATCACCAAGTTAATTTAGCGGCCAGCTATCTAAACTTGTTATCACGGTTGAATTATCGGCCAGGGACCCCCCATTGATTTTGTTAGTCAGTCTCACTCAGATATCATTAAAAACATTTCTCTCCACCCTATGGCAAAATCTGTAGAATTTCAGGAAATTAGTAAAATAAAATTGCTAAATCTTCTCTCCACTCCATGAAAACGTGTAGAATTGCAGCAAACTTGCTTTAAAACTGCAACATTTTCTCTACACCCCATGGCAAAATGTGTAGAATTACACAAAATTAACTCTTAAAACTTAAAATGTCTCTCTGCTGTCAAGAGGGGGGCCACTAAAATGTTTTGCTCGCTGTGTGTGTGTGTGTGTGCGTGTGCGTGTGCGTGTGCGTGTCTGTGTGCGTGTATGGCTGGCAACTACAGCCGCTCATGATGAGTTCTGAGTTTTGGTGGCCCCCACCCCTATCAAAGTTGCCCATCCCTGACCTATATGAACTGCTACTTTCTTGTTGTTGGTTCGAACCGGTTCAGAACTTTTATTTTCTGGTCGGAACACCGGAATGGATTCCAACCCCTGGCGTAAACACACACTACTTTTATTTTGTGAAGCTGAGTATTAGCTTAAGGGGTACCAGTGTCTATGCTGTACCTTGCAGGCTGAGTTCTGTGGCTCTCTTGAGGTCGTCGTCCTCTCTCATCTCTTGGGCTTCCTGTAGGGCATACCACACATTGCAAATGTCACTGAATTGTATCGTGATGGTGCAACAAGGCAGCATTGCTGGATACAGGGTCAAGTAGATTTCGATTTTAGTCATTTAGCAGATGCTCTTATCCAGAGCGACTTACAGTTAAGTTAAGTGAGTGCATACATTTTCATACTGGCCCCCCGTGGGAAACAAACCCACAACCCTGGCGTTGCAAGCGCCATGCTCTACCAACTGAGCTACAGGGGACTACCCTAGTCCCCTGTAGACACCTAGGTGACATTATATAGTGTTGGTGGGTCAGAGCTTAAGACCAGTATTCACCAAAACAAGCTGAAGGAAGATTAGTCTACATTACAAAAACATAGGTGAACCACCAACATCAGGTTTCTCCTACAGCAAAAATGTCAGGGTAGAGCTGTATAGTAGGTCTCTATATGTCCTAGTGTGTGTTGGGAGTCTTACGTGCTCCTGCAGGCTCTGGGCCAGAGCTTGCTGCAGCTCCTGCTCCTCCCGCTCCTGCTCCAGGCTATACTGCTGCACCCAGTCCAGCTCCCCCTGCACCCCCTCGGGTGTCTGGTTTTCCTTGTTCTCGTCCATGGTCAGGTCCAGGGAGTCTAGCACATCTACACACACAGATACACTCTGTTGAGCAAGGGTTGCTGAAACGCACATTTCAAAACAGAGGCTTCTGCATTTGTTTCAAGTCCATGGTCTTCATGACTTAGTATAGGATAGTTCAAGGAAATTACAATTTCACAATGGACATCTAGTAAGTAACTACAGAGAGCTGTTTTGGTGTGTAGTGTCAAAAGATAAATTTGAGTGAACTATCTGTTTAAGGCTACACTTCCCTGTCCCTCCTGGCTGGGGTGTATGTATGTGTGTAGTGGTTACCTGCAGACGGTTTGGTGTCTGTCTCCAGCAGGTCTGGGTGGTAGTTAGTCTCCTGGGCGTCGGGGTCGGCGTCGCCGAAGCCCGTGTCGGGGCTGCTGGTTGGCTCGTCCTCAGGGGCGGGGCAGGAGAGACCAGCGTCCTGACGACTCATCTCTAGCACCACCGCCAGCATCTCCTCATCGTTGATGTCTGACGCGTCTGTATGTTGGACGCCTCGCTGGACCGAAACACACAACCAGAGCCCACCATGTCACACCGGACCTAAACGCAGTATTCTTTCAACCTGGCCCTGCATGTGTCAGTGGTTAAGTTGTAGTGACTCATTTCTCCCTTGGTCCCGCTGGTGCCCTTACCTCCTCTGCTCTGTCGTCAGGCAGACAGTCGCTGAGGCGTCGCTTGCGGCTCACTGCCTTCCGGCTCAGCTCCTCCTCGCTGTCAGAGTCCACCAGGATACTGCTGGAGCTTCCCCCCGCCTTCAGAGACACTTTCCTGGGGGAAGGAAATAAAGACAGTGGTTAGAAGAACCAAACATCTACACCAGTGGTTTTCAACCTGTGGACCGGAGGTACTGCAGGTGGTCCGACATTTTTTGATTTATTTTTAGAATGTATTTTTATAATTCTACGTTACTTTATACAATGCAAACAACAATAATAATACTAATAATATTCATAATAATCATTTAAATCGGTTATATTTACTGATAAAATGTACTCTAAATTTGACCGCCAAGATACTTTATGTTAAATTCCACGATTCCTCAAATGGTGGTCCTCAAGAGTTTGGCGGTGATTTGGTGGTCCCCGGAATGGAAAAGTTTGGGAACCGCTTATCTACACAATGTTCCCATCAAGGAAACATGGAACCTACTGTAAACATGATCGTCCATGGGTTGGAAGTGTGTGGAAGTGATACCATGGTGTTTAAGAGGGGTTGAATGAGTGGCTTACCAAAGTAGTGAGGAGGAGTTCACCGACTGGGAGGCCTTCAGTGTTCGTGACCTGTACAAAAAAACAGGGCGTGGTAGGTTAGAAAACAAAATGTCCACGTGTTGTGCTAAATGTCCAAATAATGTTGTTGAAGACCAGCCTGTGTGGTGACTTTCAAAGAAAATGTCAACAGGGCTCGATATTAACGCTTGTCCGGGACAAAAAAATTATCTGACAAGAAGAATATAGATTTCAGTTGTCCGAATGGACAAGTAAAAGCCCCCACAAAAAATCACAATATCAAACAATTACTCTGATCAGAATTAGATCAGTGTCCTCTGGATGCGATGTACAGTATTTGCTGTTCTCCCAATTTCTGCAGAGCACATTGGAGTAGGATTGTATTGCATTGACAGGCAGAGTGGTATTTCAATAATCCCGGTGGCGAGATGCGCTATTGAGATCAAAGAACAGATCTGTGTGTAGCCACGTGTGCACATTTGTTGATATTCCTTGCCAATTACTGAGTTACATGCACAGTTATAGCACATTTTTGGTCAGCAAACAGGTTTCGTACAGAAAAACCCTGGAAAAGTCATGGGTGTGCATCAGCTGCATGTGTGCCAGTGCGAGTGGGCCAGAGCAGAGAGAGGGAGACATTACAGCAGGTAAGCCTACAAAATAATGACAGACTAACTAGATAGCCAATTCAACACATCTCGGTAGTTAACTATTTAGCTATTATCATGTATTAATGCAATTGTCATGTCCGATGTCCTAAAAACTACGCACCGTCATAACTACAAATGGCAACACGCAGTTGATGAACAGATACGTTAATAAACCAATCCTTACTCCGGTTATAAGTCTCTCCAGTGCCCAATATTGGGAGCTGAGAAATAAATCTGACACCATTGGAAAGCTGGGATTCCCCCCTGTTCAACATTGGTCATGTCATTCTGACAATTTTAAAATATATTTATATAAAATATATATGCTGTCAATAGATCTCCCCTGAAGGGATGTTATCGATAAACAGTTACCTTGCTTTGAAGTAGGCTACTTTAGCCATTTGATTAAAAAATATATATGGCAAGACCTGAAAATGGTTGTCTAGCAATGATCAACAACCAATTTGACAGAGCTTGAAGAATTTTGAAAAGAATAATGGGCAAATGTTTACAATGCAGGTGTGGAACGTTTTTAGAGACTTACCCAGAAAGACTCACAGCTGTAATTGCTGCCAAATGTGCTTCTACAAAGTATTGACTCGGGGATGTGAATATTTATATAAATGAGATATTTCTGTATTTCATTTTAAATAAATGTGCAAACATTTCTAAAAACATGTTTTCACCATGTCATTATGGGGAATTGTGTATAAATTGGTGAGGAAAATAATGTATTTAATCCATTTAGAATTCCGGTTGTAACAAAATGTAGAATAAGTCAAGGGGTATGAATACTTTCTGAAGGCACTGTAATAGGCCTAATAATGATTATAATGAATTTTATTTTGTAAAGTGGTTCCTTGCATCATACAACAATTTTCAGGTACCTTTTTGGCCCAAAGTGTTACAAACCCCCCCCAAACATTTGGAGTACAAAAGTTAATGTCAAGCCCTGGTAAAATGGTATATTATGCAGCAAACGTTGGATAATTTTCACTGTGGGGTGTGTTTCTTACATGGTTCCATGTGCGCTCCAGCCCAGGCTAAGGGGGGGCTGCGTAGTGTCTGTGCAGTGGGACAGCAGCGTGAGGTAGCGGGGGATCATAACCTGCTGGCCCAGCTTACTGTTTAAGGACAGCTGGGCGTTGAAGCTGTAGCGCTTCAGGTGCAGGATAAGAACTCTGGGGAAACGACAGAAAGGAAAGGAATGGATTTAGGGTTCTGGTGAACCTCATACCACTTCCTCATTCACTTTAACATCAGGGCTAAAGATCACAGTTGTAGACACATGGGCATACCTGGGGAGTCGGCTGAATTTATGAGTCACTGTCGCCGCTTTCCTGCTGCACTTTTCACAAGAATACTCGATTTCCTCCATCTGGAATACACATAAACATACATTCAACTCATCTACTTATTATTAGGATTTGGATACTAGGTTGACTGTTTCATTGCCTTTAATGCAGGGGTGTCAAACTCAGTTTGCCCCGGGGGCCGCATTCGGTCTTCAACGAGGTCCGGAGGGCCACACTGAAAACATGTTACATTTCCTTGCTGTCAAAATATGCAAAAAAATAGTCCTCTATCCATCGTTTTTGGAATTTGATGCTCCGACTGTCTAGCTTTCATTTCTGTGATTATTAGCGAGCTACACACAGTCAAGAAACTGTGACTGTAGCTCCATTATCATTTCTTCACAGTTTCAATTTGGTTTTAGTCATTTTAAAGTGTGTATATGTATATATATAAAAAAGTTGGGGTCACCGTATTACTGCCACACAGGAGGTCATGAGTCATGAAGGCAGTCAAATTCCACGTTTAGTCACGTTAATTAGGCTTCTCCAAGCTCTGATGCTGCTGATGGTCATTAGTAGCCTACCAAACTTGATAACTGCCTGGTACTCAGCACTCTATTGTCCCTCTAATCACTAACATCAATGCAAATGTGATCGAAAATCTAACCAAACACTTCATGAGAGCCCATGAGCTCATGTTGCACAACATTTCTATAGGCTATGCAATTGCGCTAGAAAACAGAGTGATGGCTTCTTTAAAAAGAGCAGGATCCCATCAGCTTTCTATAGGCTAGGCCTACTATATTTATATCTCAACTTCCCTAATATTAAGCACATTGCTTGTCTTTACAACAGGAGTATAGCCTACCTGGCTGGCATGAAAATGAACCACGGTCAAAAGCGTCCTCCATTTGCTATTTAAATGCATAGATGACATGTATTTTTTCCCCCGCCCCTGTTTCGAGACAGGTGCTTGATAATGGTCCATTCTAAATCAAAACAAATTTCACATTTTATTTAGTATATGTGAAGACAAGATTAAATCAAGAATAGTCTGATGGGTGACAATATTAGCCTATCAATTGTGAATTATATATTAATCACTTGTGAATGACGCCCAGCGTAAGGAAAGAAACAATGCATCCCGTTTTTCTGCGACTTTTTCAAATCAGTCCCACACCTCATGTATCCTAGCCCATAGGTCTATATGTTTGGTAAAGTTTGTATCACAACTAAAGTGGCCAAATAACTAAAATTAAGCACATTAATCCGCTTTACAATGGGTGTAGAGCAGGACTGCCCAACCCTGTTCCTGGACAGCTACTGTCCTGTAGGTTTTTGCTCCAACCCTAATCTAGCACACCTGATTCTAATAATTAGCAGGTTGATAAGATTAATCAAGTTAGCCACACCTGGGGTTGGAGCGAAAACCTACAGGAGGGTAGCTCTCCAGGAACAGGGTTGGGAAACCCTGGTGTAGAGCCTAACTGGCATACATACGCAGTGAGAGTTTCAAGTTTGGGGAAGACAATTTTCACCATAAAAATGCACCTTTATAATAAAAGCATTACATGCATAATAGCATTTGCGGTCACTTTTGATAATGGTGTTTTCTGCTAATGGAACATTCCTGCTTATAGCCTACTGCCATGTGCGTATTGCTGTGCTTATGATGTGAAGAAATAGACTAATAGTTTATCAACATTTTAAGCTAAACGTTCTGATCTGTTGCGTCAGCCTCATTGCGTAAAAAATGTTTTTTGATGGTAGTGGTTGTATTAATTTGAGATCTATCGCATCTCACAACTGTCCCAGACTATGTTTGTAATATTTTATTTCTCGCACAGAATAGGTCAACTTTTGTACTATGGGGGATAGTAGATTGACATAGGCTAGTGCTTTTGCTGTTCATTAGGCATACTCATCTTGTTGGCTGACGAAAAGTAAATGTGGACAGTTCTTCCAATATCTTCACGCGCGCCCCCAATGTGTCTGTCTTCACTTGTAGCCTGTGAGAAAGACCCGATCATGTGACAGATAGCCATGCGAGTGAGAAGTGCTTCGGAGCACGCAGGGAGAAGGAAATTAAAAACATATAGCCCAACATTTGTATCACAACTAAAGTTAAATAAATAACTCTAAATGAAGCATACAGGAGTACCTGTTTCTTTGTTAACCGCTCAACACAGAATAGCCGCATGTGCGCACTCCCTCAAATCGTTTGGAGAAAATATCCTTTCTAATTTTATTCAGCTTTGTTCAATTATATTCTTCATACTATAAAATAATGCCACGGAATTCTAAACAAATCTGGTCTGCTAAATGAGTATAGCCCACAGCCATATCGCATAGCCAGATCAGGACCTAATATAAGGACAACTCAAGAGTATGCTATTCTGTTCTTCTGAAATAGACTACATTTTCTTCATATAATTTCTTTAGACATGTCTAAAATAAATAATGGATTTATTGTGAAGGTGAAGGCTATATTACATGGATTTATTATACTTTTTTAAATGTAGATGTTTTCCCAAAAGGTCTGCATAAGTGGCTTGTAGGCTATTGGTGGAAGCCAGGAGATGCTAAATGCGTTTGTTAATGAACGGTCAATTACCGTGAGACTGGCAGTTATTTGCTTGACAATCCCCGGCTGACGAAATTTCATGACCGCCACAGCCCTAGTTGATATACAGTATATTTGGACAGGAGCTAGCCTTGTGGTTTGTGGGGACATAGGATTGGTGGTTTGTGGGGACAGTGGACACACACCCTGAAGAAGAGGTCCAGAGAGTCCTGGATGGACCGGAGAGGGATGGTCTTCTTCCTGCGAGGCAGGTCAATGGACAGGTCGTTGAACTGCTCCCGCTTGGTCACCACTTCTCCACAGCTGAAACCACACACACAATAGCACAACCTTTGTTATGATTTGTTATTAATGACATTCAGTCTGTCTTTATGACAACTTCATATGCTTAGGAAAGGTAATACCACAAAGGCTAAAGGAATGGACTCTTAAAAGCTAAATCTTTGACGTCTAACACACGTCCATTATTTTATTCACCATCAGGGAAGAGATGTACCACCCAGAAATCCACAGTCTGAGAAGGGGATGACTCACTCACCCTTTGCAGGTGATGGTGTGCTGCACCTCAAACTCCATGTTGACCACCACGGGACAGGTGTAGGTGCGTGAGGTGTCCGCCTCCTCCCCAGGCCTGACTGCGGCCGCCTGCTGGGGGGGCTCGTCCCACGCCGCTGAGTCGCTCTTCCAGCTCTTGTTCACCTTCTCCATGTCCTCCTTCAGCTGGTCCAGGCACTGGCTCAGGAACTCATGGGCGTCCTGGAGGGAGGGGGGGGGGGTTAGTATACAGAGCCACAAAAGAGCCAAATTGGTTGTGGTGCAAATATTGTAGGTCTTACGTTCTGCATGTATCCAGAGAAGCGCTCGGCCGTGGAGGAGATGGCACTTTTCACTCTCCTCAGCAGGTCTTTCTTTACCTCGGGGCACGAGATGTCCTTCTTGGCCAGCAAGTGGGCAAAACGTCTGCACGCACAACAGAGAGGCGGGTCAGTGAGGGTGCAGGGCAGGTACACAAGTCAGCTGAGCAGTTTGAGAAATATCGAGTCATAGCCATGAAATCACTAAGCCACCTAAACAAAAAAAGCTTTTAAAAGGGTGCATCCCTTGTAAAAGTGGAAATATTTTCAACAGTGTTTAAGAGGAAGAGAAACAAGATGACAGTTGAGGAATTGATCGAACGAGTGACAGTTTCCTATATTCAGTTCTGGGGTTAGTTGTGTAGTTCAGTTGGTAGAGCATGATGCTTGCAACGCCAGGGTTGTAGGTTCGATTCCCACGGGGGACCAGTACAAAAATGTGTGCACTCACTAATGTAAGTCACTCTGGATAAGAGCATCTGCTAAATGACTAAAATGTAAAAGAGGGTGACTGCAGTGTAACAGTAGGCTACCTGAGCAAGGCGTTGGAGGGGACCTTCTTCCATGGGATTCCCTGCTTCAGCAGGTCATTGGAGAACGACGGCAGGCTGAAGAGAGACTGCAGGATGGCGTTCATGTAACACGTGTTGCCCAGGTTGGAGAATCTGCAGCAAAGAGGTTAGAGAAAATTTAAGTCATACTCCATTTCTGTACCACCACTACAACCACTGGAGAAAATACATGTTTTCAATTGAAAGTGTCTGTTTCGGCACATTAGGGCTGTAAGCGACAAAAAAAAGAATCTTGGTCGACCGAAATGTCTCTGTCCATATTGGACACACCCTGTGTGTTTTAATAAAATCAACTAAACTCAGCAAAAAATAAACGTCCTCTCACTGTCAACTGCGTTTATTTTCAGCAAACTTAACATGTGTAAATATTTGAATGAACATAAGATTCAACAACAGCCATAAACTGAACAAGTTCCACAGAAATGGAATAATGTGTCCCTAAACAAGGGGGGGGGGGGTCAAAATCAAAAGTAACAGTCAGTATCTGGTGTGGCCACCAGCTGCATTAAGTACTGCAGTGCATCTCCTCCTCATGGACTGCACCAGATTTGCCAGTTCTTGCTGTGAGATGTTACCCGACTCTTCTACCAAGGCACCTGCAAGTTCCCGGACATTTCTGGGGGAATGGCCCTAGCCCTCACCCGCCGATCCAACAGGTCCCAGACGTGCTAATGGGCTTGAGATCCGGGCTCTTCGCTGGCCATGGCAGAACACTGACATTCCTGTCTTGCAGGAAATCACGCACAGAACGAGCAGTATGGCTGGTGGCATTGTCATGCTGGAGGTTCATGTCAGGATGAGCCTGCAGGAAGGGTACCACATGAGGGAAGAGGATGTCTTCCCTGTAACGCACAGCGTTGAGATTGCCTGCAATGACAACAAGCTCAGTCCGATGATGCTGTGACACACCGCCCCAGACCATGACGTACCTTCCACCTCCAAATCGATCCCGCTCCAGAGTACAGGCCTCGGTGTAACGCTCATTCGACGATAAACGTGAATCCGACCATCACCCCAGGTGAGACAAAACCGCGACTCGTCAGCGAAGAGCACTTTTTTGCCAGTCCTGTCTGGTCCAGTAACGGTGGGTTTGTGCCCATAGGCGACGTTGTTGCCGGTGATGTCTGGTGAGGACCTGCCTTACAACAGGCCTACAAGCCCTCAGTCCAGCCTCTCTCAGCCTATTGCGGACAGTCTGAGCACTGATGGAGGGATTGTGCGTTCCTGGTGTAACTCGGGCAGTTGTTGTTGCCATCCTGTACCTGTCCCGCAGGTGTGATGTTCGGATGTACCGATCCTGTGCAGGTGCTGTTACCCGTGGCCTGCCACTGCGAGGACGATCAGCTGTCCATCCTGTCTCCCTGTAGCGCTTAGGTGTCTCACAGTATGGAAATTGCAATGTATTGCCCTGGCCACATCTGCAGTCCTCATGCCTCCTTGCAGCATGCCTAAGGCACGTTCACGCAGATGAGCAGGGACCCTGGGCATTTTTCTTTTGGTGTTTTTCAGAGTCAGCAGAAAGGCCTCTTTAGTGTCCTAAGTTTTCATAACTGTGACCTTAATTGCCTGGGGGGGGGGGGGGGGGGGGGGGGAATTCAAAGCTGACATATGGAATTGGTTTAAGATGGTCACACTATGGATCATTTAGCTATTTGATTTTGAATTTTAAAGGGCCCCTTTAGGTATCCTAACATTTTTCATATTTTTATATTTGATGAAATCTTGAATTTAGCCCAGAGAACTGCATTGAGTAACACATCCATAAATTGCAAAGAGAGTCAAAAAATAAATCATAAGAAACAAGGTTTTGAAGTGTTTGTCCTATATCTGGGATATATAAGAAAGCTCATGATATACAGTGCCTTCGGAAAGTATTCAGACCCCTTGATCTTTTCCAAATTTTGTTAGGTTACAGCCTTATTCTAAAATTAATTAAATTGTTGTTTCCCTCAAATCGACACACAATACCAACATGTTTCAAGCAGACCACCATAGTTCCCATGCCCAAGGACACCAAGATAACCTGCCTAAATGACTACCGACCCGTACCACTGACGTCTGTAGCCATGAAGTGCTTTGAAAGGCTGGTCATGGCTCACATCAACACCATTATCCCAGACACCCTAGACCCACTCCAATTTGCATACCACCCCAACAGATCCACAGATGATGCAATCTCTATTGCACTCCACACTGCCCTTTCCCACCTGGACAAGAGGAACACCTACTTGAGAATGCTATTCATTGACTACAGCTCAGCGTTCAACACCATAGTGCCCTCAAAGCTCATCACTAAGCTAAGGATCCTGGGACTAAACACCTCTCTCTGCAACTGGATCCTGGACTTCCTGATGTGCCGCCCCGAGGTGGTAAGGGTAGGTAACAACACATCTGCCACGCTGATCCTCAACACGGGGGCCCCTCAGGGGTGCGTGCTCAGTCCCCTCCTGTACTCCCTGTTCACCCATGACTGCATGGCCAGGCACGAATCCAACACCATCATTAAGTTTGCCGACGACACAACAGTGGTAGGCTTGATCACCGACAACGATGAGACAGCCTATAGGGGGGAGGTCAGAGACCTGGCCGTGTGGTGCCAGGATAACAACCTCTCCCTCAACGTGACCAAGACAAAGGAGATGATTGTGGACTACAGGAAAAAAAAGAGGACTGAGCACGCCCCCATTCTCATCGACGGGGCTGTAGTGGAACAGGTTGAGCGCTTCAAGTTCCTTGGTGTCCACATCACCAACGAACTATCATGGTCCTAACACACCAAGACAGTCGTGAAGAGGGCACGACAAAGCCTATTCACCCTCAGGAGACTGAAAAGATTTGGCATGGGTCCTCAGATCCTCAAAAAGTTATACAGCTGCACCAGAGAGCATCCTGACTGGTTGCATCACCGCCTGGTATGGCAAATGCTCGGCCTCCGACCGCAAGGCACTACAGAGGGTAGTGCGTACGGCCCAGTACATCACTGGGGCAAAGCTTCCTGCCATCCAGGACCTCTATACCAGGCGGTGTCAGAGGAAGGCCCTCAAAATTGTCAAATACTCCAGCCACCCTAGTCATAGACTGTTCTTGCTACCGCACGGCAAGCGGTACCGGAGCGCCAAGTCTAGGTCCAAAAGGCTTCTCAACAGCTTCTACCCCCAAGCCATAAGACTCCTGAACAGCTAATCATGGCTACCCGGACTATTTGCACCCCCACCCCATCTTTTTACGCTGCTGCTACTCTGTTAATTATTTATGCAGTCACTTTAACGCTACCCACATGTACATATTACCTCAACTAGCCGGTGCCCCCGCACATTGACTCTGCACCGGTACCCCCCTGTATATAGCCTACCTACTGTTATTTTACTTCTGCTCTTTTTTCTCAACACTTTTGTTGTTGTTGTTGTTTTATTTTACTTTTTTATTAAGAAATAAATGCATTGTTGGTTAAGGGCTTTAAGTAAGCATTTCACGGTAATGTCTACACCTGTTGTATTCGGCGCATGTGGAAAATAATGATTTGATTTGAGAGTTTTTAGGTGCCTTTAGGAAAACTCCAAGTGGGCTGTCATGTGCCTTTTACTGAGGAGTGGCTTCCATCTGGCCACTCTACCATAAAGGCCTGATTGGTGAAGTGCAGCAGAGATGGGAGAACCTTCCAGAAGGACAACCATCTCCACAGAGGAACTCTAGAGCTCTGTCAGAGTGATCATCGGGTTCTTGGTCACCTTCCTGATCAAGGCCCTTCTCCTCCGATTGCTCAGTTTGGCAGCCAGCTCTAGGAAGAGTCTTGGTGGTTCCAAACTTCTTCCATTTAAAAATGGAGGCCACTGGGTTCTTAGGGACCTTCAATGCTGCAGAATTGTTTGGTTCCCTTCCCCAGATCTCTGCCGAGACACAATCCTGTCTAGGAGCTCTACAGACAATTCCTTCGACCTCATGGCTTGGTTTTTGCTCTGACATGCACTGTCAACTGTGGGATCTTATATAGACAGGTGTGTGCGCCTTTCCAAATCATGTCCAATCAATTGAATTTACCACAGGTGGACTCTAATCAAGTTGTAGAAACATCAAGGATGATCAATGGAAACAGGATGCATCTGAGCTCAGTTTTGAGTCTCATAGCAAAGGGTCTGAATACTTACAGTACCAGTCAAAAGTTGACACACCTACTCATTCCAGGGTTTTTCTTTATTTTTTACTATTTTCTACATTGTAGAATACTAGTGAAGACATCAAAACTATGAAATAACACATATGGAATCATGTAGTAACCAAAAAAGTGTTAAACAAATCAAAATATATTTTATATTTGAGATTCTTCAAATAGCCACCCTTTGCCTTGATGACAGCTTTGCACACTCTTGGCATTCTCTCAAAATATAATAATATATTGAATGCATTAACAGAAATTACCATAACCAAACTAATTATAGGAATTAACGGTAAATGTACTACTGGTGACATATGTAATGGGGAATTGATAAGACACTAACAATCAACCGCAAACAATTCACATAATGAAGTTATGAAACAATGAATGTGTACAAATTGGCAGGAGAGAGCACATTCTGGAGAGAGACGTGCATTGTGCATCTTAGCCACACTCCCCTTCTTCTTGGACTGTGCCATCCCCTTGGCCTCGCAATTAATTAGTCTCGGCGTCCATAATGGATTACTTCACTGAGATGGGCGCGAATAAGCCATGTGTCTCGTGTGCCATAAAAAAATATATATTTGCAACTGCTCGACAGAAAAAAAATATTGGTCGACCAACAGCCTATCGACCAAACAATCGACTAATTGGGGTCAGCCATATGGCACATTCATAATGACCATTAACTGATCTAGTAAATCACACATTTCTGGTAGTTGGGGAGCACTAGAAAAGCCCCTCATTGACTACGGAGGTTAACTTTAGAATCATCAGTATAACCCTGGGATGTCTCCTTACCCTTGCAGTGGAGGCTGGGGCTGGGCCAGAGTGGATGGTCTCGGCTTGTTCCAGCCACCGTAGTCCAGCGTGGGGCGCACTTTCTTGAAGGGGGTCGAGTGATTGGGTAACATGAGACTTCTCTTAGCCGAGGTGGTCGGGGATGTACTGGATGGCCTGCGGAGGGGATGACAAATGTTGAAGAAGTCAAGGTGTGGCAGCATCTTAATGATGCATACAAATGTTCTCTTAACATCCATGGGACAACCAGGTTAAATTAAGGTGAAAAAAAAAAAATACGTACCTGTCTAGAAAGGAGTGACTCATGGAGTAGTCTTTGGTCACTGATCGGCTGCCGTAGAATGACGTGGGCTGAAGTGGCGCTGGGACCATTAAAACTGGTGGGGAAGGTAGACAGTTATCACAGGGCGACTAGAGACGGCACTGTTCTAGTCTGGAGAAGGTCATCTCAGTCTGACGAGGGCTTACCTGAGCAGCGGTTCTCCTCTGCCTGTTTCAGCTTGTCTTTGCAGCTCAGCAGAAACTTCCTGGAGGGGTCTGACATGGTCTTGTTGTTGCTGAGATACAAGAAACAGTTTAAATTCACTGGTGTACAACTCTGCCCTACAAAGGCAAAATGCAGCAACAGCAAATTTGGTCAAAAAGCTTTGATCTGTAGTAATGGCAGTTTCCCCTTTACGCCAAACCGCGCTGCTAAATCATGGCCGCCACTGTAAAAAATAAATAAAATGTATAATTTCAAGGAAGACCCCCCCCCCCGCTAGAATCCCCCAAGCCGCCATTTGACACAAGCCTAAATTGACAGGAAGAGAGGTGAAATCAACCCTTTGCTTGGTAAAGTAACATTGTCATACCTGGATGAGTCATTCTCCTTGGGGTAGTCCTCAGTCAGGTCACTGTCAGAGGTGAGGTGTCTCTTCCTCTTCTCAATCCTTAAGGGGCAAAAGATGGTTCTGATGATGATGAATATGAAGTAGACACACTTTGAAATGTCCCTTTAAGAGTGGTTATGAAACCAATGAACACACGAAGACTAAAGCCACTGTCAAATGAAGAAATGCAATCTCAGGGGAGAGGCTAGCGAGGCAGGAGAGTGCTGGAAGAGGTTGCGTTGGGATTCTCTACCGCTCACCCAGAAGTATGCACTCGTTCACAGCCCCTCGTGAATTTAAAAGCATTGGATTGGCGCAAGCATGACTTAACTGAGTTTTACCATATTCATAAAACCAGTCCAATCCTTATCAATCAATAAGGGGGGGAAAGTATGAGTGTAGAATCAGGACGCAGCCAGTGTGTGATACTTTATCTACCTGGATGGTTGGTGTGTTGGCTTGCCTACCTGTTCTCAGACAGCCCACTGCGGGAAGGTGTGGAGGTCACTCTGCTGGGGCTGCCCAGGGGCTTGCGGGGCGTCGTCTCCTCCCGGTTGTCCACACTGGGTCGTCTGGGTGTTGTCTGAAACAGAGCCAGAGTTTAAGTAAGCTTTTCAGAAAAGCAAAAACCAGGAGCAGTGTGGTTGTAAATGACAAGTACTTTCTTACAGCAACTCTTTACCTGTCGTTCTCCAGGTGGGCTAATCTCATTCTTTACGGATCGATTCCCGAGCACACTGAAGCTTGCACTTCCCTGGGAAGTCTTTAGAACTACAAGAAAACAACACTTATTGTCTAACAGAAGGACACCAGTTCCACAGTAAATCATGCAACTTCTTTGAAACAGTTAATGATCTACTATCATGTGGTCCTCTGTAGCTCAACTGGTAGAGCACGGCGCTTATAACGCCAAGGTAGTGGGTTCGATCCCCGGGACCACCCATACACAAAAATGTATGCACGCATGACTGTAAGTCGCTTTGGATAAAAGCGTCTGCTAAATGGCATATTATTATTATTTATTATTACAAGTTCCAATAGATTGTTACCTGTTGGTTTTCCCTGCTTCAGCTTCTCAAGGTATTCTTTCATTTTCTCAGCCACAGCAGTGGGAATTCTCTCAAGGGTGACTACGCTGCCATCCTTAAGAGACACCACAATTCGTTTCATAGTGTGCATGGTCTGCATCACGACTTTCTTCACATTATGGTTGAGCTGAAAGCATAGACACATATAAATCAACATATACTAGAGATGTGCATCTTTCCCTTTCAAGACGATTTGATACATGGGCTCCGATTAGGGATGTTACGTTTCACCGAGGGGCATCAATGATACAAGTGCATCGGTCCAAGAGACCCAAAACGATCCAAATGTAGCATGCATCGGTCAGAAAATCGATTCAAAAGTTAAGAATCGTCGGTTCATAAAAATGTTTTGCTCATATAACATTCTTTCCACCTTCCGAAAATACCTCATATTTTGTGACAACCGATGTGTCCTCTCCTTCAGTGATGAACTGCATGTATACTACCGGTCAAATGTTTTAGAACACCTAGTCATTCAAGGGTTTTTCTTTCATTTTTACTATTTTCTACGTTGTAGAATAATAGTGAAGACATCAAACCTACGAAATAACACATATGGAATCATGTAGTACCCAAAAAAGGTGTTAAACAAATCAAAATATATTTTATAATTGAGATTCTTCAAATAGCCACCCTTTGCCTTGTTGACAGCTTTGCACACTCTTGGCATTCTCTCAACCAGCTTCACCTGGAATGCTTTTCCAAAAGTATTCTCACATATGCTGAGCACTTGTTGGCTGCTTTTCCTTCACTCTGCATTCCGACTCATCCCAAACCATCTCAATTTGGTTGAGGTCGGGGGATTGTGGAGGCCAGGTCATCTGATGCAGCACTCCATCACTCTCCTGCCTGGTCAAATAGCCCTTACACAGCCTGGAGGTGTGTTGGGTCATTATCCTGTTGAAAAACAAATGATAGTCCCACTAAGCCCAAACCAGATGGGATGGCGTATCACTGCAGAATGCTGTGGTAGCCATGCTGGTTAAGTGTGCCTTGAATTCTAAATAAATCACAGACAGTGTCACCAGCAAAGCACCCCCACACCATCACACCTCCTCCTCCACGCTTTACGGTGGGTAATACACATGCAGAGATCATCCGTTCAAGGTTGGAACCAAAAATCTCAGATTTGGACTTCAGACCAAAGGACACATTTCCACCGGTCTAATGTCCATTGCTCGTGTTTCTTGGCTTAAACAAGTACCTTCTTATTGGTGTCCTTTAATAGTGGTTCTTTGCAGCAATTCGACCATGAATGCCTAATTCACACAGTCTCGCCTGAACAGTTGATGTTGAGATGTGTCCGTTACTTGAACTCTGTGAAGCATTTATTTGGCCTGCAATTTCTGAGGCTGGTAAATCTAGTGAACTTATCCTCTGCAGCAGAGGTAACTCTGGGTCTTCCATTCCTGTGGTGGTCCTCATGAGAGCCAGTTTAATCATAGCGCTTTATGGTTTTTGCGTCTGCACTTGAAGAAACTTTCAAAGTTCTTGAAATGTTCTTTATTGACAGACCTTAAAAGTAATGATGGACTGTTGTTTCGCTTTGCTTATTTGAGCTGTTCTTGCCATAATATGGACTTGATCTTTTACCAAATAGGGATATCTTCTGTATACCCCCCCTACCTTGTCACAACACAACTGATTGGCTCAAACGCATTAAGGAAAGAAATTCCACAAATTTACTTTTAAGGCACACCTGTTAATTGAAACGCATTCCAGGTGACTACCTCATGAAGCTGGTTGAGAGAATGCCAAGAGTGTGCAAAGCTGTCATCAAGGCAAAGGGTGGCTATTTGAAGAATCTCAAAATATAAAATATATTTTGATTTGTTTAACACTGTTTTGGTTACTACATGATTCCATGTGTTATTTCATAGTTTTGATGTCTTCACTATTATTATACAATGTAGAAAATAGTAAAAATAAAGAAAAACCCTTGAATGAGTAGGTGTTCTAAAACTTTTGACCGGTAGTGTAGCTGTGTTCAGTCATTGATCTACAAGTCATTTTGCATGCTGAACAACCCCAGGCAATATCAGTAGCCTAGTAAAATAGCAAACAGACCCACCCAACTACCTCATCCCCATATTGTTATTTATTTTGCTCATTTGCACCCCAGTATCTCTATTTGCACATCATCTCTTGCACATCTATCATTCCAGTGTTAATACTAAATTGTAATTATTTTGCACTATGGCCTATTTATTGCCTTACCTCCATAACTTGCTACATTTGCACACACTGTATATATATATTTTCTGTTGTATTTTTGACTTTGTTTTGTTTACCCCATATGTAACTCTGTGTTGTTTTTTAATCGCACTGCTTTATCTTGGCCAGGTCGCAGTTGTAAATGAGAACTTGTTCTCAACTGGGTTATCTGGTTAAATAAAATGAGGTAGGCAGCCTGTTCCTGGCTCTGTCAAGTTGGATGGGGAGCGTCGCTGCACAGCTATTTTTAGGTCTCTCCAGAGATGGTTGATCGGGTTCAAGTACGGGCTCTGGCTGGGCCACTCAGAGACTTGTCCCGAAGCCTCTCCTGCGTTGTCTTGTCTGTGTGCTTCGGGTTGTTGTCCTGTTGGAAGGTGAACCTGCGCCCCAGTCGGAGGTCCTGAGCACTCTGGAGCAGGTTTCCATTAAGGATCTCTCTGTACTTTGATCCATTCATCTCTCTCCTCAATCCTGACTAGTCTCCCAGTCCCTGCCGCTGAAAAACATCCCCACAGCATGATGCTACCACAACCATGCTTCATCGTAGCGATGGTGCCAGGTTTCCTCCAGACGTGACGCTTGGCATTCAGGCCAAAGAGTTCCATTTTAGTTTCATCAGACCAGAGAATCTTGTTTCTCATGGGTCCTTTAGGTGCCTTTTGGCAAACTCCAAGCGGGCTGTCATGTGCCGTTTACTGAGGAGTGGCTTCCGTCTGGCCACTCTACCATAAAGGCCTGATTGGTGGAGTGCTGCAGAGATGGTTGTCCTTCTGGAAGGTTCTCCCATCTCCACAGAGGAACTCTGGAGCTCTGTCAGAGTGACCATCGGGTTCTTGGTCACCTCCCTGACCAAGGCCCTTCTACCCCGATTGCTCAATTTGGCTGGGCGGCCAGCTCTAGCAAGACTCTTGGTAGTTCCAGACTTCTTCCATTTAAGAATGATGGAGGCCACTGTGTTCTTCGGGACCTTCGATGCTGCAGAAATGTTTTGGTACCCTTCCCCAGATCCCTGCCTCAACACAATCCTGTCTCGGAGCTCTATGGACAATTCCTTCGACCTCATGGCTTGGTTTTTGCTCTGACATGCACTGACAACTGTGGGATCTTATATAGACAGGCGTGTGCCTTTCCAAATCATGTCCAATCAATTGAATTTACCACAGGTGGACTCCAATTAAATTGTAGAAACATCAAGGATGATCAATGGAAACAGGATGCACCTGAGCTCAATTTCAAGTCTCATAGCAAAGGGTCTGATTACTTATGTAAATAAGGTATGTGTTGTTTATTTGTAATACATTTGCTAACATTTCAAAAAAACTTTGCGCTTTGTCATTATGGGGTAGTGTGTAGATTGATGAGGAAACATTTTTATTTAATCAATTTTAGAATAAGGCTGTAACATGACAAAATGTGGAAAAAGTCAAGGGGTGAGAATACATTCCGAATGCACTGTACATTTGAATCAGGGACCGATGTGTATCGGTGAATCGTTACATCCCTAACATATACCTTAAAAGACAGTATTAACATACTGTATCTCAGCTTTTTAAGTCCAATGTAATCATGCCATTTTGTTAGGTGAATGAGCACACATAGGGAAAACTATTACCTGGAAACTTTTGAGAGCACCACCGGCATTGAACTTCAGGCACAGGTTGACTTTGTTATCTTTCTCAAGAACCTCAAAGGTCCCCTCCTTCCATCGAGTGGTGCCCACGTCTATGCTGTTGTAGCGTATTTTGACAACGCTACCGCTGGAGAGCTTGGGCACTGCGGCTGCCATTGGTGACCGTCAGGCTCTCCAAATAAACCTAATGGAAGGGAAAAGTAGATTTTGTGCAAACAAGGACATATTATTTAAATTAGGCTTGGGCGGTATACTGTATACCGGGGTATTTGGAAATTGCCACGGGATGGCTTTTCAATACCGTCAAAACGATTTATTTGATTTTTGTAATTATACATTTTGAATATTTGTAGCTACTTAAGTAAATACCTGCAGTCAACTTCAGCAATACGATAGGAGATAAAGATTACCAGTAGTCCTCAGTCACGTTGGATTTGTTTACAAGCACACAACGACGAGAGACCGGAGCCTTGTGAGACACTTACTGTCTGATGTGCAGCACATGCCAGGTGATCTAGTTACAGTATGGAATTTTGCCAGCTAGATATCTTATAAGTTAACTGTCTAAAAGGTGCTAAATGTTCTGCAGGTGTGCATTTGGTTTGCTAATTTAGTAGCTAGTTAGCCATCTAGCTTCTTGCAAAATCAAGCTTTGCTTGGTAACAGCAGAGAATCCCAACCTGGATCAAGAGCCTTGCTGTCAAATATTTGTTTTGTGCATGCAGCAAACTGAGTAGCATTTTTAAGATACTTGTATAACTTTGAGCTGGGATGTCTGTCCTGCAAATAGATTAGGTCAGAGACAGTATAAAATGTTCGCAATGCGTTCGTTAGCATTTAGTTTGCATTCACTATGGGAATTTACATGTACATGTTAGCATGGCTAACCTTCGGATCTCAGAGGCTCAGTGGGGTTTGAAAATAGTGCCCCTTGTGTTCAGTGCCAGTATTACAGAATATCCCAGGATGTTATAAGGTTGGTATGAAGGTATGACAATCTGGATACCGCCCAAGACCACTTTAAATATATATATTTAAAACATTTTTTAGAGCACTAGTAAGAGAGCAGCAACTGAGTCGTCCAGTAACTTTTAACACATTGTTGCCGCAACAAACAGTTTCCTGTCCAATGGGTAAGTCTGGTTTGAAAGGGAACACTATGCCAAAATACATCAATTAAATAATATACAGTGCAGACAGGTGAACGTGACCTGGGCCAATTTTCCAAGCTGTAAAATGAAATGTTCTGCTTATGTCTGGTCACATGGTGTTCATTGACAAATAGGTTTGCTTGATGCAATTTCATTTTCAACCTAATCAGGGAGGGGCTCACTTGTTCCCAGAATTGCAAGTAAATTATTGGGAAGCTCTAATAGGCAGGGAAGTGTAAGTGTTGCATTATCCACAACAATCAAAGGTATTGTTCACGCATGACCCGTTGGTCTGCAGTGTATTATGGCAAGCATCCTTAGCCACTTGGTTAAACTTAGCTAGCAAGCAAGCAACATAGCTTGATAGAGGGGGAACTAACGTTAGTTAGCTATAATTTATGAACTGGCATAACGATGCTTAGCTAAGTATGCCCCCATTGCATATGACAAATAGCCATGTTCAGAGATTCAACCTTATCTAAAGGGATCTCCCCAAAGAATGTAAGAGGGGCACTGCGCCACCTTGTGGACTTACATAGTATATTCTATTAGACGAGGGACGAAAAAAACATACCAGTGGGCATAGTGGGACAAGAAAGCAAGTAAGACGGTAACAGCAAAAGCAAGCCAGCACGATGGTATGTGTTGCTATGGTGATTTCAGTAAATAAACATCACAAATCAACATCTGGTAGAAAACAACGCTACGGTATATGGCAAAAGTAAAAATATTTTAACAGAAAAAAGAATGTTGCCTGCGCTACAGACGTCTATATCGGTCCACTAGTACAGGACTAGTAATGGCCCAGTGCACCATTTTTTTTTTCTTCAGGTGGTGCTACAGCACCAATCAGCACCCCTACTTCCCCCGGCTATGCGGTTTGCAGTCTGCCTCTTACCATGTAAACGCAGCATTAGAGATGTCTACTATGAGTATGAGGGGTCTCCGCTCTAACCCACAAGAAGCTCAGATTCAAACTCCCATTACACCATATGTCCATTTCATGCACATGTGCTTCGCAAGGCTGCAGAAAGGTTTGCAGCATGGAGGTGGTCATTTTCGTTGTCTCTGGGTTAATTTTCATGTCATTTAGCAGACGCTCTTATCCAGAGCGACTTACAAATTGGTGCATTCACCTTATGATAGCAAGTGGGACAACCACTTTACAATTTTTTATTTAAGGATTTATTTAAGGATAGGATATATAAGGATTACTATATCCTATCCCAGGTATTCCTTAAAGAGGTGGGGTTTCAAGTGTCTCCGGAAGGTGGTGAGTGACTCCGCTGTCCTGGCGTCGTGAGGGAGCTTGTTCCACCATTGGGGTGCCAGAGCAGCGAACAGTTTTGACTGGGCTGAGCGGGAACTGTGCTTCCGCAGAGGTAGGGGGGCCAGCAGGCCAGAGGTGGATGAACGCAATGCCCTCGTTTGGGTGTAGGGACTGATCAGAGCCTGAAGGTACGGCGGTGCCGTTCCCCTCACAGCTCCGTAGGCAAGCACCATGGTCTTGTAGCAGATGCGAGCTTCAACTGGAAGCCAGTGGAGTGTGCGGAGGAGCGGGGTGACGTGCGAGAACTTGGGAAGGTTGAACACCTGACGGGCTGCGGCGTTCTGGATGAGTTGTAGAGGTTTAATGGCACAGGCAGGGAGCCCAGCCAACAGCGAGTTGCAGTAATCCAGACGGGAGATGACAAGTGCCTGGATTAGGACCTGTGCCGCTTCCTGTGTAAGGCAGGGTCGTACTCTGCGAATGTTGTAGAGCATGAACCTACAGGATTGGGTCACCGCCTTGATGTTAGCGGAGAACGACAGGGTGTTGTCCAGGGTCACGCCAAGACTCTTTGCACTCTGGGAGGAGGACACAACGGAGTTGTCAACCGTGATGGCGTGATCATGGAACGGGCAGTCCTTCCCCGGGAGTTAGAGCAGCTCCGTCTTGCCGAGGTTCAGCTTGAGGTGGTGATCCGTCATCCATACTGACATGTCTGCCAGACATGCAGAGATGCGATTCGCCACCTGGTTATCAGAATGGGGAAAGGAGACGATTCATTGTGTGTCGTCTGCGTAGCAATGATAGGAGAGGCCATGTGAGGATATGACAG
Source organism: Coregonus lavaretus (assembly GCF_964263955.1). Classification (NCBI taxonomy): domain Eukaryota; kingdom Metazoa; phylum Chordata; class Actinopteri; order Salmoniformes; family Salmonidae; genus Coregonus; species Coregonus lavaretus. Next base: position 62,583,167 of record NC_139992.1, on the reverse strand, counting down.
AGCCAAGTGACTTGGTGTATAGCGAGAATAGGAGAGGGCCTAGAACTGAGGCCTGGGGGACACCAGTGGTGAGAGCACGTGGTGCGGAGACAGATTCTCGCCACGCCACCTGGTAGGAGCGACCTGTCAGGTAGGACGCAATCCAAGAGTGAGCCGCGCCGGAGATGCCCAACTCGGAGAGGGTGGAGAGGAGGATCTGATGGTTCACAGTATCAAAGGCAGCAGATAGGTCTAGAAGGACGAGAGCAGAGGAGAGAGAGTTAGCTTTAGCAGTGCGGAGAGCCTCCGTAACAAAGAGAAGAGCAGACTCAGTTGAATGACCAGTTTTGAAACCTGACTGGTTTGGATCAAGAAGGTCATTCTGAGAGAGATAGCAAGAGAGTTGGCTAAAGACAGCACGCTCAAGAGTTTGAGAGAAAAGAAAGAAGGGATACTGGTCTGTAGTTGTTGACGTCGGAGGGATCGAGTGTAGGTTTTTTGAGAAGGGGTGCAACTCTCGCTCTCTTGAAGACGGAAGGGACATAGCCAGCGGTCAAGGATGAGTTGATGAGCGAGGTGAGGTAAGGGAGAAGGTCTCCGGAAATGGTCTGGAGAAGAGAGGAGGGGATAGATTCAAGTGGGCAGGTTGTTGGGCGGCCGGCCGTCACAAGTCGCAAGATTTCATCTGGAGAGAGAGGGGAGAAAGAAGTCAAAGCATAGGGTAGGGCAGTGTGAGCAGGACCAGCGGTGTCATCAGATGTCGTCAACCTTCTTTTCAAAATGGTTGACGAAGTCATCCACAGAGAGGGAGGAGGGGTGGGGGGAGGATTCAGCAGGGAGGAGAAGGTGGCAAAGAGCTTCCTAGGGTTAGAGGCAGATGCTTGGAATTTAGAGTGGTAGAAAGTGGCTTTAGCAGCAGAAACAGAGGAAGAAAATGTAGAGAGGAGGGAGTGAAAAGATGCCAGGTCCGCAGGGAGTCTAGTTTTCCTCCATTTCCGCTCGGCTGCCCGGAGCGCTGTTCTGTGAGCTCGCAATGAGTCGTCAAGCCACGGAGCAGGAGGGGAGGACCGAGCCGGATGGGAGGATAGGGGACATAGAGAGTCAAAGGATGCAGAAAGGGAGGAGAGGAGGGTTGAGGAGGCAGAATCAGGAGATTGGAGGGAGAAGGATTGAGCAGAGGGAAGAGATGATAGGATGGAAGAGGAGAGAGTAGCGGGAGAGAGAGAGCGAAGGTTGCTACGGTGCATTACCATCTGAGTAGGGGCAGAGTGAGTAGTGTTGGAGGAGAGCGAGAGAGAAAAGGATACAAAGTAGTGGTCAAAGACTTGGAGGGGAGTTGCAGTGAGATTAGTAGAAGAACAGCATCTAGTAAAGATGAGGTCAAGCGTATTGCCTGCCTTGTGAGTAGGGGGGACGGTGAGAGGGTGAGGTCAAAAGAGGAGAGGAGTGGAAAGAAGGAGGCAGAGAGAAATGAGTCAAAGGTAGACATAGGGAGGTTAAAGTCACCCAGAATTGTGAGGGGTGAGCCATCCTCAGGAAACGACCTTATCAAGGCGTCAAGCTCATTGATTAACTCTCCAAGGGAACCTGGAGGGCGATAAATGATAAGGATGTTAAGCTTGAATGGGCTAGTGACTGTGACAGCATGGAATTCAAATGAGGAGATAGACAGATGGGTCAGGGGAGAAAGAGAGAATGTCCACTTGGGAGAGAGATGAGGATTCCTGTGCCACCACCCCGCTGACCAGATGCTCTCGGCGTATGCGAGAACACATGGTCAGACAATGAGAGAGCAGTAGGAGTAGCAGTGTTTTCTGTGGTAATCCATGTTTCCGTCAGCGCCAAGGGTTCCCTGCAGTGTTCAACCAAAGCTCTGATTGCTACCGGGACCTCCATGATAAAAATGCTGCATGGAGACAAATTGCCAATACGAATGGATTGCCTGGTCAGTTGAATGTGAAATAATTAGCTGGAAATTGGAAGCTAAGTGCTGGCAATTTCTTAGCTAAGCTACAGTATCTAGCAAAGTGGTTATGCCTTGATCACACCGACAGTATCATTGCGTTTTGGTACATCAGAAGTACATTAATTTCCAATGGAACGCTGCGTTTGCCTTGCAGCATTGCGTTGTGTGGTGCATACATTCGATTTATCGAACGTATGCATCAAACTGTTTGCGTAGATGGCCTGACAGAAATGGTAGCAAAAGGTGAATGTTGAACTTTTTTTGCACACATATCCAGATGATGCTGCGTACCATTTTGCGCAATGACGCTGTCAGTGTGATCGAGGCGTTAGCTTTGTAGTCAGATAGCTAGCTAACAGGCTTGACTATTTATGAACTTCCGTTTGTACCACCACACCACAACGTAAAACAACACCAGTTGAAAATATTGAACGAATACTGTACACAGAACGCACCACAGCCTAGTGCAGCATTCCCAACACAGCGCTGCGGACTGCGCCATTGACAATGAATGACTTCCATCGGAACGCAAAGAATTTGATGCATTTGGTGGACATGAGGCTTATGCCTCGATCACACCTATAGCGATTTTGCACAAAATGGTACGCAGTATTATTTGGAAATGTGTGCAACAAAAGTTCAACATTCACCTTCTGCTACTTCTTCTATCAAGCCGTCTACGGATACAGTTTGACGCATACATTCGATAAATCCAAGGTATGTACCACAGAACGCACTGCAACCCAATGCTGCAAGGCAAACACAGCTTCCATTGGAAATTAATGTACTTCTAGGGTGCTTTCGTAAATTCACTCTGGCTATCTACTCTGATTTCAGAGCACTCTCGTCTGAGTGTGCCAGAGCGCAGAATAACTGACGAATTTACTAATGCTCAACACCCATTGAATATGGTCGGTGTCAGTAGACGTCGGCAAAAAGTTGCCAGCAACACAGTTACAGTCACCAACGCGCTGGATAACATGAAAACTGCCTAACCAGCTCTGCTAGGGCGAGTAAAATAGTCAGAGTGAGGTGTGCTCTCATGTGTCTGGAAGTAGCTAGCTTTGGTGCTTGACTACCGTTGTAGTCAAGCACCCGCAGCCCGTCTGGTGTTCAACCTTCCCAAGTTCTCTCACGTCACCCCCCTCCTCCGCACACTCCACTGGCTTCCAATTGAAGCTCGCATCCGCTACAAGACCATGGTGCTTGCCTTTGGAGCAGTGAGGGGAACGGCACCCCTGTACCTTCAGGCTCTGATCAGTCCCTACACCCAAACGAGGACATTGCGTTCATCCACCTCTGGCCTGCTGGCTCCCCTTCCTCTGCGGAAGCACAGCTCCCCCTCAGCCCAGTCAAAACTGTTCGCTGCTCTGGCACCCCAATGGTGGAACAAGCTCCCTCACGACGCCAGGACAGCGGAGTCACTCACCACCTTCCGGAGACATTTGAAACCCCACCTCTTTAAGGAATACCTGGGATAGGCTAAAGTATTCCTTCTAACCCCACCTCTTTAAGGAATACCTGGGATAGGCTAAAGTATTCCTTCTAACCCCCCCCCCCCCCCCCAAATTGTAAAGTGGTTATCCCACTGGCTATAGGGTGAACGCACCAATTTGTGAGTCGCTCTGGCTAAGAGCGTCTGCTAAATGACGTTAATGTGCCCTTGAGCAAGGCACTTAACCCTAATTGCTCCTGTAAGTCGCTCTGGTTAAGAGCGTCTGCTAAATGACTAAAATGTAATGTAAAAATGTTGTAAGGTCAGAACGCTCGGATCAACTCTACTCCTCCGCCAGAGCGTCCAGTGTCCGCTCTGAACGGGCCAAGAGCAAAATGCTCTGAATTTACAAACGGACAATCTGACAACGCTATTAATTTACTTACGTCTAGATAACACTCTGAACACGCTCTGGCACTCCAGATTGAATTTACATACACACCCCTAGTGTACCAAAATGCATACTGTCCGTGTGATCGAGGCGTTACACAACTCTGCAAGCGTATTCATGTTCAAATACCGGCCGTAAAGGGAGTAAATATAGATAGTTACTAAGCGAAACTCCATACTGTATTTGGTGAGTAACGAACGTATTTTGACATTAATACGCTTTTAGAGCTGTCTAATTAGTTTGAATCGGAGCTCCTGTGCGAGACATCTCTAACCCACAGATACTGTCTGGGGCAGGGAGGACCGAGCCACATTACACGCGAGTCAGCTACTGTTAGCTAGATTACTGATGTGATGCACCGCTAGCCACTAGTTAGTTAGTAGCTAGCTAACGTTAACTATCCTAGTAGCTAATTAGTTAGCTAACAAACGGGGCTAACTGAATATTACGACATGAGATAGACGCCCCCAATCAACTCAGCAAAACAACATTGGATAGTTGCACATTTAGCTAGCTGTAAAAGTCTAGCCATTTCCCATGCACGAGCAAGTTACTGTTCGTAGCTAACGATAGCTGGCTACTAAAAAGGATAATGATATAGCTAGCTAACTGGCTAATTTGCTTGTTTGTCATTTGAAGATAAACATAATCGCCTATACTTAATTACAAGACAAAAAACACTTGCCTTTGAATGAAATATCCCTTAAACTAAACTTTTAAATTATATATATTTTTTAAGTCCTCAGGGAGTAGTAAGTTGGTTTCGCCGGCATTCGGTGGCCCCAGTATTATGTTGTTGACAGTGTAGTCCTCACGACGTTTTCCTCCGCTACTCGATGATGGCGGGAATGTGAAAATCTAGAGGAAATGATATACGAGAACACATATCCTCTCGCGATACCTAACCACGATGCGCTGATACCAAAGATGGTGGATACATGAAGATAGTTCTCTCAGGCCGTTTAGCATTGCAAAAAACGATCAGTTCTGGTCTACTTAACTGGGTGTGTCTAACATAGACACCAATGCAATAGCACCTGGGTCTGACTTTCATTGAACCAGAAAAATATCAGAAAGAAACAGCGAGTGGGGTGTCTCGCTTCCTCTTCCGTCTCTGATACAACAAACACATGAAATGCATAACTGTCTAGCTAGCTACTTATCTGTATCTACCTACCATGTAAACTAAGGATTATATTTTGTTTAAGGATTATAGCTATGTGGTTTGTGTTATAGCGTTAGACAGCTATAAAGCAGATATCCTTCTCAAACAGAACGCTACATGTTGGATTAAGCGCGCGGGTAAAAGTTCAAACGTTACAGTTCCGATATGACCATTGTAGCAAACTAAGACCAAATATAGTCTGTGCTAAAACTAAGCTAGCTTGTAGTTTTTTTTGTTTGTAGCTAGGTAGCTAGCTCAACGTTTACATTAGGTTCTCAATATCCTCCGGGAGATATCCAGACGCTTCAGACAATGCTGGCTACAGGCGCAGTAAGTTTTCAGTCTTGAATTAACTAGCTACAGTAACTAGCTAGCTACATTGTATGCCGTGTTAGCTATCAATATGCAAATTCATTGTATTGTGTTATGGTTATTTTCCGTCGCCACCAACCAGATCGATGCACAACTCGGGAGTCCAACCTGGCAGTACACATACTCCCGATGTTGTGTCGCAAAGCAATATAATCGGAGGTCTATCTAGTTTACACAACCCAAACACGTGATTGCAGTTAGCTAGTGCTTTGTAAAAATGAACTAGTTAGTCAGAGGGCAGCACACCGACCTTGATTTATCTGACGAATGATCCTAGAAAAGGTGAGAATTCGTTGGAATTGTATTACATGGTCAGATGTCATGTCTCAGGTTGGTTCACCCACTGTCCTTTTCCTCACAGGCTGCAACCACAGCCCTGGTGCAGGTGGATCGGGAGAAGATCTACCAGTGGATCAACGAGCTGTCTAGCCCAGAGACCAGGGAGAATGCCCTCCTGGAGCTCAGCAAGAAGAGGGAGTCTGTCCCTGACCTGGCGCCCATGCTCTGGCACTCCTGTGGCACCATTGCTGCCCTCCTGCAGGTACTAAATATATAATCTTCACTTACTGTAATACCTATTTCACATTACTGAGCCGAGCCAATCTGTAATGCACTTTCATAAGAGGAAAAATAGGTGGCCTTCCCTTATGTCTGTCTGTGTGTCTTAGTCATTGTGGTATGAGTTGTTGGCTCAGTTGGTAGAGCATGGCGCCAGGGTTGTTGTTCACAGCTTGCTGTTCACCCATGACTGCATGGCCAGGCACGACTCCAACACCATCATTAAGTTTGCCGACGACACAACAGTGGTAGGCCTGATCACCGACAACGATGAGACAGCCTATAGGGAGGAGGTCAGAGATCTGGCCGTGTGGTGCCAGGACAACAACCTCTCCCTCAACGTGACCAAGACAAAGGAGATGATTGTGGACTACAGGAAAAAAAAGAGGACTGAGCACGCCCCCATTCTCATCGACGGGGCTGTAGTGGAACAGGTTGAGAGCTTCAAGTTCCTTGGTGTCCACATCACCAACGAACTATCATGGTCCAAACACACCAAGACAGTCGTGAAGAGGGCACGACAAAGCCTATTCCCCCTCAGGAGACTAAAAAGATTTGGCATGGGTCCTCAGATCCTCAAAAAATTCTACAGCTGCACCATCGAGAGCATCCTGACTGGTTGCATCACCGCCTGGTATGGCAACTGCTTGGCCTCTGACCGCAAGGCACTACAGAGGGTAGTGCGTACGGCCCAGTACATCACTGGGGCAAAGCTCCCTGCCATCCAGGACCTCTATACCAGGCGGTGTCAGAGGAAGGCCCTCAAAATTGTCAAAGACTCCAGCCACCCTAGTCATAGACTGTTCTCTCTGCTACCGCACGGCAAGCGGTACCGGAGTGCCAAGTCTAGGTCCAAAAGACTTCTCAACAGCTTCTACCCCCAAGCCATAAGACTCCTGAACAGCTAATCATGGCTACCCGGACTATTTGCACTACCCCCCCACCCCATCCTTTTTACGCTGCTGCTACTCTGTTAAGTATTTATGCATAGTCACTTTAACTCTACCCACATGTACATATTACCTCAACTACCTCAACAAGCCGGTGCCCCCGCACATTGACTATGCAACGGTACCCCCCTGTATATATAGCCTCCCTACTGTCACTTTATTTTACTGTATATATAGCCTCCCTACTGTCACTTTATTTTACTTCTGCTCTTTTTTTCTCAACACTTTTTTGTTGTTGTTTTATTCTTACTTTTTTGTTTAAAATAAATGCACTGTTGGTTAAGGGCTGTAAGTAAGCATTTCACTGTAATGTCTGCACCTGTTGTATTCGGCGCATGTGACCAATAAAATTTGATTTGATTTGATTTGATTCCCACAGTGGACCAGTACGAAAAAAGAATGAAAATGTATGCACTCACTACTGTAAGTCTCTCTGGATAAGAGCATCTGCTAAATGACACAAATTTAAATGTAAAATGTTGTTGCATGAAGGTACCTACAGTGCCTCCTTAAAGACATGCTCCGGACCTTTGGCGACTACTAAGTATTTTTTAAACCTCCAGCATTGGGCTGGATGTGGCGACGTGTAGTTCATACATGCATAATCTATGAGCAGAATTACTGTCTTACCTCAATTAGCCAAGAAATCACTAGTTTGAAACCAACAGTTTTTTTGGAAGCTGTACTGCGCCATTTTCCCTAAATGTTCCCCTATGTGGGCCACCCCCCTAGCAATTCAGGTTCTAGCCAATGAGCTTCGGTCTCTCGCTATTTGAGTGACAGCTAGCAAGATGCACACACAGCAGAGCGAGATAGAGCATTGACGTGGTGCACATACTGTATCTGGACATGTGACGTAGTAGCAATTTTCAGGGACTACTTTTGGCTCGTGAGCACAACTTTCACATCTACTGACTAAAAAGTATACAAAAGTACTGGAGAATCACTTTAAAAGAGGAAAATACTTCACATTCAAATTTATTTGCATTCTGTTTCTTTCAGGAAATTGTGAACATCTACCCCTCCATAAACCCACCAACTCTGACAGCCCACCAATCCAACAGAGTATGCAACGCCCTCGCGCTCTTACAGTGTGTTGCCTCCCATCCAGAGACTCGGTAATGCACCATCTTTCTTTTCAACATGTAAATTATTGCGTTATATGTGTCACGATCTTACACATTCAAAATGTAACCACGTCCTCCTTCTCCAGGTCTGCATTTTTGGCGGCACACATTCCTCTTTTCCTCTACCCCTTCCTGCATACTGTGAGCAAGACACGCCCGTTTGAGTACCTGCGCCTCACCAGCTTAGGAGTCATAGGTAACATCCTTTTCTACCTGCATTTGTCTGCCTGATTCCAATGCACCCGATTGTTCATGGCGCAATCCTCTGGCTCATTAAAAACACCTGAATGCCTCCAACTGTAGTTTGCTCTTTGTGTGCCTGCAGGTGCTCTGGTCAAAACAGACGAACAGGAGGTGATCAACTTCCTGCTCACCACAGAGATCATCCCTCTATGCCTGCGCATCATGGAGTCAGGCAGCGAACTCTCCAAAACGGTAGCTACTCTATCAAGCTTCCGCCATATTGCTTACACCCATTATGTTACGTGCATAGAAACAGAAGGAAATGGATAACCTTTATTAATGACTTTATCTGCTTTCTCCCTTTCTCCTCACTGTCAGGTTGCTACTTTCATACTCCAAAAAATTCTGCTGGACGACACCGGGCTGGCGTACATATGCCAGACCTATGAACGCTTCTCTCACGTGGCAATGATTCTTGTAAGTATAATTTGTTTTCAGAAGAAGGTTTAGCTCAGCTGTATATACGGGTGGGTTGTTCAGCAATAAAATTAGGCACGTGCACAGATGGGGCTCTTCCTGTGCAGAGCACATGCCCATTTGCCCTTCCAGTCAACAAAGTGCCCTTTTCTGTGGTGGTATAATTTCCCACAAAATGTTAGTTTTTTTAAATATTTTTTTTGTTGTTCTTCTGAACCCACTGCCTGCAAATCATCATTAAATTCTCATCTATGCTTCAGAACCAAAAAGTTCAGCGTCTTGATTGTTGACCAATGACCAATCATCACCATTGGCACACATTTACATTTACGTCATTTAGCAGACGCTCTTATCCAGAGCGACTTACAAATTGGTGCATTCACCTTATAGCCAGTGGGACAACCACTTTACAATATGTTTTTTTTTTGGGGGGGGGGGGGGGGTAGAAGGATTACTTTATCCTATCCCAGGTATTCCTTAAAGAGGTGGGGTTTCAAGTGTCTCCGGAAGGTGGTGAGTGACTCCGCTGTCCTGGCGTCGTGAGGGAGCTTGTTCCACCATTGGGGTGCCAGAGCAGCGAACAGTTTTGACTGGGCTGAGCGGGAACTGTGCTTCCGCAGAGGTAGGGGGGCCAGCAGGCCAGAGGTGGATGAACGCAATGCCCTCGTTTGGGTGTAGGGACTGATCAGAGCCTGAAGGTACGGAGGTGCCGTTCCCCTCACAGCTCCGTAGGCAAGCACCATGGTCTTGTAGCAGATGCGCGCTTCAACTGGAAGCCAGTGGAGTGTGCGGAGGAGCGGGGTGACGTGAGAGAACTTGGGAAGGTTGAACACCAGACGGGCTGCGGCATTCTGGATGAGTTGTAGGGGTTTAATGGCACAGGCAGGGAGCCCAGCCAACAGTGAGTTGCAGTAATCCAGACGGGAGATGACAAGTGCCTGGATTAGGACCTGTGCCGCTTCCTGTGTAAGGCAAGGTCACAAAGGCACGCGCGCATTTCCAGATTAGTGACCAGAAAGAACTTGTTTCATTTCCTCAAGTTTTGCCTGGCAAAAACAGAGTAGGCCTACATTTATCATCCATATAAAATACAGTTTAGCAATCTACTACTGACTCATCTTTGCCAGAACAATAGGCTACCTGGCGATTTGATTGATACTTTTCTTATTTCAGATAGGCTTAGTTTGGGTGGCTACTGGCTATATGTCTAAAGATATGCAGCTGTAACATCGCACTGCCTTCAATATTATGGGATGAAGATCTGTAACATATTCTGGCGAATTAATTACGATATTTGTGAGGAATAACAGCTACCTGGTTGGCAAAGAGCACTCTGCAGGCAGAACATGCTTTTCATCAGGTCTCGCAAGTGACTTTTTCCACATTTTGTTGTTACAACCTGAATTTAAAATTTATTAAAATTAGTTTTTTTTGGTCACTGGCCTAGACACAATACCCCATCATGTCAAAATGGAATTATGTTTTCTGAAATCTTTTCAAATTATTTAAAAATGAAAAGCTGAAATGTCTTGAGTCAATAAGTATTCAACTCCTTTGTTATGGCATGCCTAAATAGGTTCAGTAGTAAATATTTGCTTAACAAGTCACATAAATTGCAGACTGAACCAGGAAAACCTGGTTCCGTCTGCTGTCCACCAGACACTGGGAGATGAATTCACCTTTCAGCAGGACAATAACCTAAAACACAAGGCCAAATCTACACTGGAGTTACTTGCCGAGTTATAGTTTCTTATAGTTTGAGTGGCCGAGTTATAGTTTTGACGTAAATCTGCTTGAAAATCTATGGCAAGACTTGAAAATGGCTGTCTAGCAATGACCAACAACCAATTTGACAGAGCTTGAAGAATTTTGAAAAGAATAATGGGCAGATATTGTACAGTCCTCTTAGAGACTGACCCAGAAAGACTCACAGCTGTAATCGCTGCCAAAGGTGATTCTAACATGTATTGACTCAGGGGTGTGAATACTTATGTAAATGAGATATTTCTGTATTTCATTTGAAATACATTTGCAACAATTGCTAAAAACATGTTTTCACTTTGTCATTATGGGGTATTGTGTGTAAAAAAAACATTGATTTAATGCATTTTGAATTCAGGCTATAACACAACAAAATGTGGAATAAGTCAAGGGGTATGAATACATTCTGAAGGCAATGTATATCCCTAGTTGATACTGGCTGCTAACATGAATGACTTTCAGCACAAATGCAGGTGTAAAATGCAGTTTATTTCTGTAGCCTATCTTAAGTTTTTAAAATGCATCACTGTTTTATGGCTGTAATGATAGGCTACATTTGCGCAGTGATTGTGTGCGCATGTTCGCGCCTGCACACGTGCATGTGCGTACACTGGGGGTTGCAAGTTTTGTGTCACTCCTTTTTGGGGGTCACGGGTCAAAAAGTTTGAAAACCACTGGGATACATAATTGTGGCAACAAATTGAGTTGGGTTGGATATTCTAATGGTAGGCTACAGTATTTCTTACAAGGTTCTAATTTGACTGGAATTGTGTTGGTCATTGTTAATAAGTGCAACATTTATTCCAGTTCAAAACAGTTTAGCAAAATACTTTACTCATCAGATTTTGCTGCTTTCCCTTGTTCTTGTAATAATTGCTCAAGGAGTCTGTGACCGCGGTTGCAGGATTTGTTTTGTTTTGTTGGGGTGCCCGTTTTTAGTTTGAGCACATGCCCCCCAAAAGGTCTGCATGGCCATGAACAAAACTGATGCGTTTGCAACCATGGAGCAAAACAGGCAGGGTTGGCTTAGAACAGGGGTTCCCAATCCTTTTTCCCCAGGGCCCCCTTTTTCACGTCATTTTTTATTTTTTATTATTGTTTATTGATAAAGGCTATATTAAATACACCACCAGATAGATTTTGCTTAAAGGGGACCTTGGAAAATGTTGTTTTGAAGCTAATTTCCTGCAATTATATGTGGTTTAACAAGACTCATGACATCTTTTAGGTAGGATATTTAATGGTAATCCCATCAATAATGGATAGGGAAAATAGTCTAGACCTGATTTCCCCTAATATTATTCCGCTACCAAATATGTTTTATTAGGATAATTAATACAGTGGTTCCCAACCTTTTTTGGGTACTGTACCCCTAAAACACTTTGACCGGCCTGAAGTACCCCCTCATGCATGTGTGACCGGCGTGATTCCTAAATGAGATGTAAATTTGACAAAAATGTGGTTAACGCACGCAGTCAAGTTTGGCAGACTTGTTTTCGATGTCAGGGAAGTAGGAGTTGAACTCACTGTTGAGTTTGGATAAATGTGAGCTTACTATCTGCACCATAGGAGCTCTGTCAACATCACCTGTACAAAGGTAGGTGTCAAGCTGCTGGAAACAACTTACATCCTCATCTTCACATTTCCTCTCCCAGAGTTTGATCTTCTTCATGAATCCACACACTTTGTCATACATGTTTAGAATGTGTGTGTCTTTACCTTGCAGAGTTTGATTCAGGTTGTTAAGTTTGCTGAACACATCAGCAAGATCAGCAAGGCGGGCTCCCCAGTCTGTGTCCTCGAACACAGCCACAAGGGGGTGTGAGTGCTCAGACAGAAAATTACTCAAAAAGCCTCTTGTAGCGTTTTCTCTCTGGGTAGCCAACGGACGTCAGTGTGAAGCAGTAGCTGCTGGTGCTCAGTCCCACTGTCATCACAGAGCCTTTCAAACAGTCGGTGATTCAGAGGCCTGGACATGATAAAGTTAATCACTTTCACTGCGTCATTCAAAACATAATGTAACTCAGGACTCGTTCTCTTTCTGGCCAATGACTCTGTGAATGATACAGTGGGATTCTTTATGTGGGCAATTAATAATTTCACTATCCCAGGCATTGTTGCAGCACGATCCGTGCTCACATGAACACAGGATTTGCAATCCAGATTGTGCTCTGAGAAAAAACTGTCAATAACGTCAAACACATCCTCACCCGTAGTTCTCCCCCGTTAGCTTCTTGAAGAATAGAATGTGCTCATTAATTTCCGAAATGACTCTATCGGAAAAACGCAATCAACTGGGCTTCCCCACTGACATCAGTCGATTCGTCCAACTGCAGAGAAAATGGACCGGAATTATTATATTTTTTTCACCAATTGTTCAACGCCCATGTCATCGATCCTACGGCACACCGTGATATTTGACAATGGAACAGTCTGAAGTGCTGCTGTCTTATCAATCATAGTTTCTGCGAGAACAACAGCAGCAGGCACTCTAGCGCGCGGAGCAATGGATCACGTGCACTTGGCGCGAGCAGAGGCTCAAACATTGAGCCAACCCGCGGGCAGAGGCCAGATAGACAGAGCGATGCGCACACGCCGAAACTAAAGTTTTAAAAAAGTAGGCCTATCAAAATAAAATAACTAGAGATTTCACACCAGTGACCTCAGTAAATGTTTTCCTGCTTATAATAATTGAAATAACTTAAATATATAATATTTTGAGGTAATATCTTTCCCAATATTGTTTTCCTTCACATTTTTGAAAATCTTCCCAAGTACCCCCTGGGGACTGCCCACATCGCTAGGGGTAGGCGTACCCCCGGTTGGGAAACACTGGGATAATTTATGATCCCTCAATTTAATTATACATATTCTCTTTTACAGAAAGTGATTAGATCAATTGATAGCGACAGTCACACATTGTATAAGATTACTTCATAAGCAAAGACCAAGGTATTTGTCTCCTACTTTAGGTCATAGCTCTGCTTCTGAATGTTGTTGAGACACACCAAAGATAATGCCATGTGCATCAGTCGCGTCTGTTTCTTTTCCCCCCTAAAAAAAACCTCCCTAGTCCTTGCTTATGACAAGCATACACATAACATGATGCAGCCACCACTATGCTTGAAAATATGAAGAGTTACAGTTCCTATAAGGAAATCAGTCGATTGAAATAAATAAATGAGGCCCTAATCTATGGATTTCACATGACTGGGAATACAGATATGCATCTGTTGGTCACAGATAACAAAATAAAATAAAAAAAGATAGGGGCATGGATCAGAAAACCAGTCAGTATCTGGTGTGACCACCATTTGCCTCATGCAGCGCAACATATTCTATGTATGTGGACACCTGCTCGTCGAAAATATCATTACAAACTCATGGGCATTAATATGGAGTTGGTCCCCCCTTTGCTGCTATAACAGCCTCCACTCTTCTGGGAAGGCTTTCCACTAGATGTTGGATCATTACTGCGGGGACTTCCTTTCAGCCACGAGCACTGGTTGGGCAATGATGTTGGGCGATTAGGCCTGGCTCGCAGTCGGCGTTCCAATTCATCCCAAACATGTTCGATGGAGTTGAGGTCAGGGCTCTGTGCAAGCCAGTCAAGTTCTTCCACACCGATCTCGACAAACCATTTCTGTATGGACCTCGCTTTGTGCACGGAGGTACCGGCACAGAGTCAATGTGCGGGGGCACAGGTTAGTCGAGGTAATTGAGGTAATATGTACATGTAGGTAGAGGTAAATGGTGCCGACAGAGAAGGCTGCCTTGCTTCTAGCTCTTAGGAAACTTTGCAGGATTATTATTTATATTATTTCTTACGTTATTAGGCCCAACAATTATTTTTGTTATTACATACAGCCGGGAAGAACTATTGGATATCAGAGCGGCGGTAACTCACCAGCACTACCAGCATTACAACCAGGAATACGACTTTCCCGAAGCAGATCCTTTGTTCGCACCCCCCAGGGCAATTGAACTGATTCCAGGGGCCGACCCAAAACAACGCCGGAGGAGAGGTACTAGGAGTGGTCTTCTAGTCCGACTTAGGAGGCGTGCACACCACCCACTACTTCTGAGTATATTACTCGCTAATGTCTCTGGATAATAAAGTTGACGAGCTCAGGGCGTGGGTTTCTTTCCAGAGAGACATCAGGGATTGAAACTCAGGATATACTGTCCGAGTCAGTCCAGCCAGTTGGGTTCTCAGTTCATCGCGCAGACAGGAATAAATATCTCTCCGGGAAGCAGAAGAGTGGAGGTGTATGTTTTATGATTAACGACTCATGGTGTAATTGTGATAACATACAGGAACTCAAGTCCTTTTGTTCACCCAACCTAGAATATCTCACAATCAAATGCCGACCGTATTATCTCCCAAGATAATTTTATTTGATTATAGTCAAGGTCGTGTACAGTCATGATCAAAAGTTTTGAGAATGACCCAAGTATTGGTCTTCACAAAGTTTGCTGCTTCAGTGTTTTTAGATATTTTTGTCAGATGTTACTATGGTATACTGAAGTATAATTACAAGCATTCCATAAGTGTCAAAGGTTTTTATTGACAATTACATGAAGTTTATGCAAAGAGTCAATATGTGCAGTGTTGACCCTTCTTTTTCAAGACCTCTGCAATCCGCCCTGGCATGCTGTCAATTAACTTCTGGGCCACATCCTGACTGATGGCAGCCCATTCTTGCATAATCAATGCTTGGAGTTTGTCAGAATTTGTGGGTTTTTGTTTGTCCACCTGCCTCTTGAGGATTGACCACAAGTTCTCAATGGGATTAAGGTCTGGGGAGTTTCCTGGCCATGGACCCAAAATGTCGATGTTTTGTTCCCCGAGCCACTTAGTTATCACTTTTGCCTTATGGCAAGGTGCTCCATCATGCTGGAAAAGGCATTGTTCGTCACCAAACTGTTCTTGGATGGTTGGGAGAAGTTGCTCTTGGAGGATGTGTTGGTACCATTCTTTATTCATGGCTGTGTCCTTAGAAAAATTGTGAGTGAGCCCACTCCCTTGGCTGAGAAGCAACCCCACACATGAATGGTCTCAGGATGCTTTACTGTTGGCATGACACAGGATTGATGGTAGCGCTCAACTTGTCTTCTCCAGACAAGCTTTTATCCGAATGCCCCAAACAATCGGAAAGGGAATTCATCAGAGACAATGACTTTACCCCAGTCCTCAGCAGTCCAATCCCTGTACCTTTTGCAGAATATCAGTCTGTCCCTGATGTTTTTCCTGGAGAGAAGTGGCTTCCTCACTGCCCTTCTTGACACCAGGCCATCCTCCAAATGTCTTCGCCTCACTGTGCGTGCAGATGCACTCACACCTGCCTGCTGCCATTCCTGAGCAAGCTCTGCACTGGTGGTGCCCCGATCCCACAGCTGAATCAACTTTAGGAGACGGTCCTGGTGCTTGTTGGACTTTCTTGGGCGCCCTGAAGCCTTCTTCACAACAATTGAACCTCTCTCCTTGAAGTTCTTGATGATCCGATAAATGGTTGATTTAGGTGCAATCTTACTAGCAGCAATATCCTTGCCTGTGAAGCCCTTTTTGTGCAAAGTAATGATGACGGCACGTGTTTCCTTGCAGGTAACCATGGTTAACAGAGGAAGAACAATGATTTCAAGCACCACCTTCTTTTTTAAGCTTCCAATCTGTTATTCTAACTCAATCAGCATGACGGAGTGATCTCCAGCCTTGTCCTCGTCAACACTCTCACCTGTGTTAACGAGAGAATCACTGACATGATATCAGCTGGTCCTTTTGTGGCACGGCTGAAATGTAGTGGAAATGTTTTTTGGGGATTAAGTTCATTTTCATGGAAAAGAGGGACTTTGCAATTCATCTGATCACTCTTCATAACATTCTGGAGTAGATGCAAATTGCCATCATCAAAACTGAGGCAGCAGACTTTGTGAAAATTAATATTTGTGTCATTCTCATGTTTTGACCACGACTGTATATCCCCCCCTTAAGCCGATAACACGACGTCCCGCAAAGAACTTCACTGGACTTTATGCAAACTGGAAAACACATATCCTGAGGCTTCATTTATTGTAGCTGGGGATTTTAACAAAGCAAATTTAAGGAAAAGGCTACCGAAGTTCTATCAAAACATCAACTGTAGTACTTGCGCTGCTATAACACTGGACCACTGCTACTCCAACTTCCGGGATGCATACAAGGCCCTCCCCCAACCCTCCTTTCGGCAAATCTGACCACGACTCCATTTTGTTCCTCCCTTCCTAGAGGCAGAAACTCAAACGACAAGTACCCGTGCTTAGGACTATTCAACGCTGGTCTGACCAATCGGAATCCACGCTTCAAGATTGTTTTGATCACGTGGACTGGGATATGTTCTGGGTAGCTTCGGAGAATAATATTGACGTATATACTGATACGGTGACTGAGTTTATCAGGAAGTGTATAGGAGATGTTGTACCCACTGTGACTGTTAAAACCTACCCTAACCAGAAACCGTGGATAGATGGCAGCATTTGCGCAAAACTGAAAGAGCAAACCACCACATTTAACCATGGCAAGGTGACTGGGAATATGGCAGAATATAAACAGTGTAGTTTTTCCCTCCGCAAGGCAATCAAACAGGAAAAACTTCAGTATAGGGACAAAGTGGAGTCGCAATTCAACGGCTCAGACACGAGACGTATGTGGCAGGGTCTACAGACAATCACGGACTACAAAAGGAAAGCCAGCCATGTCGCGGGCACCGACGTCTTACTTCCGGACAAGCTAAACACCTTCTTTGCCCGCTTTGAGGATAATACAGTGCCACCGACGCGGCCCGCTACCAAGG
This sequence comes from Coregonus lavaretus, assembly GCF_964263955.1. Taxonomy (NCBI): domain Eukaryota; kingdom Metazoa; phylum Chordata; class Actinopteri; order Salmoniformes; family Salmonidae; genus Coregonus; species Coregonus lavaretus. Next base: position 62,565,913 of record NC_139992.1, on the reverse strand, counting down.
ACTGTGGGCTCTCCTTCGCGTGTTAACCCTCGCAAGGCTGCCGGCCCAGATGGCATCCCTAGCCGCGTCCTCAGAGCATGCGCAAACCATCTGGCTGGTGTGTTTACGAACATATTCAATCTCTCCCTATCCCAGTCTGCTGTCCCCACATGCTTCAAGATGGCCACCATTGTCCCTGTACCCAAGAAAGCATAGGTAACTGAACTAAATGACTATGAAGTGCTTTGAGAGACTAGTCAAGGATCATATCACCTCTACCTTACCTGCCACCCTAGACCCACTTCAATTTGCTTACCGCTCCAATAGATCCACAGACGATGCAATCACCATCACACTGCACACTGCCCTATCCCATCTGGACAAGAGGAATACCTATGTAAGAATACTGTTTATTGACTATAGCTCAGCATTCAACACCATATTACCCTCCAAACTCATCATTAAGCTTGAGGCCCTGGGTCTCAACCCCGCCCTGTGCAACTGGGTCCTGGACTTCCTGACGGGCCGCCCCCAGGTGGTGAAGGTAGGAAACAACATCTCCACTTCGCTGATCCTCAACACTGGGGCCCCACAAGGGTGCATGCTCAGCCCCCTCCTGTACTCCCTGTTCACCCATGACTGCGTGGCCAAGCATGCCTCCAACTCAATCATCAAGTTTGCAGACGACACAACAGTAGTAGGCTTGATTAACAACAATGACGAGACAGCCTACAGGGAGGAGGTGAGGGCTCCGGGAGTGTGGCGCCAGGAAAATAACCTCCCTTTCAACGTCAACAAAACAAAGGAGATGATCGTGGACTTCAGGAACCAGCAGAGGGAACACCTCCCTATCCACATCGACGGGACCGTAGTGGAGAAGGTGGAAAGTTCCTCGGCGTACATATCACTGACAAACTGAAATGGTCCAACCACACAGACAGTGTGGTGAAGAAGGCTGAAGGAATGTGGCTTGGCACCTAAAACCCTCACAAACTTTTCCAGATGCACAATTGAGAGCATCTTGTCGGGCTGTATCACCGCCTGGTACGGCAACTGCACCACCCGCAACCGCAGGGCTCTCCAGAGGGTGGTGCGGTCTGCCCAACGCATCACCGGGGGCAAACTACCAGCCCTCCATGACACCTACAGCACCTGATGTCACAGGAAGGCCAAAAAGATCATCAAGGACAACAACCAACCGAGCCACTGCCTGTTCATCCAGCTATCATCCAGAAGGCGAGTTCAGTACAGGTGCATCAAAGCTGGGACCGAGAGACTGAAAAACAGCTTCTATCTCAAGGCCATCAGACTGTTAAATAGCCTTCAGTAGCATATTAGAGGCTGCTGCCTATATACATAGATTAGAAATCACTGGCCACTTTAATAATGTTTACATATCTTGCATTACTCATCTCATATGTATATACTGTATTATATACTATTCTACTGTATCTTAGTCTATGCCGCTCTGACATTGCTTGTCCATATATTTATTTATATATTCTTAATTCCATTGCTTTACTTAGATTTGTGTGTATTGGGTATATGTTGTGAAATTGTTAGTTACTTGTTAGATATACTGCACTGTCGGAGCTAGAAACACAAGCATTTCGCTACACCCGCAATAACATCTGTGTGTCTGACCAATAAAATTTGATTTGATGCTGAGACAGGAAAGGGCCTTCCCCAAACTGTTTACACAAAGTTGGACACACAGAATTATCTAGAATGTCATTGTATGTTGTGTCGTTAAGATTTCCCTTCACTGGAACTAAGGGGCCTAGTCCGAACCATGAAAAACAGCCCCAAACCATTATTCTTCCTCCACCAAACTTTACAGTTGGCGCTATGCATTCGGGCAGGTAGCGTTCTTCTGGCATCCACCAAACCCAGATTCGACAGTCGGACTGCCAGATGGTGAAGCATGATTCATCATTCCAGAGAACGCGTTTCCACTGCTCCAGAGTCCAATGGCGGCGAGCTTTACACCACTCCAGCCGACACTTGTGATTTCGCTTGTGTGCGGCTGCTCGGCCATGGAAACCCATTTCATGAGGCTCCCGATGGACAGTTCTTGTGCTGACGTTTCTTCCAGAGGCAGTTTGGTATTCGCTAGTAAGTGTTGCAACCGAGGACAGGCGATTTTTACGCACTTGGACACTCGGCGGTCTCGTTCTGTGAGCTTGTGTGACCTACCACTTCGCAGCTGAGCCGTTGTTGCTCCTAGACGTTTCCACTTCACAATAACAGCACTTACAGTTGACCGGGGCAGCTCTAGCAGGTTAGAAATTTGCCGAACTGACTTGTTGGAAAGGTAGCATCCTATGACGGTGCCACGTTGAAAGTCACTGAGCTCTTCGGTACGGGCCATTCTACTGCCAATGTTTGTCTATGGAGATTGCAGGCTGTGTGCTCGATTTTATACACCTGTCAGCAACGGGTGTGGCTGAAATAGCCGAAGACACTAATTTGAATGGGTGTCCATATACCTTTGGCCATGTAGTGTATCTCCTTCGCATAGATTTGATCAGGCTGGTGATTGTGGAATGTTGTCCCGGTTATTGGATATTGGCGGGAACTGGAAAACGCTGTCATACACGTCGATCCAGAGAATCTCAAACATGCTGAATGAGTGACATGTCTGATGTGTATGCAGGGCAACTAGGACATTTTCAGCTTCCAGGAATTGTGTACAAATCCTTGCGACATGGGACCGTGCATTATCATGCTGAAACATGAGGTGATGGCGGCGGATGAATGGCACGACAATGGGCCTCAGGATCTCGTCACGGTATCTCTGTGCATTGAAATCGCCATCGATAAAATACAATTGTGTTCGTTGTCCGTAGCTTGTGCCTGCCCATACCATAAGCCCACCGCCACCATGGGGCACTCTGTTCACAACGTTGACATCAGCAAACCGCTCGCCCACATGACGCCATACACGTGGTCTGTTGTTGTGAGGCCGTTTGGACGTACTGCCAAATTCTCTAAAATGACATTGGATGCGGCTTATGGTAGAGAAAGGAACATTACATTCTCTGGCAACAGCTCTTGTGGACATTCCTGCAGTCAGCATGCCATTGCACGCTCCCTCAAATTGATACATCTGTGGCATTGTGTTTTTTGACAAAACTGCACATTTTAGAGTGGCCTTTAATTGTCCTCAGCACAAGGTGCACCTGTATAATGATCATGCTGTTTAATCGTTTTTTTGATATGCCACAACTGTCAGGTGGATGGATTATCTTGGCAAAGGAGACATGCTCACTAACAGGGATGTAAACAAATTTGTGCAGAAAATTTGTGATATACGCTTTTTGTGCTTATGGAACATTTCTGAGATATTTTATTGAAACATGGGACAAACACTTGCATTCATATTTTTGTTCAGTGTATTTTGCCATAACAAAAGGGTTGAATACTTATTGACTCGAGACATTTCAGCTTTTCTAAAAATATAATTCCACTTTGACATTATGGGGTATTGTGTGAAGCCCAGTGACACAAAATGGCAATTTAATCAATTTTAAATTCAGGCTGTAACACAACAAAATGTGGAACAAGTCAACTGGTGTGAATACTTTCTGAAGGCACTATACTATTGTGTTTGTGTGTGTTTTAAGAGGGGGTATGTGTCACCCCAAACATGTTGATTCTCCTCTTTATTTTCAGGGAAAAATGGTGCTGCAGCTGTCGAAGGAACCATCTGCACGTCTGCTGAAACATGTTGTACGCTGCTACCTTCGCCTCTCTGATAATCCAAGGTAAATAAAGAGTGGTAACAGCACTTTAAAGAGATTCTCAGGTGCTTTTGTATACAAGCAAAAAATTGGTCCCTGAAAAATGCATACTACGTAACATATGTGCAGATGTGTGCACTATGTCATTGCTCTCTCTCGCTCTGCTCTTTGTGCATCTTGCTAGCTGTCACTCAAATGGTGAGGGGCTGAAGCTCATTGGCTGGAACTCGAATTGCTAGTGGCTGGCCCACGTGGGGGAAAATGGTGGGAAGATGGCTTCCCACTACTTTCAGAAAACAGTTGCTTTCAAACTAGGGATTTTGAGGCTAATTGAGGTAATTATTCTCATAGATTATGCATGTATGTATTAGGCTTACAAATTGACACATCCAGCCCAAAGTGGGAGGTTTAAAAATACATACTAGTCGCCAATGTTCCGGAGCATGTCTAATTAACACCAGCAGGTATAGGCTTATGCATTATGATGCAGTTATAATGGACTGTAAGACTTGTTATAAGCATGTATGACGCCATTATAATGTCTTAGTACCTTCTCATAATGATCTTGTCTAAAATGTGCAGAATCTTAATATATGAGATATTAGAAAGAGGAAGCTTCCCTTGTTCTCTTCGTCTCTTCATGTCCACTGAGAGGAGCTGTGCCATGAATGTCATTTAAATCAGGAGGTCACTGTGTCAGTCAGAGATACAGTGCATTCGGAAAGTATTCAGACCCCTTCCATTTTTCCACATTTTGTTACGTTACAGCCTTATTCTAAAATGGATTACATTTTTCAAAAAATCCTCATCAATCTATACACAATACCCCATAATGAAAAAGTGAAAGCAGGTTTTTAGACATTTTTGCAAATGTATTAAAAACAAGTAACAAAAATACCTTATTTACATAAGTATTCAGACCCTTTGCTATGAGACTCTAAATTGAGCTCAGGTGCATCCTGTTTCCATTGATCATCCTTGAGATGTTTCTTCAACTTGATTGGAGTCCACCTGTGCTAAATTCAATTGATTGGACATGATTTGAAAAGGCACACACCTGTCTATATAAGGTCCAACAGTTGACAGTGCATGTCAGAGAAAAAACCAAGCCATGAGGTCAAAGCAATTGTCCGTAGAGCTCCGAGACAGGATTGTGTCGAGGCACAGATCTGGGGAATTGTACCAAGAAATGTCTGCAGCATTGAAGGTCCCGAAGAACACAGTGGCCGTCATTCTTAAATTAAAGAAGTTTGGAACCACTTGGTCAGGGAGGTGACCAAGAACCCGATGGTCACTCTGACGGAGATGGGAGAACATTCCAGAAGGTCAACCATCTCTGCAGCACTCCACTAATTTGGCCTTTATGGTAGAGTGGCCAGACGGAAGCCACTCTTCAGTAAAAGGCACATGACAGCCCGCTTGGAGTTTGCCAAAAGGCACCTAAAGGACTCTCAGACCATGAGAAACAAGATTCTCTGGTCTGATGAAACCAAGATTGAACTCTATGGCCTGAATGCCAAGCATCACGTCTGGAGGAAACCTGGCATGGACTGGGAGACTAGTCACGATCGAGGGAAAGATTAATGGAGCAAGGTACAGAGAGAGCTCAGGACCTAAGCACACAGCCAAGACAATGCAGGAGTGGCTTCGGGACAAGTCTCTGAATGTCCTTGAGTGGCCAAGCCAAAGCCTGGACTTGAACCCGATCTAACATCTCTGGAGAGACCTGAAAATAGCTGTGCAGTGACGCTCCCCATCCAACCTGACAGAGCTTGAGAGGATCTGCAGAGAAGAATGGGAGAAACTCTCCAAATACAGGTGTGCCAAGCTTGTAGCATCATACCCAAGAAGACTTGATGCTGTAATCGCTGCCAAAGGTGCTTCAACAAAGTACTGAGTAAAGGGTCTGAATACTTATGTAAATGTCTTATTTAAGTTTTGTATTTTTAATAAATGTGCAAAATGTATACAAACCTGTTTTTGCTTTGTCATTATGGGGTATTTTGTGTAGATTGAAGATTAAAACAATTTAATCAATTTTAGAATAAGTCTGTAACGTAACAAAATGTGGAAAAAGTCAAGGGGTCTGAATACTTTCCGAATGCTAGGACTGAAAAAAGTGAAACCAATGTGATGGAACTATACCAACAGGGGCAAATGTCAGATAGGCTGGTGCATTTTTTGCCCAGTGGGCCTGTCTAACTTTTTAGTTTTTTTTTAGCAAAATGATCATTATCTGGCTAATACTGGGGGCCTCAAGGAAAACATGTATTTACCAGCAAACAAAAACTGCTAGTTGTAAATGACAGATTCTGACTTAAGACATTTTCCTCAAAGAGTCTATTCCTGAAATCAAGCCATTACTGAGCTCTTTCCACATAGCATGTAGTGCCTTTTCCACATGAAAATGATAGACGCTGCTTGTTAGAACATCAGTTTTTTTAATACAACACATTGAAGTAAACAAAAAAGATGGTGGTGACTCATTGCCTGGCTACCTACACTCCTTGCTCCAGCCAAACGTTACGCCACACCCATGGACATTAGTTTCTTCTGGCGCAGTGAGTCTGGATCTGAGTACCTCCCCGACCCTTCACCGAATGTGGAAAAACCTGATGACTTTGTTTTGTACAACGCCCCTCGTGCCCCTCGTCACCACAAACGACTTAAATAATGGCAGTCTCAGACTAAAGTGTGTAGTGACGACAGAGCAGTGGAATGTATGCACGCATGACTGTAAGTCGCTTTGGATAAAAGCGTCTGCTAAATGGCATTATTATTATTATTAGTTCAAAATGTTGAGTTGATGTCTGAAATCATGCATGCAAGATTAACATAATAATAAGTATAGAGCTTTTAATTACAGCGTTATCTTAAAGCTCTATTGAGGGAAAAAAAATGTTTTATACAATATGACCTGCTGTTTTGAAGATCGATGGTACCTCTCCGGTCAGTAGCAGTGCTGCCAACTCACACATTGGGCGTGAGACACACACATTTGACTCTCTTCACACGCTCACACGTCACACCTTTTATTTCTCACGCATGTAATAAAATCTTTTTTTTTTTAAAGTAATGCCTTTATTTTCTAATTAATTCAGTGCGTTAACTTTTCAACTGTGCATTCAAATAGATTTTAAATCGGAGGATATGAGTCTGGAATTCTACATCACAAGCAATGTAACCGCGGCAGATTCACCCTGGAGATCCTTAATTTTCCTTCCACCACACTATGAACCGCGGCAGATTGAAACTTGTGATTGGTTTAGTAAGGGTCCAAGACCAAGGCGATTGGATGCGTGTTTGTAAAGAAACGTCCCTCACCATTAGAGCCTATTGCATCCATGGCTAGTGCTGAGCAATTAACGTTTTTTCAAAAACAGGCGCCTCAACAGTGAAGAGGTGACTCCGGGATGCTGACCTTCTAGGCAGAGTTGCAAAGAAAAAGCCAAATATCAGACTGCCCATCTTAATCTTTTCATTTTATTGGCCAGTCTGAGATATAGGCTTTTTCTTTGCAACTCTGCCTAGAAGGTCAGCATCCCGGAGTCGCCTCTTCACTGTTGACGTTGAGACTGGTGTTTTGGGTTACTATTTAATGAAGCTGCCAGTTGATGACCTGTTTCTCAAACTAGACACTCTAATGTATTTGTCCTCTTGCTCAGTTGTGCACCGGGACCTCCCACTCCTCTTTCTATTCTGGTTAGAGACAGTTTGCGCTGTTCTGTGAAGGGAGTAGTACACAGCGTTGTACGAGATCTTCAGTTTCTTGGCAATTTCTTGCATGGAATAGCCTTCATTTCTCAGAAAAGGAATAGACTGACGAGTGTCAGAAGAAAGTTATTTGTTTCTGGCCATTTTGAGCCTGTAATCGAACCCATAATTGCTGATGCTCCAGGTACTCAACTAGTCTCAAGAAGGCCAGTTTTATTGCTTCTTTAATCAGCACAACAGTTTTCAGCTGTGCTAACATAATTGCAAAAGGGTTTTCTAATGATCAATTAGCCTTTTAAAATGATAAACTTGGATTAGCAAACACAACGTGCCATTGGAACACAGGACTGATGGTTGCTGATAATGGGCCTCTGTACGCCTATGTAGATATTCCATAAACAATCTGCCGTTTCCAGCTACAGTAGCTATTTACAACATTAACAATGTCTACACTGTATTTCTGATGAATTTGATGTTATTTTAATGGACAAAAAAAATGCTTTTCTTTAGAAAACAAGGAAATGTCTAAGTGATCACAATCTTTTGAACGGTAGTATATACAGTCCTGGTCAAAAGTTTTGAGAATGACACAAGTATTGGTCTTCACAAAGTTTGCCGCTTCAGTGTTTTTAGATATTTTTGTCAGATTTTACTATGGTATACTGAAGTATAATTACAAGCATTCCACAAGTGTCAAAGGCTTTTATTGTCAATTACATTAAGTTTATGCAAAGAGTCAATATTTGCAAT